>NC_139401.1:88150000-89350000 GCF_054392235.1 Sus scrofa | reverse complement strand
AAATTCTATACAAGTTAGAAAGACAAAAAAGTAAATGCCACAGATTCAAATTGAAAGGCTTATCTGTTTTGTGGGGAACAGAAACGAGGACAAACATATAGACAGTTTAATGAATGCCAGCTATGGTTATTTAGCCAAAGTCACATGAAGAAACTTAGCATAGACATGAAAACAATAATCATCAGCTTAAGATCTATGTGAAGCTGCTTTTTTTTTTTTTTTTTTTCCTTTTTAGGGCCACACCTGCGTTATATGGAGGTTCCCAGGCTAGGAGTCAATCGGAGCTACAGCTGCAGGTCTACGCCACAGCCATAGCAACGGGGGATCTGAAACGCATCTGTGACCTAGACCACAGCTCATGGCAATGCCAGATCCTTAACCCACTGAGCAAGGCCATGCTTCCTAGTCAGATTTGTTTCCCTTGTGCCATGACAGGAACTCCACCAATTTTTTAAAATACTGCCCATGATATAAAAATGGTTGACAAGAATCCACATTCTTCTAATTCAATAGAAATGTTTGTAGAGCCACGATGGAAAAACTTAGGTAGAGGGCTTATGGTGATGGATGACGTAAGCATCATCTAAGGGAAGAAATGAAATTTCAACCCTGAATCCTCTTATACCATATGGAATATCCTTCTCTTTCTACCATAGCTGTGATTTAAAAAAAATTTTTAATAAAAAGAATGCTTTCATTTCACAAAGCCTTACTTACACAAAAACATGAACCTGATCAAAGTGGAGCTGCTCTGTGTTTAGGGGGATGGGGGTGGCGGGCGGTAAGGTTCCATCTCATCAACAACCTTGGATACAGCTTGAGGAATATCCCTAGGACACCTTGGAGCACATTTTGAGAAACAAGTGCATTGAATCATGAAACCATGTAATTCACATCTAATCACATGCTAATTTCCAGTAAAAAAAAAAGGGGGGGGGCTTAAAATATAAAAGTATCTGTTATACCACATCAGGTCACATTTCCCGTTTTATCTGTGCACTTGTTTTATCTCCCTTACTGGGTCTTTAAGGGTAGACAAAAGAAGGATAAGAGTTTAATAAAAAGAGGGAGAATGATAAATAAAACTAAGTATAGAGTCAACATCCATATATTAAAGGTAGCTTTCCATCCTAAGGGTAGAATATTGTTTCTTATCATCCATTTCTAAGGGAGGGAAATGTTAAAGATGTGGACTAATTTGCTGCTAAGGATTCTTTAACTGAAACATTTTCCAGCGACAAAACCAAGCATACTTTCCAACGACTTGGGGCACCACTTATGCTCATACACAACATGTTATCTTGAAAATAGTAGCTTGAACAAACATCTTTTATGGTTTCTAAATTTGGGCACAGTGAATGATACATTTAACTATTCCTCTAAATTCTCTAATGCTTTTTCAGTCCAATTCTATTTTTTCCTCTTATAATTTCAAATGCAAAAGAAGAAATCAGGCCCCATAATAGACAAAGATATATATCACAGAGACTGCTAGTCAGGCAAAAAGATAACGTCAGGCCACCTCATAGACCCTTATCTTTAACCTGTCCTAGACAAATACTGTGACCCCTTTAAAAAGTATATTATCATCACTCTTCCTGACAAATAGCCATCAATTTTTGCTAATTTCTGACTTAAATGAAACTCAGTAGTATAGATTTTCCACAAAATTATATCTTGCTGTGATGAACTTGCCTCGTATCCTTCGCATACCTAAAGAAAATACGTTGTCAAATATTTTACTTTCACTTTTATGGATGGATATAATAGTCCTTACAAGGGCATCCAAGTAAGTGAGGATATAAAGTTAGTTCCATTTGGGCTTATGTGAACCTTCCTTCATTGTTTCCTGAGAGCAGTATTACGAAACAGTAAATGCTTACTCTATCCTTACTCCATGGTCCTATTTTCCACATTTGATCAGAGAACATAAAGGCAATTTTTCCAAGTTGTATGTACCAACATATACTTAGCCTAGTTGAATCTTAACTGATGTAGAGAGACAGGAAGTCGTGAGAGAATATAATAAAACAGGAAGAAAATGATCTGAAACAACAGAAAGTTAAAAGATGAGGTATGAGGAGAACCAAATATTGAAATCACATATTTTAAACCCTATTATATAAAAGATACGAGTAACACACTAGCCTTCTCCCAAGGAGATAAACATGCTGATCCAATATCAATCAGTATAAGAGGAAAGCTTGATTATTTTTTGCCAGCAATGAGGAGAGACCTACGATGAATAATGCATCTTATTATCTAGTGTCCACTTGTGACCACTGGTATATAGCAACAAAACAGTTGGCAGAAATTAAATTAATTCAGTGTCTTGAAAGGGAAAATGAACTAGCTCACATGGGTATCAAACTAACAGCCTTCGGTTCCCCATTATCTCAATTCATGGCAACTCTATTTTTACCCATTACTTAGGTCAAAAGCCTTGAGACTGTTCCCTGCCTCCTCTCCTATCTCATACGTCCATTCTATTATTTTAATAAAATTCTATATGTACTACCTTCGAAGGATTAGAAAGAACGCTACTAGAAGTCATTGTTTTTATTGATCAAAAATGGTCACATATTGGCAACTTTATATGGTTCAAACTAATATATCCAGGTATTCAACCCCTTTTTACAACCTCCACTAATACTACCCTAGTCTAAGCCACCATTATCTCCAGCCTGGATTACTGCAATAACTTCCTATCTGGTCTCACTTCTTCCAACCTGCCACACTTATCAGTCTTTCTTAACACAGAGTGATTTTGTCAATTCCTTAGAGCACGTCTCTCCTTTTTTTTTTATCCTGCTGAAAACCTTTCAATGGCTTTTAATCTTTCTTTAAATAAAAGTTCAGGTCCTTATAATGACCCATAAGGTCCTACATCATTTGGGTAGACAACTCTCTTCCCTCCTCAGGACTTTTCTGACCTTATCTTCTATTCCTCTTCCCCTCACTTAGTTTGCTCCAAGAAAACTGAACTCACTACTTTTTCTGGAACACATGGGCACACTTTTGTCTCCAGGTCTTTGTGCTTGTTCTTGCCTCTGCCTGAAGTGCTCTTCACTCCATATGTCTGCATAACTTACTTCATTTAGATCCTTATTTCAAAGTCACCATGTTAAGGAAGCTTTCCTTGGCTACCTTATCTCAAATACCAACATACCCTCAACTTCTTTCTTACTTTCTTTTTTCCCCTGGCATTTATCATCTTCTGACATACCCTGTAATTAAAAAAGAAAAAAAGCCTTATTTTTCTTTTAGTATATAAGTTCTAGAAAGGCAGACATTTTGACTTGTCTAGGACATTAGCAAGGTACTCAGTAACTTTTTGCTAAATAAATGAATCTTAAAAATTAAGCTAATCCATTAATTCACCCTTTGTTCTAGTCTATCATTCAAAACTCATTTATACTGATTCTTTACAGCCAAATTTGTCCCTTTGCAAATGAAGAGTGAGGAAATCTCATTGGACTCATGAGTCATTAAGTTTTCCTCTAGTCGGAGTTCCCGTCGTGGCGCAGTGGTTAACGAATCCGACTAGGAACCATGAGGTTGCGGGTTCGGTCCCTGCCCTTGCTCAGTGGGTTAACGATCCGGCGTTGCCGTGAGCTGTGGTGTAGGTTGCAGACACGGCTTGGATCCCGCGTTGCTGTGGCTCTGGTGTAGGCCGGTAGCTACAGCTCCGATTCAACCCCTAGCCTGGGAACCTCCATATGCCGCGGGAGCGGCCCAAGAAATAGCAACAACAACAACAAAAAAAGACAAAAGACAAAAAAAAAAAAAAAAAAGTTTTCCTCTAGTAGAGCATGAGGTAAAGCAATATAGGAAGGATTTCTCTAAATTTCTCTCTGGCATTCTTTAGGACTAGAATACCAATCTAACCTTTTATTTTCCTTTCCTTTCCCTTTTTCACTCCAGGAAGTTCATGATTGCTTGTCCACCAACTTTCTTGTTAGTCAAGAAGAGAACTGGCAGAGATAAAATAGGTTTGTGAATACTCCATGCCCTGGGCACTAAAACTGTGTTTCCTTACCCAAATTGCTCTATCTCTCAAGGACTCAAAGAGATCCTTCACAAGAGGAGATGAAATCCTCTACAGATTTTCCATAGTTTCCTATCATTGATATTTAATGCTGTCATTTATGAAAATGGTTGAGAACTGACCAGTACCTACACACAGCACTTTCTTGGGAGACATAAGAAAAATTGCCGGGAAACATTCTGGCAGCTATAAAAAGATTAAGAGAAATATTGCTCTTGAAATGTTATTTATAAAGCACTTTCTGTAGCCACACTAGCAAAACAAACCATTTAAAAAGTGTAACCACAATTCCTTCAGGTTCTTCTATGACAAAGTTACCTTATTGCTAAAGCCCATGCAGCATATTAGAAGACATTATGTCTGGCAGGTGCTTCATTATTATTTAAGCCTTGAGAATGCATCAATGAAAATTGGGTCTACGAAAAGTAAAAGTGAGCAAGCCACTGATAAAATGTTGAGTCAAAATCTGCTAGCAGAGGCTTTTTAACACATCAGACCTGTAGGTGGTACAGAAGTGAGGGGAAAATGGAAGACAGTAAGCCAAGCAAAGGGGCAGGATTTGAGGATGAGAGAAGCCCTGCCACTTCAGATACGAGGGACCACAATAAACACATTGTGGGAAGACTTCTGACCCAGAAGTGAGTCAAGGTCCATTTGTAAGATTGGAGGAGGTTAAGCAGTAATGAAATATCATTTCACTTAATTAGTAAGGTATTTGATTTAGGCCCAGGTCATTTTCTTTCTTTCCAATCTTGCCTAGGACTTTTTTATTTAATCATTGCTAATATGCACATCTAACTAATTACTGTTTAGACAGTGGTGACACTGTTTGAAAATGATTCCTTTTAACATCAGAAACTTACTGAAATTTGATGACAATATTATCTCTGAGATTCATCAGGCTATTAGACTCTATATGACATGCCTTTCAAGCCACCTGGGGGCACAAATGCTACCCAAGAGCCAGGTCGCTGAATGGCAGGTGTTAAAATACTAGGTAGCAACAACCAATCTCTAAACGAGATTTAGTTATGCCAATCTTGTTTTTGCTAATACTTTCTTACAGCTAATAGCCCTACGTGCTAAATGAGATTTATAAAACTAACATTTGTTCTATTTTCTCCTCAGAGCAAATCTGCAATCTATAAAAGCTTAGTAAATATTAAGAAAAAAGAAAAAGAAAACTTTACATGGCTTCCCAGTCTTTACAGGCAAAATTTATTGCTTATAAATCACATCTAATTATAGTCTTCTTGCAATCAAGTGATCGTTTAGTTCTCATAAAAGATTACTATCATTCTTTCCCAAAAGGGATTCCCTTCATGACAAAGAGCAAGTCTGTTTCAGACTAGGGCCAAATAAGACAGAAGGATTAAACCTGAATGGCAGGCAAATGCTACTAGCTTTTGCAAATGTTCTTTGCATATTCTTTTGTCATCAACTATGACTATTTCTACCTTTTTATTTTTTTCCCCTTTGGCTGTGCCCATGGCATGCAGAAGTTCCTGGGCCACAGGAGTGACCCAAACCACAGCAGGGACAATGCCTGATCCTTAGCCCTGTGTACCACCAGGGAACTCCATGACAATTTCTGTCTTAAAGGAATAAACTTCTAGCTTCCCATACCAAAGAGTCTGTGTAACTGGCAAGACCATTGTGATGATTCAATAGTGGCTTTTTCCTCATGTATGCTTCCTAACAGTAACACCCTACTTAAAAATCTGGTTTACACATTTAATAAAAGCTTCTTCCTTAGGCACTCAAGATTCGGAGGCGGCTAGTCTTGATGGGCATCTTCAACCTTATTTTGTACTGTATCTCATCCACATTTCATTATCTATCCAATAATCCAATTAAACAGAACAATCTGCTGCTCCTTAACTTTTAGGTTTTCCCACTTCCTAGCCTTTGTTAACTGTCCCTTTGATATGGAATGTCTTTCTTATCTTCGTTCCTATTTCAGATACATAGCTGAAAGTTAATTTCTTTGCGGGAGGGGATAAAGTTCCAAAGCAAGTGTTGATGGTTCACCAGGAAGCTATATTGATAAGCATGAAAGTACCCATGGTGACTATGGTTCTCTAAATGATCAGGCAGTATCATAACCCTTCAGATGAAAGGAAATTAGAGAGATTAGTGCATGTGGAGGAGGACAGGAGTGGCAGACTGACTGCAGGGAAGTGGGGAATGAAATTGTTCCAGGATACCTGGCTTTGTCTCTTTATCAAGTCCATGGTCTTAGTAATTCAGAATTTGGTTCAGGGGATGAGGAAAGCCCAGTGTGTGTACATATTCCATTAAATGATGATGTAGAGATGGGAGAAATATTATGTGAAAGGTGAGGACAGGTAGGTAAGAAAAAGAGCAGTGGGATGGCAAGGGTTGAACTTTCTGATCTGGTGACAGCTGATGATAAGGGGACAGCAAGCTTATCCCTCCCTATGGCTACGTCCAATGGCTCTATCCCCTTGTGCAACTTGGTGCTAAAAGAACTATGCTGAACTCTACTGTCTATACTTCTGCCCTCACTTCCTACAGAATGGTACATCCTAGGCTAACTAAATAGAGAAATTTTTCTCACCTGAGAAAGAGGGACTAAAAGAGGGAAGGAGAGCGGGGAGAAGTGGGGTTGAGTGCCCCACTAGTCTGTACCTGATTAGAGATGCCTTCAATGGCACTTGCATAGAACACTGTACATTAATTATACCAGGTTTCTTAAAGCTGCTTTTTTATATGCTTTCTATTCAACCATGTTCAATTTATTTTACAGACAAACCTTTCTGGGGCCAGACAGCAACTTGAAAATGCCACTGGGCATGGGATTGCTAAAAGCAGCTCCAGGTAAGAAAAACACTACCCAGGACAACTGATTGAACTGCCCTAGTGACAGCTTCCAGCCTCCTTGCCTCCCATTCTTTGGTTATTTTTTTTAGCCTGGGACCGCTCAGCTCTGACTTTTGGCCATGGCATTAGACACTGCCTCAGCTCAGCTTCGGAGAGAGAGAGATGCTTATTGACTTTAGACATTCTCCTCACATGACTCCTGGACTGTGATGAATCTATACCCCATCTCTTACTGCACACCCCTCTCCCTGGTCTTAAACTTGTTCTTCTATCAAGGCATGTTCAGCCACGTAGTATTGTCTCCTTTGCTATTTTTCCTTCAACGTGTACACTATTTAAAAACAAATACAAAATAAAAATAACACTGTGTCCTTACTGATAACAAAACAACAAAATATACTAATCGATCTGTTAAAATAACATAATCCTACTCCCTTGGTGGCAAAATTCTCACTTTACAACGTCACAGTGACTAGTGCAGCATACAGAATGTAATTTCCGAAAAGACAGCTTCCTGTCAGTGTTTATATGCAACAGCATCCTTTATTAAAAAGGAAACAGCTATAATAAACACAAATCATAGTGACAGCAGGAATCATGCTAGCAACAAACCCATCAAAATGGAATCAAACATCACGAGATGAATGCCATCAGAGAGATATGTACAAGGGCTTTTCCCATATGGGAGTCTCTGTGACTTCAATATGAAACTACAGAACTGGGGCAACTGTTTCTGGTGATGTATCTATGCAGGTTTTTCTCAGTGTTACTCTGTTCTCAGTAATGGTTCACAGAGGGTTTTCTGCTGTTTAACAGGAGAGTTTTTCACAATCACAGCTTCACTGCAATCCTGTGTTTTTAATATTGCTGTTATACATATTCCAGTTCAGCCACTGTGATTTATTTTGAGATCAACTGATTCTATTGCTAAACACCTTTAGAATGTCTTATGAGACTCACACAGCAAATAATATGTTTATAAACAGATAATCCTTAGGCAGTGGTTAAGGCACATTGGTGTAAATGGATCACACGTTCTGAAAGCACCACCATTCTTACTAATTAACAATAATTGAGCTTACATTCAGGCATAGCTTTATAATGTTCTGAAGTCCTATAAGTCATACAGTTTTTTTATATACTAGCTAAAAGTTTTCTATTTTTTCTTATATACAACAATAGGGGTGTTCTCAATGCATTTTTTTTTTTTTTTGTCTTTTTGCTATTTCTTGGGCCGCTCCCACGGCATATGGAAGTTCCCAGGCTGGGGGTCTAATCAGAGCTGTAGCCACCTGCCTACACCAGAGCCACAGCAACGCGGGATCCGAGCCGCGTCTGCAACCTACACCGCAGCTCACAGCAACGCCGGATTGTTAACGCACCGAGCAAGGGCAGGGACCGAACCCGCAACCTCATGGTTCCTAGTCAGATTCGTTAACCATTGCTCCACGACGGGAACTCCTCAATGCATTTTTAAAAGTCAT
Organism: Sus scrofa; assembly: GCF_054392235.1. NCBI lineage: Eukaryota > Metazoa > Chordata > Mammalia > Artiodactyla > Suidae > Sus > Sus scrofa. The sequence continues at coordinate 89,341,624 of NC_139401.1, read as the reverse complement.
CCTACTTGATTTTTTCCCTCCTCCTGATCGTTTCCGTTGGAATTTCCTAAAATCAGGAAGCTTTGCTAATAAGGTCTGTAGGCATTTAAGGTATGGTGTATAATAAAATTTTAACTTTTTTAATGCACATTTCATCTATATCATATGCATATAAGAATAGCTAGACCTTCCCAAACAGTGCACCATGCTTGAGATGTTAAAAGGTATTAAACACACACATGCACAAACATACAAATATGTATATATGGCTAAGTTGGGAAACATTTCATATTATAGCACCTCTTAGAAATTTATAATGGAAGTAGCATATTAAGTCAGGAGAAATTCTGCAGTAAATAGTCTTGTTGAACTTTATTTGACCTAGCATATCCACAACTTATTTGCCACAGACAATTCCCTTGCCTAAACCTCACCAACCTTTACTTTTTTCTTTTTAAATTTTGTTTTAATATCCTATGGAATGGAATGCTGTGAAATATAGTTTGAGAGCACTAAGTTCAATAAATAAATAATATCCCCCATGTATAATTTAACATAATCTCAATAAAATAACAATGTATGACAACCTTCTTTCTTGAGAATGCTAACTTATCAAGACGGGTATGTTACATTTTCTGAAAAATATGGGATTAAGAAATAAGAGGACAACACTTGGAACTTGCAGTGCTCTCTGTATATCTTAAAATATAAGCAAGCTACAGTTGGGTGTCTCATGTTGGTAAAAAAAAGTAAGATGATCCCTCCTTCGGGTGTTTGGATGGAGTTGAAAAGCAAAAGCAATTGGAAAACAGACCATAATCCAGTTGAGGTTAAACCAAATCCCTTCTCTTTACTACAAATACAAATACATTAAGTATCCAAAATTCAAACCAATGAGGGCACAAACCGTTTACCTATACCAAGCAAAAAGAAGTGACATGCACATCTGAAAACCAGAAAGTTAAGTCAAAGAGTGTCAAAAGTAGCAAAAAACAAAAACAAAAACAAAAACAAAAAACAAACAAAACAAAACAAAACAAAAAAACGGAACTGAGATCTGAAGCAAGTCTTCCTGGCATCACTGGGATATGCAAGGTATAGAGGGTGGCTAGTTGTGTGAGCCAACATACAACTCCCTAGAACCATATTAATAGTGAGTTTCAGGAGTTCCCACTGTGGCACAGCAGGTTAAGCATACAACATAGTAACTGTGAGGATGTGGGTTTGACTCCTAGCCTTGATCAGTGGGATAAGGATCAGGCATTGCCACAAGCTATGGTGTAGGTCTCCGAGGAGGCTCAGATCTGGCATTGCTATGGCTGTGGCAAAGGCTGGCAGCTGCAGCTCTGATTCAACCCCTAGCCAGGGAACTTCCATATGCCACAGGTGCAGCCCTAAAAAGAAAAAAAAAAAAAAAATAGTGGGTTTCATGGTGAGCATATGCATCAGAAATCAGAGCTGCAGGTAAGGGATATATAAGAGAAATCTTCTCCTTTTTTCACACCGTTTCACTGACTCCACAGAAGATGAATAAAGTGAGTTTCCAGTACTTTTATGAAAGACTGCATAAGCATTAATATTAACACATTGATTGGAGCACACAGTTCTATCTCTGGCTGTGTGTGCTGAGTTCTACAGATCTCAAGAAATCAGATGAGCAAATACTACCCAAAGAACCAATTCACTCTGTGATAGGGGCTTGTACAAGAATGTCAATCAGCTATCTCTATGGGGGGAGGGGACAGGTACCTCACGACTGGCAATGGTCAAATCAGCTCTTGGTAATGAAGGTTTTCTCAGAAAATGAACTGCATCTCTTTTTTTTTTGGCTTTTTGCTATTTCTTGGGCCGCTCCCGCGGCATATGGAGGTTCCCAGGCTAGGGGTCTAATCGGAGCCGTAGCTGCCAGCCTACGCCAGAGCCACAGCAACTCGGGATCCGAGCCGCGTCTGCAACCTACACCACAGCTCACGGCAACGCTGGATCGTTAACCCACTGAGCAAGGGCAGGGACCGAATCCGCAACCTCATGGTTCCTAGTCGGATTCGTTAACCACTGCACCACGACGGGAACTCCTGCATCTCTTTTATTTCATCATTTTGTTCCTATAAATCTCTGGGTTTGAAATTTTGTTTAGGACTGAAAAACATCTCAGGAGAAAACTAGTGTTGTCTTGAGAACATATTTTGTGCTGATTTCCTATAAGTAAGCCACTTAAGACTGAGTCAGAGGTGGGTAGTAAATGATAAAGAACAGTCTGAGGAGTTCCCATCATGGCTCAGCAGTAACGAAGCCAACTAGTAATCATGAGGATATGGGTTAATCCCTGGCCTTGCTCAGTGGGTTGGCAATTCAATGTTGCCATGAGCTATGGTGTAGGACACAGACACAGCTTGGATCCCATGTTGCTGTGGCTATGGTGTAGGCCAGCAGCTGTAGCTCTGATTTGACCCCTAGCCTGGAAACTTCCATATGCCACGGGTACAGTGAGGCCAGGGATTGAATCCGCATCAGCATGGATACTAGTCAGGTTCCTAACCTGCTGAGCCACAACAGGAACTTCTTGCATGCTATAATGGAAAAAAACTAAAAATCATTATATAAAATATATAAAATAAATAAGCTTGGAGTTCCTATAGTGGAACAGTGGAAACGAATCCGACTAGTAACCACGAGGATGGGGGTTCGATCCTTAGCCTTGATCAGTGGGTTAAAGATCTGGCATTGCCATGAGCTGTGGTGTAGGTCGCAGATGCGGTTCAGATCTCACATTGCTGTGGCTGTGGTGTAGGCCAGCAGCTGTAGCTCCTATTCGACTTCTAGCCTGGGAACTTCCATATCCTGCACCTGTGGCCCTAAAAAGAAAATAAATAAATAAATAAATAAATAAATAAATAAATAAATAAATAAATAAAAAATAAGGAAATTGGAGTTCCTGTTGTGGCTCAGTGGAAGTGAATCTGACTAGCATCCATGAGGATACAGGTTCGATCCCTAGCCTTGCTCAGTGTGCTAAGGATCTGGCGTCACCAGGAGCTGTAGTGTAGGTCACAGACACAGCTCGGATCTGGCATTGCTGTGGCTGTGGTGTAGGCCAGCAGCTGCAGCTCCGATTTGACCCCTGGCCTGGGAACCTCCATATGCCACGGCTGTGGTCCTAAAAAAGCAAAAAAAAAAGAAGAAGAAGAAGAAAAATAAAAATAAGCTAATGACTAGCTACTAGTACAGTCAATCACTTTGGACATTGGAGGGTTATAAGAGTTAGGGTCCTGGTAAAATTGGGAAGACTTACTGAATTGTTCCCTCTCTATATATAATTATATATAGTTATTACAGTTATATATTTCATTATTGATCATATGAATTCAATTTCAAAAAAATAAAATATTGGCATTCCCGTCATGGCACAGCGGAAATGAATCTGACTAGGAACCATGAGGTTGCAGGTTCGATCCCTGGTCTCGCTCAGTGGGTTAAGGATCCGGCATTGCTGTGAGCTGTGGTGTAGGTTGCAGATGCGGCTCGGATCTGGTGTTGCTGTGGCTGTGGCGTAGGCTGGCGGCTATAGCTGATTTGACCCCTAGCCTGGGAACTTCCATATGCCAAAGGTAAGGCCCTAAAAAGAAAAAAAAAAAAAAAAAAGTTATTTATTTTTGGCAGTGACAATAAGAGATCTGAAGCTTGACATCTTTAATTTCTCCTCAAATAGGTCTAGGGACAGTCTAATTTGCTAAAACTTGTAGGATAAAGTGTCTTACTCATGTCTGTAAATATCAATCTCCATTACTCACTTGACAGTTTTTTTCTTCAGAAACCCAAAAGACAAGATGTCTGACTAACATAAATCTTAGTAATATGTTCTGGAATGTGACTATTTGCCAACTAGGAAACAAATCAAGATGCCAGTCAAATCTTTTCACTGTTGGTCATTATCAATCACAAGTCTGTTACCAAATTTGATTGGGTACTTCACTGTTGAATACATCTTTTATTCTATAACTTATGAGACCTTAACCACCCTGAGATGCTGTATCACCATATATACAATATATAGAGTTACATATTCTAAGATGGACAATATATTGGAATATACTTATTCCAAGAATTACTACAGGGAATTTCTGTCACTGTTTTAAGTCTTTTGGGTATCAGAAAACCTCCAAAACAAATTCATATGCAAATTCCTAAGAATAGCAAAATATGATATCTCTGCAAACAGCATAGAATTGCAAATTACCTATTCAATATCAAGCCAATGTTTGTCAGTCTTACAACACACAACTGGGAATAGAATTATTGTTACATCACTTATATCTACAATTATGCTTTCCTGTTCTATTACCAAGCACAGTTCTCAAGCTTCTATTGTTCTAAAAGAAAGAAGTGCAATAAACAAATCCCAACTAGTTTGAACGAAAAGAAAATTGACATGGTTTCTTTAGTTGGAGCACAATTTGGTCTTGATATTTGATTCTGAATGCATTTTAAATGTATGACATAGAGAATAAATTAACTATAAATGGCATTTATCATGCGGCTTAGATGAAAGTGCCTTAATTGAAATTTTAAAAGTCTATTTACTTTGATCACTATGGTTACATCATCTCCAATGTATATATATAATTCTTTACTCTCTAAAATATTTTGCTTTAGAGTGACATTTGGCACCCTTTATAATATCCATTTGGAACACTGCTATCAGATTGTTTAAATGACAAGAGCACTGCACTATCTATGTGTCAGGTGTCTGAGGTTCAAGACCTTGTTTTGCCAATGACAAATGGTATGACCTCGGGTAAATCACCCAAACCTCACAACATTCTGAAAATTGGAGGGGTTGCACTCAGTAATGTTTAACGCCCCTGAAATTCAAATCTTTCCATCAGTGCATTTTTTATAATGTACAGCTCAAGCTATAGACAATCTACAAGTCAGGATTCTCAGACTTTTCCTTCTAGCATTTTCTACCAGAACTCTCCAAAATGTAACACTTTACCAGATGAGCTGATAGTAACCCTCACTGGGAACTTCATTATATTTAAGCCTGAATTGTTTAGTTTTCATATGTATCTCTTGTCACCTAAAAATAGAATAGTATTAACAATAGTAATATCTACATTACTATTATTAATGTCAATGATAATTCCAGGCCCCCAGGCTAATTTAGTTCAAGGCCTGATCAATAACAACTTTCTTTTTTTTTTTTTTTTTTTAGGACTGAACCTGTTCCCAGTTCCCAGGCTAGGGGTCAAATTGGAGCTGTAGCGGCCGGCCTACACCACAGCTCATGGCTATGCCAGATTCTTATCCCACTGAGCAAGCCAGGGATTGAACCCACATCCTCACAAATACTAGTTGGGTTCTTAAACTGCTGAACCATAATGGGAACTCCAAATGCTAACTATTATTATTACTTATGGGACATTATAGGCCACATCTGGGCTAGGTCCTTTTTAATTGGCTGATTTAGTGCTCACAAATGGCTCTTGTTACTTTCCCTTTTTATAGCTCTTTTCTAGTCTACCTCAAAACTGTGGTGAACCTCACAAGGCAGGTAGGCTAGTAAATTAACACTCTTTTTAGTTTGTGTGACAGGTACAAACCCAGAAAGAGGGAAGAAAGGAACTGTAAATTAACATACATCAGACCTATAATTTTACAGATTGTTTAATAACAAATTATATATCCTGGGCTGCCTAATGATGAATTTCTACATTTCTGACTTATTCAAATGAGTTTTGCAAGCATGATTTCTTAAATCTTATTTCATTTTCATTCCTTTAAATGTAACTAAAGTTAAACTATGTTGTATGTATCCTATAAATTCATTTCCATATTGAAAAAATAAGGAAATGATAATAAAACTCTGCTGACTATTCCTTGTTATCAATAATGTCAGGTGTCACTTTTAATCCATGTGTCTATTTTACAAACCAAATAAAATTCATTTATATCATGTTCATTATTTATTAAAATTTCGACTACTTAATAAATTCAAAATGCTTAGCATCAGGGTTTGAGGATAAAATTAATTTAGTTATGATAACAGCCAGAAAGAGTCAGGAAATACAGCCTTAGTTATAACTGAAGCAATATGCCTTAAGTCCTCAAAATCATAAGCAGAATTACGTACAGGACTTAACACTTGCACTTGACCCCTGAAACAACTATGATTGCACAAATGTGTTCTATTTTTGTTTGTCCAGAAGATTCATTGATAAAAATGTTAATTCTTATATCCAACTCAATACCATGGTATCCTTATATTAAGGGGTTAGGGTGGTTAAATATGGTATAAAAATAAAGAATTTCCCAAAGTCATGAAATTCACAAAAGAATCAGGACTAGGCTTACTTTTCACAATAAAAACTTGATTGAATTCCATCCCATATTTTGTAAGGTGGAAACAAAATTGTAATAGTAATAGCAATGCTTATCTTAGGGGGAAAAAATCACCCCCATGATAATATTTGGCATCTCTCCATTCATCAAAACAAATAGAACCATAGCAGTTTTTACTTGTACTCTGCTTTAGTCTGAGAACACTGGAAAAAAAAAATCAGTGCACTTACACATCACTAAAATAAACTGGTAGAGTAGTATAGGGAATTGTGTAGGATACTTTCACTCACTCACTCAGTCATGTTTGCCACTAGTGCTATTTCCATGAACAAAAATCTACAGGAAAATTGACAAAAACAAATTATTGACAGCTGGTTAGAGCTCTGTTTCTACATAAATTTACATTATAAAAAAAAAGAAAACAGTATGTCAGGACAACTTTCTTGCTTTCAATAAGCTATTGCATTGTTTTTCACTCTTAAAGCAAGCAACTCTGCAGGATCAAGAATTTGATATAAGCTGCTAAATGCAGGTCTCATTTTGGATATGTTCTTTAAGAAAATTATTTCCCAAAAGGCCATATTTTAGTTCTGTTTTCTCTTATGATTTGTCACTTGTGTAATCTCTACATGTCAGAGTTGGTTAGCTTATGGTGCTAATGAGGAAAAGGTCATGAGTCTGATTCTTGTATGAGCTAGTTAGCTTTGTAAAAAGGAAAAAAAAAAAAAAAAAGGTTCTGTAGCCAGTACCTATAGCTACAGATAGTCAGGGTGCAAATTCACATCTTCGGAAAAGGAAGAACCACAGAAGATATACATGGGGCTGTAAACACACCCCCAAGCAAAGGTCCTAATGGCAGTGAGTAAAGAATTTCTTCTTCACATTCAAAAGCCCTGTAATTTCACGTAAACAATGGGGAATTATGTTGTAAAAAACATTTTCAAAATAAACCCACAATGTATGCTTCCATACGAGAGAATTTTTTTTTCTTTTTGGCTTTTTAGGGCCATACCCACAGCATATGGAGCTCCTAGGCTAGGGGTCCAATCGGAGCTAAAGCTGCTGGCCTATGCCACAGCCACAGCAACACCAGATCCGAGCCGCGTCAATGACCTACACCACAGATTACAGCAATACCGGATCCTCAACCCACTGAGCAAGGCCAGGGATCGAACCCGCAACCTCATGGTCCCTGGTCGGATTCATTTCTGCTGCGCAACTATGGGAACTCACATATGAGAGAATTTTAAAAGTCTCAGAGGGAAAATAAGCAATACATATGATGACTATTATGTGGCCTGGAGATATATATGTACATAGGATGATGTATCCTATGGATAATTACAAAATCTCATATATAAATAAGAACATAAAACTGACAACTTCAAGCCTAGATAAATCAATACTTAAAGATAATGGTGTTTAAGCAAGTGATTAGGTTTGCTTACAGCACAGAATTAATGAAGAAGGACAGTTCCTGTAAAGGCTAGTGAGTTTGGAGCCACTCCATTTTTCTTTGAACTAGGGACAGTTAAATGCACCTAGCCATGCACTGGGACAATTTATCACAGGACATTACATGAAATGGACTGGAGGAGAGGAGACTCTGGGGAAATTGGTTAAACTACTATGGTATGGAGTTGCTATTATGGCGCAGTGGTTAACGAATCCGACTAGGAACCATGAGGGTACGGGTTCAGTCTCTGGCCTTGCTCAGTGGGTTAAGGATCCGGCATTGCCGTGAGCAGTGGTGTAGGTTGCAGACGCGGCTCGTAACTGGCGTTGCTGTGGCTCTGGTGTAGGCCGGCGGCTACAGCTTCGATTAGACCCCTAGCCTGGGAAACGCCATATGCCATGGGAGTGGCCCAAGAAATGGCAAAAAGACAAAAATAAAAAATAAAAAATAAAAAAATAAACTACTATGGTAGTAGTCCTGGCAAGAGGTAATGAGAGCTTGTAATAAGGTAAGAAGAGAGGTAACTGGATGGATACAAATCTACTCTACAAGTAGAAATTATAATACATATCAATTAAGTAATTGGTTGCATGCAGTGGCTAAGAACCTGCATTACAGAGCTAGATTGCATGGATTTGAATCCCACCTCTTCCGAGTATGAGTCTCATGACTTAAGGAAGCTGCCTAATTTCTCTGTACATGGTTGTTCCAACTGTAAAATGGGAATCATAACAACCCAACTCACAGAATTGTTCTGAGAATGAAATATCAAGTACTTAGGGTTTGGCATATGCAAAGTGCTGAACAGATGTCAAAAATTGTTATTATTATTAAATGGATGTAGGAAGCAAGGGAGAGAGAAATGTCAAGAACACCAGCAGTGATTGAATCTATATATAACTAAGGAGGGTGTTGGTAACATTAACAAAAAGGTTCCAGAGGACAGTGTACAAGTTTAGTACTCATTATACTGAGTCTGGGGGTGTGGGGATATAAATCTAGGTAAAAATATGTAGCTGTTTACTAGAAGATTAGGTCTAGTGTGTGGGAGAGCCTGTACAGTGAAGGATTTTGAACTTCTAGATTGGGGAAGACTGCCAATGGATGGTGAGGCAAGAAGGGAAGAGGGTAAAATTATTAAAGCAGATGTAGTTTTTCATATCCAAAGGCAAGATCCACTATGTTAATGGCACAAAATAAAATATAAAGTCATGTACTTGGGGACTTCCCGCTATGGCGCAGCAGAAAAGAATCCAACTAGGAACCATGAGGTTGCGGGTTCAATCCCTGGCCTTGCTCAGTGGGTTAAGGATCTGGTGTTGCCGTGAGCTGTGGTGTGGGTCGCAGACAGGGCTCTATCTGGCATTGCTGTGGCTCTGGCGTAGGCCGGTGGCTACAGCTCTGATTAGACCCCTAGCCTGGGAACCTCCATATGCCACAGGTGTGGCCCTAAAAAGCAAAAAAAAAAAAAAAAAAAAAAAAACTTAAAGTCATGTACTTGGATCTTCATAAACATTAGTTGAAATTTTCCTAAGTTATAAAAAAAAACCTCTCTTGTTTTTAAAATCCAGTTCAATCGCCTACACATTTTTTAGAGAAAATAATATGACATGTTACAAATAGTTCCAAGGTTCAATAGAGTGTGATATATCTAAATTATTATGTTAATTAGAATTGATTTTTTTCTTGTGGTTGCTCCTATAATTATGTGAAAAAAAACGCAAAAAAAATAGTCCCCTTCTGTAACTAATATACACATGTGCAACTTGAATAACCCAACGGAAAATGTAATTCCTTTAAAAATTCTACAAAGCTCCACAGAAATTATCTTCAGATTCCAATAAAAAGGTTATAAAATGTTATTCATTGGAGACATAAGTCACCTTTCCTTCCTAAGTCTCAGTTTACCCATTCATAAATTAAGACCAATAGACTAGATCCTGCTGAGTAGCATTGAGAACTTTGTCTAGATACTCATATTGCAACAGAACAAAGGGTGGGGAAAAAAATGTAATTGTAATGTATACATGTAAGGATCACTTGATCCCCTTGCTGTACAGTGGGAAAATAAAAAAAATTTTGAATAAAAAAAAAGAAAATTTCTAAATTGTTTTCTATTCCTAATAAAGGTATAGTCTTTATAAAAATCTTGCTTGGATAGTCTGATAGTAGGTAGCAAAAGTAAACATGTCAGGTCACCATCAGATAATCCATGAGTGGAAGTCAGGGCCTATCTATGGCTTGAGAGGTGAACTCCAGGGTAGATAGATATCAAGGGCCAGTCCTTTACTGTGAGCATACCCATGATAAGAAGCCAAGAAATCCATCCAGGCATAGGGGTGACTAGGGGACTACAGGTTGGATCCATCTACTAAATTCTGCTATTGTTTACTTCAAGCTGTTTTGACAGAATCTCTTCCATATATGGCAGCTTGACTTCCACATGGTCTCAAATACTAAAATTGTACCTTAGATACTTTTAACATATTATTATCATAAAAGAAATAGGGTAGTTTTTGAAATACAAGTATTTTCAGTTTTAGGAGCCACTCTGAACTGTAATCATTCTCTGTGTACAAATTAGGAACAAACTAAAAAAGACAAGAGAATCAAGAAAATGTGAAACCCAAAGTATTAAAAACATGTCATTTTTCCCTAGAGTGCAATTAAGTCTAACTACTTAAATTACAACAAAGAAATGAAAATCTGAAACAATCCAAAGTGATCCCATCAAAGTAACCACATCTGTATAAAACATACATTTCAAAAATTTACTTGTTATGGGATACGGGACAAAGATGGCGGAATAGAAGGACTGGAGCTCTACTTTGCTCCTAAAAACAACAAAATTCACAACTAAAGACTGAAAATTCTTCACCCAAATGGACTGGAAACCTTAAAAAAGATATCCTACTCCAGAAGAAAAAGAGGAGGCCACATCAAGAGGTAGGAGGGGCGATTTCACAATATAAACAACCCCATATCCCCCGGGTGGGAAGCCCCATAGACTGGAAACTAACTGGTTCAGAGAGACTCACCTACAGAAGTAAGAATTCTGAGCCCGACATCAAATTTTATGTGTGGGGATCTGTCACTGGGAGAAAGAGCCCCTGGAGCATCTGGCACTGAAGGCCAGTGGGGCTTGTGCACAGGAGCTCCACAGGACTGGGGGAAACAGAGACCCCATTCTTAAAAGGCAAACATGGACCTTCACGTGCACTAGGTCCAGGGCAAAGCAAAGTCTCCATGGGAATCTGGGTCAAACCTGACCGCGGTTCTTAGAGGACATCCTGGGAAAACAGGGGTGAACATGGCTTGTTGTGATGGAAGGACACTGAAAGCAAAGCTCTTGGGAATATTCAGCAGCTGTCTTTCTCCAGAGGTGGCCATTTTGGGAAAATCTGGCCCCACCCATCAGTCAGCACTGAGAAGCCCCAGGCCAAACAACAACCCTGGTGCGATTACAGCCCTGCCCCTCAGAAAACAGGCTACCTAAAGACCCCTCAGGTACACAGCTGCCTCTAATCCCAGCCAGAGACTAAGCCCCACCCACCAGAGGGATCAGAATCAGCTCCACCACCAGGGGGCAGGCATCAGCCCCTCCCATGAGGAAGCCTACAGCAAGCCCCCCATAATGACTTCAGCCACAGGGGGGCAGACACCAGAAGTAAGAGAGGCTACAACTCTATTATCTGTAAGAAGGTCACCACACAAAAAAACCTATAAAAATGAAAAGACAGAGAACTATAACTCAGACGAGGGAGAAAGGAAAAACCCCAGAAAAACAGCTAAGCAAGGAGGACATTCTTAGCCTCCAGGAAAAAGATTTTAGACTGTTGATGCTGAAGATGATGCAAGACATTGGAAATAAACTGGAGGCAAAGATGGATAACTTACAGGAAACACTGACCAAAGAGATACAAGATGTAAAACTTAAACAGGAAGAGATGCAAAATACAATAACCGAAATAAAAAATTCACTAGAAGCAGCCAACAGCAGAATACAAAATACAGGCAGAAAAACAAATAAGCCAGGTGGAGGACAGATTAGTGGAAATTACTGACTCAGAACAGGAAAGAGAAAAAAGATTGAAAAGAAATGAAGAGAGTCTCAGAGAACCCTGGAACAAAGTGAAATGCACCAACATCCATATTATAGGGGTGCCAGAAGGAGAAGAGAAAGAGAAGGGGACAGAAAACATATTCCAAGAGATAATAGCCGAACACTTCCCTAACACGGGGAAGGAATCACTCACACAAATCCAGCAAGCACAACGAGTACCAAATAAAATAAACCCAAGGAGGAACACCCCGAGACACATATTAATCCAACTGACCAAAATTAAAGACAAAGAGAACATCTTGAAAGCAGCTAGGGAAAAGAAACAAGTAACATACAAGGGAACCCCAATAAGGTTATCAGCAGATTTCTCAGCAGAAACTCTGCAGGCCAGAAGGGAGTGGCATGATATACTTAATGTGACGAAAGGACAAAACCTCCAACCAAGATTACTCTACCCAGCAAGGCCCTCATTCAGATTTGAAGGAGAAATCAAAACCTTCACAGATAAGCAAGAGCTGAGAGAATTCAGCAACACTAAACCAGCCTTACAACAAATACTAAAGGAACTTCTCTAGGCAGACAAGAACAAGAGAAGAAGAAAAGAAAAAAAGAGCAACAAAAACAAATCCAAAGTAACTAATAAAATGGCAATAAGAACATACATATCAATAATTACCTTAAGTGTTAATGGACTAAACGCCCCAACCAAAAGACATAGACTGGCTGAATGGATACAAAAACAAACCCATATATACGCTGTCTTCAAGAGACCCACTTCACTTCTAGGGACACATACATGTTGACAGTGAGAGGATGGAAGAAATGTTTCATGCAAACAGGGATCCAAAGAAAGATGGAGTAGCAATACTCATATCAGACAACATAGACTTTAAAATGAAGAATATTTTAAGAGACAAAGAAGCTCATTACCTAATGAGCAAAGGATCAATCCAAGAAGAAGATATAACAATTTTAAGTATCTACGCACACAAGATAGGTTCACCACAATATATAAGGCAACAGCTAATGACCTTCAAAGGAGAAATCGACAGTAACACAATCGTATTGGGGGACATTAACACCCCACTTACAGCAATGGACAGATCATCCAGACAGAAAATCAATAAGGAAACACAGACCCCGAATGAAGCATTCGACCAGATGAACTTAATAGATATTTATAGGACATTCCATCCAAAACAGCAGAATACACATTCTTCTCAAGTGCACATGGAACATTCTCTAAGATTGATCACATCCTGGGCTACAAATCCAACCTCGGTAACTTTAAGACAATTGAAATCATATCAAGCATCTTCTCTGATCACAGCGCTATATGACTACAAACCAAAAACAAGAAAAACTGCAAAAAACACAAACATGTGGAGACTAAACAACATGCTACTAAATAACAAATGCCTCACTGAAGAAATCAAAGAGGAAATTAAAAAATACCTAAAAGCAAATGACAAGGAATATATGACACTCCAAAACCTATTGGATGTAGGCAAAGCCATTCTAAGAGGAAAGTTTTTAGCAATACAAGCCCACCTCAGGGAACAAGAAAAACCTCAAATAAAAAAGCTAACTTCACATCTAAAGCAGCTAAAGAGAGAAGAACAGACAAGAGCTAAAGTTAGTAAAAGGAAAGAAATCATAAAGATCAGAGCAGAAATTAATGAAATAGAAACAAAGGAAACCATAGAAAAGATCAATGAAACGAAAGGCTGATTCTTGGAAAAGATAAACAAAACTGATGATCATTTAGCCAGACTTATCAAGCAAAAAAGAGAGAGGACTCAAATCCATGAAATTAGAAATGAAAAAGGAGAAGTAACAACAGACGTCACAGAAATACAAAGGATCATAAGAGACTACTATATGCAACTATATGCCAAATAAAGCGGAAAACCTAGAAGAAATGGACAAATTCTTAGAAAAGTACAATCTTCCAAGACTAAACCAAGATGAAAGAGAAAAGTTGAATGGACAAATTACACAAACTGAAATTGAAACTGCGATTAAAAATTTCCAAAAAACAAAAGTCCAGGACCAGATGGCTTCTCAGGTGAATTCTAACAAACATTTAGATATGAGCTAACACCTCTCCTTCTGAAACTATTTCAAAAATTGAAGAGGAAGGGATACTCCAAAACTCATTCTACGAGGCCACCATCACCCTGGTACCAAAACCAGACAAAGGCACCACAAAAAAAGAAAACTACAGGCCAATTTCACTGATGAACATCAATGAAAAATCCTCAAAAAAATACTAGAAAAGTGCATCAAACAATATATTAAAAGGAGTATACATCATGATCAAGTGGGATTTATCCCAGGGAAGCAAGAGTTCTTCAATATCCACAAATCCATCAGTGTGATACACCATATTAACAAACTGAAGGATAAAAACCATATGATTCTCTTAATAGACACGGGAAAAGCCTTTGACAAAATCCAACACCCATTTCTGATCAAAACCCTTCAGAAAGTGGGCATAGCAGGAAGCTACCTCAACATGATAAAGGCCATATATGACAAACCCACAGAAAACATCATTCTCAATGGTGAAAAGCTGAAAGAATTCCTGCTGAGATCAGGAACAAGACAAGGATGTTGGCTCTTGCCACTATTCTTCAACATAGTTTTGGAAGTCTTAGCCACAGCAATCAGAGAAGTAAAAGAGATCAAAGGAATCCGAATTGGAAAGGAAGAAGTAAAACTATCCCTATTTGCAGATGACATGTTCCTCTACCTAGAGAACCCTAAAGACTCTACCAGAAAAATGTTAGAGCTCATCCACGAATTTGGCAAAGTCACAGGATACAAAATCAATACACAGAAATCGACAGCATTTCTATACACTAACAATGAAAAAGCAGAAAGAGAAATTAGGGAAGCAATCACATTTACCATTGCATCCAAAAGAATAACATACCTAGGACTAAACCTACCTAAAGAGACAAAAGACCTGTACTCTGAAAACTATAAGACATTGATGAAACAAATCAAAGATGACACAAACAGATGGAAAGACATACCGTGCTCTTGGACTGGAAGAGTCACTATTAACAAAATGACTATACTACCCTAGGCAATCTACAGATTCAATGCAATCCCTATCAAATTACCAAGGACATTTTTCACAGAACTCGAACAAAATATTTTAAGGTTTGTTTGGAAGCACCAATGACCCAGAATAGCCAAAGACATCCTGAAAAAGAAAAATGGAGCTGGAGGAACCAGGCTCCTGGACTTCAGGCTATACTACAAAGCAACAATCATCAAAACCACATGGTACTGGCACAAAGGCAGACATATAGATCAGTGGCACAGGATAGAAAGCCCAGAATTCAACCCATGCACCTACAGCCAACTCATCTTTGACAAAGGAGGCAAGAAGATACAATGGAGAAAGGACAGCCCCTTCAATAAGTGGTGCTGGGAAAACTGGACAGCCACAGGGAAAAGAATGAAATCAGAACACTCCCTAACACCATACACAAAAGTAAACTCCAAAGGGATGAAAGACCTAGATATAAGACCAGACACTCTAAAACTCTTAGAGGAAAACATAGGCCAAACACTCTCTGACATAAACCACAGCAACATCTTCTCAGATCCACCTCTTAAGAGTATTGACAATAAAAACAAAAATAAACAAATGGGACCTAATCAAACTTCAAAGTTTCTGCACAGCAAAGGAAACACAAAAGGACAACCCACACAATGGGAGAAAATATTTGCAAGTGAATCAATTGACAAGGGATTAATCTCCAAAATTTACAAACACCTTTTGCAGCTCCATACCAAAAACACAAACAAGCCTATCCAAAAATGGGCAGAAGATCTCAATAGACAGTTCTCCAAAGAAGACATACAGATGGCCAAAAAACGCATGAACAGATGTTCAACATCACTCATTATTAGAGAAATGCAAATCCAAACCCCTCTGAGGTACCACCTTACACCAGCCAGAATGGCCATCATCAAAAAGTCTACAAACAGTAAATGCTGGAGAGGGTGTGGAGAAAAAGGAACACTAGTACACTCTTGGTGGGATTGTAAATGGGTGCAGCCACTGTGGAAAACAGTATGGAGAGTCCTCAGAAACCTAAAAATAGAACTACCACTTGATCCAGCAATCCCACTCCTGGGCACCTACCCTGAGAAAACCATGACTCGCAAAGACACATGTACTCTGATGTTCATTGCAGCACAATTTTCAATAGCCAAAACATGGAAACAACCTAAATGTCCATGGGCAAAGGAGTGGATCAAGAAGAGGTGATACATATACACACTGGAATATGACTCAGCCATTAAAAAGAATGAAATACCAGCATTTTTGCAACATGGATGGACCTAGAAACTATCATGCTAAGTGATGTCAGCCATACAATGAGACACCAACATCAAATGCTTTCATTGACATGTGGAATCTGAAAAAAGGACAGACTGGACTTCTTTGCAGAACAGATGTTGACTCACAGACATTGAAAAACTTATGGTCTCTGGATGAGATCGTTTGGGGGGTGGGGGGATGTGCTTGGGCTCTGGGATGGAAATCCTGTGAAATCAGATTGTTATGATCATTAATCAACTACAGATGTGATAAATTCATTTGAGCAATGAAAAAATATTGTAATAAAAAATAAAATAAAATGTCAGAAAAAATTTACTTGTTATATGTGCTATTAAAGACTAGCTCTTCTAACATCTAAATCTCTAGCCATGATACCCACAAAATAATAAAGAAATGACAACAAAGGAGCGAGCAAAAATAAAAATTATGAGGTCTGAGCATGAGAGATGACAAAAAACTAAGATGATGTGTAGGACATAGAAGTACTGGAATTTATAGCAAAATTATACAATCTCTGTGTAGATGATTGGCTGGCTGAAGTCAACTGCAGGTTGACACATGCTTTCTGACTTGCCTGTTATCACTCAATGTTATCTTTCATTTAATTAGGGAATGCTTCTTTGACTTGTCAGCTACCTCCTGCTCAGCCACTTAACATCCCTTTGTACTGCTTCTTTTCTTTTGCATAAATTGCCAAATGGGTATTATTTGGTTTCTTAAGTAAGGACTTATATCCTGAATGATTCCAAATGGATTTCAAGTAACTTATCAAATTAATAGAAAGAAATTCAATATAACGTGAAAACGGTACTGTCAAGGATAGAAAATAGCAGCACCATCTAAAAGTGCCCCTTTTAGATGTCCGAGGGATTGGATGAGCTAATTTTGACAACTGGGTGCTGAGTGTGAATATAAATTCCCTGACAGGCTAAACAGTGGTGAACGTAACATTATTTAATATCCAAGTAAATGAAAACTGACATCTTTGTATAAAAAAATCTTGCTAGCATTAAACTAAAAAATACATCACGTTGATATTTGTATGAGGAGCTTTTAAAGCACTGATGTCAACTACAATTCACAGCAGTCCACCAAAAAATGCAAATGGACAAAAGATGCTTTAAAAATTGCTCTCATTAAACAGTTCTAAATAATAAAACTAGCATTATCAGTAGAGTCAAAACATCCAGTAGTGCAACGTCAAAAGAGCCGTTTTGAATCCCTTATACATCATTCACAAGTCATGTAATGTTTGGCAAGTCACTTAACCGTTTATCTATAAACCAAGGATAACAACATAGGCCTTGCGTGATAATCAGACAGTTGAAAGGTCAAATGACTGTACTGTATATGAAAGCATTTAAATGCTACACTAATGGAAGCTATTACTATTGCCACACTAATGGAAGCTATTACTATTGCCATCATAATAGTTAAAAAAAATCACAGAAAAATATGGAGACAGATACACCAGTTTTCACAAAAGTCCTTGGTAGTACCTGCTGTTTCTGCTCAACAATCTATTTTTCACTTAGTGACCAGAACAATCTTTATAAGGAATCTTAAGTCACTCCCTTCCCTAAGTCTTTCCGATCTCCCATTACCTTCAGAATATAATCAAAGTCAAGGCCAGTTCTGTGGGAAGGGACCTGGGCTGTAACACAGGGACCCATGCTTAGAAGGGTTCTGTGCTTGATTTAATGCTCCTCTGACACCATCTTAAAATTCCTAATGATTTATGAAGAGGGGACCCACATGTCACTTTGCACTGGCCCCACAAATTCTGTATTTGGTCTTGATCAAACCCCTTGATATAAGATCTAAAGTCCTTCAGTGAGGCTCATACTTATCTCTACAGCCACTCCAAGGCTCTGTCACACTAAACCACTATTGGCTCCCCCATTATCTCAACCTCTTTCATCTCATTTGTCTTGCTCAGTCTCCTTACCTGCTCCCTTTATATCACAGTAACATGAATGCAGAGCCAACGGATCTCCTTTAAAATCTTCAAATACAATAATCTTACTTCCAGAATCCTGTTGCATTTCGCAATGGCATTTGAAGCAGATGGAGAAATACTGAGCTCTTAGAACCCATCAATGTAATGGTATTTAATCGTATATATATATATATATATATATATATATATATTTTTTTTTTTTTTGTCTTTTTCCCCTTTCTTGGGTCGCTCTCGTGGCATATGGAGGTTCCCAGGCTAGGGATCAATCGTAGCTGTAGCCGCTGGCCTACGCCAGAGGCACAGCAACGCAGGATCCAAGCCGAGTCTGCAACCAACACCACAGCTCACGGCAATGCCAGATCTTTAACCCACTGAGCAAGGCCAGGGACCGAACCCGCATCCTCATGGTTCCTAGTTGGTTTCGTTAACCACTGAGCCACGATGGGAACTCCTAATCGTATATTTTTAAAAATACTTCTAAATGGAAAAAAATAGGAGTTCCCATTGTGGCTCAGCAGATTAAGAACCCAACTAATATCCATGAGGATGTGGGTTCAATCCCTGCCCTTGCTCAGTGGGTTAAGGATCAGGCATAGCCACAAGCTGTGGCATAGTTTGCAGATGTGGCTTGGATCCCGTGTTGCTGTGGCTACGGCCTAGGCTGGCAGCTAGAGCTCTGATTTGACCCCTAGCTTAGAAGCTTCCATATGCTGCAGGTGTGGCCCTAAAAAGAAAAAAGAAAAAAAAAAAGAAAAAAATTTAAAAGGTTGAAGGGATGAAGTAAAGAATTGGATTGTTTCTATTCTCATTACTTCAACCTCACACCAAGCAGAGTGTTCTAGGTGGCACTGGTCAAAAAATAAGAATTATCACCATGGTTCTCAGAGCTACAACTCTCAGAGATTCTGATTTAACTGGTCTTGGATGGTGCCCAGGCATCAGTATTTTTTAAGACTCCCCCAGATGATTCTAATGTGAATCCAGGGCTGAGGACCACTGAGTTACAAGAACTTTAAAGAGCAATAAGTTAAATGAGATGTAGCAGCTCAAGGTATTGAGGTATAAACAAGCTAACTAATTACCAGAGCAGGACTGCTGGGGAGGCCTATTAAATGGACAGTGTAAATGAAGACATACCAGACCACTGTTTAAAGCAAATCAAATCGAAAAGATTATAGACATTACAGCATATGTTGTATTTGTGATTTATCTTGAATATGCCCAAGTTCGTAAACAAATTAAACAATGTCCATACATGTTGACAGGTGAGCAGTGTGAAACTACGATTTTAACACCCGAGATTACAAATAACACAAGATTATAGATGTCACATTTTAATATCAACTTAGAAAGATATTATATCCATGCTAAGTGTTCACATTTTTCTCTCAACAATTCTGGATTTGGCTGATAGAGTTCACAATTCATTTGAGCAAAAAGTAATATGTTTACCTAGTAAACAACCATAAGAGCAGCAGTACCCTGGACTACAAATTGCTATGCTCAAAAAGTATCCTGGAAGAATTCCTCAATATAAAATCATTGGTTAACCAAGAAGTTGTTATAAGAGAAGGAAACCTGCTCACAATTGACCTGGCACAAATGATATGTTAAGTATGTGGGGTGCTAAGTAACCAAGAAGGATAGAGGAGGAGATGAGCCAGTTTCAACTGGTTGGCTTTCCAGTGCTATAGGCAAGTGCTCCTAGAGTGCAAGATGTTCTTAAAAAGAGAAAATAATGGTTTATAGGGAAAGAGCATGGTGTCATGGAAAGAACGTAGGCTTTGAAAGTCAGATAGATGTGGGTTCAATTTCTGGCTTAATCACTTACAAACTAGCTATGGAATATTGGGTAAAATGCTTAAACACTATGAATCTCAGTTTTCCTCATCTAAAAAAGGGATTAATTGGTAAAATATTAATAACTGTTGTAGTTGAATGACGAGTACATTGGAGTTCATCATGTCATTTTCTCTACTTTTGTGTTTGCTTAATATTTTCCGTAATAAACAAGTTAAAAAATAATATGTACCTTGATGAGTTAGGGTACAAATTAGTAATAAATATGAAGAGCACAATCAATTGTAGACACAAATATATTGGTCTTCTTTTCCTAATATAACTTTAATTTTCCTACCTTTCCACTCTTATCCTTGTTTCTTACAGGTACGCTGTTCAACCATAACACCACCCTACTACCATTCCATTGATACAATCTACAGAAAATTCAACCATGCCTATGAAAGCCTTGGTTCCTGACTCATAGATTCCTCCTCTACAGTAAATCCCACCTAAAATCATTGTGCATGACTCCAGTAGCATTCTTCTCTCTCACTGCCACACACTGGAACTTTGCTATCGCCCAGATGACATGTACATGCTTATTCCACTTCTGAAATCTTAAACTCAAAACCCCCCTCTATGACAAGAGTCTCAAAGGCCTTCCACCCTCACATACTCTCACTTTCCACAACATTCATTCCTTAATTTCACAGAGCAATTTCATTACTAACTTCAGGTATGTGATCAGACTACCCAGGACTATACTGCTCTTGGAATCTCCAAGTAAACACCACATTTTGTGATCCACTGTGATCACAGCCTTTAAGTCCTCTCATTTCCAGTCCACCTGCTCTTCACCTGCAGCAATCCTTTTATGGAAGCCATCTGTTAGTTGACTCTTGGCTTCCCTTACTTTAGTACCAAGCATGGCCCCATGGTTAAACTATGATCACTAGCTCTGTGAATTTCCTTCTAGCTTTTTTCTTTTTCTTTTGCTTATTCATCTGCCAAGGAAAGTGCTGATTCTAGACCAATACTACAAATACCATCTCTGCTTTGATACTAATGTGACTGGGTGATAGTGAAGAAAATCACGTAACTACAAAGTAACAATAAAACATCATAAATTCAACCTCAACCAAGCCCTCAGCATCATGCAAGCCCCTTTTATTTGAACATGGTTAGCCCTTCCTCCTATTCTGCAGCTAGTGGGAGCTAATATCTAAGACCCACCATCTTTCTAAAGTCCCATAACTAGACTCTCCCAGTCACATAGATAATTTAGATCTACTTTTAAGTCTTCTTCTCCAAAGACAAGAAGATGTTCGTCTTTTTGAAGGTATAATTGGCTTTCTTAAACTTCTTTTTACAGAAATCAGATATCAATTTCAAAAGAGGACAGTTTAATTCTGCAATCTAGATATGGTATCATCTATACTCTGTAGGTTCGTGGTGGCAAATGAAAACACCACAGATTAAAGAAATGCCTTTCGAAGCCCCACATTGCCTACTGACATATGAAGCATCCTAGGTGTGAAAATAACAATAAAAACATACTTAATATGTAACTAGATATTAAAATCGGACTCTGCTCAAACTTGACTGGCATGACAATGTCAGATAAACATTCAAAAGAAATATGTCTATAGACAGACTTCCATATGCAGAATTTTCAGAACTATAAAAGAGAGCAGCAGAGGAGGGACAGGATTTATAAAGAGATTCCATGGAGAAAGCTGTCATCATGAAGTGAGACCACATAAACACAGGCCAAGTGTGTATGTAAATGGAGATGCTACACCCTTTGATTTAAGCTTAAAGAAGGCAGCTTCCATCAGACTATTCAGAGCATGAATATGTTCTATGAAGTTGGGGGACATATAAGAGGGGTACCTGAGTCATTCCTAAAGAAGCTCAAGTGGCCTAGGCTGGTGGCATAGACACAGCTGGCTTCAATCCCTTCACTCATACAGTTTTTCAGGACAAAGAATTGCATGTTTTCCATGGACTAGAAGTGAGTCCAGTGTCAAGGGATGGAGGAGATGATCTGGAGCCTGAACTGAAGTCCTATACAAGAGGAACATCTGGGGGGTGAGAGGGGGTTACGCCAGTGGAGAATTCTTGGTATAATGCGTCTGGCATGGAGCTCTGATAAAAGTGGGATAAGGGGGAATTGGTAAACTGTAGGAAAGGCATCAGCCTGGCTCAGGGGATTTGCAGGGGAAACTCCCCAAGCAGGGGCAGCACTTCATCCCTTGCAGTGTTGCAATAGCCTAGCTTGAGAAGCAGAAATAATTTTACTTTAAATCTGTGAGTTCAGATTGCTAGTATTACTAGCATGCTAGATGCCAGCATTCTAATATCTGGATTGAGACTGTGTCTGCAATTTAGAGACTTCACAGATCTGAGAGCCATGGGGGACTGCCCATATTCTCCTCTAGGGGCAGGGCAAAATGATCCCCATGGAATAAATGTTCAAGAGGTGCAGGAGACATACAATTGCATTCTGACCATTTCCTATGGGACCTGCTTGCTCAACATACAGGTTATAAGTACAAGTTGTACGATGATAACAACAACCAAGTTTGCAGTATCTACCCTGAAATCTTGCTGCGGTATTAAAAATGGTGCAATGAAGCCTTTGAAGGAATCAGACAGAATGTTGGTCTGACTATAAGTGGATCTTAAAAGCCTTCAGTAAATAATGTGAAAGGTTCATGTCATGATGCATGAAATACAAGAAAGGTGGAAGGGGAATAATTAATTTAAATGAATAAGGCTGCTTTCAGTTTTCTATCACTGTCAATCTGATTGCTATAAACACTCGGCAGTTTGCTTTATAATTTGTACAATGAGGACATTATCTTTTTTTTTTTTTTCTTTTCCGGGCTGCACCTGTGGCATATGCAAGTTCCCAGGTTAGGGATCAAATCAGAGCTACAGCACCAAGCCTACACCACAGCCACAGCAATGCGGGGTCCAAGCTGCATCTGTGATCTACACCATAGCTTGCAGCAACACCATAACCTTAACCCAATGAACGAGGCCTGGGATCAAACCCTCACTGTCATGGATACTAGTCAGGTTCTTAACCCACTGAGCCACAACAGGAACTCCAACACTGTCTTTGTTTTATAGATAACAAGTAATCTTTCAGCTAGGTTAAAGACTCTGGCAAGATTAGAGAGCTTATTTCTTTTACTTAGGCTGTGTGATTACCAATAGAGTGGTATTTTATTAGTGGGGCAGAGATGAGTAAGATAGAGCCCTTGCCCTGGATATACTTATAGTCCAGACAAGAGGAAGATGCACAAGTAAGGTATGGCTCAATGAGCACATTCTTTCTCTATCTCTTACTATAACTCCAAATAGTCACAGTTGGAGAATTTCCTGGTGGCTAGTGAGAGGAAGAAAGGGGCTGAGGCATGTAGCTACTCTTAGTACAAGGGCTCAGAGCATATTCATTCACTTGTTAGGAATCTTTTCCCTCTTATGTATTGAACATAGGAACACCAATAAGAGATAACCTTATGAATTTTTCTTAATAAGGTAATAATTTGTCTTAATAAGATAGGTGACAACCATCACTGTCAACTATCTTGGCCTGTAGCATACTATACTGTGCTGATATTCTGCCATTGTACATCAGAATGGTCATGCTGGTTATTAAAATGTTAAAACTACTACCCATGTGACCCAGCAATTCCATTCCTGGGTATATATCTGAAAAAACATAAATATTAATTCAAAAAGATACATCCACCCCAATGTTCATAGCAGCATTTTCTGGAAGAAACCTAAGATATGGAAGAAACCTAAGTGTCCATCAACAGATTGATTTAAAAAATGTGGTATATATACTTAATAGAATACTTCTCAGCCATAAAAAAAACAAAATTTTGCCATATTCAGCAACATGGGTGGACTTGGAGGGCATTATGTTAAGTGAAATAAGTCTGACAGAGAAAGACAAATACTATATCATATCATTTATATGTGGAATCTAGAAAATATAACTAGTGAATAAAACAAAAAAGAAGCAGAACCAGGAGTTCCCATTGAGGTGTAGTGGAAATGAATCTGACTAGTATCCATGGTGATGTGGGTTCAATTTCTGGCCTCGATCAGTGGGTTAGGGATCCAGCCTTGCCATGAGCTGTGGTGTAGGTTGCAGACATGGCTTGGATCCCATGTTGCTGTGGCTATGGCGTAGGCCAGCAGCTGTATAGTGGAATGGGGTAAGGGCAACACAGGGGTGGGGAAGAGGAAGGCACAAACTATTGGGTGTAAGATAGGCTCAAGGATGCATTGTACAACTCAGGGATTATGCTATGTAAATCATGACACAAATCATATTTTTGTTGTTCTATAATACCAAAAAGAGCATTTTTGTTAAGGTAGAAAAAAACCAAAATAAACTACAAGCATAAATTAATTCAGAAAGCTATTACTATCATATTAGATCTGTTTTTCACCTCATTTAGTTACACCATGCCTCTGGTTGAAATCGTCAAAAAAGCAAAAATATAAAGTACATCTATCAAGAGGACAGTAAAAGGAAAAGATTAAGGATGAATTCAGTAAAAGAATGTGCTTTTCTTAATTCAATTGGCCTGTTATTTGGATACAGTCTTTTAAAAATGCACTGAAAGTGGCTACTGGGAATTGTAATTTGGCATTTCTGGGTGTGACTCAGTTGCAGCTGTAAAATTGGAGGTGCATTAAGACAAAATACAGGAGCCTTTTTCTATATAAAAGCCTGTGAGACTTCATCTAGTTTATTGGTGAACTCTAAGGGCATAATTTGACAAATTAGTTTTCTCACTCCCCAAACTTCACAACTGACACAACTGAGCTCTTAATCTGTAAGTAAAATTTTCATTTCCCCTTCCATTTTTTTTCCTTAAAAGCAACATACTGATGATGTAGGTTTTCAATAAAAAGACTCCTCCTTTTCTCAGAGTTAGAAAATTTAAAAGGCTAGCTTTTTCAATAAGTTATTTATTCCCAGTGCCAATATTGCTTAGTATATTTAATATTAATGCAATCTTTACATTTTGCGGTCTTATATATCAAGCTAAGGGGTTTTCCATTATACTTTTTTCCCAAAGACTACAATGAACTTCGTTGCAAAATGTATATGCTGTGAATTCTGTTTTATCCTAACCTTTCTCATAGGTCTTCTAAAATATTCCTCTACTTCTAGGTAATATATTAAAGGTTATCAATGATCTCCCCATGAATTTCAGTAAATTTCAAGAAATTTGTGAAAAGGGACCAGAGAGATCTGTTCAATCATAAATAGCTACAGGAGTTCCCGTCGTGGCGCAGTGGTTAACGAATCCGACTAGGAACCATGAGGTTGCGGGTTCGGTCCCTGCCCTTGCTCAGTGGGTTAACGATCCAGCGTTGCCGTGAGCTGTGCTGTAGGTTGCAGACGCAGCTCGGATCCTGCATTGCTGTGCCTCTGGCGTAGGCCGGTGGCTACAGCTCCGATTCAACTCCTAGCCTGGGAACCTCCATATGCCGGCGGGAGCGGCCCAAGAAATAGCAACAACAACAACAACAAAAAAAGACAAAAGACAAAAAAATAAATAAATAAATAAATAAATAGCTACAAACATAGTATATATAAGGGTATTAATCTATTAAAATCAAATTCTGAAGAACTTGTTCCAGATGGATTATGTTATTCCAATGATGTATTTATGCATAAATATATATCATTTTTCTAAGAAATATCTTATTTGCATGTTTTGTCTCATGTGAGTTTCAATAGCACTATTAAACATAAAACAATCCTCAAGGAGTATAAAGAGTTTTACTCTTGTATTTGGGTTTTAAGAAAATGTATCATGATACAGAAAGTAGAAAACCTTTCAATGTAAGTGCAACTTAAACACATTTCTACATTTCATTTCCTTTACTTTGGAAACTACTGAAGGTATACCTATGAAATAGTCACTACTCGATTTAAATTAGTGGTAGCTGAAAGCTATAAAAAAAAATCTGGTGGTTTTAATTTTATTTATCACATCTCTACCTCAGAGACCCAAGGAAATGCAGAGAAGTGTACTGAATATTTATAAGGCCTCTGGGACCCTAACAGGCTTCCAAATGCCTTGTTTGTTGCAATCTGCTTGTCAAACTATTAAAGAAGTAAAATTCACACTCTATCCCCTACTGTATATGCAGACTTTCTCTGTTAATTAAATCAAAACTGATTCTAAGAATGAGAAGTGATATAACTTCTAGTGTATCACACCATTTCTCATCAACCTTAAGACATAACAGCTCGAGTAACTGGACTTTCACTTAGGAAAAAATTGCTCTATCATGTTCAACAAATATTTTAACCCTGATTGATTACTCAAAATGTTCACTTAAACTTCAGACTTAACAGATATGTTATTAAAAATGTCTCCATTCTCATCCTTAATTGTAGCTAGTTACTGTAATTTTTTTTTCAAAATAAAATCATGTTCTGTCCCAAGAGATGGATATAGTTCCCTCTGCTATACAGTAGGACCTCACTGATTATCCATTATAAATGTAATAGTTTGCGTCTGCCAGCCCCAAACTCCTTGTCCATCCCACTCCTTCTCCTTCCTCCTTGGCAACCACAAGTTTGTTCTCTAGGTCTAATAAGTCTGTTTCTGCTTTGTAGATAGGAACATTTGTGCTATATTTTAGTTTCTACATGTAATGATATTATAATTGTCTTTCTTTTTCTGACTGACTTTACTTAGAATGAGAATCTCTAGTTGCTTCCATGTTGCTGCAAATGGTATTATTTCATTCTTTTTATGGCTGAGTAGTATTCCATTATATATATGTACCAAATCTTAATCCATTCATCTGTTGATAGACATTTAGGTTGTTTCCATGTCTTAGTTATTGTGAATATTGCTGCCATGAACACAGGGGTGCAAGCATATTTTTGAATCAAAGTTTTGTCTGGATAGATGCCCAGGAATGAAATTGCTGGATTATATGGTAGTTCTATATTTAGTTTTCTGAGGAACTTCCATACTATTTTCCATACTGGTTGTACCGATGTACATTCCCGCCAACAGTGAAGAAGAGTTCCCTTTTCTCCATACCCTCTTCAGCATTTGCTATTGTTAGACTTGTTTTTTTTTTATTACCCAAATTAATTTATCACATTTGTAGTTGTATAATGATCATAAAAATCCAATTTCACAGGATTTCCATCCCACAGCCCAAGCACATCCCCCCTCTCTACTGTAATATAATTTTACTATAGTGTAGACCTATTTATCCCTTAGTTGTAAGAAGTTAACACTAAACTAAAAATGACTGAGTCTAAGAAAGTTTGTAAAGATTAAGGGAAAAGAAAACTCAATGGTTTTAAAAGATGAAGAAAGGAGGGAGAAAAAAAATCCAAATCTATATATCTATATCTATATCTCTTTCAATGTATTTATAATGTAGAAAATGGCCGATTTTGGTACCCACCTGAACTTCAAACAAATAAGTGGAAGGACTAACTCATTCACCTTTCTTCTAGATAAGAACTTGGTCACAGGTGGTTACAGCATTACAAGGCTACAAGTGGCCTGACTGGAAACAGTTAAGAGACACCCCAAGAAGCATACTCCTTCATTTATTTTCACCAGTTACATTCCACAACACTATTATGGATATAAATAAATATTCACTATCCTTTAAGATCTACTATGTATAAGGGGAATAAGAGTTCACCTCCAGAACATTATGGAATTACACGTTTTAGAAACAGAAACCTAGATAGACATTTTCAATGCAGCCCAAGCTCAAACAAAGAAAAAAGATTCAGTCCCTTTCAATCTCTAGTTCTTATCTTTTCCACCTGGCCATTAAAAAAGAAAGACAGGTTGCTACATTAAAAATCAGGAAGCATGGGGTGAGATGAGAGGGGGAAAAAATGCTAGACCAATGTAGAGACTAAATTTCTAGTCCAAGCAGTGCCAACACTTTGCTGTATTATATCATTGAGATTAGTTAATTTCCTTCTGCTTTCTTTTCTCATCTCTAAAACTCAGATAATCACATTTCAGAATTTAAAGGACTCTTAGAGTTCATCTTGCACCTGCCTTATTTTCCAGATCAGAAAACCATAGTCCAGAGAGGCAAGCTGCACTGGTTAAGGCATTCAATCAGCTGCAGAACAAAGCCATGAGCTGCAGATGCCTGAAAGCTTGTCTTGCATCCTTGTCCTGTGCACATTGTTCTGTCCAGCAAGCCAGCACTGCAGATCCATCCCTCATCTCAGTGGTTGTGATTCTATGGTTGTGACAACAGATTACGTTACACTGATAAACTGCAGCTTGTGCCAGGGACAAAACCAAATAAGGACATGCCTTGGAATTATTTTTTTCAAAAACCCTGCCTGTTTTTCAGCATCCAGACAATGGGATATTATTCAGCAATAAAAAGAAATGAGCCATCAAGCCTCGAAAAGCCAAGGACAAACCTTAAATGCATATGACTAAGTGTAAGAACCCAATGCAAAGAGGCTACATACTGCATGATTCCAAGTGTATGCCATTCTGGAAAAGGCAAAACTATAGAGACAATACAAAGAGCAGTGGTTGTCAGAGGTTTTAGGGGATGGAGGGAAGGAAGGAGAGATGAACAGGGGGAGCACAGGGATGTTTAGGGCAGTGGAACTATTCTGTATGGCACTATAATGGTGGATACATGTCATTATACATTTGCCAGAACTCATAGACTATACAACACAAAGAATGAACCTTGACGTAAACCATGGACTTTAGTTAATAATAACATGTCAATCTTATCAATTGCAACAAAAGTTCTGCACTAATGCAAGATATTAATTACAGGGAAAGCTCCGAGGGGGTGGTGGGGGCATATGAGAACTCTGTACTATCTGCTCAGTATTTCTGTATACCTAAAACTACTCTAAAATAGAGAAAGTCCATTAGTTAAAAAAAAAAAAAAAAAGCAAGCTTAAAGAAGTTCTTCTTTTCAAGGATTTAAAATGAGGAATGCTAACAATAGAGCAGCATGGCCCTAAATCCATATTTTTGGAATAGATTTCAACTGGCTATAGTCATTTCTACAGATTGTTCTCAGTTAGGGTAATAGCACAGATTTGATCAGAGTTCCCTGACAAGGGGCATTCAAACTGAGGAGTAGGGTTGGGAGTAGGGATGGGAGGGGTGGGAACAGCTCAGAAATCTAGTGGGAGGGGTGCTGGGAGAGGACACTGATGGACTTACTAGGTGCTTTTAACTCAGCTAGGTCTTTGGGATATATGGAGCATCCTTAACTTGGCTAAAGCTGCCCTATCCACTCAAGCCTTTCTTGCTACTCCCTTCCAAAGGTGATCTTCTTCACCTTTGATAAATCCTTCCAGCATTTGGTCTAATATTTGAAAAGTTACCCATTTAGCCTTGCAGTGACATCTTTCTATACACAGCTCTTGGCTTCTCTTCTGGGCTATATATAGGCTGCTTTGGGCTTGGATTTTATAGAATGTGATATATACAACAGGTGCTCCATAGATGTTTCTTGGTCAATTTTCTTTACTACGTTGAACAAGCTAAAAGGTTTTTGGTTGGTTTAACAAACAACTCTCTCAATGAAGATACTACCCCCTATGTTTTTTTTTTATTTTATTAGAGTTATAGTTGATTTACAATGTTCTGTCAATTTCTGCTGTATAGCATAGTGGCTCAGTCATATATACATATACACTCTTTTTCTCATACTATCTTTCATCATGCTCTATCCCAAGAGACTGGATATAGTTCCCTGTGATATACAGTAGGACCTCATTGCTTATCCATCCTACATGTAATAGTTTGCATCGACTAACCCCAAACTACTCCTATATTTAACTGCATAATTTATTCATTTCTATGAATGGCTTTGTTGTACTTTTCAAGTTTTTTTTAATGGTCTTTATTTTATACAGGATTCATAGGAATTTCCAAATTGAAAGAGTAAACAATATTTAGATTCCCTGTGCAACTGTGGGAGCAGACTCGACTGTCAGAGCTAGAAAGAACTATAAAGAATACCTAGCCCAAATTCTTTATTTGCATGGATGAGGAAGATGATAACCAGAGGGATGAACCAATTTTCAAACAAATGCACAGTTGTTTTGTTTCGTTTTTTGCAGGTTCAGGATTTGAATTCATATATTCTAATTCCATACTCTACTACTCCACATGCATTTTTAGCTGTAGCATTTTTTTTAGAATATTTTTTTAAAGCAATTTATTTATTTTTATTTTATTTTATTTTATTTGGTCTTTTTGCTATTTCTTGGGCCGCTCCCGCGGCATATGGAGGTTCCCAGGCTAGGGGTCTAATCGGAGCCGTAGCCACCGGCCTATGCCAGAGCCACAGCAACGCGGGATCCGAGCCACATCTGCAACCTACAGCACAGCTCACAGCAACGCCGGATCGTTAACCCACTGAGCAAGGCCAGGGATCGAACCTGCAACCTCATGGTTCCTAGTCGGATTCGTTAACCACTGCGCCACGACGGGAACTCCTAGAATATTTTTAATTAATCATGCAACAAGACATTTTAACATTGACCAGCAGAAATGGTCAAAGGTCAATCACAGATTACACCATTGAGACATTCCAATTTCATTTCAATTTTTTTTCCTTAATTTAAACACCTTAAACACTTTAAACATATAGCCACCTAAGTTGCTCTTCTTCTATGGAGTGAATAGAGTACAACTGTATATATTTCAGGCACAATTCTCATCTAAACGCTATTTACCATACCCCAAGGAAAGTATTTATGTCCAAACTGCTTAATATAATACTGAGTCATGATTATAGATGTTCTCCATTCATGAGGAGACATTTAAAAAAAATTTTTTTTGGCTGCAGTATGCGGCGGTTTGATGTGGGATCTCAGTTCCTAGACCAGGGATTGAACCTAGGCCACAGCAGTGAAAGCACCAAGTCCTAACCACTAGACCACCAGGAAACTCCTATGAGGAGACATTTAAATGGTAAACTCTGGAGTGGATAACATGTATGTTTCAGTTTACATACTCAAAGCAATGGATAAAGATCGCCTAGGATGCTGCAGAAGGTCTGAAGTCATATCTGACAGCGGAAAAAATGTTGATCTATCAAGTCTAGAAATGCGGATTGTTTCCCTGGCTCTGCTTGGCAAAGGACCTTCTGTGGGGTACTCCACTGCTCAGAAGTTTAAAAAAAAAAAAAAAAACACCAAACCAAAAAACAGATGAGGCTGGAATTTTGTGGCTCATGTAAATGTGCCTGGCTTAGCTGTGGAAGGAACTCACTGTAGTGGATCAGCAAGATAAAGCCTGACTTTGCTCCAACTTTCCTACCACATATAGTTTTAGGACTAGAGACCAACAAAAGATATCCTCCCCCAAATAAAAAGATGAAATCTTTTAAAAACTTGGGCTGATAAGATGATGGAAGAAAAAGATTGCCCTTTATATACTGATATGATACTTCTTATCCCATTACCAACAAGATACATGACTTTCAGTTATGTTTCTTGTAGCCATAATGGATTCTAATTATCCAGAGTCTTCTTGGTTCTTAGAAATGTGCCCCTGATCAACTAGTGGACTCAAAGATGTGTGTTTAGTTCATGTAGTTTAGATACAGAGAAAATCAAAACTGTTTCCAGGCTCTCTCTCTAAACACACACACATACACACACACACAGAGATTACTAGTTTTATTTGCTGTGAAAGTTTCAAGTCATTAGAAGGAAACTGATGATGACCACTTTTACTTCTTGCTGATAATGATGTCAAGGCCAAGAGTAAATATGTGGAATTACTGGCTTAGCGGAAAAGTTTCCTAAGGCCCAAATATTCATTAAAATGACCAATGTCAAATTATATATGAAACAGGGTACTGACTCAGGGCAAACCTAAAATAACTGTTATCTTGGCCCCCAGGTGGCCTGATTAGTCAAACAGACTTCTGGGGCCATTTTTATTTTTTAATTAATTATTTTTTTTTGCTTTTTAGGGCAGTACCTGTGGCACATGGAGGTTACCAGGCTGGGGTGGAATAGGAGCTGTAGCTGCCGACCTACACCATAGCCGCAGCCACACAGAATCCGAGCCGCGTCTGCAACCTACACCACAGCTCACAGCAACGCTGGATCCTTAACCCATTTGAGTAATGCCAGAGATCGAACTTGCATCCTTATGGATGCTAGTCAGATTTGTTAACTGCTGAGCCAAGCTGGGAACTCCCTGGGGCCATTTTAAATGTAAAAATTCCCCCTTGAGCATAAGCTTAATGGAGAATACCTGAGCATCACTGAATAGTATGTCATGAAGCTGATGGTAAATGTTTTACACATACATACACTTATGCAATCTTTCATATCATTATTAGAAGCAGCATAGAAGAATCTGAGTTCAAACTCAGCTCTACCATAAATGGATATGAAATCTTGGGAATTTTTGTAATGTTTCTTAACTGAAGAACATAAGTATTTAAAGTACCTAAACACAATGATACAGTTTACATTAAATAAATGTTAGCTTCTTTACAACTCTGTCATTCAGATGATGTAATTATTTTGATAGTTTCTAAAATGCACAAAGCTAACCTATTTATATGTAGAAATATATTCAAAGCCCCAATCACAAACAATAGCTGTTGCTTCATTGTCGTTGACAACAATATTTATTTATTTTATTTATTTATATACCCAATGAATGCAATGAATATTGCCTTTTATTTGCTGGAGTAAGGGATCACATGTGGCCAATGGAATTCCCATTACACTCCGGTATCTTATAAATTCTCTGGTCTATTTGAATTATCTTCCTGTCTTCATTGGTATTTTCTGTACCTATTAATTTATTACCCATGAACTTAATTAAAGTGTTGTTTATTGGTACTCCTTACAGATCATTAATGAAAATGTTAATTAATTACAGGCCTAGCACTATCAGAATCTCTAACATAATGAAAGAACCTCTCCCATCCCATTATATTTTAGGTCTTATCCTAGAGTCATTCCACAGAGGTCCTGTCCAATAAAATATTGACTTATTCTTAAATGATTTTTAAAAATTATGTATGTTAAAGTTCTCTATCATAGTTAATTATCAGTAAGGTAACACAAATAAAAGCATGATGTTAAGGTTATGCTAAGTGAGACAGCAAAAAGGATAATGATTTTCTCATAAATAGGCCCTTGAAGTTTTTAACATGAGCCTGCGTCATTTTATTATTTATAGTACCCTGCCACTCATACAGCTTTCACAGACTACAGGATAGAAAAAAATATTACACACACACACATCCATAGACAGCCTATCCTCCTCAAAAGCAGAGCAAACAATAATGTACTGGGGTAAAAATCTGATCTGAACTTGACTGCTTGACTGTGTGATGCTCTATAAAATTTCCAATTGAATGGTCAGAATAAAGATTTTATGTTTTTGCTGAATCCTCCACTATGATAACACTATTGGCCACAACAATAGACACCAAAGGAACACCCCACAGTGGTTACCTAGAAAATGCCTCTACTGGGCTTATCTGGTGGCAGAGAGCTTCTCAGATGATAACAGTGAATCTTTTCAGAGAGCTGAGCACCGATCAATACTATTAAAGTCCTATACTTCTGGCTGCTGAATCACCTTGCTGTCTTTCAAACATTTTACTCAGACATTTCTCCTGGGGAAATTTGCTTCCTTAGTGCTATTATTTAACTTGGCAAAGTGAATTTTTTAAAGAAATTCAAACAGCAAAGTAAAACTGTCTTCCTTATTGTTATTATCACATGAGAATTTCATAAGAGCAATCATCTGAAGCACAGCATTAATGAATACTGTTATTTCGCCTACTCCTTCGCTCACATACTCATTCATCCATTCAAAAATATTTATTGCTTACCCCACACAAGGCCTGGTGCGAGGTGCTGAGAGGGAATACAAAGCTGGATGAGCAGTCTCTGCCTGCAGGTTTATAATCCTGCCCCACAGTTAAGGCCTGCATACAAGTGCACCTAGCAAGCTACCACTTATTTAAAGCCTTACTTCCATTAGTGCAGACAATAGGTCTATTCCTCGGTTTGTATCTTAAATTATAATTACAGTATCTTGGGTAAGAACGAACAGCTCAGTGCAGAGAACATACTTTACTATTCATTCTCTCTCCAGTTGATAGCACCTGGTGTATCACAGAGTAGGAACTCCGTAAATAAATGTTCAATTAAATAATGGAATCTGCAAATTACTCTCAAATAACACTTTCTTATTAGAACTTGGTGCCCAATGAATGGAAGACAATGCAGAATTCAAGCAGAGGCATGGGAAATGTTTTCTGATACTTGAACAGTCAGCATGTGGAAGGAGGTACAGAATTAGTCTGTGTGGTGTCAGAAAGTAGACACAGGATCAATGAGTTTGGCTCAAATTCAGAACTCGCCAGTAATCACAGCTGTCCAAAAGTGTAGCTAGCTGTTTCAAGAGGTAGTTAGCGCCTTGTCATTTTTCTAGGTTTTCAAGTAGAGATCAAAATGGCCACGTGTCAGGATGTCATAGAGGGTATTCTAGCCCTGGTTTCAAGCAAAGGTGTCAACTTCTGTGTCAGTGGGTGATGGGGAAGCAGTGTAACAAACCTAGTTAAGGATGCTACCTCTAGAGCCTGACTCTCGAGTTCAAAATCAGCTCTGCCACTTAGTAGTTATATAACCTGGGACAACTTAGCCCCTCTCTACCAATTTTCCCCTCGTGTAAAATGAACTTAATAGCATCTATCTCACTGTAATTGTTAACAGGATTAAATGAGTTACCGTTGTAAAACATTTACAACAGGGTCTGGCAGATAGCAAATATTACACAAATGTCTATTAAAACAAATAAATGACATTGATGGTCTTCATATCTATGAAGAGTTTTTGAAGGAATTTTCCACACCTATCTCCTTTTATCCTCATTTTTCTCCTATTTCTCAGTCCCTGGTCAGAGGTCATTGCTTCCACTTCTTGCCAGCTCTGACACTTCCATATATCACACCTGTGCCACCGATTCCATCAGGAATTTATCATATTTGTACGCTTGGCTTCTTCCACTCCCCACTATACTGTAGACTCTTAAATATGGGGACTTTGTCTTGCCATCTCTCGCTCTATTTATCTGAACAATGCCTGAGTACATGGGAGGTTCTTGATAATCTCATTTCATCAGACAGTTATACCAGCTGGTGTTAACAATGGGGGAAACATGGAACTTAAATATTTTATCTGCACTGGATATTTATTGCATTGATTATTATAACCTTTTTAAGGTTTGGGAAGATGAGCAAAACCCTCTAATTTTAAAACTGAGTAAATTTG
Organism: Sus scrofa; assembly: GCF_054392235.1. Lineage (NCBI taxonomy): Eukaryota > Metazoa > Chordata > Mammalia > Artiodactyla > Suidae > Sus > Sus scrofa. The sequence goes on along the minus strand of NC_139401.1, from coordinate 89,306,324 downwards.
AGCAATAAATGGCAAGTGACTTTCCCAAGGTCACACAATTGGTAGAAGTAGGTACATAACTCTAACCTAAGTTTATATTCTTTCCCAATAGACCACATCACCTCCAAACAAGGAATATTAAACCCTAGGCAAGACATTTTGTTAATCCAGTCATTTTTAGGTGATCAGAGAAATACTATAATAATCCACATATCAGAGTTTCCCGTCATGGCTCAGCAGAAACGAATCTGACTAGCATCCACAGGGATGCAGGTTTGATCCCTGGCCTCGCTCAGTGGATTAAGGATCTGGCATTACTGTGAGCTGTGCTGTAGGGCACAGATGGGCTCAGATCCTGTGTTGTTGTGGCTGGGATATAGGCTGGCAGCTAAAGCTGCGATTTGACCCCTAGCCTGGGAACCTCCATATGCCATGAGTATGGCCTTAAAAAGACAAAATAATAATAATAATAAACATAACACAATAGCACAGTAAGTGTGAAATGATATATGATAACAATAGTCTTTTCAAGTTAGGACTTGGGAAAAATACCCAGCTGACTGGAATTAGAAAGATTTTAAAGTAAGCCAGAACACATTGTTCTGGAAGTAGGTAGAGTGTAAATAATAAATAAATGAAGTTCTTTGTAAATGAAATGAAATTACTCAAGTGTGGATAATAGCACAATTCAAGGGCCAGTAATTTGTTTCATTTTACAAATTAATAACAAGGGGCAAGAGCAAGCTACTCAAAATAACCCAGGGAGCTGCCAAGAGCAACACTGCACAAACACAAATTGGCTAGAAATCAGAACTTGCACATTTTCTGCTGAAACTCTCTGATTGTGGTAAATTGCCAGACTTAACAGTGCTTAACTTTTTCAGGCCACAGTGATTCATTTGGTAAATGGCTCTAAATGACATGCAAGTTTTCTTCATTTAGTGACCTGAGAGAGCAAGCCAACAGGGTGCAAAGAACTCCCTTTCTCATTTGAGAGAGGAGACTGCCTTGAAGCAGACCCTCCCAGGTGAGTAAAATATTTGGGGAGGGGTCATAGTTGTACAGTTTGGCTGTACTTAAGTCTTTTATGTCAGGTGGGTACCATTTTGCACACTGAGGTCACAAGAACATCAATGGTGTCCAGGTGCCCTAAAAGAGTTATACATGTAAAGTGCCTAATTTAGACCCTAGGGAATATCTTATTCACTAAGCAGGAACTGACACACTGTGACATGAGTTTTCCATTCAACTTAGTGAAAGCAAGTCCTAAGTTCATTCAATCACTGCTCCTGAGAAGATGCAGTTTCAGAAACGATATCTCATGGCCAAATTTAGTTCTTGTCTGAGGAATTAAGAAGTTAATGGTACTTACTACTTCTTAGCAGTGCAACTTGGAGCTTGGCATGTTCCATTTCTAGGGATTGTCATTCTTTATCTTAATGAGGGCACAAAAACAAAAACTGTTTTAAAAAACCCCTTGTAATTTAGGACACTGGAAAGGTCAGTGGTCACAGACTACCTCTTAAAGATTTTTTTGCTACAACTGAAGCAGGTTGCTTTTTTTAAAAAAAAAAAAAAAGACACATTTTAATGGATTAAAATATTATGCAAAAAGAACATGTGACAGATGGTAAAGCTGAGCAACATTTACTGCAATATCTCACTCGGATCTAGCTGATGCACCCCATTACATTTCATACACAGCATTCTTATTATTGATAACTCGGAAACTCCTTGCAGATCCTTAATGTGTACAAGTCAGACGGAACAATCAATAATTGGAGAGTTAATTTATATTACAAATCAGCTCTATGTACAGTCCAAGTGGCAGCATCCTGTGTAAGAAAATCATTTCTTTTATACATGGACATTTCTAGCCCAACACATCATTTCTTGGTTTGATAGCAGATATTAGAAAGCTTATTCTTGTAGATTAGCTATACTTTGCAACCTCAAAATAAGCAATTTGTTCTATGCCATGGGAATCATAACCACAGAAAAGAATGTTGCAAAAAACAAGTTGTGCTACACTTCAGAAAATCAACAAAAATCCCATTTCATGTACCCTGTTTTGACTCAAAGAATTAGTCTGTCATTTTTTGACAAATACAGCAAAGTGCAGTGATTTTTCTTTAAGGTAAAGCCAAAACAGATTTGGCAATTAAAAGCACGTGTGGATCAAAAAATTTATTACCAAGAGTAAAAAAAAAAAAGTGTACTTATAGTCATATTTTTTGTTTGATACTTTACTGAAGATTTAAGATGTGAGCTGCTTAACCAGGATAACGGACTGATGTGCTATTTTTTTTTCCTAAATTTTATTTTTCTCCCATTCCACTTTACAAATTAGATTATAGCAGAGAATTACATAAAAGGAGAAGTTACAAGATATCCAACCACCAATGAATCATTTGTTTGCAGCCAGACGGCATAACTGCTTTATATTAAACATGCTGCCAGATGTCCTGGCAGTGTTCCAATAAGGATGATGACAGTCACTGCATTAATTCTCAGGCACTGCACATAAAGATAATACTATCCAACCTTAGAGTGAATGAAACTCACACTTTCAAGTCTATCATCAAAATAAATGCTTATGGGACAAAATAATTTGCATAAAACAAAATAGAACATAGTCTATACAGTTTTTTCTGAAGTTGTGGGCAGGATTCAAAAGACTTATATTTTTATTTTTTTAATTATTTTTATTTCTATTTTGGGAAGAGAAGAAAAGAAAAAAAATATTGCTTTGACAGGCAAAGGAGGCCACAGCAGGCTGATGCCTTAAAAACTGTGTCCTCCCCTGTGAGAGATTAGGAAATGATTTTATAATTTGGCAGGGGAATAGGGCCACAGATAAGGCTCAGGATAGATGCAAGTTTTTATTCTTCTTCAAAATGGTCTTCAATGGCCCCAGGACTGGTTCTGGTGCTCCTCTTCTCTGGTTTACATTTTTGGGAGTTTTAGTTCTACAGAGGAACTCAAAGATATTGTTATGTATATTCCTTGAGGAGGAACCAGGACCCTGTCCCAAGGCTGCACTATTGTTTCTTGATTGTTCCCCCCTGGAAAAGGTACTTACCTTTTTAAATCAAAAAGATTTATTACTTATACTGGCAACTCCTTTGGGGACAAGTACCATGACTTATTCTCTATGAGATCTCCAGCACTGAGCTAGGGTTAATCCTAAACATGAATTCCGTGGGAGAATTTACTCAACTCAGGACTTCCTTTGTGGCTCACAGCATAACTACTCCATGTTGCTTCTACAGTGGCTGTGGCTTGAACCCAGCTTGGGAACTTACATATGCCACAGGTACAGCCACATTTTTTTTAAAGACTAAATTCAATAGCAATAATAGTATTACTCAACATCTAGATTGGTTCACTTATGTTTAAACTTCTTATTCTAGCCAACAAGGACCGACGTGGTCTATTTCTTTTCTGTTTCTCAGTTTTCATCTTATATTGTCACAATTTTGAACAAGCGCTTCTCCCAGCCCCAAGTGCTTTTACCCAGATATTTGTCAAATGTCACTTTGACAAAAAGGTCTTTTCTGGCCTCCAAACCTAAAGTAGCACCTTAGCCTCTATCACGTAACTATTTCACTTCCTCTAGTGGCACTTAATACTACATAGCACCGAATCTCCAATCCTCCCTGCAGCTCCATCCTAACTAAAATGTAGGCTCCTGAGTTCCCACGGTGGCTCAGGGTTAACAAACCCAACTAGTATCCATGAGGCTGCGGGTTCAATCCCTGGCCCCACTCAATGGATTAAGGATCCGATACTGCTGTGAGCTGTGGTATAGGTCACAGATGTGGCTTGGATCCTGCGTTGCTGTGGCTGTGGCATAGGCTAGCAGTTGCAGCTCTGATTCGACCCCTAGACTGAGAACTTCCATATGCTGCGGATACAGTCCTAAAAAGACACACACACACAAATGTAGGCCCCATAAAAACAGGAACCTGGTCTGTCACATTAAGCTCTCTACCTGAATAGCCCAGAACAGTGCCTGGAACATAGGAAATATTTGAATTTCTTAACTGATACTGCTATTTTCAGTCTCAATCCTTTCTTAGTCATGCTGCATGCTATGGGCAGAGGATCTTATTAAAGCACCACTCCTTTACAGGCCCCAGCTTTCTACCACAAGAGGAGAACATGTTTTGAGTGTGTCTCTCATCCTGACTGCTGTCAGCAGCCTCCTGCTTTGATAGTCTTACTTTGTACTGACCTGGATTGCTGAGGAAGTGGAACAAAAAATAATGATAGAATAACCCTTGCAGAAATGAAGAGCAATAACACAGGTAGTATACCCTGACAACAGAGAGTAAAGTCAGTTCTAAAGAGACAGAAGATTGACCATCCCTGCATTCCTGGAGGATGTAAGGTGAGGAGGACCAAAAAAAAAATGTAGCCCTGGAAGCCAAGGAACTTCTCTAAAATGTATGCTTGCAAGGACTAATTAACCACTTGACTGGGTTGCTCTGATGGCTTCAAAGGCATTAGTATGTGTGTGTGCATGTGTGTGTGTGAATGGGAAGTAAGTGAACAGCCACTTTTGCTTCAACGTAGTGCCCTGAAATAATGCATGGCATGTTCTGTGTGTGTCTGTGTAGGCATATTTCTGTGAGAAACACATGCATGTAGAGAGACTGAAAAAGACAGAGGAGAAAGGCACAGACATATATTCACGTATTCACGCATGTATTCACACACAAGGCACAATCATCTGGGCCTCAAGAGCACCCATGTGATATTTTTAAAGCAAAAAAAAAAGGAAATATACTTGCAGACCTCAGCATGGACAAATATAATACTGCATCATTAGGAAAAATATTTCTAAAGCACTTCACAGGAATTGATAATCCAAGATTATATGGATAAGGTTAAATTATGGTTGGAACATTTTTTAGGAAGGCAGATAAGGGTATAGTTTCTGTGCCTAAGGCAACGCCTAGCACACGGCTGACACTCAATTTAATAATGGACTTCGGAAGGCTATCCCCTTTCCCTCCAAAACAAACAAAAAACCAAAAAAATGGTGTACTTCTAGCATTTTACAAAGGGATATATGCTACTGGAAGTTCAGATAATTGAGATTTCGCTGAATACTTGTTCAAAGCATTTCATAGCCTTTAATGCAGAGGATTCTAAAAACAAGAAATGAATGGCTCATGGCAATTATTTGTGACTTAACTGACAACTTAATGGGGACATTTTGATTGATCTGGAAATACAGAGTCAGCTATGATTGAAGAAAAAAAATCTAACATAACTCTGTGTGCTATCTGAACAAACAGCGAAGTAAAAGAAGAAATGCATGACAGGAGCCTACATTTTGTCAATAAAATACTTAGAGGGTTTTGAAGTCACTAGCTCCTCTCTGCTGCCTGAGTTCAATGCCTTACATGTAATATTGGTTGAGAATTTAGCTAAACTCCTCCATGACACTGCTGCCTCAGCATCCATTTAGTGTGGCCAAGTGGCCCACAATGTCCTTTGAATGACAATGATGAAACTAAGTTCCCCTAAAACCAAGTGCCACTGTTGAGTTTATGATTAACCTCACTATCCAAAACGTTATTCTCTTTCTTGTCCTGCCTTCTGGTCCCTTGAGGATTGAGGAGTATCAAAGAAAAGGGGGAACTGAAACCTAGCAGGACCCTGTGGGACCCTCCCAGATAAAGAGGGGAGGGTCTGTTCCTTGCTGATAGAAAAAGACTTTGATCTCCTAGGCCTGCCCTGAGTTCCAAAGAGCAGGCACAGACAGGTATTATTTAGGGAAGGTAGGGAATGCAGAAGCAAAGGAAAAGCAGTTAAGAAATAAGAGTTCAGCTATAAAACAGAGTACTTCTTCCTCCTCAAAAGATATACATAACAATCTGACAGATATATTTGAGTTGTTTTGTAGCAACTAAGGCCCCTACTCAAGTGGAGGGTGGTAATTACATATTGACCACAAGAACAAGACCTCAGCCTGGTTGGAACCAGAAGGCTGATGACTAAGATTCCTGAAACACGAGCCTACCTCATCAGAAACCAATCAGAAGCAAGTCATATGGCTTGCAATCCTCACCCCAAATGTTCCTTTTAAATGCCTTCCTGAAAACCATCTGGTAATTTGGAGCTTTTGAGCAAGAGCCACCTCTACTCTTTGCTTAGGACCTACAATAAACACTGTACTTTCCTTCACTAACAACCTGGTGTCAGTACATTGACTTTGCTTTGCACTGGGTGGGCAGACCTAAGTATGGCTTGGTAACACTAGTCCCTCCAGAAAAACAGCCCTGAGAGTCACAAGCAAATATAAGTTCCTGACATGATATTCCCAGCAACCAACATAAGCAACAGCCTCCCCCACCTCCTGGGCCTTCACCTTTGGCTTCAGTAGATAAGACTCGGACAAAGCTTAACAATTGCCCCACACACACTCTTTTTGGTTTGAATCGCCAAATCCAGCCTTGGCCAGGAACCAGAAAGCATTCCACATTTGGACCTTAATAAAGGCATGTGCCCCAGTTCCTGCCCTCTCTCTCTGCCTGTACCCTGTATTCCTGCCGGCATGGGGCCCCTAGAGGCCTGCTACGTACTTCCTCCAGATCCCCTGAATAATAAACTTCCCTTGCAGACTTTTTTTTTTTTTGCTTTTTAGGGCTGCACTCATGGCATATGGAGGTTCCCAGGCTAGGGAACTACAGCTGCCAGCCTATGCCACAGTCACAGCAACATCAGATCTGAGCCGTATTTGCGACCTACACCATAGCTCACAGCAACACCGGATCCTTAGCGCACTGAGGCCAAGGATCGAACCCGCGACCTCATGGTTCCTAGTCGTTTCCACTGAGCCATGACAGCAACTCCTCCCTTGTAGTCTTTTGTTGAACTGGCTGGGGCTCTATTTGACAAATGTTAACAAAGTTACAACAATACCTTTTAAATCAATGCATAGAATAATGGGTCCCATCAAAAGGATCCTTCTTCAAACATTTTTGTTGCTTGGCTTTCAGGCCAGTACAGTTTTCTGGTTTCCTCCTACCACACTAGCTATATCATCTATTTCTCCAGTTCTTTTTAAAAAATTCTTCTCATCTTCCTAATTTCTCAATGGTGGAGTAGTCCAGACCTCAGTCTTTGGACTTCTCTGACTGCACTCTGTAGGTAATCTTATCTAGTCTTATAACTTTAAATATCACCTATATGCTGATGGGTTCCTAATTTTTTTCCTCCAGTCTGGATTTTCTCTTTATTTTAGGTTCAACTATTCAAACATTCTAGGCTCTGCATCTCCACTTGGATGCCTAATAGTGCCTCAAAACTGAACAGATATAAAACCAAACTCTTGATCTACTGCTGCCACAATTTCCCTTCTTACTCATCCAGTTATCCTCATCCCTCTGTCATTCAGCTCTTTTCAATCCTCAAATGGCTTTCATTTCATACATCATACATCAAGGTTTTCTATGATTTTACCTTCACTACCTTTTCTCCTTACCTTATATAAGGCAGCCACATTAGCCTTCTTGCTATTCCTTGTGTAGGGGAGAAAATTGTGTCACCCTAAAAAACCCCTTTGGCATCCAGATTAATTTGAGCTGAAAAACAATCAAGACCCAAAAGACTCAGAAAGAACCTTTGGGAGATCCTATGTGTCTCAGCGGGTTAAGAAACCAACTAGTATCCATGAGGATGCAGGTTTGATCCTTGGCCTCATTCCATGGGTTAAGGACCCAGCATTGCCACAAGCTACAACAATGATCGTAGATGGGGTTCAGATCCCACTTGCTATGGCTGTGGTGTAGGCCGGCAGCTGCATCTCCACTTCAACCCTTAGTTGGAGAACTTCCATATGCCACAGGTGCAGCTATTAAAAAAAAAAAAGAAAAAAAACAAAAAGAGAGAACATTTGGCCTACCCCCTAAGGACTTTTAAAATGTAGACAGAGGACTTGTTCCAGGAAGGAACTATCACTGTAGATAACTAGAATATGAACTAGGTGTGTAAATGGGGAGGAACCTAGCAAAGTGTTAAAATTCCTCTCAGCATGTCATAGTTTCTGCATGGCCCAGAAAACATTTGGTTACCAAACATTTGCTTTTCTATCTCCATGCCAATTGCCTTCCTTCCCTTGCAGGCCCAAACCCCTACTCGAAACATCCTCTTCTGTCTCCAGCTGAAGATGGTATTTAAAATGAGTGTTTCAGGGGATGGTGGGAAGATGGAGGAGTAGTAGGATGTGAGGCTCAACAACTTCCATAAATACACTGAAATTTCATCTAAATATGGAACTATTCATACAGAAAATTTGCTAAAAACTGATAAAATGAGGATTTCACAAATTTTATAGAATTACTCAATTGTCCTGGGTCTCCCCCATATATACATGTTATTAAACTTTTGTTTGATATTCTCCTGTTAATTAATCTGTCTCATGTCAATTTAATTCTTACACTAGCCAGAAGAACCTAGAAGGGTAGAGGGAAATGTCCTCCTCCCCGACACTTGCCACTTCAAGCACAGTCAAGTTCACATCAGAGAGCCTTAGGGTTGTTTTCTCTGCAAGGAAGGCTCTTCCCTCAGTTAATCACACAAATTATCTCCCTAGGTGATTTAAACCTCTGTTTAAATGTCACTCCCTCAGAGGAGTTCCTACCTGACCAATTTATTTTTTAAAAAAGCAATGTTATTGTTTATAATCATTTTGCACATCTTTATTTTTCTTACCACTTATCACTCTCTGGTATTATACAAAAAAATTTATTTTTCTTTTTAGGGCTGCACCCATGGCATATGGAAGTTTCCAGGCTAGGGGCTGAATCAGAGCTACAGCTGCCAGCCTACACCACAGCCACAGTAAAGCCAGATCTGAGCCACATCTTTGACCTGCACCATAGCTCTTGGCAACACCAGATCCTTAACACACTGAATGGGGCAAGGGATTGATCCTGCAATCCTCATTCTGATACTAGTCAGGTTCATTACTGCCGAGCCAAAGGGGAACATCTGTATTTTTTGTTGTTCATCACTGAAAAAAAACAAGCTTTGGCATATAGTAGGTATTTGATAAATAATTGCTGAATGAACAGATGAATTTTTTATCAGTAAAAATAATGTTACAGTATTATATTATCAATACTGGTAAAATGAATCAGAGAGGAAATTAATGCAACATCTATGCATTTAATATTTGAGCAAAACAAGGATGGATAATACTATATTGGATTAGGAATATAAGAATATTTTAGAGCTGAAAGGCACATTCAAGATTACTTAAAACAAGCTCTTTGTACTTAAAATGTATCTATTTGCATTAACTTGGAATTATCATTTCATTTCTCTGATTTTCTGGGTTCAGACTAATTTACTGAAAGCTGATACTTTTATTTCCTCTAAAGTAAATGAGTGTTAAAACACTTTATTTTTAGTAACATTAAGACAAGTAATAATCATTCAAAGATTCTGGATCAATATTAGCACATCTTGGCATTTTATGTTATGAAGAAGATAAATAAAAACATAAAATATACGCAGAAAAACAGTTAGGCTATATGTCCTATTTGTAGCGTGATTGAGTTAATAAAAGTAATTTTCCTTTAATTAACATGTCAATAGTTAATTTCATTAGTCTTCTGGTATTTCACACACATGCACACGCAAGCACATATTCACACGTGCACACACGCAGGACACAAATCAGAAGTGCCAGGTTTTTATAAACTTCCAATTGAAAAATGTGACCTCATAAAAAAAACTATATCTTTTGGTATTAAAAAAAAAACCCACCATTTTAACACCTAAACTTCCTGCAGGCAGCAGGGTTTCTTCTCTAAGACTAACCCATGGCAGCTGCATTTCATTTTTATTTGAAAAGACTGATCCAGTGTTTTTACAGCTCTTGATTAAGCTGTTTAAATAAAAAAAAGTAAATGTTGAAAGTGGAAACCACTATAGTTAAGATCTATGTAAATGAGTAATGGGCAAATCTCTGATGGTTTGAAAGTTGGATTTGGATAAATCTAAATCCATTCGAACCGCTTTAGTTAAAAATTTCGAGCTCCCACAAGATCCACTGGAACTGACAAAGCTTTTCAAAAATACCCACATTCGATTCCTAGCCAATAGCATAAGCAAGTTTGGTGGAAAAAAGTTAAGTTTTTGAAACAGAAAATGTCTTCAGTATTTGATTTGAGAGGTTTCTAACTCTCCAACTTTAAGACTCCACTACAAGTGCAAATCCAGTAAGACCACTGACAAGAATCCAGCTATTTTAGAATTGCAATGAACCAAATCATCATCAATGTCCAATCTGTCAAATTTTTTGTTTGTTTTTGTTTTGTCCACACCTTCAGCATGCAGAAGTTCCCAGGCCAGGGATCAAACCTGAGGCACAGCAGTGACAGCGCTGGATCTTTAACCCACTGTGCCACCAGGCAACTCCTGTCAGATATTTTTAACACCCCTAGATAAACAGGCAGAAGTAAAGATTCATCTTCACCTCTTCTCTGACTTCTTATCCATTCTTCAAATCTCAGCTCAAGCATTATATTCTCAAGAGGTATCTCCCTAACTAGATTGCTGACTGGCATAGCATTATAAATCTCTTCAATGGCACCTGCCATGGTTGGTTGTGTAGTTGGTTAATATATATCTCTTCCACCAGACTAAAACCTCCCTGAGGCTACGTCATGTCTTTTTTGCTTACCACTGTATTCCAAGTACCTAGCACAACACCTGGCATCAACGAGAATCAATCACTAAACAAATATCTGTAGAATGAATAAATCCTCAAAAATATCAATTAAGAGCAAGACGTAATGTAATAGCTTTCATTATGGAACATTTCAAAGGAGACACGAGAAGGTAAAAGAGCTCTATAAACTGTAAAATACTACACAAATATATAAGTTGTTATTGCTGTATTATAAATCCAAGCTATAGGGCCATTAAATTGAAAGGTAAAAACACTCATCTGCCCCATCAGACACATGCACATGTACGCAACCTTTCTAACACTGGAACCCGTTCTGATTTTAGTTCTTACTTGGATCTGTAGTTGGCAGGTGGCAAGCAACTATCATGTGGTAGTTGGAAACAGTGAGAGAAAGAACTAAAATTATTTGCCTTTCAGCTCTTTACATACAAGCCACCAAATACTATTCAAATTCTTCAGACTAGTATTCTTGATTTTTTGGGGATCTGACTTTTTACCCTTTTTCCCAGTTGTAACTCTCACTACTCTGAGCTAAACATGTGTACTTGATATTCTTTCAACACATTATTGATCTTTACAGATTGAGTCTTTACAGCTTGCCTGTAGTCTGTTATTCTCTCTAAAACCTTTGCCCAAGTTTTCAGTCAGTAGTGATCTTTCATTGGTCTGAAATACTAAGATGATGTATATGAACATTTTTTGAGGACTGGAAACTTCCATGAAGGTACTAGGATTTATTATTTTACAGAACAAATTTTCCATTTTATATTGCATTTATCATATCCATATTGTCTTAGAGTCATCTGAGTATATTGTTGATTCTGTTTTCAAACTTATATGTTCTGAAATGAAAAGTCAATGTCTTACTCATTTTTATATACCTTAGAGACCTAATGTTTTATTCACAAGGCATACTCTGGCATTAAAAGAATGACAGTATACATGCGGGCAAAAGGGAGATATGACTTAGAGCAGAGAGCAAACTCTCTGTGTTAACTATGTATTGCTACCTTTGAAGTTTTAGACAGACATGTTAGATAACTAAAACATGCCCATCATATGGCATCCCGATGCCTATAAAGCAATGAATTAGTTTTTAACATGAACTGTGAATTTAAGTTATCTAATTCCATAATATGGGAATTTCTGAACAAAACAAAATTTAGTAATAAAAGCTCCTATTTGTAAAATACCAAATGGCCTATAATGTTTAGTTGATCACCTTAGATCTTATTTTCTGATTTCCTTCAACTCAATCCAAGAATATCTGCACACAGTCCAGTTTGGGTGAGTTCTTTGACTACAAAATCATTTTGAAATTTATCTAATCAGACATAATTAGTGAGGGGTTTTGGGAGGGGTTTTTAAACATTAAATGAATTTCAAAGTCAAATAGAATCACATTTTGGATGAACTATGAGAGCATGTAGCAAAATATTTTTTTAAAATCTTGCTTTTTAAAATTCCTCATGTTTGTTTAAATTTTAAAGTAATAATTATAATTAATGAGAAATATAGGAAGTAAAATATTTCTATATTCTGCTGCACCAAAGCTGTAGCAAAAAATTTTTAACTATTACCTCTACAAAAATACTCTAATATCCTTGAAGTGAAACACCAGCAGAGAGCAAATCATGTATTCATTCATTCACCAGACATGTACTGAGCCCTACTATATGCCAGGCACTGGTAGTATAAAAGATGATCACTACAAAACCAACACAGTAAACTTCCTGCACACAGAGAGTTTATGTTGCAGCAGGAGTTGAATCTCTTCTCCCCACAAAGCTGCTCCAAACAACACCCTTCCCTACCTGGTTAATACATTTAAAACCACTATTACTGAGCAGGATCCTATGCAGCCTTCCTAGGACAGAACTCTCCCACTATGTCTTGTTTGTAGAAATGCTGCAGTCTCCCAGGCCTCCCCTGAGTCATAAAAACCTGGTTCATGAATTAATGATTGAAAGGATGTAAACATGTAGTGACAAAAATAGCACTTAGACTAGGAAAACAAAAATTCAAACAGTAAAATCAGTCATATGGCAGTCTCAGAATTTTTAGTTCTTCCCTGAAATACATAGATAATACTATCTGATGCACATTTCCGGAGTTGTTTTACAGATGTGAAAACCTCCGCTAAAGGGAAGATGTTAACTACTTGATGACCATGAGCCCTCAGCCTCTAGGCCAACTAGAGCCCAAGGACTGATAATATTGAACCATGTGACACTGCCCTGCTACCTTACCATGAATCAGAGACCTGTACACCAGCTAATCACATACCCTGCAACCCTCCTCCCTCACCTGGCCTTTAAAAATGCTTTGCTGAAACCCTTCAGGGAGGATCAGGGCTTTTGAGCACAAGCCACCCATTCACCTTGTGTGGCACCTATAATAGATGCTGCACTTTCTTTTACCACAACCCATAGTCAATAGCTTGACTTTAGTGTATGTGGGCGAGTGGACCTAAGTTTGGTTCAGTAACAATGTCATACGACTAAACTTTATGAAACACCATCTTCTGAGTTACTTATTTCTCATAGGCGTGCTCTTAACTAAGTGTTAAACTTCTTTAGAACAGAAAGAATATTTTCTACTTCTTTTTCATGCTTCAGTCTCAAGGTGCCTAGTATAGTGCTAGGTTCTTCAGTAGCTGCTTAATGAATACATGTTGATTGACTGATAAAAACATGAAAAGAAACTTATTTTTGAATCAGAGAAATTGTTGGTACAGTCAGCTCTTAATTATCTGCATTAAGGGAGATAGTTAATACAAAATAGAGAATAATATACAAGTCATTTCCATTTGGCTTTGGAATGCATTTTCATACTTTTCATTTGGGTCTCTTGCTTGGTTTGAGAATACATTTCTAACAAAATAATAAAGTTGCCATCTTAATTCCCAACTGTGGTCCAAGCTGGAATTCTGCCTCGCTACAGACAAAAGAGGTTAAGAAATATCAAAAATGCCCATTGCAATTTTAGCCTGTGCTACACTCATTTACAATAAAATCATATTGTATTCTCTGTTGTTATTTTCTGTCAGTTTTACCTTCCTGACTACATGCCTTTTGGAAAAGCAGAAAACATACCGGCATCTTTCTTTACAAGTGTCCTACCATTTTAGAATATCACCTTTCATGGAGTATGCAAGTCTCCTCAAATTCCATTTGTTGCTTCTTCCTCTCTTATACCTAAGAGCAAAAGGTAGGGATTTGTTTAAAACCAGATAAACATGCTCCTAGAACAATGAAGTGCAAACATCCTACTTCTTCCATAGACATTCACTACATGAATATAATTTTTCTCTTTCTGTCTTAAAAAAAAGAAACAAAATAGATAAAATGAAGCAGATTGTGGTATTTGTAAAACTCTTTCCTTGGGAGAAATGATTTCCCATTTGTGAGGTAAAGGGTAGAAAGATAAATGATACTTTGTGTTTTTCCCATGTTATAAAGCATGTTCAAAGTCATTATTATAGCTAGTCCTAATAATAAGATATGTAAGGTGGGCAAGGAAAGTACTGTACTATTGTTTCAGTTTTCCAAATGGGAAAGCAGAGTGTCTTTCCTGAGTTTCCAAAGACAAAACTATAACTTAGGTCTACTGATATGTAGACAAATGTCTTTTCATTTAAATGGATTAATAAAAATGTTTTTTTTTGTGTATATATATACACACACTTTCCACCGTATATATTTTTTCCAATATATATATGGGGCAAATAAGGTGGACAGAGTATTTCTTGACGGTGTGCAAAATGAAATGGGATCTCTTTAGGTTTTGAGTTAAGACCATAATATAGAAACCTGTAGATGAGTAATCGAAAAGAGATGCTGTACACAAATTTGACAATGCCTTAGCGGATATGAAAAGGCCATTTACTAAAATTTGCTTTGGATAAGGTAAAGAGAGGTTAGTATCTTCACCCCTTGGAGCCATTTTCAACTTAGCTACTCATGATTTTTCTTATCAAAACATTAACTGGTGACTGAATATGTCATTTTCTCCTTCTCACTGAAGATCTTGGGAAAGCTTTTCTATAGTTCCCTTCTAAATTTTTCATTAATGTTCCATTCTCCCCATTGGTGAATGCCTTAGCTTTAAATGAGTAGCTGAGATGTAATCCCTTCAAATTGATTATAATTTTAATGGCTTGTCTTATGAGGTATATATGTATATCTATGTTTATAAATATAAATATATACATCATCAAGATTCAAGTGGAAGGTTTCATTTATGGTTATTATGTTTTTATTTCTAACTTCAGTAATGAATTGGGACAATGTCATAGGTTATTATCCTATTTTTCCTTTGGAATCCAAAGAAGAGTATTATAATAGGATTATTAAATACATTAACTTGGTTTATTTTCTTGCATTTTTTTTTTACCTTATAAAACTAATTCATTTCCTAGAACTCAAAGTTTAAAACCAGAAGAAAGGAACAGGGAAACTTCAATGAAAAGCTAAGTTTACTTGATACAATTTTCATAAGTTATATCTCAAACAGATCCTAACTATAAATAACTGGAGAGATAGCTAGTGTAGAAAAAGATATTGATATATTTTTCTCCATTATATAAATAGTACCTGATTGAGATTTTGCAGCAAGAGTATATTAATCGTTACGTTAATGTCAACATCACTGCCATAAACTGTGTATTTAACATTCCATGCATGCCATGCATAATTGAAAATAAAGAGTTTTACTTAATTTTTAAAGCAAAAGGAAACGAACTTATAATTCATTGCTATGATATCCAATTTAAGCTTTAAATCATATCTTTATGTATAGGTATATGTATAAGCTACATGTTTTCTAGTATGTATGCATACACAAAAACATAACCATATTGGGTTATTTATTTTTTAAAGCTGTTTATATTATTTCTGCTTGGTATGAATAAATCTCATCGAAAGGTTTTTAATCTCTTCAAACTCAGCTTCTGGTGGGAATGAAAATTTGTCTGGTTGAAGGCACATTAACTCTTTCACACAACTTGTGTCCCATTTTATGTTCTGAAAAAGATGGTTTCCCAGATGAGTCTCTAGTGGCCTGAAAGGGTTCATGCACCCTTCAACCAAGCAGTGTGTTCTTTTCTCATCATTAGAATCATGCATCAACTGTCTATCAATTCCCTAAACAAAATTTGAAAAATGGAGCTTGTGGTAATTTCAGGCTGAAGTTCAAGCAAGCAAGTCTCTTCAAATAGAAATTTTTGAGCTGCCTGATCCTAAAAACATATGCTCCATTGAATAGTTTCTTAGAATGTGCTAAGAGCTAAAGAGATAATTCTTAATGCCTGCATTTTGAATCAAAATATATAAAGGAATAACACTGGAAACATGTTATACCCCTTTCTCTTGTCAAACTGAAGTGATGCCAGGATAGCAAGCTAATGTTTTCTATTTACTTTCCAGAACATTGTTTAACATTTATCATTATACATGACCTTTAACATATTAAAATAAACATTTATTAAGACAAATTTCTATGAGTTCCCATCGTGGTGCAGCGGAAACGAATCTGACTAGGAACCATGAGGTTGCAGGTTCGATCCCTGACCTTGCTCAGTGGGTTAAGGATCCGGCATTGCCGTGAGCTGTGGTGCAGGTCGCAGACGTGGCTCAGATCTGGTGTTGCTGTGGCTCTGGCGTAGGCCGGCAGCAACAGCTCCGATTACACCCCTAGCCTGGGAAGCTCCATATGCTGAAGGTGCAGCCCTAAAAGGACAAAAGAAAAAAAAAGACAACTTTCTATAAAGTATTATGCTAGGCTTGTTGTATTCAAAGTTGAATAAGGATTTTTATCTCAAAAGATTTTATAACCCAGTGTACAAAACAGACATGCACATAAGCAGAGTATAGGGAGGCCAACAAATACCATAATCAAAATATTAAAATGTTATGAGAACACAGAGGACAAGGAAATGAATTTTGATTGCTATAATTAAGGAAGACTTTGCGGAGGATATGGTGTAAGTGAGCAGCTAATTTTTAAATTAGTTTATAAGCTTTTCAAAAAGAAATTTATTTTCTATATGAGAGAGATTGAAAAATGAAGCAATATATAGTTTCACAGTGAACAAATATGGAATTCATCTCAAATTTATGAAGCTTTCTGACCCCAGAGACAGCACAATACCATGGTTACAAGCACAAGGCTTGGAGTCTGAAGGACTTTCTTGAATCCTGGCCCTCATTAACCAGATGTATAATGAACATGATCTCACACACCTTTGTTTGAACCTCTGAACCACCACCGTAGCCTCGATCTTCACATATTTGAAATGGGATTAATAATAGTACCTACCCCATAGGATTGCTTTGAAGAGCACTTAAGATTATATAGATACCTATACATTCTTAGTACTGTGATTGGCACATGACATTTACCAAATGGTTGTTATTATTACTACTTTATTTTCATTTTTATTTTTATTATTATGAATGATTATACCTTCTATTCCAAATCAATGTACAACTGAAGTTAAAAAAAATTCCAATACTATCATGAAGAGTGTATATCTCAAAGAATGCTAATGATCTTGCCATTTTTTTTTAAAAGCAATATTTCCCAATGTGATTTTCTAAAACAATTTGTTTTACAGTGTGTGTATTTTTTCTATTACTGATCATGCTCCAATGCTCTTTTCTCTTCTTTTTTTCTTTTTCTTTCTCTCTCTTCTTCCAGAACCCTCTCTCCCTGGTTAATCTCATAAAGAAAAAGGAAAAAAAAAAGTTTTGTTTTGATCTTCCTAATTTTCTGATTTAAAGACCAGCAGGCAATTGAAGGTAATGAGAAAGACTCAGTGAACTTTCCCTCCAGTCTAATCTAAAGTTCTTGATTTTTCTTCAGGAACTAGAAAATAGCCTGTATTACTACATTCACATTAAAAAAAAAGATACTTTTGTATTACTACATTCATTTGGTCTTTTATTTTTTTAGAAAATTCAAAGTTAATTCATTTCAAATTAATATAGTCCAAATGATTAAAGGTAAGAGAAAAGGTATTGATGAAGGTTTAACATATTTTATACGGCATATTCTCTACAAAGCATGGATCAGGAGTTCCCATCATGGCGCGGCAGAAATGAATCTGACTAGGAACCATGAGGTTGTGGGTTTGATCCCTGGCCTTGCTTAGTGGGTTGAGGATCCGGTGTTGCTGTGAGCTGTGGTATAGTTCACAGATGCGGCTCGGATCTGGTGCTGCTGTGGCTCTGGGGTAGGCCAGCAGCTGTAGCTCTGATTAGATCCCTATCCTGGGAACCTCCATATGCCGCAGGTATGGCACTGAAAAAGACAAAAAAAAAAAAAAAAAAAAAAGAAGAAGAAGCATGGATCACCCTCTGCCTAAGATCTGTCCTGGGCATGTTCTCAAAGGTGATTAATGTTACCGTGGTATCCTCTTAATAATGAATAGTGAAAGAAAAATCAACATAATTGCAGTGCAGTGGAGACCCCAAATCTGTCTTGAATTGTCTGCTCAGGACGATGTGCTTCCTCAGTAACTTGATTTTTAACCACTTCAAAAGACTCTCCCTCCTACTACAAGGAAATCCCAGGTGTTGATAGTTGACAGGGTGTTAATGTCATTAACTTCCTGTCAGCTCCTCTTGTCAATGTGTTAATGGTTACCCCCACTGCTCAGTCCTTCCTCTCCTCCAGCTGGTGAAATAAATGATTTAGCCAGCAGTCAATCAAAAAGCTAAGCTGATTTTGGGCCACAGACAGCTCTGCGATTGACAAAATCTATGTGAGCAAATGTGGTAAGAAATTTGTCAACAGGACATAAGCAGTAAGGTCAACATTATGGTTAATGTGCTTTTTAGACAGTTTAAGATGTAAAGAATGGATCACAACACATTTTCAAGTCTAAAAAGCCTTCTTTGAAGAACAGTCTTTCCTGTTGTTAAAGCAAAGAGAAGTAAAAGTGATGCTTGTATTCAAATGAATGAAAGAAAGACTCAGTCACATGATTGGTCAAAAGACAAAAGCTGCAAAAATAAAAATCCACATATAATGTCAAGTCCAAGAGAATGGGCTTCAGATTGGTACACAGTCCATTCACACTGCTCCTTCTCACCTTCCTCAGCATGGGTTATTTTTGAAAATGTTGAAACAGGATGTGATTCTGAACCTCACCCCCCTCCAATTTCTGCAATGCATGCCAAACACAGACACAGACTACAGAATTCCTGATAATCTTAAAAGACAAAAATAGATGACCCCTCAAAGTCAGTTAATTTAAAACAATGGGGTTATGACAAATAACTTTTCTATGTCTATAAGTCTATATTTTAAAATAAATTCATTTATATCATTTATTTTCTGGAAGTTATCCTTAGACAACCTGAGCTCACTATAAGGACACAGGGATAATTGTGATCATTTTCATCACCAGATATGGAAAATGTTCATCATTTAATGAATAGGAATATTTCTTAGAAGATGAAGTCTAGAAAAATCAGTGTCTGATATATAGTAAACTTTTGATAGGAGTGAATATTATCATTTTTAACTATATATATATATATGGTTATATATACTGTTTTTCAGATATATGGTGTATATATATATGTGTATATATATATATATATATATATATATATATATACTCTTTCTCAGATTTTTTCCCCTTGTACCCTTCTTTTTTTTTTTGGATTTCTAGGGCCACACCCACGGCATATGGAAGTTCCCAGGCTAGGGGTCCAATTGGAGCTGTAGCCGAGCCGTGTCTGTGAACAACATACACCACGGCAGTGCTGGATCCTTAACCCACTGAGCAAGGACAGAGATCAAACGTTGTGTCCTAATGGAAGCTAGTCAGATTCATTTATGTTGTGCCACGATGGGAACTCCCCCTTATACCCTTTTTATAACCTTGGGTATTACAAGATATTGAGTATAGTTCCCTGTGCTATACAGCAGGTCCTTATTATTTATCTAAGTTTTATATAGTAGTGCATATATGTTAATCCCAAACTCCAACTGATCCTTCCCCACCCCAAGTTTCTCCTTTGATAATCATAAGTTTTCTGTCTATGAGTCTATATCAGTTTTAAAATAAATTCATTTATATCATTTGTTTTGATTCCAGTTAAAAGCGACATATATTTTTATAACTTACTAAAAAAAGAATAGAGATTCTATTTGAATTTTCAGTACAAACAACTGACTTTAAAATTTCCAACATGGTTATGATGAGCATATTCACAAGAAGAATACAAAGAACTTTGCTTTAAAAAAATTTGAATTGCATATTTCGTTGCCCTCTGGCCATCATTCCACTGCTATAGCACTGAGGCCCTTCTGAAAGCCCAGAGGAGTAGCACTGGTATTCAGTTTTTGAACTCACAGTCCTTATAAGAGAGGTTACATTTAGGTAGGTAAGGTTTCTTTCAAAGCAAACTACCCCCATACTTGTGCCTGTCGTTACTTAATTTAAAGGGCCAGTGACCTGAATCAAAACAATTTATTGGCAGGGGACAGAAACATTGGAAAGATCATCCACTACAAAGAATCCTGTACTAGAAACAGAATCATGGTTCTAATTTTAAAACAGAATCAAGTATCCCACAGTAAAACATCCCTCTCTTTTGGAATTGCCAGAAGAGTAGAAAAAATATTAAATGGACACCAAAATTCATATAAAATATATGCATATGATGATTAGGCATTTTGTTTGTCACTTTCTAGAGGACTGAAACTCTCAAAGGGTATCCAAGGAGTATCCATTCTTCCAAAGCAAGAATAATTGGAGCAACAATTCTATCATTGTAATTTTTCAATTTGGAGTTTTAAACCAACTCAATTCAATATCCTAACTTTTTCTCTAAAATAAATTGCTGTATATTTTATTTTTTTTCTTTTAAAATATGATATGCAAAGTAACAGCCCTATACATTTTAATACAGTTTTCAATCCCCTTGTGGACAAATAGTCACACTTTAGTGACACTTAAATGAAGAATAACCATTCATCTGTAACATACAGATACAGAAGGCTCTGGATTTTCATTTTAAAGTGCTTAATTATCTGCATAAAGAGAGAAATAAAATAAAGAGTCCAGGCCAAGTTCATGAAGGTTTGAAATTACTTTTCTTTTCTAAATGAGCAACAAAGATTCCTCAGTGCTGCAAGCTGTTGTGTGGCCATAAGCCAACTGTAAAGAAAATGTCAAAAAGAACAAGAGGATCAGGAATTAAATAAATTCAACTCTGTGAGACAAGAATCAAAATCAAAAGTTGAAAAATGTAGGTGGTGTTTCCAGCCACAGGATAATATAACAGATTTGAAATAAAGCTCTAATCAGCAACAAAGTTAAACCTTCACATTAAATATTCCAATGTGGGTAGTTATGTAATTCAAGGTTATTTTTGAGGATTTCCTGCCTCTAATCACCCACAAACTAATGTTCTCAATATTTCTATTTATATAAATACTCAGCATGACTAAAGGACCACACAAAATACAGTATTAATTCATGAACCAAAAGACTGAAAATGAAAAATTTTTCCACATAAGTCGAAATTGCCATTCTCAAGTAATTCAAGTTCAGTACCATAACTTCCAAGCTGGGCAGGAAAGAAAGCATATATCAAAGAAGAAAAAGGCAATCAGATTTAACCTTGAAACAAGGTGACAGTCATGTAGTTGTTGAAGGAATTTACTTATTATCAGATAAAGAATTTATAGTATTTATTCTCACTAAAGATAGAAAAAGGTGACTCAATCTGCAGTTCAAGATATTTATTTAAACCCAGAGGAGGAGGATATGGTTCTGACTTTTGAAAACCAAAATAGAAAAAAAAAAAAAAAACAAAAAAACCCCAGCTCTAATGTAGTTTATCTGTAGACACCAGATTTAACATTAAACAATTCCAACTAAATAGTATTTCTCAAGTTTTCCTTTCATATATTTCTGTAACTTATATGAATATACTGTATGTAAAATAGGGATTTGAAAATATTTATGCACCAGGAAATGCTTAATGTTATACAGAGAGCTACTACAATTTATTTAAATACATAATCTACTGATCAATTCCCCTATCTGTCCAACCATGCATCCATTTTATTCTTCCTAACCTTTCAGTCTACTGATATTAGCTATCCTCTGATTGCCCTTGAAAATGCATGTCCCCTCAGAAAATATCTACATATAAGGAGAAAAAAAAAATCTCTGACCAAAAAAAATTCTTCTATTGATCATTTCCTTTAAATAACTGGTTATATAAGGAGAATCTTCATTTTGTTTTGTTTTGATTTAGGTCTAAACAAGCCTCATAACTGGAGTTCCCATCCTGGCTCAGCAGAAACAAATCTGACTAGGAACCATGAGGTTGTATGTTTGATCCCTGGCCTTGCTTGTTTATGGATCTGGCCATGCTGTGAGCTATGGTGTAGGTCGCAGAGGAGGCTCAGATCCTGCTTTGCTGTGGCTAAGGCATGAGCCGACAGCTGTTGCTCGAATTGGACCCCAAGCCGGGGAAAATCCATATGCTGCCAGTGCGGCCCTATAATGCAATATAAATAAATAAATAATGATATACATTAAAAAAAAAATAAACAAGCCTCTTAAGACTTACCTTGCATATCTTGTAGGCCTTCAAATTAAATTCTTCTTTGAGAAATGACATTATTTTCTTATATAATTGTTCCCTTGCCTACTCAATGGTTCTAAACGTCATGAACTAAAATTTATGGTGCTAATATAACAAACAGCCTTTAAACAAATTCATCCAAATTGTGTAAACAGACTGGTAGGTTTAGAACTAACCACAGACAATTAGATAGAGGGACAGACAGACAGACTCATATATAGAAACTAACAAAGAAACAAAATACTTAAATAAATAAAGGATATTGTCATCTTTTCCACAAACTTATCATGCTGATTTTCTGTTTGGGGGAATTGCTTGATGTCACGTTCCAGATGAACTATTTGTTGCTCCATTGCTGCAAGATTGCTCTTGAGAATTTGAGCTGAAACTAAAGAACAATGTGCAAAGTGTTTAGAACATTTTATCAGGTAGTCCACAAAACAATTAAAGGAAAACACTATCAGTTAAAGTATTTTTTTAAATGTGGAGAAGAGTTCCATGAAGTCAACTCATTTTTCTGAATTACTGCTCATAAAAATTCTACTCTCTATGAAATAAGTGAAAATGTAATATACCAAATCATCATGTTTAATATGAGAATGTCATCATTTTATTCAGCCATTAGCACAAATGAATCCATCTCTATTTAAATTTATTGATGGAATTCCTAATATTTCATTCTTTAAAATTTAATTTGAAGATTAAAGAGAAACTAAGGTTCAAAGAGATCCTATCTTATTAAGGCATGTTCTTGGCTATATAAATGATTTAAAGTTAAATTATATAAAAGGATCAAACATTTTTCTTTTGTTGAAACATCCTGATTTTTACAAACCAATATCTCTGGTAAAAGTTCCTGTCTTTAGTACATTTCATGCCCATAGAAACATGAAAAATAACTGTTGATACTGAGGATTTAGAGCTAAATGAAAGGAACACATATGCGCATACACACCCACAAAGCTTCAATGCACACTCAAATGCTATCATTACTTGCTTTAATTACCCCTAACATTCTCTGCACTTTTCTTTTCTCTCCCAATTGGCAACCAATAATTTTAAGTAATTTTAAGTATTGTATTCAAACTGCTCCTCAATACATGCACACTTTCCAGATCTCTCATGATGCTTTCTTTTCACAGAGGTATTTTTTTTTTTTTTTTTAGCTTTCACTATTTTATAGATACTCTATTACTATATTACTGCCAATTATGTATGAAGACACTTCTGGAAATATCAAAAGCATTTGTCAAGGTTCTAGTTGAAAAGATGAGGTAAGTATTAGAATCTGATAGGTAGCCTGTGGCATTGATTTTTAAATTCAGGCCTCGGAAACACAGTTCTTTTCATTAAAGGACCATGAAACAGAAATACAATAATATTCCAATTATTTTTTTTAAAGTAAATTTCAGTCTCATTCAGAGGCAAATAAGAATTACAATGAAAAATTCAAGAGGCTCACAAAAAAAAAAAAAAAAAAAAAAAACCCTGGCAAATTTCAGCCAAAGTCTTCTGATGCAAATTCATCACACTGACATGAACACCTTTATAACTCAATGAGGAGAAATTGCCGTAAATATATACGGAAGTTCAAGGGACTGAAAATCAAACACCAACACTAAAGATGAATTATTTTTTTCTATTAATCTGTCAGTTCAAATAGCTATATCCAATTTAGTTCCATTTGTTTAGAGCTGACAAGCTTGAAAATTACTCTTTATTGGAGAAGTAGAAGAGAGTTTTGTCTTGCCAAAAATTTGCTAATGGCTCAGCAATCATTGCTTGCTTTATTTAAAGGATGAGTTTGCTGTGGAGGAAATCATTCTCTCTGACTTGAACTTGAATTTTTTCACTTGGGTTTTTCCAGGAGATTCTTGGTAAGTGGTCAAAAGGTTTCTCCATTCCCATGGGCTTGATTGAAAAACTGAAGGTATGGAGTTCCTGTTGTGGCTCAGTGGTTAACGAACCTGACTAGTATCCATGAGTATGAAGGTTCATCCCTGACCTTGCTCAGTGGGTTAAGGATCTGGTGTTGCTGTGAACTGTGGTGCAGCTTGCAGATGCGGCTCGGATCTGGCGTGGCTATGGCTGTGGTGTAGGCCAGCAGCTACAGCTCTGATTGGAGCCCTAACGTAGGAACTTCTATATGCTGAGGGTGCAGTCCTAAAAAAAAAAAAAAAACCTGAAGATATGAATTTGACAAGTTGTTTGTGTTATTTAGGCTACACAGAAGAAATAAGCTCATGACAGCTTTTTGCAGTAAACAAAATGTGTCCAAAGGCTAGGTTTAAGTCACAATAGTAATCCTCCTACTAAAAAGCTAGAGTAATTCCAGTAGTAAAAAAGGGGATGATGAGAATTCTTCTGCTTGTTCAATAAAGAAACAGCCTAATCTAGTTGCTATGAACACAAAAGTCTAGATATATAACTCAAATAACAAGAGACATTATTTTTATCTAGTGAAATTGTTTTTATGCTAAAATTGGATCCTGAATAAAACAGTATTTTCTAGACATCTGTCCTCCTCAATTTCACATGTGGAATCCTTAGTCCTCTATAAATCCCTCCAGAGCTTTAGACCAAATTCTCTAGCATTTACAGATACCTTGGTTTGCTTAAGTGATCTTCCACATAACACCTCCTGCTTTAAATGAGAATTACTTTTCTTTCAGGTACCTGAACAAAGTGTCCATTATAAGACTTCAAACTACTTACATGTTAAGACCTCTATCTAATACTTTGCTTTTTCCTCAGCACTTATCAATAAATAGTTTGTTGAATGAATATGTATATTTTGAGACGTTTTGATTTGGATTTAAATGAATGCCCACTTATGCAACTGATTATGCAGGTGGAAGTTAGATACAACCATAGTGACTAGAAGTTAGCATGTCAATTATTACGTGACTATGAAAAGGAAGCAGGAAGTGAAGTGTCTAATGATAGGTAGAGGAGGTAGGGTTGCAGGGGATGTTTAGACAAAGGAGAAAGTGAGAAACTGACATAAGGAAGAGAAGTGAGGGGCACCTTTTCTTTTTATGGTTCTCTACTCTCCCCCTCTAATAAATTATTAAAATTAGGCCTGAACAAAAGAAAATAAAACACTGGAGATGTCATAATCCAAGGGTTTTAGCCCACATGCAAACTGATGGCTGCAAAAAAGGAAGAATACATTATATAAAATGTATCTCCTTAAATTGGTAGAAGTATGGTATCTTAGAGTCGGAAGTGACATTAGAAGGGATTTGAACCAGCCTCTCAAATTTTAAAAGCTCAGGTTACACAGCATCATAATCTACGAACCCAGAAAACAGAGCCTAAGGCAAAGCTTGCATGTTATAGCCTGACTGGGCAGGAGGGTCAGGCATGATGCCATGGCAACAGGCCTGAGGCAAAAGAGGAGAAAGCAAATGCAAGAGAGGAAGTTACTGAACTGGCCATAGCTTTACAAAAACTACAGCTGGTTGCTTAGTGTCTCAGGTTGTCTCCATCAGGGCCAACTTCACGGGCATGTGACTTGTGCAGTCACATGTGCCTCAGGCTTATAAGTGCCCTGCACTTTGCCAAATGTTTTGTTGTCATCATTTTGAAATGATTAGTAATTTTTTAACTGAGGCTCTGCAATTTCATTGTGCACTTGGGTGCCCTAATCCTGTAGTCAGTCCTGGTCTCTAGATAAGGTAAATGAAGCAACTCCAACCTGGAAGAGTTGGTTAAAGGGGTTAAGCAGTTCACCTGCTGGCTCCTTGTCATTTCCTATTCTCTCGCTGGTGAGATTTGGTTTCAAGGGGTGTAAACTCCTACGTCTGGCTAGCGAGCAAGACAAGTGGCCCAGGCTTGGAGGTGGGGCACTGGCACAGAATGGGTGCCCAGGGAATCTATGGTGGAGCTAAACTAGATCCAAAACAGAGGATTCACTCTATCCCCAAGCAGCTTATTTACTTTTTGACAGCTGACAGAATTAGAAACCATTTTATTTACTTATAATTAAAATCAGCCTACTTGAATTCTTCCTACCCATTAGTCCTTATTTTGCCTTGAAGCAACACTGCTCCAGTCTACTGCCTATTCTACAGGAAATCTCCTTAGTCTGCCCCAACTACAAACTGCCAGTTCCTTCAACTAGTCCTCATAAGACACAAGGGTTAGTCATTACTTATGCTCCTAAGTAATAACTAGCATTTACTGAGTACTTCCTACGACTAGTTGAGTTACTTTAAGCCAGACACGTAGCTTCTCTGGGTTATCATTTCCCAATTTGCAAAATAAAGATGATAATACCTTACTTAAAGGGTAGTCATTCAAGGTAAATGGATTGATAAATAAAAAGTTTCTATCATTGTAACAGGTACCTAATAGGTAATCTATAAATATTCATTTCATATACCACTATCCTTCCCACTATACCTTCCAACAACAAATTCCTACTATAAATGTGCCGCCAAGAATTAAACAACAATTTAGATGTAAAATGAAGAACAAATAAGCAGTTATTCCATACCTGCTACCTCACTGTGGCCTGATTTAATACAGGTCCTCTTTCTAATGAAGAGAATTAAACTTAGATTGTGTTTACAGGGTCCATGGAATTTTAGGTCTGAGAGGCAGTGACAATTATACTAATGAACAGCCAATTTGTTAGAGATATTAGCAAGTTTCAAATTTAAAGAACATCTTTGCAAATTAAAACCTGTGCAGTAGTCTGTATTTCTCTGGAGACATTTAAAAGTTACTTACTTAGCTTTTCTAGACATGTCTAAAAGATAACAACTTTTTTTTTTAAAAGTGTTAAACAGAATTAACATGTGTTTACCTGCCTAATTATTTGCCTTGAATACATCTGCTTCAATTTTAAAAGTTAGGAGACAATGTCGATTATGTAACTAATTAGATCCTAGCCTACATTACTTCTAATACGTCTTCAGGTTGTGTGTGTGTGTGAGACAGAAATACATATATATTTTATATATATAATATATATTTTATATTATATACACATACGCACACACACACACATATATATATATTTTACCCAAAGTGATGGGGTGAGGAGATGCAGAGCACCTGCAGTTCCAGGAACATTCAAACACCAAAGTGTGTTAGAAACGCTTGTGTACTGCATAGCTCCAGCCTCAGAGTATGTGAGTATATTTTTGTGCCTGTCATTATATTAGTTCACTAATATAAATTAAGGAGTCTTTAATGACAGTGCAAACATTTTCTATCTGGGTAAATTCCCACTACAGGCACTTTCAATGACAGATTAGTCAGTCTGGTGGCACTTTAATTTTCTTCTCCCATTTCATTTTTTACATCTACTACTGAATTACTGAATCTGAATTATAACACTAAAAAATTAAATTATAGCTATCGGGTTCTTTATTATAGCTTTCTTCCTTGTACTCCATAAATAACCTTTTAGGTTCAGAATACCCTCTTGAGTTATATGTAGGGAGAAACTTTGCCCACAAATCTTATTTATCTACTTACTTCAGTTGAAAAATATACATACAGTACTTCTTTCCCGGCTTCAAGCTAATATGTGAGAATGGACCGATCTTCACTCAGAACATTTTAAATGGCAGATTTGCTCCAATTCATAATTTCAAGACAAGTGTAGGATAAATATTTTAAGTGAGATTTTATATGGAAAAACTATTTAATTCCATAGTACATAAGAGAACTGATATGCAATTAAGGAAGAAAACTCACAGTACTCTGTTGACATCTTCTAGACCCTGGACAGAATGTTTAATTTTATGTAAATATAAAAGGTTTTCCAGGAACTTGAAGAATTTCTCTGAATTAAATTTTTCATTAATTTTAACCATTGACAAAGTAACTGAGTACTTCTTAACACCTTTGCTTTAGGAAAGGCCAAGTAAAAATTTACTCTTGCAAGCCTATATGTGAATAGGCCCAATGATTATAAGCACCTTGTATTTTCTTTAACTGAATAGATTGAGTTGAAGAATTACTATCAGCAGAGTGGCACAACATTAAAATGACTCATCCAGAAAGCATATGTAAAAAAGAAAAGTACATTACAAGCAGTCTGAACAATAGGCACCATTGTATTCTTTCTCTAGTACATTTATAAGTTAATAGTTTCATTTTATATGAGTGCTATACACGGAAATGAAGCAAATGTGTTTCTATAATAACAAGAGCAAAGGCTTAGCACTGTGGGCTTCTCAGGCCTTTAAAGAAAATGAGTGGTAAATGGCACAATTAAGAAATTCCTATAATTTAAAAAAAAAACTGTTAGAAAATGACTTTTTTTTCTTCTTTTTGCCATTTCTTGGGCTGCTCCCGCGGCATATGGAGGTTCCCAGGCTAGGGGTCCAATTGGAGCTGTAGCTGCCCGCCTACGCCAGAGCCACAGCAACATGGGATCCGAGCCACCGTATGAGACCTATACCATAGCTCAAGGCAACGCCAGATCGTTAACCCACTGAGCAAGGGCAGGGACTGAACCCACAACCTCATGGTTCCTAGTCGGATTCATTAACCACTGCGCCACCACGGGAACTCCTTTTTTTTTTTTTTTTTTTTTTTTGTCTTTTTAGGGCCATACCTGAAGTATATGGAAGTTTCCAGGCTAAGGGTTTAATCTGAGCTGTAGCCGCAGGCCTACACCACACCCACTGCAACACCAGATCAGAGCCGTGTCTGAGACCTATGACCTACACCACAGCTCACGGCAAACGGGATCCTTAACCCACTGAGCGAGGCCAGGGATCAAACCCAAAACCTCATGGTTCCTAGTCGGATTTGTTAACCACTGAGCCACGACGGGAACTGAAAATGACTTTCTTAGGAGAAAAAAAATCATTACAGTGTCACCTTAACAGAAAACACAATTTAACTAGCATCCTTATTAAATGACATTTCAAAACATGTGTCCTCACTGTGTGTTCATGAGACCTCACTTGCCCCTGAACATGTGCCGTTGAGGATAGGGTGAAGGTTTTCTCAATTGTATCCATAATATGGCCTGAATTAATGCTGAGAGCAGAGGAACATCCATTACAAAACATGAAAATTACTTTATAAACCATATACATGTTTAAACAAAAACTTTGCTAAGAATATGTCACTGTCTGAGTTGATGCATTTGTACAAGTTCTCAGCCTGCAAACCTCAGTCTGAATGTTTTGTTTGTTGTTTTGGGATTTTTTTTTTTAAAAGAAAGAAATAGGGCTTTCTAAAAGAAAAGACAAAACAAACAAACAAACAAACAAAAACCCCCAAACCAAAACACTCCTTACTAATAACCATGGAAGGCTTGGTCCAAGGAGAACTGGGGTAAAGGAGGAGAGAGAAAAAGTTTAAAACCTTCTGAATAATGACTTGCAGCCCCAAATTCTGCAGCCTAACCACTGACCCACCAGCAATGGACAGTCCAGCTGCCAGTGAAGTACTGAGTTCTTTCACCTCCTATCTCTTCTGCAACTGTTATTCCGCCTACAGCAAGGAATATGTGTGAATTTTTAAATCAAAGACTAAAAAACAAACTGAAATTTCCTACTCTTGTTGACAGTCTTAGCTCAAGGCCAGGATTGGGAGGTACAGATGCAAGCAGAAGCTTCTATAAAGTGATGCTGGATATAGTCTTGTTGGAATAGTTTGTTCTTGTTATGAAGACTCTTTTTGTAAAGCTCATTTGTTTTTCTTATGCTAAAAGATCTCTTACTCGTCTGCATCTCCAAATGGAGTAATTTTTTTTTTTTTTTTTTTTTTTTTTTTGGTCTTTTTGCCATTTCTTGGGCTGCTCCCTCGGCATATGGAGGTTCCCAGGCTTGGGGTTGAATTGGAGCTGTAGCCTCCGGCCTATGCCAGAGCCACAGTAACGCGGGATCCGAGCCGCCTCTACGACCTACACCACAGCTCACGGCAACGCCGGATTGTTAACCCACTGAGCAAGGGCAGGGACTGAACCCGCAACCTCATGGTTCCTAGTCGGATTCGTTAACCACTGCACCACGACGGGAACTCAAGTGGAGTAATTTTGATGGGTCAAGTTATGTCTTTTTTGAATTGAGGCTGGGCTATACTGAATCATCCTCCCCTGGGGATTTTATGTAAATGGCTGGAATGGTATTCTCCTTAACAAAAAAGCTTGGAAGTTCCCATAGGGGCTCAGTGGTTGACAGATCCGACTAGGAACCATGAAGTTGCAGGTTCGATTCCTGGCCTTGCTCAGTGGGTTAATGATCCAGCGTTGCCGTGAGCAGCTGTGGTGTAGGTCGCAGCCGCAGCTTGGATCCCGCGTTGCTGTGGCTCTGGTGTAGGCCAGCGACTACAGCTCCGATTCGAACCCTAGCCTGGGACCCTCCATATGCCACAGGAGTGGCCCAAGAAATGGCAAAAAGACAAAAAGACAAAAAAAAAAAAAAAAAGCTTGCCACAAGCTTCAGATACTGATAAATCCTTTATGACAATCCATTACTGTCAAGTTCATGGAATACATTCTTCTTTTGCCTTGGAATCAGAACATTAGCAGTAAAAGGGACCCTTATGAAAGGAGGCTATTTAATAATAGCTATAATAGTAGGCCTTAAAAATAAATTAGTAAAATTATGGAAAATGTGTAAAATGTAAACTTGATTAAAACTAGGAGGGACAAAAGTCTTAATTTACAAAATCTGAAATTACCTGTTCGTTTAGTTTTGAGCTATAATAAATACTACTGGAAAAGTTTAAAAAATGTGAAAAGCAACTATATTCAATATTGTCACAGTTCTGATAAACTAGGTGTGAGAAATGAGCACTGTCTTTTTCCCCATAGCAAAATAAGTATCAGCTTCTTGATTAAGCATTCACAAATGTTTTTATCTGTGCAATCATGTAATGGCAACTTTACTAACACTCTCACTTCTGGTATATTATACCCTTAATAAGGTACAAATATTATATGGACTGATGAACCATTTGGAATACTTTCTTCCACATGTTATTTGGCAAGAATTAAATAGATGTAAATAGTGTCATCATAAAGCTATAATGCTATATTAAAAGAATGTTAGCCTTCTTGAGTGTAATTTTTGTGACTGTGCTCAAATTATCAATGAATGCATTCCTGAACTCATTAGGGAAATTAATGGGACTATGTGGTTTCCCAGTTATTCTTGCACTTGACTGGGTTTTCTGGAAAAAAATCTAATGCACGAAGTCCACAAGTTTGTATACAAAGCCATTAACTTTCACCCAAGCTGAATGCAGGTTGTCATGAGGTCAGTGTCAAAGCTGAGGTCATAACGCTGGCGTCACCAGAGTCCCTTCCACATTAGTGCTGTTCAGACTGGCAGTTCTACCTGGTAGTAGGGCTACAAGTCAGGTTGGAAGGGTATAGAAAGCTTATGGTTACATTTTTGTTATTCATTAATGGACTGTGGATACTAACAGGATTACTGTATGCTCACAGACAAGAGATTGGCAATGCAGACTAAACAAATTAGAGGATATAATAATTTTCTAAGTTCCTCATCACTGAAATTAGTCCATAAATAAAGCAGGGTTTTATCTGGGTGTTACCATAAATCTACTACGTCTTAAATATTTTTGCCCAACAACAATGGATTTAAAGGGGAAATGAGGGAGTTCCTATTGTGGTTCAGTGGGTTAAGAACCCAACTAGTATCCATGAGGATGTGGGTTCGATCCCTGGCCACGCTCAGTGGGTTAAGGATCAGGCATTGCCATGAGCTGTGGTATAGGTCGCGATGTGGCTTCGATCCTGAGTTGCTGTGGCTGTGGCATAGGCTGGCTGTTGCAGCTCCGATTTGACCCTAGCCTGGGAACTTCCATATGCCATGGGTGCAGCCCTAAAAAGAAAAAAAAAAAAAGAGGACATGAGGTTTGGAAGGTAAGTGGGGCCTTTGAGACCAAAATAAGGAGTTTAGGTTTCACCCTAAGAGTAATGGGAATGCACTAAAGGGCTTTTAGCAGCTGAGAGGTTGATTGAAGTTACAGTTTAAACCATATTAAACTCTGGCAGCTATGTGGTGAATGGGGGGAAGGAGTCAAGAATAGAAAAGGGGAGAAGAGTTAAGAAACAATGATTATGGTCAAGACTGGAGATGATGGTGGCTTGGATTAGAGTAACCAAAGATGAATGCAGTATGTATTTTATTTCATTTTGTTTTATTTTTCCTTTTCCAGCTGCACCTGTGATATATATATGTAAGTTCCCAGGCCAGGGATCAAATCTGAGCTACAGCTATGACCTATGCCACAGCAGCAGCAACATCAGATCATTAACCCACTGTGCCACAGTGGAAACTCCTTGCAGTATGTATATTAGAAGTAGAGCTGACTCGGCTTGAATGGGTGAAATGTGAGAGGTAAGGAAGAAGGAATTATTGAAAATGATTTCTGGGTTTCTGGTATGAACAAAGGAAACGGAGACGTGGGGAGAGGAGATTTGTGAGGAATGTGCAAAGGTTGATTTAGCTTGGGACCTATTTAGTTTTCAATTGTATGAAGCATCCAAGTTGAGATTGCAAATAGGCAATTGTATATATGGATCTGGAGCTCAGAAGAGAGGTCTGACACAAGAAATAAAGAGGTATTTGCCTACAGATCCAACTTCAGTTATATTACAATGATATAATTTAGTCTACAGTTAGTTCTCTGGCTATATAAATCTAGGAAATAATTCCTGCATCCTTGACTCATTCCAAGTACAAACATTTCTAGATGTTGTGTAAGGTCATCTTCCTCTGGGCTATGCTTATAATTTATTTCTATTTTTCTTCTTTACTTTGCTGTGAGTTACTCTAAACTTGCGTAGGTACCATGGATATTCCTATTAAGCCTTTTTTTTTTCTTTTTTTTCCCAAACATCTTGCTGTTATCTTAAAACAAATGTTGCCAATAACAACCACACAGCTAATTGCATTTGGAAGTGGAGAAAGTACACTAAATAAAAAAGCTGCAGGTCTTTAAAGCACAGTCATGAAAATGTTTGCCCAGATGTCCTTACAAGAAGAAGGAGAAATTTAAAAGACCCAATTACTTTTCCTTCATAGCATACATAATTGGTACACTAACACTGGTACAGGGGTAAGGGTTAAGGGTGGTTTAGCCAATACAAGACAAAGTAGGTCTCATCTTTGTTCCCTGTCTCCAACTGGCTCCACTTGAGATATTCATGATAAGCATGTCTTCTTCCTGCCTGTAGCTCTACAGTTTTCTTTTAGGGTATACACATTTCTAGCTTTCACTGTGGGTTGTTTTTCTTCAAATGCTTGTTGCAAATAATTGCAGGGTTTCTTATCAGTGAACTGTTCTTTTAAGGCTAACAGCAATGCTTACCTGTATTTTAATCAGAGTGGAACAATAAAATTACTACTCCTGAGCATACTAAGTAAAATGGGATGCTGCACACATCTGCTTTAGTCGCCATGTCAGTGATTCTGTTGCTGCCCTGGATGTGATAAAGTCCTAAAAGCCTTCTAAAGTCCTTCTCTCCTTTATTTTTATTTTTTAATATTTTTAAAGAATTTCACCTTCCATTAATTTCAAAAGGTCCATCGTTGTCCCTCCAGTTAGTCAGCAAGTTACATTTGCTACTATAATCTCTAGCCTTAGTATGCTAAAAAAAGGTTTAAGAACTATGATCCTTTTACCCAGGTTAGTTTGATGACTTGCAAAGGATTTGGAGATCTTCTATGGAGCCAGTAATGGATAAGAAAATTCAAATAAGAATTCCACCCAAATGATCATTACTTTTAACTGTGGACAACTAGAAACAAACATTCATTATGTAGGTCTTATCAACTTTCCACCAAAACCAAAAACACTTAACTATTTCAGTATTAAAAATAGATGGCTGTGTAAAAGTTGAAGAATAAAATTTTTTAAAACTGTGATCACAGGAAATTCTAACAATGACACACAAACAACCTGATGGCATACAACCTTTTGTCATACTTCCTGACAAAAGAGATTTAGGCCCACATATCACATATATTCTTCCAAAATAGTTTTTCTCGTAGCTCAAACAAGCCAAACGTTATAAAACCTATTTTTTTTTTTTCTTTTTGGGGCATAACCTTTAGCATATGGAAGTTCCCAGGCTAGGGTTTGAATCAGAGCTGCAGCTGTGTCCTATACCACAGCCACAGCAATGCAGGATCTAAGCCGCATCTGTGACCTACACCACAGCTCACAGGCAATGCTGGATCTTTAACATAAAGAGTGAGTCCAGGGATCAAACTTGAGTCCTCATGGATACTAGTTGGATTCTTAACCCACTGAGCCACAACAGGAACTCTGCAAAAGATGTCTTAAAACTTTATTACCTACTTTGAGAAAATTATATCATTCCATCAGTCTCCTGCAAGAGGAAACATACTAGTTTGGAATAAAACAGTCCCTCTCCCTTCTAAATTAAATGGAATTCTTGAACAGAAACTGTGGGTTTTATCAAAAAGAAGCAAAAGACAAAAAAGGAAAAGTAGGGAGTTCCTGTTGCTGCTCAGCAGGTTATGACCCCAACTACTATCCATGAGGACTCAGGTTTGATTCCTGGCCTCGCTCAGTGGGTTAAGGATCCAGCATTGCCTTGAGCTATGATGTAGGTCACAGACATGGCTCAGATCCTGCATTGCTATGGCTGTGGTGTAGGCCAGCAGCTGCAGCTACAATTCAACCCCTACCTGGGAACTTCCAAAGGCCATGATTGCGGCACTAAAAAGCAAACAAAACAAACAAACAAACAAACAAAATTTATGCTCCATATTGGGAAAAAAAAACTAATATTACCACTTCTCATTTTGTTGTTTTTGTTTTCCCTTCCCTGCTTTATTGAGATATAATTGACCTCTTCCATTGTGTAAGTTTAAGTATACTGATATGTCTATTTGACACATTTTTATATTGCAAAATGATTACCACCATAGTTTTGGTTAACACCTCCATCCTGTCACATAATTATCATTTCCTTTTTTGTGTGGTGAGAACATTTAAGATGTACTGTCTTAGCAACATTCAAGTAAATGATAAAATCTTAGTTACAGTACTATGCTGGACATTAGATCCTCAGAACTGGAAGTTTGTACCCTTTGACTAATATCTCCCCATTTAGTCCCCTCATCCACCCCATTGCCGTAGTAATCAGGTAATCACCACTCTACTCTGGAATTCCCATTCTTCTAGAGGTCAACTTGATAGAGTTTTTTGTAACATCTCTTAGAAGTAGTAATTCCGTTCTCAGTGCCCCCACAGTGCTTTTGATACTTTTAGTTTATTTACTTATTTATTTATTTATTTATTTATTCATTCTAGTAGTTTATATGGCTACTTCTTTCAAGGGAACTTTAGTTCCCTGAGAGCAGACTGAGGCCATTAAAAAATATTTTCCTTTTCTCAGCCTTTAACACTGTATCAGCCATACAATGAATGCTATGAAAATTTTGTTTGAATTAAGACCCCATGTTTCTCATTTATGCAACTAGCAAACATGGTTTTTTAAGTGTAGACTAGTGTACTGCTAAGGGTATAGTTACAGAAACTATTGAACAATGTAAACAGGAAAAAAAATCATAAATTTCTAAGAAAAGAATTAGAAAGCTAAATGGCTTACAATTATTCATAATCTTTGATACAGTAATACTAGTTGTTATAACTATCTTCAAGAAAAAAAGCCTGAAAGAGAAGCAAGCGTTTTTGGCCAAAGAAAATCATATGGTCTCATTTAAAATGGCAAAAAAAAAAAATGACAATCTAGATGATGAGAGATAAGGGAATAATTAAGTAAAGCTGTAGAGCAATGGTGTGATTACATAGGCAATAATGTAAAAGTCACAGAAACTTTGTAATAACAGAGAAATACTTGTGATTTCTTTCATATCAATTAAAAAATCACCTTATGAAAGTTTAGGTACAGCATGATCTTAACTGTGAAATGCATTTTCTTTTAATGTCTTTGTAAATGAAAAGAAACTCCCTCACTTTAAACGGTATCCCATGTCATTTACACGTTCATTCTGCAGTTTATAGGGGATAGAATACTGAGAAATAGGATGACTCTGACAGATAACAAAGAAGGAAAGGAACTTTTTTAAGTGTACAGGGAATTTCTATGAAGCAACACATACACCACCCCCAAATCATTAGAAATGTCTTGGGTTCTGAAGAAAAGAACTATCTTAGAAGTACAAAGGATGTTTTAAATCTGTCATCTTCCAAAAGACCTCCTCCCGGAAAAAATATCTTAACTTTGTTATTCACAGTTTTCAGTCTACTGAAATATGTTCCTGAAAAATCCCTACACCCCTGCAAAAAGGGACTCACCACATATACAAGGAAGGGCTACAGACACTTTTGTGTAATTTAAATAGCAACTAGACTTGAAAGTCATGCAAAGAAAAGCTGTTGAAAATTTTCATTCATCTACACGGGGGAGAAAACATTAGACAAAGTAAAGATGAATAAAAAGCCCAGGGACTTTGAAGCATTCTGGCAAAAATATCTACAAGCATACACACACACAATCTGGTCAAAGGCCCATCAGATTTTTCAAATGCCTCGTGATCATTTATGAAATAAGGGAAAGGAATGTGAAAATGATCATGAATACAAGCACTGCAAGGTAATACCTTGCATACTGTATGTCCTCAAATATATATATATGTGTGTGTATACACATACATGCACAAGTATAAATTGTTATTTTAGATCAGGAGTTGGCAAACCACTTGCCCACAGGCTAAATCTGGCTCACTGCTCGTTTTTACATGGCCTGCAAGCTAAGAATGCTTTTTACATTTAGAAGTGGTTGCAAAAAATGAAAGAGTAATATTTGTGACACATGAAAATTGTATGAGAATTCAAATTTGTGTCCATAAGTAAAGTCTTACAGGTATATGGCCATTTACATATTGCCTACGGCTGCTTTTGTGTTAAAGCAGCAGAGCTGAGTCCTTGTGACAAGGACACTGTGTGGTTGGCAAAACCTAAAATATTTAACATCTGGCTCTCGATGGGAAAGGTTTGCTCACCTTCATTCTATTTTTTAAATTGCAGTATAATTGACGGATATCAGTGTATTAGTTTTAGGTGTACAACATAATGATTACATATATATATATATACACACACACACACACAAACACATTGTGAAATGATCATCCCAATAAGTTGAGTCAACATCCATCACCTCACAGTTACAAAATTTTTTTGTATGTGATGAGAAATTTTTAGAACTACTTTCCATATAAGAAAGGGAATATGTATATATTTTTATATATGTATATCATATATATAATATATAATATGATATATATATAATTATATATATCTGGGTCATTTTGCTGTACAGCAGAAATTGGCACATTGTGTGTGTGTGTGTGTGTGTGTGTGTGTATTTATGACTGGGTCACTTTGCTATACAGCAGAAATTGGCACACTGTAAAACAACTATATATACATATTTAAATTTTTTATTAAAGTATAGTTGATCTACAATGTTCCTTCAATTTCTGCTGTACAGCAAAGTAATCCAGTCATACTTATAAATCATTCTTTTTTCATACTATCTTCCATCATATTCTATCCCAAGAGATTGGATATAGTTCCCTGTGTTATACAGTAGGACCTCGCTGCTTATCCATTCTAAATGTAATAGTTTGCATCGACCAACCCCAAACTCCCTGACCATCCCATACCATACCCCCTGGCAACCACAAGTCTGCTGTCCATGTTGGTGACCTGTTTCTGTTTTGTAGATAGGTTCATTTTTGCCATATTTTAGCTTCCACATATAAGTGATATCATATGGTATTTGTCTTTCTGACTTACTTCACTTGGTATGAGAATCTCTAGGTGCATCCACATTGCTGCAAATAGCATTATTTTGTCCTTTTTATGGCTGAGTAGTATTCCATTGTATATATGTATCGTGATACTTTTTTTTACCTTTTGTATTTTTTCTACTGTACAGCATGATGACCCAGTTACACATATATGTATACATTCTTTTTTCTCACATTATCATGTTCCATCACAATGATACGTGAATAAAAAAAAATTCAACAAAAAGAAGATCTACTCTCCTAGCAACTCTCAAATATATAATACAGTGGTGTTAATTATAGTCACTTGCTATCCATTATATCTCCAAAATTATTTATCTTGGAAGTTTTTACCTTTTAACCACTTTCACCCACTTCCCTCCCCACCCTTCACCTCTGACAACCACCTTGAATTCAAGATAAATAAAAATACACTATTGGGAGGGGCAACAGCAATTTCCTAGTCTAGATTTCTCATGATGATACGGAGACAGAGTTAAATCAAAAGTGACTGTCCAAAACTCCCTAACACCATACACAAAAATAAAATCAAAATGGATCAAAGACCTAAATATAAGATCAGACACTATAAAATTCTTACAGGAAAACATAGGTCGAACACTCACTGACATAAACCACAGCAATATCTTCTCAGATCCACCTCCTAGAGTAATGACAATCAAAACAAAAATAAACAAATGGGACCTTATTAAACTTAAAAATTTTTGCACAGAAAGGGAAACCCTAAACAGAATGAAAAGAGAACGCACAGAGTAGGAGAAAATATTTGCAAATTAAGTGACTGACAAGGGATTAATCTCCAAAATAGATAACACCTCCTGTAGCTCAATACTGAAAAAACAACAACCCCCTCAAAAAATGGGCAGAAGATCTAAACAGACAGTTCTCCAAAGAAGACATATGGATGGCCAAAAAACACATGAAAAGATGTTCAACATCACTCATTATTAGAGAAATGCAAATCAAAACTACTATGGCCATCATCAAAAAGTCTACAAACAATAAATGCTAGAGAGGGTGTGGAGAAAAGGGAACCCTCTCACACTGTTGGTGGGAATGTAAGTTGGTGCAACCACTATGGAAACACTATGAAGATTCCTCAAAAAACAAAACTGAATTACCATACGATCCAGCAATCCCACTCCTGAGCATCTATCCAGAGAGAACCATGACTTGAAAAGCTACATGTATTCCTATGTTCATTGCAGCACTATATACAATAGCCAAGACATGGAAGCAATCTAAACATCCATCGACAGAGGAGTGGATAATGAAGATATGGTACATATATGCAGTGGAATATTACTCAGCCCTTAAAAGGAATGAAATAATGGTATTTGCAGCAACATGGATGGACCTAGAAATTATCATGCTAAGTTAGACAGTGAGACACAAATGTCATTTGCTATCACTTATTTGTGGAATCTCAAAAAAAAAAATACATTGAACTTCTTTGCAGAACAGAAAGTGACTCACAGACTTTGAAAAACTTATGGTTACCAAAGGGGACAGGTTGGCGGGGAGGAGGGATGGACTGGGGGTTTGGGATGGAAATGTTCTAAAATTAAGTTATAATAATGGCTGTACAATTATAAATATAATAAAATTAATTGAGTTAAAAAAAAAAAGAGTCACTGTTCACATATACACAGCCAGGTCTCTGGATTTATGGTTCCTCTCCAATCGCAATGCAACTGAGTCTCTTTACAAGGTATTTCTATCTGTCTGGAGATAATATGCACAATGAATTCCAAAATGTGAAATTGATTATATAAGTATATTACACTAAATACGTCAATATAATAATCATTAATGGGACTATAAAAAGCATTTTATACAATTAGCACAATACCACAATACCAAGGCACCCATGGCAAAATTCATCTGAAAAACCTTCAAACTATGTAAATAAAATATAACAGCAAAAGGTACATACAGAAACTCAAAGCCAGGTCCTTTAAGCCAGTCAGTATAAGAGGAACAATCAGGCTATAAAAATCAGCCTAAAGTAATATGAAATTTAATCTCAATGGCCAAATAATCACTTCTCAAAATAACACAGAGGGATGCAAATCAAATTCTCCAGTTTTATACTTCCTTGAGTATTATATCTTTACCTTCATATTTTCTTTCAGACTTTTCTAAAGACCTAATAATTGAACAAAAAGTAACCTATATAACTTATTTATTTATAGTTCACCCTATAAGATATATCCTGTTATTTTCCTATGTACATGTGAGAAATCTAAGGCAAAGAGAGACTAAGTAATTTCCTCAAGGTCATATACATAGTAGGTGGCAGAGCTAGTATTTGAAGTTATTTAGTCTAATCTGTACTTTTAAGCAATATGCTCTACTGGCTCTCAGGAATGAGTAAAGGCATTTTAGTTAAGCAGCATTTCCAAGTATGAGAAGTAGAAGCTGAACCTGGCATGTGAAGTTCTTTTATATCCCTAATTTAACACATGATTATTTAGTGTCTGCTAATGGCGCAACACTGCAATGGCAAAGGACAGGACCAGAGAGATGAGTACGCACAGTTTCTACTATGCACCCACCTTGTAATTTTCTAAGGAGATTAAAACATGCACATACAAGGATGGATAAATTGATGAGAGTGACCAGTCAGATTACAATGCATTAAAGAATGAGTAGGCACAGATACTCACAAACTTATGATTACCAAAGGGGAAAGGGGGGGGGATAAATTAGGAGTTTGGGATTAACAGATAGATACATACTACTATATATAAAATAGATGTCAAAAGGACCCACTTTACAAAGGACCCACTTTATAGCAGAGATAACTATACTCAATGTCTTGTAAATAACTTACAATAGAAGAGAATTTGAAAAAGAATACATATATATAACTGAATCACTTTGCTATACACCAGAAACTAAAAAACAGTGTGAATTAATTATAATTCAATAAGAAAAAGCATGAGTAGGAAGTCAGAAAATTTGGAAAGAGAATAGAGGATGATGTATTCCTTGAGACATGTGACTGCAAATGAAAGGGGCAGTTTCCATATTCTCATTCAAGAGTGAGAAAAGGTGATTTTTCTGGGATGGACTTGGAGGCTTAAGGAAAACAAATAGTTTGGAATTTCTGCGGAGGGGGCAGGGGCCTAAGGTTAGAAATTATGGGATAGTAGATCCTACCAGATGGATTGTATGACTTTTGTCATCTATTCAGGACTTGGAACAAAGCAACAGGAATAGCTGGGTGTGAATGACAGAAGACTAAAGGAGGGAGGCATGAGGGAAAGTGTGGGGTTTCGCAGTGCTGACAGCATGTGCTAGAAATACACAGGTTATTTAGTAAGCACAGAGAGAGGGGAACTGATAGGTAAGAAGAAACGGGAGAGGGTAAGTTAAGAGTAAAGGTGAACCCATAATAAGGCCAACAGACAGGCTGGAGAGGCAAGGGCTGTGGGTAGAAAGGCACACATCGAAGTGTGGAATCCTGAAGGCAGCTATATTCTATGTGACGACAAAGTCTACTGTTTCCATGCTTACGAGGGAGCTGAAATGGAGAGAAACATTCACACTGATAGAATCAAGGCCCAGGATCTTTTGAGCCGAGCAGTAGAATGGGACATTATCAATGGTGGAGTCATCAACATGCATCTCTTATTTCCTCCTAAAGAAACACTTATTTCTTGGATTTTGTATTGCTTTATAGTTCTGCAATTTTCTTTCTTGGAGGATGTTTTTGTTTTGTTTCTTGTTTGGATGGAGCGTTATATTTAGAAAGAAGTAGGAGAAGAAGTCTGAGAAGGAGGGTATGATTAACATAAGGTGAAAATCAGATTTTAGTAGAGCAATATTTTATTATCTCTCAGGGGAAATGCAGATTAACTAAAACTGTGTTTTGGTTCATAGAATGACACACACGCAAACATCTTGAATAATTTTGTCTCCCATATTTCCAAAGGAGATAATATAAAAATAACTGGTAATTCTTTCAAAATGAGAATGGAGTGTTACTGCAAAAATGTTTTTCAGTTATTTAAATTACATGGAACTCATAAGTTACATAGCTACACTGGGATATTTTTAACATGGTGCTGTAAACTTGAAGGCTTTTTCTTTTTCTTTTTTTCAGCATTTTTATAAAGTGTCACTGAGCTACAGTGGATTATTATTAATTACATACCTACTGTTTACCATATTTATTTTTAAATGGCCACAGTTTTCAAACATGAATACATAATAGTAAAAGAAAATGAAACAGTACATCCAGATGTTAAGAGATGAGGGAAGTATTCCCTGACTGCAAAATCTACATATGTTTTGTAAGCCAGTTAACTTTTCTGGGTCTCTGGAGGGTACCAATAAGAACCCTTTCAAGAGCAATTTCTTGGAAAAGCTTGAAAGAATTGATATGCCTCAAAATGTGTCCCCCAAAAGCCCAGTAAACAATCACTTTTGAACTCTGACCTGATGTATGGAATATTGCTTAAATGGATTTTTATTCAGTAAAAGAGAGCCAAATCATAACATACCTTTAGGATTTGCTTTGATGAAGTTCTAAAGTTTCACTTTACAGGAAAGTTATAATAAATAGGAGTCAGCAGGAAAACAACAAAAAGAAAGCTGGTCTTAGAATCAGAAGACCTGAGTCCCACTTACTTTCCATATGACTTTTCACAAGACACTTAAACTCTTTGAGGCTGTTTTCTCACCTGTAAAACAGGAATAACACTACCTGCCTTGCTGACCTCAAAGGGTGGTTATAAAGATACAAATGAGTTGTGAAAAAACTCTTTGTAAACTGCAATATAAAAAACTTGAGGTGATGGTATTAGTGATCTTGCTATAGGGAAATTATACTTGGCAGCAGGATGGGGCCTAAATAGCCCCTTAACTCTTTTTAAGTTGCTATATATAAAGGTAATATTGAGAGAGCAAGGCATAGTACATGGGATATATTATTCATAGGAAACATTTCAGGAACGCCTCTATTCTACAACATGGATACTTGTATTTGTTAGAATTCTATCAACTCATAAAATGGTTAATTTTAGGCCCAAAGTATATGATATGAGATTTCTACGTATCTGGAAAAATTATTGGAGGCCAATACTGTAAGGCTGATTCAACTCCAAATACAAATCTCGTTCATTCTATACAGCAATATTATTCTTCTTTCTAAACTGTTTCCTTGGCTGCCTTCTCTGCCTCTTCCTACCTTGGAAGCATTCCCAAGACCCTCTGCTCTTTTCTCTATAAAAACTTCATCTTAAGGCACTGCTTTCATATCAAGTCTTTTGTTATTATACATAAGTTGAGGATTCCCAAATCTCTCTAAGGCCTTTGTCTCCTTTATTCACATGCCAACTAAACACATCCAATAGGGTGTTCCACGTCCTTATAAGCAACATAATCAAAACCTAAGCAACCATTTTGTCCCAGAAAACAGTATCTATTTCTGATTATCCTGTTGCTGCAATGGTATTCCCATTCTTTCAGCTGTCACTGCTTAAAACCACAGAGTTAGTTTTCACTCTTTATCCTTTTTATTAACCATATTTAACTGGTCACCAATTTTCATCAAGTGTTATTTTTGAAAACCCATTTCAACATCCATCTTTGCCTTTCCAATGCAACTGCCACTATTCTGAGGCTCTCATCACCTAAAGGTTAGACTAATGCCACGGGTCTCCATGCTTTCAATCCATCTCACAAACGCCTCCTGGGGGAAAATGTGTTCTTTTTAG
Source organism: Sus scrofa (assembly GCF_054392235.1). Taxonomy (NCBI): domain Eukaryota; kingdom Metazoa; phylum Chordata; class Mammalia; order Artiodactyla; family Suidae; genus Sus; species Sus scrofa. Next base: position 89,262,469 of record NC_139401.1, on the reverse strand, counting down.
AACACTGATGTCACCATATCACTCCTTGATTGTATGAGTTAAAATTAAAACCTTCAATTACATTCAAAGTTCCCTAAGCTAACAGAAGTTACAGAATGCAATTAGAAACTAATGAATATGACTAATATCCTGAATGCAAATCAAGAGGTTTTTTAGATAGAATGTATCAAAGTAATACAAATTAATAGAAGACTACCAAGCTATCCCAGAGATTAAAAAAAAAAAGTCACGCTCTCCATGGTGGATATAAAATGAAATAGCTTCTGTAAACTTCATACACCAGCCTTATTGTCTCTACGAATTAAAAACGCACGAGCATACTTTTGGTAATCACGTGGACTCAGCTACACAGCGATGGACAATGGTGCATCCTTGTTATGCTACTTTTCTCTCTGTGGTGAGCATTATAAACTGTGATTTAAATCAATTCTTTAAATATGCAAATCACATTTCCTGCAGAGATCCCTCATTGATCTTGCAAAGACCAGCTCTCAGCTGCAGTTTTAGCATGACATACAGAGAGAAATCTCAATTTTGCCGAGATAATCTTGTTTTATTGCATTGCTACAGTTTCCTCTTTGCAAATTGTTACTTGTGTCACCCTTTAATGAGTAGCAAGGTACAGGGATTCTAATTTTATTTGAGATTTTATTCATTTAGAGGGAATAAGTCCTCTCTATTACTTTTCAGAAACAGAAAAACTATGTCTTATTTACATAATTGTAAACTGCTCATTTTCTTTTCTCCATTAGCTGGGTATTGCTGCCTAATAAAGGGTATGATCTTAGAAAGAAAAGTGATCATACAGTAATGAGTAGGACTAGAGCAACAAGCAAAGTTGGAAAACACTTTTTTTTTCACTTGTCTAGCCATACATCATCAGACTTCATTTTGTACATGAATTCTTTCCTCGTAAAAACAGTATTTTCAAATTTTCAACCATAAATACAGAACCCAGTGTTAGGATCCATCACCTCATATTATCGCCCCTGAGCGGGGCCAGAGATCGAACCTGCATCCTCATAGATACTAGTAGGGTTTGTTACTACTGAGCCACAATGGGAACTCCTGGGCAATCAGTTTTATTTAACTATGTCTTATATTCACTGCCCTGAAAGTGCCAAAATGGGTTTGACATTTTGATTATCACCTCTTATATGATTTAAAAAAGAATCTCAGTGCTTTGTTTTAGGATTCACTATCTCACGTGACTTTGCAAGAGTTGGAATAAGCTAAGAACTGTTTGAAATGTCTTTAAAACCTTTCTCTCAGTTACAGTTAACCTGATTACATTCTTTGCAATCATTTTATCATTTTATTCCTGTCACCTTTTCGAAGGCCAGGGGTCCCTTTTGTTCTTCTCACTGGGCCCATTACTGTGCATCACATACAATATAACTAAATAAATATTAAGTGAAATGAAAAAAAGATGTTACTATCCAATAGTCAACTAGTCAACTAAGAATAAACTATATCAAGTCCTAAATAATAAATGGACAGAATGGGGAAAGACCCTTATGTTATTCATGCATCATGTTGACCCAAACTGCTTCAATGATTTTGTCTAAGTCTTACACTGTGCCCAGATCACTTAAGTGCCATGAAGAGTTCAGGTATTTTGTCAGTGTTAATCATATTATGTAACTGAATTAATGTGATATAAATTTTAATACTAACATTTTCTATATTGTTATGGAATACTTATACATATTAAATGTGACCATTGGCTAGATACAGATATAAACATAGATATAGATATATGCATGTATACATGTCAACTGATGAATGTCCCCAAGGAAATTTTGAATATAAATGCAATGGTTGAACTATATGAAACTGCCATTTGTAGGCCAGTATATCCATGCCAAGGTTTAGATGATGGAACAAGTTCTAATTCCATTTTTTTTTTTCTTTTTATGGCCGCACCTATGGCATATGGAAGTTCCCCGGCTAAGGGTCAAATCAGACCTGCAGCTGCTGGCCACAGCCACAGCCACAGCCTCGATGGATCCAAGCTGTATCTGTGACCTATACTGCAGCTTGTGGTGATGCTGGATCCTTAACCCACTAGGCAAGGTCTGGGATCAAACCCACATTCTCATGGACACTATGTGGTGTTCCTAACCCTCTGGGCCATGACAGGGAACTCCTAATTCCATTGTAAGAAACAGAATTCCTTCAATTGACCACCTGAATATTTGCATTACAGGCTTTTAAAAAACATTCATTCTTCACCCTTCAGAAACAAGTCTTTGCATGTTTTTAATTACATTATATAATAACTCTTAACATGGTATTTATTTTTGTAATCTTATGTTTTATCAATTATTCCCCAATTTACAATGGAAAGGACATTCCATTGGTAACACCTAGATTTCTACGGTTTCCTGAACCATTGGTTTATTCAGTCATTAGACATGAGTAAACATTCGGGGATTGGTACCATAATTACGCTTTTTAGCTCTTCTTTCTCTTACTTCCTAGAAAGTTTATAATCTGCCTTGTACCATCTAGGCATGAGAGCATCGTATATGGCTGAGTGTTCCTTGTCTATACAGCCTATCTCTTCAGTAAGAAGGTCTAGAGCAGAGGGAACACATTTTTCTCGCAGGTTGTACTATGATTAAACCCCACAAGAAGCCCTCCCTATTTATCTCTGATAAGATTGCCAACAAAATTATGCTCACGCCACCATTAAACTCTCTTCTGCAGATGGTCTATATGCTAGTGATAACATATTCAAACCGGTAATAATAGTCACAATAGAGTGAAAAGAGACAAATGCCTTCAATATGTTTTTTTTTTATTTTTATTTTTTTGTTTTTTTATGGCCACACCTGCAGCATATTGAGGTTCCCAGGCTAGGGGTCGAATTGGAGCTGTAGCTGCCAGCCTACACCACAGCCACAGCAATGAGAGATCTGAACCGCATATGTGACCTACACTGCAGCTCATGGCAACACTGGATCCTTAAGCCACTGAGCAGGGCCAGGGATTGAACCCACATCCTCATGGATACTAGTCGGGTTCATTAACCACTGAGCCACAATGGTAACTCCTCAGTTTGTTTGTTAATACCTTAATTGGGTAAAATGACAACAGCCTATAGAAACTGAGTGTGTTTTGAGGGAGCAAATAGAAGTAAAAACACACATGGCCCATTTTTACACTGCAGAATGGAGGAAAAAATGATGGATTTAGAATAAGAAGTTAACATTTCTAATGAATATGAGTGAGTAGCAATAAAGTTTTTATACACTAGACATGACCAGAAAGACAATTAGAAAATCAGGCAAGGTCAGTTAATTAAAGAGTTCATTTAAAGTAGGTGTTCATAAAACATGATATACATCTTAAATTTTTTAACCGAAAAAGTATAAATAATATTCATTTGCTAATATTTTGATGTAGAGCTAAGGTATTCTATTTGAGTTAGGATCAACTGATTTGCTCTGTGCAGAGGCTCTTGCTTGCATATAAACCACATACAAAATATACCCTCTAAGAGTTCCCATTGTGGCTCAGCGGTTAACAAATCTGACTAGCATCCATGAGGATGCTGGCCTCGCTCAGTGGGTTAAGGATCTGGCATTGCCTTGAGCTGTGTGGTGTAGGTTGCAGACAAGGCTTGGATCCTGCATTGCCATGGCCGTGGCGTAGGCCAGCAGCTACAGCTCCGATTTGACACCTAGCCTGGGAACCTCTATATGCCGCAAGTGCGGCCCTAAAAATAGCAAACAAAAAACAAAAAACAAAAAACAAAAAAACAAACAAAATATTCCTTCTAAGCCAGTTTACAGATTGGTTTTGAGATTTAAGTTTCGAGACCTTAAATACATTAATGAAGCAGTCTCCATTCAGAAGGCTTTGGGGATAAGTTCTTATCTTTTAGGTTTGCTTATTTACCCCGATGAAACAGCAAATTTAAAAAGACTTTATCAAGCATTTCCAAAGCATTCAACATAGTTTTCATAAAAAATGGCAAACTTTTAAAGCACTTTTTTTTGGTTCACGTATTAATTCAAGGACATAAATGAAACCAACAAGTATAATTGACATAAAGGAGGTATGGAGAGTAAGAACAATAAACTCATGATAAGTCAAGACCTCAAATGTTAACAGTAAAAGTGCCAGTATGTACTTGAGAACAACCTACTAGCTTCAGTGAGTTAGAGTGCCCTGGAGATTAGTCAACACCTTATATTCAGTGAAGTGTGAGCATTGATTTCTCAGGCAACTTGGCTAAGAGGAGGTGGGTTAAGAGAATTTCTCCCATAAAGGTGAGAGAATGATAGCCCCACAAGAGATGCATCCTTTCTCAACCCCTCACTGAGATCATTTTCAATTCTTAGAGCATTCAAGTATTTTGAATTGGAAATTTTATGACAGATATCTTTCTAAAATGAATGACTCATGTAAGGATTAAGATGCCACTGATCTTGGAGTTTATCTAATCTTAGAAAATCTATTCCTCTGTCAAATCTATGTTGAAAACCTGAGAAAGAACGCAGTCTATGTCCCTTAAAAGATATATCGGTTCACCTAGAATTAATGGCTTGCCTTCATGAACACATCCCCCCATCCCCCCCAAAAAATCAAGGAAGCAGAAAAGCAACATATAAGCAAAGCATTTCTATTTAACAATCTTCTCCTCAAGAATGAAAGAAGAAAATGAGTTTGTTGTTAGATTTGCACACAATCAGAGAGAAGTAGAATCATTAGAGGCAGAAAGTGGTTTATTGATGGGACTCATTGTTCTCAGTCCATAAATGAAACCATTTTACTCCTAATGACCATAATCCCCTCCTTAATCTTGATAGTGCTAAATTGCTGTTGGATAGCTAATGATCTTAATCTTTCTCTTAGTTTATTAAAGCATAAAAGATTAAGTAGATACTAAGTGACCTGATGATAGTTAAAGAAAGACCATATCATAATTCTACGGACTAAACTCTGTGGTGATTAGCAAGACTGGCATTTGTCACTATAGTCTAATTGAAAAGCTTGACATGCTAAAAACTGCTATTTTCAGAAACTGACAACAAACTACTGAGGTAACACTACAACCTCAAGAAATTAAATACCATTATGTTTTTGTAGTTAATAAAGAATCTGATTTGGTGAGGAAATGGTGGGTTTTCATGAGTACATGCAATTTCACTTGATATTCAAGACTCATCTAGTCATGTGTTTTTCATTTTATTTTAAACTGAAAAGGGTAACAGTTATGGTTACTAATGATTTTCTTTAAGTTTGACGCACCCACCCGTCTGTTTTTTGAACAACCAAACCAAACCAAACCAAAAACATCAAACTTCAGAAATACATAATTGTTGCTTCCTAAATTGCTAAAGCTGAAAGTCTTCCATTCACACATCTTTGACCCTACAGATCAAATTCCTAAACTACAAGAAGTACAGTGTTGGCTTAAAGTCATTGTTATATGTACTAGGATACTACCAATTTAATTAGGTGGAAATATTGGTTTTACTACATTTAGGGAAAGTTTATGATCAATTACCCTACTACATGTTTTAGTAATTGGAAAGTACACAGTAAAAAATGGAGAAAGGTAGTATCAGTTATCAAAAATGATATTTGTAACTTGACTTACATTAAATATTATTTGTAAAAACATACAATCAAATAAATGAAAATACCTAGAAAATGAGAAAATGACAGTGTTTAAATTTAAAATAATCAAGCCACAGTGACTATAACGATAGCATACAATCCACCATTTTCTATTCCAAAAGGCCATGGGGTCTAAAACATTTACCAAAAAACAAAAACAAAAAAAGACAAGCTCACTCTTATTTAAGAAAATAAGAAAAACACTAAAAACTAAACCACACGTATAATAAGAAAATTTCCTAATTTAAAGTAGTAAACATTACATAGGAAGAAAATTCATTTTGGACTCAAAAATAAGTAAAACTCAAGGCCAAAAGCAAACTAATATTCCTTTTGCACTTTAACATAAACCACAAAACAGAGAATGATCTCCAAACAGTTCTCTCTCAGAATTCAGGGGTTACATTATACTAGCACTGTGCTTTATTTCAGGCTTGTGAATGAATAAGAAAGAATACAATATCATGACCTTTAGACATTCCTTGAGAATTTTTCCAAAATATCATAGATGTTACCACGAATTTAAGAGAAATCCAAGAAATGATTCATATTTAATATGTGTGCTTATCATTAAAAATCTATTTTAATTTCTGTATATAGGTTAACTTACTTTGGTTGGAAACAGTTTGTCATTCATGAACACTTATTTTTCTTTTTGATAACCTAGATTTTCCCTTTTTTTTTTCAAATGCTAAAATAAACAATAAAATGAAGGAACAAGCCTGGATATGATTAAGATACTTCTCAAAAATGATATTTGCCACAGTGTAATTAATATTATGAAGTTTGCTACAGACATGTAATTAACACTTTGATATAATAACTTCATCAAAATACAAAGCCTAGTTTAACTTTCATCTCAGTTGAAAAAGTAAGCACTTTTAGACAAAGGAAACAGATATTTAATACTAATATGGGCACGTTAATAATTCATTCTAATCTAAGAAATATCTTAGAAAGAAAAAAAGAGGATAACAAAATCATTTTTTCAAACTGTGAGACACATTTAATGCTATTGTTCCAGACAAAATTTTGAGCAAGAAATTTCAGTGACCACCATAAGAATGAATTCATTAATTTTTAAACACATTATTTAGCTGCCTTTCTGTTGTATCAAATATGCTTATATACAGCAGAGTTACTTCGGAGTAGCTGTATTAGCAAAAGAAGCTTTGGTTAATAAGATACATACCAACTAACCTTCTCAGAGCACTTTTATGAAGACAAATCTCAACACCTGTGCAAACACTATTTTTAATTGAACTAGGCACTCTGAGGGTTTGGAAAATTACATAATTCTCTTTATTTAGATGCAAGATTAGACACACATGTACATGGATTATAATTTATTCATTTCATCCAAACTCAACATAAAGAATAAAAAAAAAATTGATCAGATTGAACCATGCCAAATGATTATTTTATAATTCAAAACTGGTTAACTATCAGCAATTACATGTGGTTTGAACTAATACTATTTTTTTTTCTTCAACCATGCCATATGGCTAAAAACCCCAAGTCAATACACTATGTATATCCTCTAAGGGCATTTTAGGCATCAGAAATGGCAGTAATGTTTTCAATGGATGCATTTTTACAGAAATACAAGACTTTAGTCAAGGACCTATTTCAACTTAAATTAGGCAATTTCCTTTTTTTTAAATAATGGAAACCAGAATTTCAATGAAAGATGAGACAAACGCTCATATGAATACTACAACTAAATGGAAAAAGAGGAAAAAAAATCCACTGAACTGTGTTTAACAGTATTTGCTCCTGCTATATAAATAGATTCTATGGCAAAGCTATTTAAAATGAACCACATACACACACACCATGTGTATGTGTTATTATTAGGGCTGTTACATGTATTTACTATTCACCAAAATACCAATAAAAGTGAATATTTATTTTCTATATATGAGTAGGTTAAAACACACAAAAATAATTTTTAGACTACATTCAATGTCTGGAAAATGATGCTTTATTGGGGAACTGTTTGCAAAAGGGGACACTATATGGTGAAAGCAAAGGAGTAAGGTTTGAGATCACAAGCCACAAAGGGGTACTGGTGAAACATTCAGGCACTGGCACAACTTCTTAGCACATCTATCTCTTGGTAAGCATTCCAGCAATGCCATGGAGGGCCTCTCTTCCCAGCTACTCTCTGCCCCACACCAGCTTTCCCGTGCTTACCTCATCTCTATTGCACTTTTCCCCCTCCTTACCCTCCATCCTGTCATTTCACTGTCACACTGCTACTGGTGTGGCGGGGGGCGGGGAGCAGGTGGAGTAACAGAAATGTTTATCAGTAAACCTGCATCTTCAGGTCTTCAGGCTGTTGCTCTATTTGCTCTCCTCAAGACCCAAGTTAAATAATGACATTAAAGGACATCTTAGATTTCTTCTTCTTTTTTATAAAATTCCCTTCTAAAATTTGTAATCACTTATAAGGTCATCCTGAAAAAGACGCTTGTTAGAATGAAATGTATGCACATTCAGGTTTTGAAAAACAACTTTCACCTCTAGCTGGCTGGGAAGTACAAAAGTGGCAGAATCCAGGGAGTGAGGCCTGAACTGAACTACTTTCAACAAAAGATAGCAAAGGAAATAACGTTTTGACAGAAAGTGAGGTACATCTGGGAAGGAGGAAAATGCATTATATAACAAATGTGGCTTGACAATAAATACAGGTGTAATTTTCTACTCCCAGTGTTTATTCTGCAAACAATCTCAAAATCTGTTCCCCACCCTCTTCCTACCATGAAAGGAAAATATCCCTGAGAACTTATGGAATCACTGCTCTGATTCCACATGCCTATTGAGAGACCTATTTTCAGTTTTAACTTGTCCTTGACAATCTTCTAAGTGGTCTATAATTCTCAATGATGAGTATTTTGCAGACAGTAAATCTAATCATTCTGACATCTATAAAGGATATTCAGTTGGTGAGTATGATGAAAAATGATGGTGCAGAAATATGAAAAGTCTATCTTGGGATAACAATAAGACTACAACTATGAGTAAGCATGTACTTTTACCAAGGTGGTTTCTCTTTAGCGCTCTGCTTCTATTCATGCATTATTGAAATCCCTGAAAAATCATCAAACATAAAGGTTGTATTTGTGTATTTGGTCATATTTATTCAGTGGATTTCATTAAAATTTTAGCTGTGAATCCCTAAGAATAAAAATGTGGCTCTACAGATGCAACTATTACATATAGGATGGATAAATGACATGGTCCTACTGTACAGCACAGAGAAAAATATTTAGTATCTTATAATAAACCATCATGGAAAATAATATGAAAAAGAATATACACATGTAACTGAATCACTCTGCTGTACAGCAGACATTAACACAACACTATAAATCAACTATACTTCAATTTTTAAAGCTGTGGCTCTAAAATGTGATCTTTAAAATATGATGAAAATTACAGCATTTATAAAATCTATTGGATTATGGGTACATTTTTCCTTCATTATCTTTACATTTCAAGCTTTGTGAAATACCATGGAAGAATATTTGTTTGCCTTCTTTTACTTGTGTTTTCCCTTAAACTTAATGACAACAACAAAATAATCCTAAAATTTATTTCAAATAATCAACAAGTAAACTATTTACATTCCCATTTGGTATCCTATAAGAAAAGATAGTTAAATAATGTAATATACATATGTATGCTTACTGTCTATCACAGGAAACACTAAGATATTAAAATATAGCAAAGAGTTTTAAATTTGACTATTTAAATTATTATATTCCTTTCTCTATGACTTGCTTACAGAAGAATCTGCTAAACATAAGAAAGAAGTTTGTACTCCTAGAGCTTTCCTCAGCTCTAATTTTTCAGAAATCCTAAATTTCTTTTTCTAAAAGTGTGTACCTGTTGTGTCACACATTTCCTCACTCCCCCATTCCCAATTATAGAGTCTAATAGTTGCGAGAAGGCAATAAGACATACCTTCAAGGTAGAAAATCATGAATTCCATAAAAGAATTATTTTTTAAAAAAGTGCTTGACTGTTCAAAGGAAGGTACCATGGCCTCCAGAGTGAATATTGCCACTGAAGAGAAAGTACTTGAGGTGAAGAGCTAAGGATGGTATATTTTATTTATAATATGGAATACTTCTCTCAGGGTCATACAAATGTCACAACTGGATTCCTCTTTCCTACCTTCCCCACTTGCTCTCCTAACCAACACATTTGTTGCTTTCTTAAATTTGTAGCATGAGCTAACAATTTTATCTGTAACCCACATGACAGGCCTCTGAACAATTATGAAATATCATTCACATAGTTAATACTACTTTATTTATTTATTTATTTTTGCTTTTCAGGGCTGCACCCACAGCATATGGAAATTTCCAGGCTAGGGATCGAATTGGAGCTGCAGCTGCCAACCTCTGCCATAGTCACAGCAATGCCAGATCTGAGCCATGTCTGTGACCTACATCACAGATCATCGCAATGCCAGATCCTTAATCCACTGTGTGAGGCCAGGGATGGAACCCACATCCTCATGGATACTAGTTGGGTTCATCATCCGCTGAACCGCAATGCAAACCATCTAGATAATATCACATTAAAAGGTGTTTACTAGAGATTGGAAAGGTGGTTACCAGGGGCAAGTGGGTGGGTGAATTGGGGAGATGTTGGACAAAGAGTACAAACTCCTACTTAGAGAAGTTGCATAAGTTCTGGGGAATCTAACACACAGAATTTTGATTATAGTTAAGAACACTGTGTTGTATACTTGAAAATTGCTAAGAGAGTAGATCATAAATGTTTTCATCACAAAAAAGAAATGGTCATTATGTGATATGATGGAGGTGTTAGCCAACACTATGGCAGTCAGCATATTGCAGTACTTAAGAGGATCAAATCGACATAATGTATGCAAACTAACACAATATTTTTAAATTTAATTTCATTGAAGCATAGTTGATTTACAATGTTGTGTTAATTTCTGCCATACAGAAAAATGATTCAGCCATACATATACACATATCCATTCCCATGAACACAACAGTATATGTTAATTATATCTCAAGAAAGCTGGAAAAAAAGTAAAAAATAAATAAATAAAAGGAGTTTCCACATAAGAGTCATACAGTATCTGCATGGGTATAAAGACATTCTTGGCTAACAAACGCAAAACATAACATCTCATAAGTAAATCTACCAATTCTTGGAAGGATCCAAATGTTAGTGAAAAATTCCTTCAACAGATGAGTCCAGTGAACAAGACCCTGACATTATGAGAAAGGGGTTAATCACTACACAAAAAACAGAGAATAATATAACTTTTGTCTCAAGATTTGATTGTTGAACCTGCTGGGTCAATTTCACACCTGTATCTTCATAAGCAATATATATATATATATATATATTTTTTTTTTTTGCCTTTTCTTGAGCCGCTCCTGCGGCATATGGAGGTTCCCAGGCTAGGGGTCGAATCGGACCTGTAGCCACCAGCCTACGCCAGATCCACAGCAACATGGGATCCAAGCTGTGTCTGCGACCTACACCACAGCTCACGGCAATACCGGATCGTTAACGCACTGAGCAAGGCCAGGGATCGAACCTGCAAACTCATGGTTCCTAGTCAGATTTATTAACCACTGCACCACAATGGGAACTCCATAAGCAAAATATCTTAAAGTATGTGAGCTATAAATGGAAATAAGCCACAGTTTTTCCTGTCTATAGGATATACATGTTCTATATAAATGTATGAGCCATATGTATATATGCATGTGTGTCTATATAGGTAAATATATTTTTTCTCATTATGGAAATGTAATTAACTTAGGCAGAAGGTGGCAGCTGTTTAATAGCACAAAAAACCAGCTAAACTGCCATTATTTATCTAATAGACTTTAAAAAAAAAAAATAAGAGGTTTCATGCTCCACTTTGCAGCCTCTCATCATATAGTCTCGTAGCTAGAAGGGCACATGAAGGCCTGGTGAATGAATGACAGAAGACCCAGCAGAGAATTTCTCTCTTAAGCCTTCATCTTCAATGATTATATGGCTGATGGTGAGCTAAGAACTTGATTCCCTTTTCTCTTTTCCATAGGCAGTGATGTGATTCACTTCATAGAGCTACCCATGGTTAGAACTAGAAATTAACAAGTTTTTTTAAAAAAACAACTGGAACCTATTTCCCTCTTACTGTACATGAATGATTCATATCACTGTTAATAACAGTTGAATTCATGCATGACTAGGGAAGAAAAATCTCCTCAGTGAAAAATGTTGACCCAACTCAGTAAAAGGCTTTTAAAGCAATCAACTGCTGAGATTCAATGAAACAAAACCTAATATCCAAGAAAACTGTATTACAAGAATTCTGAGAGGAAGCCCAGTAGTTCCCTGTCTCTCAGAAGGAGACAAATTTAATGAGATCATTATATTTCCTTTATACACGTTGTTACTAAAAACAAAACAAAACCTAAACCTATTCATCTAAATGGCATGCTATATAGAAATTGAATATCAGAGATTTGTTTTTTAAGCAAGATTACGAGAGGCTAAACCAACACTGTCATTTTCATTACTAGAATCTCTAAAATTTGACAAAGTTAAGCATGTCTTAGCTAAACTTTCCTTATTATTATAGAAACTTGAATAACTCAAGAAAAGGAGAAATTCGGTACCCATGTTTATAACAGGCATAAAAATCGAGGATTTTTTTTAAAAGAAAGAAGTTTCTGGGAAAAATATAAATATGAAGACATTATAATTTTTAGTACTATACACAAAAGAAAAACTTTTCATTCTCACTTTTCAGTGTAAACATGTTCTATCCAAATTCTATAATTAATATGGTTTGGCCTGTGGAATGTCAGACTAGAAGATTGGCCTTTAAGTTATCAAGTAGCATACATTTCATTCTATGCTCCTACGATTAGCTAAACTGTTGCCTATGAATATTACTTTCTTGACTCCATTTCTCTGCACATGCAATTCTATGTCCTTAAGCTCCTTCCCTCAGTAAACTGAGCAATCTCTTGCTCGTCCTCCAAGATCAAGATCAAAAGCCAGTTGCTCAGTCAGTATAGCTTTCCTGGACTTCAACAGTGGTTGTTATGTCCACTGTACTCCAGGCACTGGAGCTGATATTGGTACAGTATGAGTTCACATGCTGTACTGTAATTTACTTGCTTATATATCTGTTTCTTTTTCCACAGTGTGGGATTCCGGATGGCAGATGCTATGCTGTATTTATCATTGTATCCTCAAGATGTCTAATATATAGATATATAATAACTGTTTATTGAATGAATTAGTGGAAATGAAAATATAGCCATGCAAACAAAATGATTCTCTAAAGTAAATCGAGTGCATTTGCATACTGCCTAAGTAATACATTCAGCCCTTCACTAACATTTAATGTAGTTAAGAGTTATTGGGAACATTTTTAAAGATACAAACCAATATTTGCCCCATCGTAGCATCTGATAGTGCAAAGCAAAATTTTAAAGCATAGAATTTTAGATGGCTTTGGAAACTGATAACAATTTGATGAGAAATGAAAGAACTAACAGAGAGATTAGTCTTTATGTTATTAACACCATTGTGCCACACAGTGTGCGTATTTCAACATTTCAACGAAAATGCATTTCCTAATCTTGAGAACAAGTGAAAACAGCAGTATTCTTAGAGGAATATGATGAATAGTATAGAAAGGGGGAAGAAAATATATTGGTTGGGAGAAACCAAAACTTGATCCACATGTTTCCAACTGAAGTTAGAGCCTGATACATGTCTATTATTTCACTATTTTAACACATTTTCATTTCATATTGTAGTAATTAGTCTTGGGTTGCCTTGTTAAAGTTCATATACTCCAAAAAGAAAAAAATATGCAATTCTTTTCTCTATAGTGACGGTAATTTCTAGAGAGAAAAGAACATTAATCTATTATCAAAATTTGATGTGAATTCATAATTTAAATGTCAAAACATAAACAACCCAAACTGCATTTGCTACGCATTTCAACCATTCCTTTATAGCAGGCAAAATCAACCATAAAAAACATTCTATAATGATGAAAATACCCAAACCTACCTTACCAGTATTCAAGAAATGACTTACATAATGTAATAAATCACAGATGCTCCTGTGTGTGCAGTGAACCAAACACTTTTTATTTATTTTTTACTTTGTTCTTTTAATGGCTGCACCTATGGGATATGGAAGTTTCTGGGCTAGGGGTCGAATTGGAGCTGAAGCTGCCAGCCTACACCCCAGCCACAGCAACGCCGATCCAAGGTGCATCTGAAACTTATGCCGCAGCTTGTCACAATGCTGTATCCTTAACCCCCTGAGCAAGGCCAGGGATTGAAACTGCATTCTCACAGAGACAACAATCAGGTCCTTAACCTGCTGAGCCACAATGGGAACTCCAGAATTCATATTATTTAATATCACAGAGTTTATCTTTATTTTAAGAAAGGGAAAATCAGTCTCTAAAATACTTTTTTCTTGAATAACCTAGAAAATTGAGAATTAGGATCATTACTTTTTAAATGCCCTAAAATGCAGACTGATAACTTTCATTAAATATCTGTCATACTGTCCACTCATCATCTGACAATTTTACCTACTCCTAACTAGAGTTCACAATGTTAATTCAAGTGGCATGTTTGATGCAAAAAGGGATACCTTTTACTCAGTAGAAGACAGAATAAAGATGGTTATACCATATTATTTCAAGTCACATTAATAATCCTTATAGATTTTAGAACTAAAATTCATCATTACATGGAATGGAAGAGTCCCAAGACGCTACTAAAATACGTATTGAAATGGTCCCAGATATTCTTTTCTTGCCTTTTTACCAAACATGGAGGTTGACTGAAAACCCTTTAGTTGTTCTATGTATTTAGAGGTCTCTGGTTTGCTATCTTTAAGTTAATTTTTTTATACTTAAAAGACTGCTGTGATTCCTGTACACAGGGGCAAGTTTTCAAAATTTCAAATTTGAGTAGGTAGCACACTAACATGGTTTACTAAGTGAAAAGCTTCAAATCCAAGATACTTTAGGCAACCATATACAATATGCCAGATAATACTACTTATTGACAATGTGTTAAGAGGGCAGACTAGCACTCTAATAAGCAGTGTAAAGACTCAGGAGAAAAGGAAGAGCAGAGTTCTACAGATTCTGGTTCTTTGAGTCAGGGGAATGGTACACAAAGGTGGAATTCCTATGTTATGAGTGTGCATTATGGCTGGGTGGCGGGATGCGGGAATCAAGAAAAGAAAAATCAGCTGCTAGATGGTGATCCCAACCCTACGGAAGTATTCATAACTTGTCTTGCAATGGACAGTATGATCCAGGGCTGGCCAACATCTTTATGCCTGGATCACAAAGTGTTTTCAATTCAATCTAGGGGAAGATTCACCTTTCTCCACCTCTCACCCATATCAACCAATGAACATGGACCAGATTCTACAATGAAAAGTAAGAGGGAAATACAGTTGTTACAAAGTTGTTTTGTTTTGTCTTTGGATTCTTCTGTTTCTAAGGTAAGAGGAACATCTTTTGAGATAGCCCCTTTACTGAAAATGGATAGAATATTACACTTACCTTCAACTCATCTTGTGTAACACAAAGAATGTGAACATGCTTTTCCTAAATGGTGCTGGGGAAGGGAAGGAGTGTTGGTATCTTAAGTAGAGATATTCTGTTTGTCCAAATAAGGTAAAATGGGATTAAAACAAAATAAAATAATGCCCAATAATATATTTTGTAGTCATTCTTTACACTGATCTACTTCTTATGTGTTTTTAATCTCTCAATCCCACAGGTCTATTTTAGCAAAACAATATTTCAGTTTGTCAAAGATAAAGTGCATTGATGTCATTATCTTGCCCACTTCCTTTGCCAACAGGGACAGAACAAAATTTTAAGATAAGAGTGCTTCATAACAAGTTCAGCCCAAAGTAGCTCCTGGCCTCATCAGAGTTTAATGAGACATTCAATCTAAGAAATAAATTAAATGACATTTTGGGATCATGCTTAATGAAGCGGGTATCTGCAGAAGCTCTAGACTGCAATAGTGTTCTTATAATCTGCAGAGAATAGGGCAGGAAAATGTCATCAATCATTTGGGACAAAATGGCACTCTGTGGAATAGAAACTGTTGAACCTCAGTAGTTCCTGGTCTCAATCATAGCCCAGAACTGGTTTCTTGTTATGTCAGTATCATAAAACCGTTTGCACATGTCTACGTTAATTCCATAAGTCAGTGTCTCATCATTGTCATAACCACATAAAAAGGGAGAGTATCTGTGAAACTTCAGAATGAACAAAGCCAAGACAATAAAATGTTGGGAAGGTAAAGTAGAAAATTGTACAATTCTCCTATAAAAGAAATGAAAGTAAGTTAAGTGTAGCATGTCTAAATGAAATACTAAGAGCTGTCCTAGTTAAGAAGAGATTTTCTGTATGAATCTTCACCAAAGGAGGAGAATAAGTGGCCCTACTAAAAAAGGATACAGTTAGCCTATAATTACAGTTGTGATAAACCTACAAACTCATTTTGGCATCTATGATTCCAAATTAACAAGTTATTTCGCTTAAAAATTAAGTGAGAATAATTTTGAAGTAACTTAATATTTGCAAATACAAATATACTACGTCATAGGTACAATTTTTAATAAGATTTTTGAAAATTATAATTACATAACTATAATTAACCAGTGAATGAGGAAAGATTTATAGCAAATACATGACATCATAGAAAATAAAAAACAAAACACTTGACCTCAATCAATAAATGAACAAAGCAGAAAAGAAGTGACATAAAGTTAATTTTTAAAATGGGAAAATAACTTTCTTTCATTCACAGCCATAGGAATTTAAATAATAGCAAGAGAGATTCCTTAAAAGTTTCATTTGTGCTTCTACATTTTTATTGAGTTTGTGCATTTACTTCTTTTCACAGCTGTCTCAATCTCTCTTTGAAAGCAGGAGGGATATAAACAAACTAGATAAAAACTACTGTTTCTGAGCTTGCGGTGAATCTCATATATTTATTTATTCCTGATGACTGATACAATCTTCCTAGAGGACAATTTTTCCAGAAAATTCCAGAGCAGAAAAATGTTTACAGATCTTGGCATATTTAAAGGAAATAATCAAATCAAGGAAAGGTATATATAAAGAGAAACTATAGAGTTATCTTTAAGAGCGAAAAGAGAGAAATCTGTCTTATATAGTATGATACTGATTTGATGAAGTTAACCACATATTTGAGTCAAGATTACATAATAAAAAGAATCATGAAGAAAATATTGCAACATAGAAAGATTACTGTGTTTTTAAAAGATTACATATAATAAATGCAAATAAAGATCATATAATTCTGTAAACATTGTCTATGAACAAAGACTAGGGGAAAAAAACTAAAATGGAGACAAAAAGTACTGATCAATGTCTTAGATTCTTGAGAGAGGGGATCTTAAAAACATCCTTTCATTTGCCTAATGAATACCATAAATACCATAGAAATTAAAATAATTTCTATGTTTAAAAAACAAATGCCATAGAAATTAAAATAATGTAAAGGCTTACATAATAGTCCACTTAATTCTGGGCCAATAGAATGAGAATCCTACTCAAAGATATTTTTTGTAAGAACATTTGTAAGAATATTTTTTTATCTTTAAACACTAAAAGATGTCACACATTCTTCCCTAAATATATACTGCCACAAAAAAAAGACTATTCTGCACCTTAAATTGATATAGAATTGTACTAAACAATACATTTTGGCTTAAGTAGCTAACAGAGAAAAGCAACCCTTTATTTAATAGTAACTAATCCATTAATTAGATCCAAACTAATCTGAAAACAGACAGAAACAAATTAAGCAAATTAAATTCTATTTTGAAGCAAAATTTATTCTTACAATCTGAATCACAGAACTGGTGCTCTTTGAGAGTCCTTTAGGCTGATGAATACATAATAAAAAAAGATAAATGAATTTCTCTTTTCTTCTTGAGGTTAAGTTTTTTGAAAGCAGGGATCATGTCTTATTTACTATTATATTCTTATCACCTATGACAGTGTTGGTTGTACAATAGGTCCTAGGTGGATGGATATAGAGAATATTTCTAGGAAAATACACGAGACTTCTTTTCATTTACATGATGACTCACTCTGGTGGAAGAGTTCTTCCTTTTACAAATTAAAATAAGAATTTTCAGTAGCAAAAAAAAAAAATCACAGCTGTATATGGGTTTGTCTACTAAATATATGGGTAATGACTAGAAAGCAACACTTACTGAAAGCATTATATTTGTAAAGCTCCTTGAAGTTTATAAATTGGATAATAAGCAGAGTTAAGTTAAGACAACTCTTACTATCTCAATTTCATGCATGAAAAAACAGGGGTCAAATTCTGGCTCTTAGACTTCCTAGCTTTATAATTTTGGGCATGTTATGTCTGTTTTCTCACCTCTAAAATGGGATGATAATGGTTGATGTAAGGATTACAAAACCTCATGTAAAGTACTTAGAACAGCCCTAAAATATGCTAAAAACTCAACATATGTGAATTGTTATGATCATCATTATTTTCAGTATTAGTACTGTTGTTACAAATTTTTCATAGACAATCTTAAAGGATACCCCTAAGTGCTTACAGAAAGAGTATCTTTCAACCTAATGTGGGCTTATATTATGTTCATACTGTTAAAGTATTTCAAATGAACTCTGTAGACATGGTTATATGGCATCTATGCTATATGACTGATAACATTTTTTACTATATAGATATTTTATTTACGTGATTAGATGAAACATACAACATTAGATAAACATCTAGTTCAGCTACTAACTTGATCAGAAAGATCAATAAAGACACAGCTAGCATGATAAAGAAGTAGTTAGGAACAGTGACAAAAGTCAATAAAATGACAGTAGGTTTGATTCATGGTCCAAGAGATTAGCAGTGGGAAATACCAGGAGGCAATGAGGAAATAATTGGAGGTCACTATGAGATACTGAGAATAGAATGAGGGAGATGCCAAAATCTGAAATCCAGAGCAAATTTAGAAAACATAATCAAGGTAATTGGTAACGAAGAGATAGAAACAGGGTCATAGGCCATTAAAATCACCCTGCCAAATAATATCATTCCTGCCAAAGATGCTTGTAATGTGTCATGAGTATACATCACACTGAGTGTGCCTAATCCACAGCATCTTAAGAGCACTGCCTGACCTATGACAGGTATGACTATCTTGACTTTTCTGATCAAGCATAAATACTTTATGGTCACTAATTTTCAAAATTTTGTTTTAGTATAATCTCAGCCAAGCTTAAAATGACTCAAATACAAAATATTTATGTTTAATTATTTTTCAGCATCACAGGAGACATGACAAAGACATATGGATTTTATAAACGAACCGTCTAAACATATGCACTTCTACACGCCTCTACATGGTTCTTAATGTATGATCCAAGTCTTTCATTATGCCTGTTTGGACAAGATTTTCTGACGCAACTCTCCATTTTCCCTATTAAACTCCACGGTAAGTGTGAAACAGCAACTTAGGACTACATGATAAAGTACATTTACAATCATTCCACCATTGAAAAAGGTTAGTCTTTTTATAACATGTCATTTCCAGAAGTGGTCCAGAAAAAGACCTGAAGAATGGTAATAAAAAGGTATATATTTTATTATACTTGGTCTTGCTCTTTAAAAGTAAGTAACCTTTAAAAAGTACTTAAGAAAAGAAATATGAGACCACATATTCAGATTTTTCATGGGTGAAAAAGTTTCAAATAAGTCAATTCCACAGAAATCAGAGTAAAAGACAAAGCATTAAGTTGCTATTAAAATCAACATGTTTTTAAGGAAGTCTCCTTTCTTCAGCCCCATTCCCCCTAGCCCTAGTTCAAATCAGACCTGAAAACACCAGTTGGTATGCAAAGGTCCCAGCTTCAATGCTAGAAGACTAATATTCACAAGAACTAGAACATTCTGGGAGATGTATTAAAAAAAAAAAAAAAGAAGAAGGAAAAATAGGCATTACTTCGAAATTGCTTCAATAAAGGGGCAAGGAGTACAATGTGCAGGAAAAAAAATGTCCCTAGAGTTAAGCTTTCCATAAATGTTTGCTTGGGAGACTGGAATGTAGAATTAGTCCACTCCATATATTAGTATACATTATAAATACACATCTGCATACAAATATACATGAGTAGGTATATATACATATATATATTCCATGTGCATATACAGAATAAAAGCAATTTAAATATATCATGATAAAGCAAATTATTTTTATAAGTCCCATATTATCAGTTTTTGTGCTGAGATTTTATATATATAATATCTATACCTATAGATATATAATCATCAAAAAACAACACTACTGGGTAATTTTTTGAATCCAGGCTAGCTGACTATTCTAAACGGAGGTTGCAAAAATGGGATAAGTGAAAAACAGTGAGGTCTGCCTTCCCCCTGAAACTTGCTGATGGCCAGGTTCCCATCCTCCCACCTGCTACTCACTCGACTCTACCCTCCCAAGCCACCTTACTCTCTGCTTGTTAATTCTTTCTACATTTACTTCTCACCTTTAATAAAGTTTGACCACAGCACCACAACTCACATGCCAACCTAATACATTTGAAATACAAAGTATATCTCCTGCTTTCCTTTCTTAACAGAGTATAGCACTGTCAAAGTGTGAGGGGACTTGTGAGCTGTGAGGGATAGAAATATCAAATGAGTATGTTGGGAAATCACTGTAACTTTATGATGAAGAAGGGCCACACTGATAAAACTCTGTAGGTGAAGGTAAATCTATGTGATGGAACACATCAAGTGCTTACTTGTCTATACTCAGCACTGCACTAACAGATTAAAAATGTGGTAGCTAGTATGGACTGTTTGCCTGAAGTACTTATAGGCTTCATGGAATAAAAGATCAAAAGAAACAATATACTTAAGGCATTGCTGATGGTTCTGAAAACCTGTAATGACATCTTACATAAGGATATTGTATAATTATGTAATTATGTGAGAGTATTGATTATGAATGCAAATATAATGAATATAATTTCAAATATATTTGTGCCTGTATATATATATACATATATATGCATAATATACATGTTCAGATTAAATATATTCTAGTTTCATACCCTTTGTAATTTTTATGGGAAGCACCTTTGTGACCTTATAAAATATTGGACAATTTTAGCCTAAAGGAGATGAGGGGATATTAAACATTGTATTTCATATATATAGACAGATTATATTCCTTATATATATCCCTTATACTATATTCTATATATATCTATATACACTCATTATATATATGTATGTGTATATATAACACGTTTTTTTCTTTTCTCTCCTCACTGATTTGACCAACATGTTTTAGGTAAAACATCTTTAGGTTTCTTACATAGCTCTCTAGAGTCATCCAATGAGTTTAAGTTCTTTTAACATAAAATGAGCTTCTCAACATTCATGCCACAAGCACCAGAACCATTCATTCCCATTGTCTTTTGAAAGAAACAAACGATGTTCAGATGACTATCATGAATCTGCCAGTCTCTCTGCCTGAGTCCTATAAATATAGCTAAGTGATACAAACATAATGGGCTTGCTGTAGAATACTGAGTAGTCCTTTCTTTTCTATTTATTTTTATTCAACTAGAAATACACAAGGCTTGGGAAATACAAAATAACAGGTTTGGAAAGAACAACCTGATAAAATGACATTAGCAAATATCTTAGCCTTTGACAGTCACCTTGGTTGTGGTCAAGACCATAAAATGACCCAACACCTCTAACTTAACCTAGGGAAATGACCCAACACCTCTAACTTAACCTAGGGAAAATTATTAAGGGGAAGCTACAAATTTTGTAACTTACATATATCACCCTCCCTTGTCCCTGGTAAATAAATGAACTGAAACAAACATCACAAATAGTAGGCAAAGTACCTTAAAATGTATTTTAAACTGCAGATGTAGCTCATTTTCTACTGTAGAATTCTCTTCCAAAAAAGTAAGCTCATTAAATTTCTCACACATTGAATCAATTGTTAGCTACCTGAAGGAAGTTGCTAAGTATACTTACGCTGTAACCTTTTAAGAGATGAATAACCACCGAAATACTTCTCCTTTTTATGAACCTAGATGGTTTTACTTTTAAGTATTCTTAAAATTAAGCATATATACAAATTGAAACACAAAACACTTGATGGCTATGAAGATGTTTTGAGGAAATATGTTTTAAAAACCCAATAATGAATAATTGGAGAAGGAAAATGAAATGGAAGGAAAAGAGAAGGTAACTCCACTGCTTACGTGTTTTACATACCACAGCCACCTGCTACTTATTTACTTTCATGCACCAGAATAAAGATTGCTTCCCACCTAACTCATAAGTGTATAGTGAGGAGAAATCACATTCCCCATATTATGTGTTCTGAGTTACACGAAGGTTATCCATACATATATGCCTTTACACATAGAGACACAAATCATAAAGAGTATACTTTATAATTGTTATGTTCAATGCATACCCTAAAAAGTTTCACAGATCGTGATAAATCCATCTATTTGCCTCAGAAACAAACCATGGAAATAATGGAGTTAATTCACTATATTCAATGGAATGGGTCAAATCTTTTATTAAAAACCTTTTTTTTAATTTGCATTTTCTGAATGAAAATCAGATGTGCATCAGCTTCAAAAACATATTCTCAACATAGAAATCTCCTTTAAAATAACTATACAGTGGTATTGGCCTATTTTCTGTATTTTTTTCTTGAAAGAAGTGGTTGGTAAAGGGAATAGTGAACATTTTCCCTCTTTCTGTCAAAAATTTCCAGTACTAGCTCATAATTGAAACACTTCATGTTATTCCTTTCTTGGTATCCCTACCGCTTCTCTGTTTATTAACATTTGATGACTAATCCCTCGTTATTAGTTTTGTGAATTTCACACCACTAGAGCCATATTTTCTTTCAACAAATTTCTGTTAGCATTTGATGATATCCTAATGCCTACAATCTTCTGTTATATCCTGCTTAGCTTCAAAACAGATAAGAAGGCAGTAACATGGAACTAAATGAGAGACAGTAAACTATAACACTGAAAATACCCTTTTTTATTGTTCTTTCTCCATGCACTGCAATATAACAAAACTATACACACATACCTACCCATGTGCGTGCAGATTTTTCTTTGTATGCAGTTATAGTTCCAATTCTACATTCCAGATCCAGTGATTAGCTACCAAGTGCTGCTATCCTCTGCTATTGTCAGTATATATTTCAGGTGACTGATCATTTCTTAAGACATCAGCAGTATATTCTTTCGGTTGTTGTATCCCCATATTTTTTAAGCAAATCCTGCCAGAATTATATTATTTTATTTTTAAAAACAATGACATCCTATCATTATGTTTTATTTACATGTGCATTTTCTTATTTGCCTATAAGTTAATGATCCAGCTACAGGTAAAAACTCCTCTGAATACTAACATTCAGTATCACTATCCCATGGATATCTAGTCCTTTTTTAAAAATAATACAGTGTATTAGCTTCCCCTCTATTTCATTAAGATGTAGAACATAATACTTGAGTACCATAAACCTGCAAGATGGTAGGCTAGTGTTAGCTATCCTAGGGTCTGTGCCACTTTGTATTTACCAGCAACCTATATGCTTTTAACCATTTCCCATTTTGCCAAAGAGACTAGTCTATAGCAATTTCTAAAACCCACTGTAAGGGATTTTGCTGCACTTAAGTTACATTTTAATAGTAAAGTAGAAATTTATCCTGATAGCCATAATTTCCGAACTGTTATATATCTGGGTGTGACATATGTTTCAACTATTTCTCAGAGTATATCATTTGCCATTTAATTTTGTTTATACCTTTTTGGATTATAGAGTTTACTATTTGATAAGCATCTAGTAAACTGTACCTGTGTTTTTAAACCAAGATTTCACTATCTGGTTTATAGCAAGCCCTACTTTATCCTAAGATCAGACAATAGTCACGTTATGTTTTCTTCTACTGATTTATTAACTTTTGCTTTTTAAAATATAGATGGAAGGAATTTGCTTTAGGATACAGTGTAAGGTTGGTATCTACACCTCCCATCTAAATAGTTAACCAACTATCATAGAAATATTGAATAAGTAATCCATCCTTGACAAAGATAAAGAATGTGAGATATGGTTTTGATGGGCCTAAAATAAAAATGGACTTTTAAAACCTGAATGTGGACTCTTTTGCTTGCTAACATGGTTAACATGCTTCTGCATAGTGTTAGGCTATAAAATGGTTCATTGAATAAAGTTTATGAATTTATACTTAATTCAGGTTTAAACTCTAGAGCAATACTATTTATTCTCTTCCCTCCCTTTTCATCATCGTGGTTGAAGTGAGTTACCCCAAAAGGTGGAAATGTTAAAACAAATTCAATAATTTGAAAATATTTCCAGGATATTAAAATGACAATGGGATGTTTTATTAAGAATGGCATCACTGTCAGAGAGTGAAGGAGGAAGACATTTTGAGAATAATATGCAAAGAGAAGCACTAGCATGGAGTGGAGGTATGGAACAAATGCAGGACTTGCACTCATATGACCTGAGGTTCCAGTCCTGACTCTGCCATTTATTAGCTAGTGCTGCAGTTTGGGGCACATTGCTTAGTTATTTGAGCTTCAGTTTTGTCATCTATAAAATGGGAATAATAGTACCTATGTCCTTACAGCTTATTGAGAAAAAGTCTGACAATATATGTAAAGAATACACTGAAAACCAAAAAGAAATAAACACATTTGTATTATATAAAGTTACTATATGAATATAAATTATTATTATTATAACAAACTTATTTATTGACCAGGAATTAGGACCCATCATAGATGTATTTAAAATTTCCACCTGGCTTCATATCCTATTTCCAGAAGAGAAAACCAACTGACTAGGCATTTTCTTGGGTCAGATAACAATTTCTACTGATGCTAAAATCCTGATTAATAAACAGCAGAATAAAATAAATGAATGCAACATGCTATTAAATGCATCACACCAGTACCCATTCCACTCAACTTATCAGCATAAACTTTATCAGAAAAGAAAATAACTTTTCCATCACCAGGAGGCAGTCAAGTAGAATGCAATCAATGCCTTTCTTACATGATAGCAAGGGGAGACAATTTCCTAGTAAAAGAATGATGAAACAACTTACATTTTTCTTTAATTAATTTATTTATTTTATCAGAGTAGAGCCTGGGGCCCAAGATAAACTTACATGAATACATTTTTTTTCCACCATTTGCTCTGTTACAATATAAGTATCTAGACATGGTTCTCAATGCTACACAGCAGGATCTCTTTGTAAATCCATTCCAAGTTGTATCCAATAACCCCAAGCTCCGGATCCCTCCCACTCTGTCCGGCTCCCCCCCGGGCGGCCATAAGTCTATTCTCCAAGTCCAAGATTTTCTTTTCTGTGGAAATGTTCATTTGTGCTGGATATTAGATTCCAGTTATAAGTGATATCATATGGTATTTGTCTTTCTATTTCTGACTTATTTCACTCAATATGAGAGTCTCTAGTTCCATCCATGTTGCTGCAAATGGTATTATGGCATTCATTTTTATGGCTGAGTAGTATTCCATTATGTATATTTACCACATTTTCCTAATGCAATCATCAGTCAATGGACACTTAGGTTGTTTCCATCTCTTGGCTATTGTTAATAGTGCTGCAGTGAACATGTGGCTGCACGTGTCTTTTTCAAGGAAACTTTTGTCTGGATATATGACCAAGGGTGGGACTGTGGGGTCATATGGAAGTTCTATGTATAGATTTCTAAGGTATCTCCAAACTGTTCTCCATAGTGGCTGTACCAGTTTACATACCCACCAACAGTGCAGGAGGGTTCCCTTTTCTCCACAGCCCCTCCAGCACTTGTTATTTGTGGACTTACTAATGATGGCCATTCTGACAGGTGTGAGGTGGTATCTTGTGGTAGTGTTGATTTGCATTTCTCTTATAATCAGAGATGTTGAGCATTTTTTCATGTGTTTGTTGGCCATCTATATATCTTCCTTGGAGAAAAAGTCTATTCAGGTCTTTTGCCCATTTTTCCATTGTGTTGTTGGCTTTTTTGCTGTTGAGTCGTATAAGTTGCTTGTATATCCTAGAGATTAAGCCCTTGTCCATTGCATCATTTGAAACTATGTTCTCCCATTCTGTAAGTTGTCTTTTTGTTTCCTTGTTGGTTTCCTTGGCTGTGCAAAAGCTTGTCAGTTTGATTAGGTCCCATGGGTTTTATTTCTGTTGCTTTGGGAGACTGACCTGAGAAAATAATCATGAGGCTGATGTCAGAGAGAGTTTTGCCTATGTTCTCTTCTAGGAGTTTGATGACGTCTTGGCTTATATTTCAGTCTTTCAGCCATTTTGAGTTTATTTTTGTGCGTGGTGTGAGGGTGTGTTCTAGTTTCATTGCTTTGCATGCAGCTGTCCAGGTTTCCCAGCAATGCTTGCTGAATAGACTTTCTTTTTCCCATTTTATGTTCTTGCCTCCCTTGTCAAAGATTAATTGACCATAGGTGTCAGGGTTTATTTCTGGGTTCTCTATTCTGTTCCATTGGTCTGTCTGTCTGTTTTGATACCAGTACCACATGGTTTTGATGACTGGGGCTACATAATATTGCTTGAAGTCTAGGAGAGTTATCCCCCTGCTTGGTTTTTGTTTCTCAGGATTGCTTTGGCAATTCTCGGCCTTTTGTGGTTCCATATAAATTTTTGGATTGTTTGTTCTAGTTCTGTAAAAAATGTCATGAGTAGTTTCATAGGGATTGCATTGAATCTATAGATTGCTTTGGGTAGTATGGCCATTTTTACAATATTAATTTTTCCAATCCATGAACATGGACTATCTTTCCATTTCTTTACATCTTCTTTAATTTCTTTGATTAAAGTTTTATAGTTCTTGGCATATAAGTCCTTTACTCCTTGGTCAGGTGTATTCCCATTTTTTTTTTTTTGAGATGCAATTTTAAAAGGTACTGTATTTGTGTATTCCTTTTCGAACATTTCATTGTTGGTATACAGAAATGCAACTGACTTCTGAATGTTAATCTTATATCCTGCTACTTTGCTGAATTTATTAATCAGTTCAAGGAGTTTTGGGGTTGAGTCCTTAGGGTTTTCTATGTATAGTATCATGTCATCTGCATACAGTGACAGTTTGATCTCTTCTCTTCCTATATGGGTGCCTTTTATTTCTTTTGTTTGTCTAATTGCTGTGGCTAGGACTTCCAAAACTATGTTGAAGAGCAGTGGTGAGAGTGTGCATCCCTGCCTTGTTCCAGATTTGAGTGAGAAAGCTTTTAGTTTTTCTCCATTGAGTATTATATTTGCTGTGGGTTTGTCATAAATGGCTTTGATTATGTTCAGGAATGTTCCCTCTATATCCACTTTGGCGAGGGTCTTGATCATGAATGGATGTTGGACTTTGTCAAATGCTTTTTGTGCATCTACTGATATGATCAAATGGTTTTTGACTTTTCTTTTGTTAATGTGGTGTATGATGTTGATTGATTTGCACATGTTGAACCATCCTTGTGAGCCTGGGATGAATCCCACCTGGTCATGGTGTATGATCTTTTTGATATGCTGTTGGATTCGGTTGGCTAAGATTTTGTAGAGAATGTTGCGTCTATATTCATCAAAGATATTGGCCAATAGTTTTCTTTTTTGGTGGTATCTCTGTCTGGTTTTGGAATGAGGGTGATGGTGCCATCATTGAATGTCTT
This sequence comes from Sus scrofa, assembly GCF_054392235.1. Taxonomy (NCBI): domain Eukaryota; kingdom Metazoa; phylum Chordata; class Mammalia; order Artiodactyla; family Suidae; genus Sus; species Sus scrofa. The sequence continues at coordinate 89,234,989 of NC_139401.1, read as the reverse complement.
TGGGAATATTCCTTCTTCTTCAACCTTTTGAAAAAGTTTAAGGAGGATAGGCACCATATCCTCTTTATATGTTTGGTAGAATTCGCCTCTTAAGCCATCTGGTCCTAGACTTTCACTAATTAGTGCTTTTATGATATATTCAATTTCATTTCTAGTGATCGGTCTGATCAGTTGGTCTGTTTCTTCTTGATTCAGTTTTGGCAGGCTGTAAGATTCTAGAAAACTGTCCATTTCTTCCAGATTGTCAAACTTGTTGCCATATAGTTGTTCATAGTATTCTCTTATGGTTTTTTTGTATTTCTGCAGTATCTGTTGTGATTTCTCCTTATTCATTTCTAATTTTATTTGGGTTCTTTCTCTCCTCTCTTAGTGAGTCTAGCCAGGGGTTTGTCAGTTTTTTACCTTTTCAAAGAACCAGCTCTTAGTTTTATTAATCTTCTCTATTTTTTTTTGAATCTCTATTTTATTGATTTCCTCTTTGACCTTTATGATTTCCTTCCTTCCTGCTGACTTTAGGTCTTTTTGTTGTTCTTTTTCTAATTCATTTAGGTGGAGGGTTAAGTTGTTAATTTAAGATCTTTCTTCTTTTTTGAGGAAGGCTTATATTGCTATGAATTTCCCTCTGAGCACTGCTTTTGTGGCAACCCATAGATTTTGAGAGGTTGTGTCTTCATTATCATTTGTCTTCTGGTATTTTTTAATTTCCTTCTGGACTTCCTCATTGACCCATTGGTTTTTTAGTAGCATATTGTTTACTCTCCATGCAGTAGGTTTTTTCTCATTTCTTTTCCTGTGGTCATTTCTAGTTTCACGCTATTGTGGTCAGGGAAGATACTTGAAATAATTTCTACGCTTCTAAATTTGTTGAGGTTAACTTTGTGTCCCAATATGTGGTCGATTCTTGAGAATGATCCATGTGCACTTTAGAAGAATGTGTATTCTGATGTTTTTGGATGTAGTGTCCTGAAGTTGTCAATTAAGTCTAACTTTTCTATTGTTTCTTTTAGGATCCCTGTTGCTTTATTGGTTTTCTGTCTAGAGGATATGTCCATTGGTGTGATGTGGGTATTAACGTCTCCTGTTATGATTGTATTCTCATCAATTTCTCCCTTTATATCTGTTAATATTTGTTGTATATATCTGGGTGCTCCTGTTTTTTGGGCATATATGTTGACGAAAGTAATATCCTCTTTTTGGATGGATCCGTTAATCATTAAATAGTGTCCTTCTTTGTCTTTCTTTATGTCTTTTGTTTTAAAATCAGTTTTGTCTGATATGAGTATTGCAACTCCTGCTTTCCTGTCATGTCTATTGGCATGAAATATTTTTTCCCACCCCTTCACTTTCAATCTATATGTGTCCTTTGTCCTAAGGTGAGTCTCTTGTAGGCAGCAGATTGAAGGTTTTTGCTTTTTTATCCACTCAGCCATTCTGTGTCTTTTGATTGGAGCATTCAGTCCATTGCCATTTAAGGTGATAATTGATAGATCATTATTTATTGCCATTTTGAACCTCGTGTTCCAGTTGATTCTATGGATCTCCATTCTTCCTTTCTTTTTTTGGTTGGATGGTCTCCAATTATTTTCTGCTTTAGTGTTTTTGTTTTAATTTTTTGCAAATGCAGTGTTTGGTTTTGATTTGTGGATGCTCTGTTTTTTAAGAATACTAACCCCTTCCTATAATTATATGTTTTAGCCTGATGGGCCGGTAGGTTCAAACACTTCATTACTATACTAAAATTAAGAAGAGAATCAAACAAACAACAAAAGAAAGAAATAAAAGAAAAAATTTTTAAAAAAGAGAATTTATTTTCTCACATCCCTTGCCCACATTTTATGATTTTGATGACTCTTTTTTTTCTTTTTAATCTTAATTTGTTTTAAACATGTTCATGATTATATCTGTATGCTGGCTTATCTGAGTGACTGCTCCCTGATTGTGGCTTCCTCAATCCTTTCTTTTTGGTTTAGATAAGCCCTTTCAATATTTCTTTTAGCCTGGGTTTTGTATTGCTTGTTGGTCTTCTTTGAGGCAGTGTGGCTTTTCTTGTGGGTGGGTGGGGCTGACAGGGTCTCTCTGTAACAAAGGAGGACTTCCTGAGGGCAGACAGGACTGGGAGGCTGGCACTGCTATTGAAGCAGATTTCATGAGGCTGGGCAGAGCTTTCTCTGGTGTTACTGGGCTGTGGGGCTCTTCCAGGGGGCTGGCGGTGCTGGTCAGCTTTTTCAGGGATTGCAGCACCCCCCAAGGGCTGGAGCAGCCAGCTGGGCCGCTGAGAACCCAAGGGGTTCTTCCCCAGGGCAGCAGGGATTGGCAGCATCACACCGCAATGGAGGCAGATTTTGCATGGCCAGGCCGAGCTTGTGCTAGCTTTTCTGGGCTGTGGGCCTTTCCCTGGGGGCTGGCAGTGCTGGGTGCTGGTCTGTGGGGGTGTAGCCCTTCCAGAGGACAGGCAGGCCAGGGTAAGGAAAGCCCCTGCAGTGGTCAGCTTCCTGCAAATGGTGAGGCCAGCCCTCCAGGATGGCAGGCAGCCTCAGAAGACCTTACACTTTTTACAAATGTACCTTTAATTCACTTTAATAAACTAATATGCAAATCAATAATTAAAAAGAGCTTGACAAATTAACAACTGTATAGTGAACATAACCAAATGAATCACTGGCATATCAAAATATAGGAGATATGAATCTGCTAAAATGGGACAAAATTAAGGTTAACTTAAACATATAAATGTGTTATTTAGGAAAAAAAGCAGACCACTGATTCCTTTATTCAGAGCCCTGAACTAGGAATATGGATGCTTGGGTTCTAGTTTCAATTCCATGGTTTCCTGATACTGAAACATGGGAAACTCACTTGAATTCTCTAGGCCTTAACTTTTCTCAACTGTGTAATAAGGAGTTTAAACTATATCTGCTGTTGCCAGGTATTAGGAGTCCAGAAAGCATGTACCCCCAAAGAGGGAGGATGACTTTTCTATACTGCCAAATCAGGCTATTATTTTTTAAGGGAAACTGCCATTTATCACCACCAGTATCTCCTAAAAGTAAGACACTGATCATGAAAAATGGTGGAAAGAAAATCTTAGAACAAAGAAGCAGTTCCTCATATTTAATATGTTTAGCTTAACTTTCTGAGTGTGTATGAGCACATGCAATTAAATTATAATTTAACCACAGACTGGTGAAACATGACAGACTGACACTAGCCTATGCACCAGTGTTTTAGGACCAATGAGGCCTAAGAGTACTGCTACTAGCTCTTAGATTCTGTGGCTCTCCTCTCCTTTTGGCATAGCTTATAGTTTATAAAATTGGTGTATGTACTTGTAAAAAAACACATATTAGTGTTGGGTATTGGAGTGGGGATGGAGAGAGCTTCTGTTTTTAAGTACTTATGTTTCCTGGTGCCAAGGCAGTGTCTAGTCAGGTGTACATTCTTTTTTGCATGTGGCCATTTTCACATTAGAGTCATTGAACATACTAATCACTGATGTTTCATTCTTTCCTTTTGAGATGAATAAGTAGACTCACAGTCATCTTTTCAGTTCTGATTTACAGGTCAATAAAGCTTATCTACTTTCATTTTCCTTTCTTTTTCCTTAATCAACCTAATGTTTGATTGTAAATTGATTATTATGAATATTTAAGGACCAGCAGTGATTCATATTCTAAAGTCCAACTTACCCAGCTCATTCAGCTCACTTTTGCCTGTCACTCTTGCTAAAGAGAAACATGGGACAGCATCCCCTGTGAGACTGACCCTCACATCGCCTGAAGCTGCTTAGATGTATACTTTGTAAATTTCTCAAAGTTACACAACATGAGTTTAAACACTACTGGCCATTAATTAAGGGTACTTGGTTTTGAATTCCTGTCACTCTGCTGAAATGAAAGAAAGCCTGCCAAAAAACCTTTAAACCTTTAAAATCTTTTCCCAATCAGTACTAGCACAACATCCTAGAATCCCAAATCTCCCCATTTACCCTGGTGATGACTCAAGCCACTTGAACTAAAAACTTGTATCCCTCAAGATATAGGTGCTTTGGAGACTGGCGTACTAGACAGACACAAAGAATGTCCTACAGGAGTTTTCATTGTGGCTCCCTGGTAATGAACCTGACTAGGATCCATGAAGACATGGGTTCGATCCCTGGCCCTGCTCAGTGGGTTAAGTATCTGGCACTGCTGTGAGCTGCAGTGTAGCCTGCAGACTCGACTTGGATTTTGCATTGCTGTGGCTGTGGGTAGGCTGGTGGCTACAGCTCTGATTCCACCCCTAGCCTGGGGACTTCCTATATGCCATGAGTGTGGCCCCAAGAAGACCAAATATATATGTGGTATATGCAGCATACACAAATGCTACAAATGCACATGAAATTTGGTTAAAAGACCACATCATTGGTAGCTAAGCAAGTAACTAGAAACTGAGATTAAATTCTAAATCTGTTTCTGCTACTTCTTTGTTAAGAAGGGTAAATCTGTTTTTATACTGTCTATATGAAACATGCATTTTTCCACCAGCACTGGAGTTTTCCTCCTGAGCCAAACACCCATGCACAGAACATACAACTAAACAAGCCAAGAAAAAGTGCCCAGAGTTTGAGTAGGCAACCTTGACAGCCCACGTGGTGACAATCTCCGCCTCTGCTCTCACCCTAAGAATGGTGAAATCATCACACCTGCCTAGTTAAGCACCTGTCAAGGGCCTTGCCCTACAGAGGCAGGTAACACATCCTGCCTACTAGCTTTAAAGGTTACATTTTCTAACAATAAATCCCACTCACTTTTTGTTTTCTTTTTGGCTAGGCAAAGGGCAGGATTTTTTTTAGTTGCTTTCTTCTATTTCTTTTTTCTTCTCTTAGTTTCGACATTAATTTGGTACTTCGGGCCATTCAGGGCCAGCAAATTTTTTTTTTTTTTTTTTTTTTTTTTTTTTTTTTTTTTTTTTGGGCCATGCCCAGGGCATGCAGAAGTTCTCAGACCAGGGATCACACACACGCCACAGCGGTGACCTGAGCCACTGCAGTGACAATGCTGAATCCTTAACTTGCTGAGTCACCAGAGGAAATCCCAAGGGTTGGCAAATTTTAATGAACCAAATGATTTTCTTTGGTAATAGGGAGTTCTAAATATCATTTATAATTCACTATCCATATTCCTTAGATACATCTGGAGATATGCAGATCTTCTGTAGTGTCTAGCCACTGCTTAGCATAGAAGGAAAGAAAGAAAAGAAAAAGAGAGGGAGAAAGGTATCCTGATGAAAGTAGAGCAAATTTTCAGAGGCCAATCTCTTTTGTGTTTTTTCTCAGAGTCTTTGGTTAACACAACCTGGGAGTTCTTTCTTTCTTCCATTCTTCCAAATACTATTGATGCTGGACCTCTAATCCACCGTAGTTATTGATTATTCTGGGTTCACATATGGCATTTTGTTAGTCCACCTTTCTCCTGACTTCCTTCCCTCAAGAGTCAGAATAATGTTTTCATTCATCTCTTGGACTTGCTTATATACCTGAATTATTTCCCCAGCTTTTCTCTTTCTATCTACCTAATTTTAAATTACTGTCCACCCTTTCCCACTTATTTTCAGCTACAACAGCTGTCTTAGCACAGTGAAGAAAGGTAATCTTGCCAACTCCTCTGCTGTTATTTACCTTTTTCATTTCTTAGCTTTCTACTGGCACCCTGTCTAGCACATGCACATATATATCTATGGAATTCAAAACTGGATTACTAGGGAATGTAAATGCCGGTGGCAGTTTGAAAGCAAGAAACATGAAAATGCCAAAGTTACAATCATTTTGTACCCCTCTACACAGAATATTTTCCATGTTGCATGATGTGGCATAAATGTGCTTCTATTACCATAACAAAATGTTTTTAAATTATTCTTTTAAATTATGCACATATGAATGTAATTAAAGTGCTCTGTAGCATTATAAATCCAAAGTAATTTGGAGAACAACTTTTGTTGCTTTTGCTGAAAAACTAACATCTGTCTGTTACTGCAGTTATGCAGAGCAAAGAACTCAATTAATTTCATTCCTGTGGTGGTTAAACTATGTACTCATTATTGAACAGTCTGAAGTAAAAATCAATTAAAATAGTAGAGCAAACTTCCAGTAATTTTTCAACAAGTAAGTTGAACTTCCCATTCCCTTTCTTCCCCAAAACTTTTGCTTAAACAGGAAGAAGCAAAAGTACAGCCATTTTCTTACCATCACAGCCATTTATATTGGCTAGAGCAGTCTTTTGCTTGTGCTTCCTCTATTCCTGGTCATATTACAAAAGGTCTTTTCAACCTGCCCTGGATATTTTCCTGAACCTATCCTATGGAATATCTCTAATAACTATGTCATCACCAAAAGTGAAGGCATGACACCAGTTTATACTTTTCAACTTCTGTGGGGAAGTTGATGATGCTGTTTTAGTAACCCTAATACTCTGGGGGTTTTGTGTTTTTTTTTTTTGTTTGTTTGTTTGTTTTTAAAGACTTTCTCTCCTTGGCTCCTGAAATGCAGCACCAGTTTTTTTTTTTATCCTCTTTCTTAATGCTCTCTTGGCAAATTCTTTCTAACCCTTATCCTAAATGCAGGCATTATTCTCCAAGATTTTATCTGTAAGTCCTTTCTCTTCTGCTCCAAAGACTATTCTGTACAATCTTTCTGGCAACAAATCCCAAGCATCTCTCTAGGTAGGAACTTCTAACTGTATGCTTAAAATAACCCAGAGTGTGCTAGTACCATTACCAACCCATCATGATTTTCATCATGCTCACTTCCTCCAGTAGATATCATTCCTAACTTCCTTGTTCCCCCAAAGAGTATCCCCTTTATTCAACCATCTTGGCTCAAAGCCTTTACTTATTATGTGATTCTTTCTTTCACTTGTTTCATATTTTCTCAATTTACCAATTCTACTGCTGGACCGTCTACCTCATTCACATTGCTACAAACTAGTTAAGGTACTCAACATGTCTCACTGGAAGACCATGTCTCACGTGGAAGACAATAACAGCTATCTAACTGATCTTCAATCCCTATTCCTTCCCCATTTTCCACTTTTCTGCCAGATTAAGTGGCAGTTTATGACCATACTCCTGGTATTGCCGAATGTCCACGTTGTCATGTTATAAAAAGTTAGGATTGTACTGAATCTGTATGGGAAAAAGTCATAACAATGTAGGAAGAGTGGAATTTCACAGAGAGGATACAGTCATTCCTGGTAAAAATCATGTTGAATTAAAGCATCTCTTTCACTTTAGAATAAGGGATAGAGAGAGTAGGACGGAGGTAGACAGGTGAGAGGACATAGCTTTTCTTGGTCTATATTCAAAGTTTATAAAATACAGGATGGTTTTCCCAGATAAGTATCAAATTAACACTCAAAACATGGATGCAGACCAAAATAAGGGGTCAAAGTGAAGCCTCTCATTTTCTATAGGCATCCATGTGGAATGGGTCAGACCCTGTAGGGCACATTTTCTAGAGAGGGATTCGACTTCTATACTTTGCAAATCAGTTTATTTAGATATCATATACCTCCCTGTTCCTCCCTTAGCAAAAGACTTGATTAAAGTATCAATGTTTCTCAGTTGTGTTAAAGAAAAGAAAGCATCTACAAACCTGTCACATGTGGGTTTGTCAAGCAATGGGTTTTAATGAGTTTCTAAAACATTTATGTGGAAAATCAAGAAGTAGCATGGATTGTGGAAAATAACTGACACCATACTACTGACAACTCTTTCTTAGGGAAAATTAATTGAAAGGTAAACACAGAAAATTTTTATTTCACAATGACGTTGGGGAAATTCTCTCCATACTCTTATGAGAAAGGAAAAGGCACACAAGTGGGATAACAGTATAGTTGGGTGGATTTTAATTTGGTGCAAAAATTAATTCAAAGGCTATTAAGTATTATAATAATGTCAAGCCAGTAGGAGGTTTCTGATAGTTAGTTCCTGGCATTTCTTCTTCTTCCTGTATTTTCCAACATATTAATGACATAGAAGATGTTTGAAGATATGCTTGTTAAACCTGCAATTGACATAACACCTAAAGAAATTCTAATAAGACATATGACAGAATAAGGATTCAAAGTTTTTCTAATAGGTAGCAGTACTGAACTGAAACCAAACAAAATTAAACAGGGATAAACACAATCTTACAGGCAGTTGAAAAAAAATCAATGGTGTAAGTCCAGGATTTGGGATAATATAACTTGACTGTGGTATGTATTTTTTAAAAAATAAGATTCTACTTGATCAGATTTAACATGTGCCTGCTATAAGATGCAATTACTATAAAAACTAAAAGTCTTAGTCTGTTATTGATAATCTAAAATGGGAACCTGTGCTCTACAGATTTGATCTTTAAACGTAACGTGTAAGATTTAAGTTGTATTCTGCAAAGATCAGACTCTATTTGGAGTGTTAGGTTAAATAATGCATGGTATTTTAGGAGGGGCATTGATATAATAAATGAGAAGGTAAGGAACCAACATTCTGTAGAGGTCAATGATCAAGGAACCATATAAAACTATGTATAAAGACCACAGCAAAGTACTTCGGAAAAGTGAACAAAATGGAAAGGACTTCAAATATTTGAATAGATATTATGAAGAAGAGATAAGTCTTGAATTCTGTATAGTCCTTCAGGGCAGAACTGAGTAAGAGCTTGTATGAAGACAGATCACAATTCACTATGAAGAATATATTTTTAATGGAATGGGAGCCCACAGAAAGTAAGGAATTCCCTGTCATTGGACATTTATCTCTCAGGTGTGTTAACAGAAAGTACTGCTGTGTTGGAAAAAGAAAACAAATTAGATGATACTCTAAGGTATCTTCCAAAAAACAAGACTTCATTATTCTATGAAATAGATGTTACCCTAAATCACACGAGGATCACGACTTCAAAGTTTTCTACCATTCTTCAATCTGCTACTCATTCAGAGTATTACAGTTTGAATGCTGTGGAAACAAAATCCCTGACTGCCTTAACATTACTAGGATAGTGTTTTGAGTTCCTTTGCCAATCATAATGATTGGTCTCACTGAGTCATATATGCTTTAACCCAATCTCCCAGGTTCCAGAGGCATATTTGTAAAAATAGCTAGCTGGATTTAGAACTTCAGTTTATGATCATGGAGTTTACATGGCGACTCAACAACATGCTACTAAAAAACCAATGGGTCAATGAGGAAATCAAGAAGGACATTAAAAAATGGAGTAGACATTTCCTCATATGAAGCTAAGGATCAAAACCTGCCTCATTAGACTATGTGCTAAACAGTTAACCTTTCTGCCTTTCTGCTTTACAGCCTTGGTCACACTCCTCTGTGATATGAGTTTATGCATGTATATATGTATGCATGGGGTTATGTATGTGTGTGCCTATACATATGCATGGGGGTATGTACGTGTGCACGCCTATCTGTGTATGTACATGTATGTATAAATGACATGATGCAATAATAACAGAATAAAGGTGAAGGAAAAGAAGAGACAAGTGACAACAAAGCCATGTAAGATATAAAGTTGTTTACAACTAAGACAAGTTACTAGCAGATTTCCAAATTGAAAACCAGAAGAAAGCCTTTGTTTGCCAATGGTGGGGAAAAGAGAAAAACAAAAGCTCCTGGCCCTGGTGGCAGACAACTCAATTGAGAAATTTTAACTGGAGCTCAATGAAAGTATGATTTGCCCAAACATAATATTTTTTTCATGGTAAGCATCTCATTATTTGGCCACAATTAGAAATATTGGTCAAATAAAAATCTCTCAAAATGGGAAGTTTCACCTGGTATGGGGTTATAGTGCTACAAATCAACGGAAGATAGTCACAAGTAAATTGTGCATTGGCAAATCATTTTGTTGCTCATTAGCGTTTGAAGATTAGCACATTCAGTTCCATATCAGGGAACCTACAAAATACAAATAATGTCCTTTTCTTTCCCATTTTTTTGTTGTTGTTGTTCATGCAGCACATATTTATCTTAATGAGTACACGGCTTTTTAAATGATAGCTGTAAAACAAAACAGCACTATTTGCGTTTCAGAGTAATCAGTAATATCCAGCTTGAATGTTGTCCAGAACTAAAATGGTGCTGAAGAGAATCTGTCTCATGCTGATCAGTTCAAAATCTGAAATTATAGCTTTAAAAATCTGCCACAAAATGATAAAAATGCTTCTTGCATGTAATATTAAAATTGATAACAGACCTAGTTTAACACTGTGAAAGCAAAAAAAAAAAAAAAAAAAAAAAAGGCAATGTTCACCTTTGGAATATGCCAATTTATAAATTTGACCTCACTTCTTTATCATCTAGGACCTGCTGTGCCCCTGGCAGTCTCATCCCTAACCTTTTCACTCTCCTGAAACTGTCCTGGCAGCATCAGGAATCTGACCAAGGCCAACTTACTTTTTTTCATCCTCAACTCACCTATTTTCTCTTTATAATTTTCGATTGTTGATTAACCCTTCTTCCTGAAATTCTTTTCCACAGGCTTTCTAAACTGCTTTTGCATGATTCCCCCCACCCAAGCCTCTTTTCTTTCTCTAGCTACTCTCATTTCTGTACTCAAATGAGGTCTTCATCAAAGTTCTTTCCTTGGCTGTCTCTTTCTTACACTCTCTTCTCTAGTGACCTCTTTCAATTTCTTGATTGTAATTTTGATTTTCTTTGTAGGGATACCTCCAAGAACAGGTAATTACTTATACCCGCACAGACAACATATGTACAGCTCCCTCTTAGGCAACTTTAACTATATACTCAATCTATACTTCAAATCAGAGAAGTTCAAAAACCATACCCTCATCTCAATCCTAGTTTTCATCCCTCCTGAAGGACTAAACTTTATCCTTCCTATGAATTTATAACTCTCTCACTTAAAAAAAAAACACAACATCCCTATTCAGCAAGTTATTCAGGCTCAGAATTGTCTTTGAATTTTTCCTATTCACATTAAAAAAAAAGATCAAGTACTATGGAGTTATTCTTCCAAATGTCAGTTGCATCTATTCTGGTTTGCGTTCTTCTTTAGCAGACTATTGCAATAATCCAGTAAGTAGTTCCTCACTCTTCAGTTTTTCCTCCTCCATTTTATTCATATGTATCAGATCAATCTTTTCAAAACCACATCTGAAAATATTCCTCTGCTATTTAAAACTCTTCAATGGGGAGTTCCTGTTGTGGTGCAGCAGAAATGAATCTGACTAGTAACCATGGGTTTACAGGTTCAATCACCGCCTCACTCAGGGGGGTTAAGGATCTGGCGTTGCCATGACCTGTGGTGTAGGTTGCAGACATGGCTCAGTTCCCAAGTTGCTGTGGCTGTGGTGTAGGGTGGCAGCTGCAGCTCCAATTGGACCTCTAGCCTGGGACTTCCATATGCCTTTAGTGTGGCCCTAAAAAGCAAATACAATACAATACAATACAATACAATACAATACAATACAATACAATACTTCAATGGTTTGCCTACTGACTTATAAATAAAATCTAAACTCCTTAAAATAGTGTTCAAGGCTATCTTGATCAGGAGCCAAGCTTCCTTTTCAGCAGAATTTCTCTCAATACCATAAAAATATCCTGTTTCACAAAGACAGACTACTCACTGCTTCTCAAATTTACTCTGTACTTTCTTCATCTTTTATCTTAGTTCTTTCTACCTTAAGTTGTAGCCTCTTCTCTTGCCCCACAGCTTGCCTACCCACAAAGGCTATGCCAAGATCTCAACCAATTGGAATCCCAACAAGGAATTCCACTATTTATGAAGTTTTCCCAGTCCCCTAGCCAGAAGTTGCCCCTACCATCTCTGAAATCCCAAAATATTTTCTGTATTCTGTTTTGGGTCCATTTGCATTGTTAAGGATACTGACAAATGACAGCAAACAATGAGAGGCAAAGCAAATGTTTAACAGATGATATATATCCTTAAAATAGTGTTAATAAAGTTTTTAACAACTATCCTACAGATTATTCATATTAATGTACCATGATCTTTTTATAAAAACTAAATGTGCATGCAATTATTGGCAGCAATCTGTGTACCACATAAAATGTTAAAAGAGTTACCTACTTACATACTTTTGTAATCTTATAAAATATCATTGCCACATTAATTAAAACTAGGATTGGGATGAGGGTATGGCACAGAAGGCCTTTGTTAAAAGCACAAATTCAGAGCTGAGGATCACTACAAAATTATAGCCTCCTGTTCAACCAACATATATTTAACATTTACATATAAGTAACCCCACCTCTACCACTAACATCACTTTACTAGGTGTTTGGTAGAGGCTGGGTTAATTTAAAGCACAAGTACTAAGATAAGTGCAAAGAGAAATACAATCTTGTCACAAGGTTGCTAAATCATGGTACTGAAAAGCTATGGATATATTAGTCTTTAAAAATTAATAATAATAACCACCAATACTAAAACAATCATCTTTCTTTCCATATCTTAAAACATAGTAATACCATCATATATTTTCTGTGCACCATTCTCTGAGAAAGCCCTAAACATATCGAGACCTTTAAATTACATTTGGTTGATAACTCTGCAGCACAGAGAAAAACCACTTTATGGGTAGAAAACTGGAGCAGAGAGAGTTTATGTCATTGGTCAAGGTAAGAAAAAAGCATCAAGCTTTTCTTATTCCCAATCTAGTGCTTTATTCAGTAGACCAGGAAGAAAAGCCAATTAGCAAGGTGATTATTATTATTTTTTATTTTCTTTAAGTAGACTTTTCAGACGTTTAACAAAAAAGTGATGCAGGATAAAGAAACAAACAGGAAATTCAAAAGGAAAATTATAGATACAGCTATGGTTTCTGAAAATGCAGTAATGAAGGAGAAAGGAAGATCTTATGGGTCGGCGAATGGAAGAAAGGGAGATAGGAAATGGAAATGGGGCATAAGTGAAGATTTTAATATCAGTGTTCTGTTCTAAATATGAATTTCAAATCAGGGATATCACTAAGTTTGGTGAGAAAACTAAAGCAGCAAAGTATAAAGACATTCAAATGTACAAAGTCATGTCAGTTGGGAGGAAAAATTACCATGTGAATAGAACACTGGAATGCCAAGAGACCTAAATTCTAATCCTATTCAAGCCACTTAATCACTAGGTGATGTTTGACAGGTTGTTGAAACCCTAAGGCCTCAGGTTTCTCATCTGTAAAATAAGGTTGGACAGAAAAGCATCTCAAGCCCATTTCAGAACTAAAAGCATAAGATACATGATTCCAAAGGGCAGCATCATACCCAGCTTTGAGAAGAAGAACAGGAAATTGCTCAAAGTCTATAAGGTAGCTGGATATGGCAGTGTTCTCAGATATCATGGAATAGATGGAATGGAGAATCTAAATTCACTTGTATTCAACTAATCAAATTTAACACATTAATCACTAAGAGAATTTCTAGAGTATAATGTATGCTGAGAGAAAGGAGGGTAGAAGAGGAAGATTGAAGATAAAGAAGGAGAAAGAATGAGAAAGGACTTTGAGAAAAGCAATAGTTTAAAAAAAAAGGAAAATAAAGTATTTATCATGGATCCCTCTAAACTGGAGCTAAGGCACTTGACAGCAATTCTTAAAAACAACTTGTTCTGAGTAAGACCTTCTTTGTTGATGTTGGATGGTAGAAGTAGCTAGAGAAAGAACCTCTCATTTTTATGGTCACTTTCTTACCCAGATGTTCCCAGTTTTACCCCACAACTCCCTAAGTCTTGGGGCACAGGAAATTCATAGAGGATACATAACATACAGAAATTTCTAAGCATTCCATTTAGAAACACCTGTGAATGATAACTCCACCAATTGTTCTATAAAGTAGAAAAATGAGTCAGAAATAAACACCAAAGAAGACAGGCTGTCAGTTAATTTGCATAGTCATCATGTACTTGGAAAGTAACTCACTTTTGGAGTCCCCGTAATGGCACAGCGGAAACAAATCTGTCTAAAAACCATGAGGTTTCAGGTTTGATCCCTGGCCTCACTCAGTGGGTTAAGGATCTGGCATTGCTGTGAGCTGCGGTGTAGGTTGCAGACATGGCTTGGATCCTGCATTGCTGTGGCTGTGGTGTAGGCTGGCAGCTAGAGCTCAGCTCTGATTCGACCCCTAGCCTAGGAACCTCCATAAGCCGTGGATGCGGCCCTAAAAAAAAGCTAAAAAGAAAAAGAAAAAAAAGAAAGTAACTGACTTTTTATACATCTTTGTCTGTAAAAATATTTTTGTTAAGCTAGCACTAATCTCTGCACTCTTGTCTAATGCTTAAAATGAATTTACCAGAGCAAGTAGCATCTGGCTCAACTAATCATAGGTGGTCATCAGCTATTTTGCTGACAGTCATCAGTAGAAATGACCAAAGTTGGAGGTGGTGGGCAGAGTTTGAAAGGGCAGCAATTCCAACTCAACCAGTACATTAAAAAAAAAGTCATAATTAATCTCCATGGAAGCTGACGTCAGTGTTACAAATAATACCACCTGCCATTCCAGCCCTGGTATATTGCCACTCTGCCTGCCAGCAGATTCAAGAAGGCAGTCAAGCTATTTTATTAACAGAGAATGAAAGAATGCGATCTTTTGGACAATTTTTAGTTATTCATGAATTTCCTAAAAGCAGGACTCAGAAGACCTGTTTACATTCTCCCCTTTTGATATCACTGGTCAAGTAACATTTTATATTTTTCAACAATGTCCATCAGTATAGAGCTATGGCACCACCTATTGCGACATTACTTGAATGGTGATAACAAATGACAGCCTATTAAATACTGGAGGACTAGAACAAGACATTTAGTGTTCGAGGAAATGTAAATGATTATTTTCTCCAAGAGCTCCTTTGGAGGCCATAATGATACAAAAGATGACTGCGAAATAGAAGCCTGAAACCTTCTATTATAACTTTTTTTTTAATCTGATGGAAATAGGTTCATAATGCAGCATATGCACATGACCACCTTGAGTAGCAGTAGGACAGTGCATATTAACAACATTTTCATCCAAGTGGCCAAAAGCTGTGATAATGGTTACTATAATCTCCTGGCCAGATGCCTCTTTCAGGGTATTCAAACTAAATTCCTTTCCTCCCTCCCTCCCTCCCTTCCAGAAATTCCTGATACTATAACAGGTAGTGTATACTCACTGATAGAGCCCTCTCTAAGTCACTGTCCTTTAAGGAAAGGGAGGGTGGCAGTCCTAAGATGGTGTCTGTACATGTCAGGTCAAATTGGTTCAGGTACCTCTCCTTAATAAATGTTTTAAGAGGTTGTTCTAATTTGGAACTTAGAAGGTAGGATCAGTCAAAAAATAATTAAGATGACACAAGAAAATCACGTATGTGGAGTTTTACTAATGGCTCTTTGAAACAGACACAGACTCTTAGAAACTGAACTCCAGGAATTACGGTTCTAAAGAATCCCACTCTGGGGTAATTCGCTATTGACAATTTTCATGTTTCACAGGAAAATAGCTTCACAGGCATAAAGGAATCAGAATTATTTTATGAAAACTTGGATTTTTTTTCCCATTCATATTTAAGGCCACTAGAGATATATTCATCTAAGCTCCTTCCATTGGTGAGGAGCTCTTTTCCATAACAAAGTCATAAAGTGTATGCATCATCATTTCTTACCTGAAGTAGTGACCTCCTTCCTTATACACATGGGAAGACCATCCTAAAACCGGATATAATTTCTCTTATTGCCCTTTCTGGGTCCTAAGACTTTATTTCAAAACTTTCTATTCTGTCTTGGCCTCTCTGTGGAGACAAGTCTCCCCAAGTTCCACTTTCTTCATTTGTAAAATAAAGTACCTTATGGAGTGTGTGTGAAGTGTAAAGGAGATAATGCATATGAACAACTTATAATGTGCCATGTAATAAAGGCTAATATCATTCTATTCCTCAATATTGCAATTTTAGCTACTATTCTATTAAAATCCTTTCTCTCACTTTTCAAAAATACTCTTAAGAGGAATACTTATGACTTGAGAATACTCAATCTAAAACTCTTAAAGTTGCCACAAAGCTATATAAATATAAATCTACAAATGCTAGAGATTTTCATAAGGAAAGCTGACACTTATGGATTGTCTATTACATACTTCATACATTATAATAGTGTAAACAACACATCAAGAGTCTGCACAGTCACAGCAATGTTCCAGCACAGGGGTGGTCTGTGGGGACACAGAAATAAAGTTTAATGGAAGAGACTGTACTTTTAGTTGTGGTATTCAGGGAGGCCTACTTGGAAGGGGTAGCAGCTTAACTGAATATTTAAAATGATAAATAAGATTGAGATTTTCAAAGTCTTAGATATAGGAAATCTAGGTGGAGAGAATAACATACACACAGGAGTAAAAATGTATAAATTGTGACTAGTGAACAGAAAGTAACTCAGTTTACCTGGAGTACATAGTTCTCAGTGGGAAGTTTTAGGAAACAATTTGAACTAGGGGATTTGATCTTCAAACCAGAGTGTTTGGATTCTGATGATTATTAAATACAGTATGATAACTTCTATGCATATGTAATAAAGAGTCCCCATGAGGTA
The DNA here is from genome assembly GCF_054392235.1 of Sus scrofa. Classification (NCBI taxonomy): domain Eukaryota; kingdom Metazoa; phylum Chordata; class Mammalia; order Artiodactyla; family Suidae; genus Sus; species Sus scrofa. The sequence goes on along the minus strand of NC_139401.1, from coordinate 89,218,424 downwards.
CATCTGTTAAACTCTTCATTTGAACCCTCTTTTAATCCATCAAAAATAATAATCTTTAAAAGCTTTATTTCCCCCCCCCCAATTTTTCAAACAGTGCATACTTACTGGGAAATAGAGGTGATATAAAAAAGAAAGGGGCTTTTTCTCTTATTTGCTACTGCTTTAGTAAATACAACATTTGAAAAGGAAAGTTAGAGATGCAGATTTTGCAGCAAGCAATAATAATATCCAAGCTATTTGGCCTTGGAAAATCTAAACTAAGAAATTACTCCTCATTGTCAATTGAGTTCCTAAGCAAATTCAACATCAGATAAAACACCATCTACAGTTGTCCTTTTTGCTGGAAATCACGACAGAAGCTTCAAGAAAAAAAAATTCTTAATTGACCCATCATGTTCCTCAAGACAGTAAACAAACTGGAAAAACTATAGAGTTCAAGTAGTTCAAGGTCAGGAAAAAATACATAAGTTTTATTTGTTCTCAGAAAATTGAATCCTTTCCAAATTTATTTTAAAATGTTTTTAAATTCTAGAAATCAAAACTTGTGTTCTGTAAACTCTAAGAATAACATAGCAATGAAAGTTCCTCACTTAAAACAGAGACATACGTATACATATCCCATAGGGCTGTATAACAAACATCATGGGACCTACAATTCAGTGAAACAATGGAAATTTCTGATTTAAAAATTGCTCCAAATACACATAACCACTGTGGATTCCATCCAGATCTTTTCTATGGATGGGACCACTTCCTGTTCTCCTCTCTACCACTCTCTGCTGCTAGACACATCTTCTCTTCCCCAGGAACCCTTCCAATGGTTGCTATGGGAACAACTCTTCCTATGTCCTCTCTTTGTATGACATGGTTGCCAGACCTATGATCATCAGAGTATTTCACTTTTGGACACGTTCCAGTGGATTTAATAGGCTAAACCATTAAGAATATATTAGTGAAAGCTCATTTTTACATATTCATATGTTCGTTGCAATGCTTTTCTAAAAAATAATGTTGAAAACTGAAAATAAGCTAAATGTCTAATCTGAGGTTATTGGCTGTAAACCATGCTACATAATAAAATGTTACACCATAAAAAATCATAAAAAATACTTAGTGAAAAGGAAAGATAAACATGTATACTGTTATACAAGAGAATCACAGTAAACATATGTACACTTTATTTTCATTTTGAGTCTAGAAAACCAACTTACAAAAATGCACACACAAAAATAAACCTAAAGCTATAAATCAAAATATTAACAGTGGTTATGGATGAATCATATAAAAGATTCATTTTCTTCCTTTTAAGCCTTTTCTAAATTCTCTACAATGAACATTAATTGTGTAATAAGTAAAAAGCAATGTATTTAAAGAATATGATACAAATGTAAATGCTTTAGAAGAAAATACTTATTATTACCAATTCCTTCCTTCTCCTCTCTTCAATTTACTACACTCAGGCTCTTCCCTGCCCCACCCACCCAATTTACCCACCACAACCTACCCGAATAGCAGTTGTTAAAGGCACGTTTTTCAGATCCCATGTCTAATTCTCAGTCTTCATTTTACTTGACCTCATTTTATTCACAAATTAGATCAGTCTCTCCACAAAAGACTACTTCCAGGTAGCTTCCTGGACATGATTTAAATATTACCTTATTATTTTTTTCTTTCCTTGCATGCTGATTTCTAAATTTTTTAAGATAATTATGGATTCATATGCAGTAGTAAGAAAAAATGCAGAGAGATCTCATGTAACCATTACCCAGTTTCCCCAATGGTATCATCTTGCAAAACTGTAGTGCAACCTCAGCACCAAGATATTGGCACTGATACAGTCAAGAAACAGAACAGTTTCATGACTGCAAAAACCCCTCATGGTGCTCATTTATAGCCTCATCCACTTCTTTCATATATTCATCCACTCAGCCGCTGGTAATCATTAATCTATTCTCTATTTCTATAATTTTGTTTAAATGTCATTTCAATGTCATTGGTCATGCCTCAGCCCCTTTTGTTGGTTCTTTTTCATCTTCCAAAACTCTAAACATTGCAGTGTCACCTGGATCAGAATCCGGGCCTCTTCCTTTTTCTATCTGTAATTACTCCCTCGATAATCTCACCTGGTCTCATGACTTCAAACACTATTTATATGCATCAATGCCTCCCAGAATGGACCTCTCTAAATAAGTCCAGACTCATATATCTTACTAAGTTGTCTTTTATTTCTTTTTTTCTTTTTAGGGCCACACTTGCAGCATACGGAAGTTCCCAGGCTAGGGGTCAAATTGGAGCTACAGCTGCTGGCCTACACTACAGCCACAACAGCAGGATCCCAGCTGTGTCTGTGACCTGCACCATAGCTCATAGCAATGCCAGATCCTTAACCCACTGAGCGAGGCCAGGGCTCGAACCTCCATTCTCACGGATACTAGTCAGATTCATTTCTGCTGAGCCAGGACAGGAACCCCTTACTATGTTGTCTTGACACTGCTATCCAGAAAACTCATGGGCAGGGGAACATTAACACATCTAAAAGGAAGTCCTTACACCTGAAACTAAATTTGTTCTACCTACAGCCTTCCTTTCTCTCTCCATTTTGCTTATGTAAAAACCTCCCACCCCAAATGAGGACTTGCTCATTTTTGACTCCCCAATTATTACTATTACTTTTTTGGTTGCATTCACATCATGCAGCCACAGTAGCGACATGAGCCATAGCAGTGACAACACCAGATCCTTAACGTGTTGTGCCACCAGGGAACTCCTGACTCCTCTATTCTTACAAACCATGCCTAACCAATTTCCAAACCTTTATCTTCAAAATAAATCAAGAATCTGATCATTTTTTTTCAACACTGCTACCACCTGGTGCCAGTGGCCACCAATTCTAACTGGATTATGAAAAGACTCCTAACTGTTCACCTGGTTCCCTCCCTTGCTCGCTAAAGTGATCTTTTAAAAACCTAAGTTATCAAAACATGTTATTTATGTGCTCTAAACTTAACAGGGACTTCCATCTCAAAATCAAAGCTCAAGTCTTTACAATGGCTCCGGAGGCCCTGCCTGCTTTGGGCTTCTCTTATTAACCTGGCCTCATCTCTGAATGTTACTCTTCCTCTAGTTCATGCAATTCTAACCACCCAGTCTTCTTACTTTTCCTCCAACCTTTCAAGGACACAACTGCCCTGGGAACTTTGCATTTGCTGTTGTGTGCAAGAACCTCACCTCTGACCACTTTTACTGTCACCATATTTATGATTCTCTATAATGTTTATCATCATCACATGAAATAATTACATTCTCATTTGTTTATTGTTTTCTTATCTGTCTCCAAAACGTAAACTCCAGGAGTCAAGGGTTTTATATACATACATATTTTTCACAGTACCCGAAACACTGTCTGACAGTAGTAGATGACCAAAATATGTTTGAATGAATGAAAGAAAATAATAGATGAGTATCTTTATGACCTCAGAATACAGTTTCTTAAACAAAACACAAAAAGTTTAAGTCATAAAGGAAATAAATGATAAGAATGACTATATTAAATTTTTAAAATACAGGTACCTCATAAAACTAAATATAGAATGACCATATGATTCAGCAATCCCATTCCTGGGCATATATCCAGACAAAACGTTCATTTAAGAAGATACATGCACCCTTATGCTCATTGTAGCACTGTTCACAATAGCCAAGACATGGAAACAACCAAAATGTTCATCAACAGATGACTGGATTAAGAAGACATGATACATATATACAACGGAATACTACTCAGCCATTAAAAGAACAAAATAACGCCATTTGCAGCAACATGGATGGAACTAGAGATTCTCTTTCGAAGTGAGGTAAGTCAGAAAGAGAAAGACAAATACAATGTGATATCACTTCAATATGGAATCTACTATATGGCACAAATGAACACAAAAGAAACAAACTCATGGATGTGGAGAATAGATTGATGGTTGCCAAGAGGAAGGGGGAGGGAGTGGGATGGACTGGGAGTTTGGGGTTAGTAGATGCAAACTGTTGCATTTGCAGTGGATAAGTGGATAAACAATGATGTCCTGTTGTATAGCACAGGGAACAATATTCAATCACTTGTGATATAACATAATGGAAGATAATATGAGAAAAAGAATGTATATACATGTATGACTGGGGCACTACTGTACAGTAGAAATTGACAGAACACTGTAAATCAACTATAATAATTTTTTAATAAAAAGGCATATAAAAAAGGCATGGTTTTAAAAAGTAAAAATAGAAGCCATAACTGAGATATTTGCATCACATAACTCACAATGGATTAGTATCTCCAATATTTGAAGAATTCCTTACTGGAATTAACAAAAGGATAACCCAAAAGAAAATGGGAAAAAGACCTCACAGTTTTTTGAAAGGGCAATAAAAATTTTGAGTCTAATTAGTAATCACAGAAATGCAATTTAAAACCACAGCAAGACATCATTTTACATCCACTAAAAAACTCTGCCAATACTTAAAGTTGGCCCAAATGTGAAGCAAAGGAAATACTTACGTCATGCTACTGAAGTATAAATTGATACAAATGCTTTGGAAAAAAAAACAGGTATTACTGAGAGTTCCTGTCGTGGCTCAGTGGTTAACGAACCTGACTAGTATCCATGAGGATGCAGGTTCGATCCTGGGCCTTGCTCAGTGTTAAGGATCAGGGGTTGCCATGAGCTGTGGTGTAGGTCGCAGACGCGGCTTGGATCTGGCGTTGCTGTGGCTGTGGTGTAGGCTGGCAGCTACAGCTACAGTTGGACCCCTAGCCTGAGAACCTCCGTGTGCCGCACGTGTGGCCCTAAAAAGACAAAAAACAAAAACAAAAACAAACAAAAAACTGTGTATTAGCTAGTAAATTTGAAGAGATGTATGCCATGACCTGATCATTCAAATTCTAGATTTATGCTGTCTAGGAACAACACAGATCTCAGAGGTTTCTTCAGCAAGTCTGTGAGGTGAAAACTACTTTCATAATATTACTGAGACTTTGTCTTTTTCACTCTCATTTCAGAAGAGTGTGCAGTGGAGTTTCCTACAGTCTCCATGAGGTGTAATAACATCATTGCTTTGATGGTTAATACGATGTGTGCTTTTGTATTCTTCTGTTTTAAAACTTTCTCAGTTCTTGTTGCTAACATAGCAGTGATACTTTTAACCCACATAAGCAAAAGTTCTTGGAGTCCTCAATTCTTTAGAATGTAAAAGAATTGTTCTGAGATGAACAAGTTTGAAAACAGTTGCCCTAGAGGAAAATCTCTGCATACTTGCATCATTGTTCACCTCAACTCTATTTGATGTTATTTATTATCTGATTAACAAAAGAGGAGGTTGGGGGTAACGGCATATACGACGACAATAGAGTAGATATGTAAATTTTGGTGTATTCATCCAATGGAATGCTATGTGACAGAGGAACTGAAATTCACGTATATATACCAATACTGGTAAATGTTAGGAACTTAATGTTTAAGTGGGAAAAAAAAACTAATTGTAAAATAATGCATATTTTACGATTCCATTTATCGGTTTAAAAGTGAGCAAAAGTAGATGATGTATTTTTTAGGGACAGCTCATGGTAAAATTACAAGGAAAAACAAAGGGATGATAGACACATAGCTGAGGACAATGGTTATCTTTGGAGTGGAAGAAAGAGGATGGAATCTAAGAGGAGCACAAAGGAGACACTCAAGAGCATCAGTAAAATTTTGATTGATAAGTTGAATACTAAGTTCATGAAATTTTAAATTCTTCTTTATCCTTTACATAGTATGCAAATGTGTGTATTCTTTTATAACCACAAAATATCCTGTAATAGTCTTTAAAAAGTCTTTACTAACATCTTAAAAATATGAAAGAGCACTGCTTAGATGTTATTTTCTAGGCTTTATAGAAGGGAGTGAGTCAGATGCTCTTTAATAGCCCATGTAGCCCTATGTGTTTATGCTTCTGTTTTCATTTGTCCATTTCTCTATAACATTCTAGCCTGATTTCAAAAAGTTGATATCCTCGTCTCTCAGTTTTTCTTAAACTTTTTTTTTTTTTTTTTTTTTTTTAGGGCCACACCTGCAGCCTATGGAAGTTCCCAGGCTAGGGGCTGAATCAGAGCCATAGCTGCCAGCCTACACCACAGCAATGACAATGTTGGATCTGAGCTGCATCTGTGACCTATACCACAGCTCATGGCAATACCGGATCCTTAACCCACTGAGCAAGGTAACAGATCAAACCCACATCCTCATGGATCCTAGTTGGGTTCGTTAACCACTGAACCATGACGGGAACTCCTTTCTTAAACATTTATTTATTCCATCATCATTAATGCATCAGAATGCTAACAATCATAAGGTCCATTTTATTGACACTACTGTATATCATAGAATGATATTCAAGACATTAATAAGCAGTAGGATACATTCCATTATGTCAAAGGCTCTTTGTTCCCCCATAAAACAGCCTTTGGTGATGATTTCTTAACTTTTTCCCAGATTATATAATTATTTAGTACACAATACCTAAGATAGTAGCCAATTAATAAACATTAAGGAGGAATTTTTGATAAATGTATAGTTTTATAAGAAAAAATCAAAGAAAATGTTTATAATTCAATGAAGAATAATGTTAACGAATATTTGGTTATCCTCAAATAACTCAGTATTTAAGCAACATGCAAACAGATTTAATATGCCTAAAGACAAGACAGAGGGAGAAGGGAGGGGTGGGAAGAAAAGAGAGAGGAGGAAAAGGGATGGAGGTTTTATGAGGAACTGAAGTTTTAATCACACAGAATACCTTGAACTTCCTGCCTATACTTGTTTGTTCTGAAATCATATCAGTGTGTGAAGAATGGATATAAAATGAAACATTCACGGAGTTCCCTTCGTGGCTCAGTGGTTAACAAACCCGACTAACATCGATGAGGACACGGGTTCGATCCCTGGCCTTGCTCAGTGGGTTAGGGATCCATCGTTGCCATGAGCTGTGGTGTAGGTTGCAGACACGTTGCTGTGGCTGTGGCATAGGCCAATGGCTATAGCTCAGATTGGACCCCTAGCCAGGGAATTTCTATATGCCGCGGGTGAGGCCCTAAAAAGACAAAAAAAAAAAAAGACCAAAAAAAGAAATATTCACAAACAAATAAAGCACAATTCACAGGTTAAGTTATAAAGCATCTTATTTTGATAATGTTTCTTTGGAAAGAATTTAATGCCTACCATGAAACACTAACACTGTCAACAGAAAAGACCAGAACCTCTTTCTCAGCCTTTAGGCTAAGTGGTCACTCTTCAGAGCATACCATCTCTGAGCATACTATCAGAAGTAGCATTCCTGCTACACCCACCCCGTGGTATTATTGTCCGTTTTTGTACCTGGTATGTTCCTTTCCTAGCCTAAATCAGAGTCTATAGTTATATAATTGTTATTGTCTGTTTCTCCTATGAAACTGTAAGCACCAAAAAGGCAGTGACCAGATGTGCCTTGACCATCAGTGTATCACCGGCGCATAGTATAATCCCGGGCATGTATTCAGCATTCAATAAATGTTTGTTGAAAGAATGAAATACAATGCATGTAATGTGCCTTCTACTGCTTTATTATTTACCTAGAATATTTCTCTCTTAGTTCTCTGTTGCAGTTTCCATTTTGTTTTGATGATGCCATGGGGTATTCATGAGAACAGATATATGACAGAGGACCACAAAACAAACCCCATGATGTATATATACATGCTATTTTTATATCACTTTATAAAATCATAACCCATCATTCATGTTCACAGAACTTATAAAACATTATTAGGTGAAGGGAAAAAGAAGAGAATTTAAATTCATGCTTAAATTTAAAAAAAGTAACAAAGACTTCTAAGAACTATTGGTCAAGAATGTAAAAAAAATATTTAGCATAAGAAAGCAGATAATAGGTACATATTATCTGAGAAGCTGTGTATGAAGATGACATACAATTCTAAAGCTGATGTTACTGCTATGGCTCAGAGCTGAGCATTTCAGTTTACCTAAAGCAACTTAGTTACTCCTTTTTGATTTAAAAAAAAAAATAATAGTGTTCACTCAGAACCATAAGTCTGCCTCACTTTTGCTGACTGATAATAATAAAGAATGAGGGGAGTTTACGGAACTTATTTTTGGAAGATAGGAAAGATAGGCATGCCTCAGGCATGTATAGATATAGCTGTATAACCTGAGACTTTAAGGTACTCCAGCCCAGATGACTCTGACCTACAGGAATTTTTGCAGTTTTACTTACTGCTTTTCATTATACTTCATTCATTTATTCCTTGCCTCCAACTAGACTATAAGTACCTTACAGATTCCATTTTTGAAATGGAACATAGCAATGACCTTAAAAATGTACTAGACTCCCAATAATTAACTCTTGATTTTAGTGACTCTTGCTTACCTTATCTGAAATCAGAGATCTTAGATATTACCACACACACAAAAAAGGTAATTATATGAGGGGATGAAGTTGTTAACTACCCTTATTAGAGTAACCATTTTGTACTATATATGTGTATCAAATCACCACACTGTATACCCTAAACTTACATCTGTTATATATCAATATCTCAACAGAGAAAAATAATATGTAAATGTATGACTAGGTCTCTATGCTATACAGCAGAAACTGACACAACACTAAAAATCAACTATACTCTAACAAAAAAAAAATTTCAAAAAAATCTTAATAAAGCTGGAAAAGAGGGCTTATGAATCAATTAATGCATACATTGAGCCACTTTATTCATTAAAGAAATATAACCTTGGTAAACTTACATTCTTATTCTTGACCATATGCCACCAAATGAAATGGTAGCATAAGCTAATATAAAAAGCTACCTACTGCTGCTATTCAAGTTATTCTATATCATATTTAAGGGGGAAAAAAAAGCCAAGTTCAAAGTTAAGTTTGGCAAATTCCCAGGGACGAGAAACAAAAAAGAAATTCAAAGCCAAAGTTCTGATAAGGAGCTAAAGGCTATGCCAAAAGGAAAATGGAACTAAATATAAGCATAAAGACTAGGGATTTAATATTGGCAAAGAACATTTATGTCACGAGCTTCATGTACAGGAGGAGCTAGAACTGAGGTCTCTGAGTAAGCATAGGAGCCTAAAGAGGTGTCCTATCTGGAAAACTAGGTGTAGAAAACCTGCAGCCACTTGCTAAGGAGTATAATAGGGAAATAAGCTAACCATGTAAAGCTGTAGGAAGAAAAGTAGGATGCCATGCCTGACCAACCTGTGTGGAAATCTTGTACTGAAAAATGAACATAAAAACAGGTAAAACTTTGCAGAGGCAGAAAAACAGAAACCATTCCAAATTGTACCTCCACAGCCCAGAGTGTCTGGAACATCTGAAGAAAATAATTTCTGCTGAAGAGTTTTCCCAGTTAAAGAAATTACAAATCCTATGAACACACCAACCACTAAGGGATAGTCAGCAGAAATAACAAATGGGGAAATTCATCTCTTAAGAAATACAGATATCAGAATAATTAAAAGGAAAATTTTAAATAAACATGGTCAATAGTCCAAGATATGGGTAAAAGAATGGACACTATAAAACAAAGGGGAAAAAGCATGGATAGATTAGAAGAATGAAAGAAGCTCTATATTTAGCTAACTCCCATACTAGGTTGAGTCTATGGAGGGAAGGGACTCAATTTCATTCATCTTTATGTCACCTTGCTGTAGTTAGCACAGAGTATTATACACAGTAGACAATGTTTATTTAACTGAATTATATTCTCTGACCATATTTTAATGCTACCAATCTTAAGAATAAATAAATATTCTTCAGGAAACCATTCTTTTTTTTTTTTTTTTTTAAACCTCTAGCCAGCCTGATCAGGAAAAAATAAACACAAATTACAATATCAAGAATGAGAGAGGGGACCTTACTACAGATTCTAAAAATATTAAAAGGATAATAAAGGAATATTATGAACAACTTTATGTCAAAAAATTCCATAACTTAGATGATACAGACAATTCCCTTGAAAGATTCAAATTATTAAAGTTCACTCAAGAAAAAAGAGATAATTTGAATAGCCCTATATTTACTAAAGAAATTGAATTTGTAGCTAAAAAACTATTCTCACAAAGAAAATTCCAGGGAACCATTCTTAATGGCAGTCTTTCAATTCCATATCATCATATTTGTATTAAAAATATGATTGATGACATTAAAGATATGAGATTTAGCCAAAATATAACAATAGAATTTGTGTGTATCATAAGAATGAATGCTGGGAGATCCTGTCATGCTGCAGTGGAAATGAATCCAACTAGGAACTATGAGGTTGCAGGTTCAATCCCTGGCTTCGTTCAGTGGGTTAAGGATCTGGCATTGCCATGAGCTGTGGTGTAGGTCACAGACGGGGCTCAGATGCTGCATTGCTGTGGCTGTGGTGTAGGCCAGCAGCTGTAGCTCTGATTGGACCCCTAGCCTGGGAACCTCCATATACCACAGGTGTGGCCCTAAAAAGCAAAATAAATAAATAAATATTAAAAATCTTTGCAATTCTCACTTAAGATAAAAAAAAAAAAAGAATGAAGACTTTTTCTTGCCTACTTCCATAATATTAGGCAAGAATATATATGGTAGTGAAGGGTAGCAGGATGTGTCACTCTAGAATATGCCATGTTAACATATGCATTATTTTTAGCTGAAGGCAATTAAAAAGGAGAAATGAGGAAAACTCTCCCAACTCCCCTCCATACAGGGAAGGGCAGGATGATTCTTAATCACTAGTGACAACCCTAGACTCTCATCAGCCTGGAAATAGCAAGAGAAGTATATATACCACAAACCTCACTAACTTGCTCTTATCTTCCTTTAATTTTCCATATACCCTGATTTACCTTCTTAAAATTTGCTGTGCCTCAAAGCTCAAAATCCTTTACCTTTGTCTTGTGACTTCTCTACTTTTGTCTTTGTCTTCTACACTTCTTTTGTTAAGATGCTATTAAAGCTCAAGTTCTCACTCTTTTGAGTTACTCATCACTGAATACTGAATAACCAGGTGCACAGGTTAATAAACTTCTGTTTGTTTGTCTCTTGTTAATCTATCTTTTGTCAGTCTAATTTACAAGGACCTAACTAAAAAGACTTCTGAGGGTAGAGGAAGTAAAGTTGTTCCTCCCCTACAACAGGTATAATTAATAAAAAAGAATTTGGCAGGGAGACTTTGAAATGTCAAATGTTATTAACTTATTTTTAAAAGATTCCTCACACTAGAAAAAATAAATGTACTAGGAGAGTATTTAAAGAAAATGTTAAAAATTATCAGAAAAATATGTACTCATTATTTTTAACATGAATAATGCTTGCGTATTAAAAATAATGTACCGATAACACTTAGAAATAACACTTAAAAATTGTGAAGCACAATTTAAGACAAGTAAAGTCAAAGTTGGTACATTAGGGTTAGTTTCTGCCAGTAATAAAATCACTTGTACAATGGGCTCTTGAATTTCAGGTCTGTGTGTTGTTCTCCTTCATTGTCTTTTGTTATAAGAAACACTTTAAGTTGTTAGTTGGTGACTCAACTTTTCACTAATGACAATGCTATTTTTGTCAAAATCTTGTTAAATTTTTGTCATAATCTTGGTTTCTCTTGCTTAATACCAAGACATCTGAGGCATGAATTCTGCGGGGCACTTTAATAGACCAATTTTTACTGGCATAGGTCTCTACAAGGTTTATTTATTAGTTCCATGGAGAGTAGGTAACCTTTCTGGTAGAAAGATTTCGTTTTAAAGATTCACCATCTTGAGAAATTTTTACACATGAGTCTTGCTATTTTATTGACCTCTCACTGATCTGCAGTGTTCGCATGGCAAATTCTGATCATGAGCTACAAAGGAATAAGCAAGAGAAGAGAGGGTGAATCCTGGTAGAGGAAAATACCCGTAACGAGCTGGTATGAGGAAATATTGGCCAAATGAAAAAAGCCAAGAAAAATGGAGCTGGACAAACAGGCGGATTACTTATATGCTTCTAGGTTAGTGAGGTGGTGAGGAGGGGAGAGGTAAGAAGAAAAGGGGCTAAAAAAAAGAAAAAGAGGCATCTACACAAAACTTAGAATTGAGGCTGAAATCATTTATGATCATGAGGATGATAGTCCAAATTAGAGTAGAAACATGTACATAATCTCCAGAACTCAGTATAACTAACTTGACCTCCAAAATCCCTTGGCTGAGACCATGTCCTCTCTAAAAGCCCGAAGGAAGGCAATGTGCATACTCACTGAACACCTCCCTTCCACCAGGCACACAGCCAGGCACTTGGGGTTCTCGCTGACGCAGCCATTGTGTACCTTCCCAGCCTTAGCGTGTGCTGCTGACCCTTTTCTTCACTTGCTTATTGTCCTAGAACACGTTAAACTCTTTCTGCCTCAGACCCACTGTCCTTGTTATTTCCTCTACCTGGAAATCCTCAATGCCACATCCACAGAGAACATTCATCAACTCATCTGACCTTAAATAGGAGCCCCTGTCATTTCTTTTCATAGCACTTATCACAATTCATAAGTATATATTTATGAATCTGTTTGCTTGTCCTCAGTGTCTCCTACTAGACTCTAAGTTCCATGAGGGCAGGGACTAAGTGTCTAGTTCACTATCACATCCCTAAACATATTACCAAAAGTATAGCAAATGTTTAACAAACATCAGTTGAATAAATAAATTTTGTGTAATAATCTATTTAATGTTTATAACACAGTACGTATTATCTACATCTTAAGGAAGAGAAAAGTAAGGCTCACAAAGGTGTCATACCTTGCTTAAAATCATATATATAACTAGAAAGGAGACTCCAGATTTAAACTCAGGGCTTTCTGATCACAGAATTCTGTATTAAATTATACCTTATTTCTGTGGTGAATGTTTCCCCTTCAAGAAAAAAAAAAAAAAAAAACTTGGAGAAATGTTATTTGTAACAAAATTTCCTCCTTACCCACTTGTCAATAAGAATTCAAAGGAAATGATTATTCTATTGCTTGCTAATTTATAAATTTCTAAAATTCTTTTCCATTTATACTATAATCATCAATAGCAATCATACCAACAGAATTTCAGTATTTGGTAAGCACCTCTATGTAATCAAAATATAATAAATTCTATATTTTAAGTATTTTTTCTAATCCACAATTATAAATTGTTAACATTTGGGGAGGCAGTAACTAAGGTACCAGAAGAATGTCTAAAAACATATAAGACCAAGATTCTGATAAAGCCCTCGTTGTGAAAAATTTGCATCAGATTTCAATTCTAAAGTAAGATTAAATCATTAAACAGATTTCAAAATCTGCAACTATAGGTGATAAGTTAAATGTCACTAGATCCATATAGTGGAATACTGTGCAACTAGGAAAAGTAGGCCTTAGAAAAACATTTAATGATAGGTTTCTGTTCTCCTACATAGGAAAAAAAATCATACTGTAATTCAGCTTTTGATATCAATTTTATAATATATGTATTGTGTATATGCATAATACAAAGATTTAAAAGACATATACCAACATTTAACCAGCGGTTATCCCTGGTGTTTATTATTTTTATGTTTTTAATTCTTCTAGATTTAATAAATTTCTATAATATTTTAGTTTTCCTAACCAGTGAATTTTATGGACAGAAAAATGAGATTAACTCAAAAGAAATACATTTTTATTTTTAAAAAATCTTTTAGGTACCTGTTCATGTGGCTACAGATATAAAAATAAAATCTCAAAACTGTCAGTTTAACCTTTCAATCCTCATGGCACTCACTGATCTTTGAACAGAATTAACCAGTTTTTGGCTATAGTATTAATAGATAATGGAGTGCTCTTAAAAGCTACTACTCAAGCGGTAACAGGAAATGTTTTGGTTCAAGGCTCCAAGACAAGTTCAGAGTTTCTTGGCTACAAGGACTAATTAGATTGAGAAAAGTTTTCTTTAACTCTGTTAATCAGTTACACCAAGGTAATATTTTCAGGCGGTTTCTATAATTAAGAAACCACAATATATGATTCTATTGAACTATTTCATGGCATAAAAAGCAGTATATGTTCATTTGAATGTTTACTACATATTTAATCACACATATTCCCATCACTACCACCACAGTTTAAAAACGCATATGCCAACCTTCAGCCCAGGGTGACTTCTAAAGCTGAGTTATGAACCCCAACCAAAACAGTGGGGCTGATAATGGAAATGCTGACAACCCTGACTATAGCGACATGAACAACACTGACATAATAAAATCCTTGTTCAGATGTAACTCATATAAAAAGTAAAAGCCAAGGGCTGTGGGCAGCTCAGTACATTTAAGCCATTTTTCAACACTTTCAAAATCCATATAATTCTGTATTCCTTTCAAAGCAATACCTGATGGCTTTTCAGACTCTGGTGTTTTGTTTCTAAAAATCTGTAAACAGTAATATCTCATATGACTCCTTGTGAAACATTTTCCGCCTTTATCTTCAGCTAGTGAGAGTACTAACAAAACTTTTATGAAATGAATGTTATTTTTGTCTTGCTTTGCATTTTCAATATCCCAGGGAATGGATTTGTTCAGTGGATTGAGAGAGAGAAAAAGGGTCCAAAGAATTCTGATTTGCAAAGCCTGTTAAAGTGACTCTACATTAAAACTGTCAGTGTAAAATTGAAGAGGATAATATTGTTTCACAACAGTTTAATTAGCACTTCACTTTTCCCCCGTGGATGTCAAAGGCAGGAATTTTTTTTCTTTCATGAAAATAATAATAATAGTAATAATAATAATAATAGCAGAGGAAATCAACTACATGAGTGAAAACGCTCTGGCCAAAGCAGCAGTGACAGTCACTATTTATTTTTTAATTAAGGTGTTACAATACTCTGAGCACTCACAGCCACAAGCACCCTGCACACTTGGACAGCTGGCAGTAAGCACAGCCTAAGGGAACATGCTGACGAGCCACAGAGCTGCTGCTCTTGTCTGAAGATGATCCCTCAAGTCCGGCTGGCACAAATTTAGAATTTAAGGATCTAGAGAATGATATGGATTGATTTAGCTTATATTAACTGTTTCTAGCAGAATTTGAAAATAATTTATGGGAGACAGGGCTCTTTGTTTCCTCCATCTCAGATACTTGCTTATAATTTAAACATTATATCAACACAAACATGGTCCTGAACATCATCCTGCCAGTGGCCTCATTAATCAAAATCATTTCCCACTGTTTTAACACTGTGGAAGACCAGAAGCAGGCACAGAATGAAGACGATTAAATGATTACAGTTGTTAGGCAAGAAAAAAGGCTCTTTATAGATATAGATTTCTTTTTATATATAATAAATTGTGAATGTGATTGACTTCATACAAGACTACTTAGAGAGTGGCAACTCTGCCATGATTAATATCCATAGAAAATTAAATTATATTTTGCAAAATATTTGAACTTCACAAGCCTTTAACATCACAGTGAGGCTTGGCATACACTTTTATGTGCTAACTACTTTAAATGGCAGTAAATCTTAGAGAATAATTAGTTTTGACATTAGAAATACAGCTAAAACATAAAATTGCAAACATGGTAATTATCTGACCCTGCTATACACTTGTTTTGAAATTTGATCAGACAGAATAAATACTTCTCTGCTTTATATTTTCTTTTGAACTTAATTGAAGATATTGAATCTGAAATTACAGCTAATTCTAGAATTTTTATTTAAAGTGTTCGTAGTATGACACTGCTAATGCTAGAAGTGAAATCCATTCAGGGGATCATGGGTATTTTGAAAAATAGATACAGGTAACTTCAAATTATTATATATATGTTTTGGGTACAATATATGCATACAAATATTATTTCTATGGTTTTTGCAACCTGTATTCCCATTGGTGGTTTCCTTAACTACCACTCGTATCACATCCCAAATCCAGCAGACTTTTAGGTCCTGCATTTTTTTCCCAAATCTCTCCTTTTCTTTCTAGTCTCACTAATATGGTTCCTTAACTACTAAAAAGGGAATCCCAAATGGTGGAGAGCTTGATAGTCCTATAAAATAAAACTTGACTGTATAATGAAAACAGTTCAATTTCTGTTTGTAAAGCATGTAAAAAAATCCTCAAGTCTCAGAAATATTCTTCTTTCTGGGTGTTAATTGCAAGTCTATTAGTTTACTTATTAAAGACATGACAATATGGAGAATTCTGTAACCTATATTGCATCTTTTGAAGGGAATCATAAGAGAGAAAATTAAAATGTCAGTAATCACTTCTGCAAAATCCTCTCTAGGATACAAACCAGATAACACTTCTAGTGCTGGACCTTAATTCAAGATTAGATGGTTATCTACCATGCAGATGGAGTTTACTAGGCACATACTTGAATTTCACTTTTCTAGGCTTAATTTTGGTAAATAAGATTTCTCAAAAAAAGCAATTAGTTGGGATGATGTTGGCTAATAGTTTTCTGGAAGAACAATTATCTAGCTTCACTGCTAGCAATGCAAAAACTTCAGAAAAGTGTTGCTCACTACCATGCAACATTGGTGTCAGGTGTTACGACCAAACCCTGGCTTACTGTCTACTTAGTCTACCTATGTTTTAAACTGCATCTATTTCCTGAAATTACTTGCCTGTTTTAATTTCCCAGAATGATATTTCAGCACGTGCAAAAATAATAAACACACACACACATCAGTCTTTCCTTTATAAAAAACTGCTGGTTACAAGCAGGTATTTTGAATAGGTGTTGAAGGGATTTTTAATATTTAAAAATGCAGGAGTTCCCGTGGTGGCGCAGTGGTTAACGAATCCGACTAGGAACCATGAGGTTGCAGGTTCGGTCCCTGCCCTCGCTCAGTGGGTTAACAATCCAGCGTTGCCGTGAGCTGTGGTGTAGGTTGCAGACATGGCTCGGATCCCGCGTTGCTGTGGCTCTGGCGTAGGCCAGTGGCTACAGCTCCGATTAGACCCCTAGCCTGGGAACCTCCATATGCCGCAGGAGCGGCCCAAAGAAACAGCAAAAAGACAAAATAAAAAATAAAAAAAATAAATAAAAATACGGTGAGTAGTTGAAACAATAAAACTTTTAAAAGAAGAGACAGGGAAAAAGCTCCTTGACATTTGTTTTGGTGATGATTTTGTGGATTTGACATAAAAAGCGCAGTCAACAAATAAGCAAACAGAATTATATCAAGCTAAAAAGCTTCTGCACAAGAGAGGAAACAATCAACAAAATGAAAAGGCAATTTACGAAATAGGAAAAAATATTTACAATGTATTTGTAACAAGGGGTTAAGAGCTAAAATATATAAGGAACTCATGTAATTCAATAGCAACAAAGATTCTCAATTTAAAAATAGGCAAAGGATATGAAAAAGTGTTTTTTTCAAAGAAGATAAAGGAATGGCCACCAGGTATATGAAAAGGTGATCAAATCACTAATCAGAGAAATACACAAAACCACAATGAGATTATCACTTTACACCTGTTAGGATGACTATTGTTAAAATCTCAAAAGATAGCAGGTGTTTGTGAGGATGTGAAGAAAAGGAAACCCTCATGCACTATTGGTATGAATATAAATTGGTACAGCCACCATGGAAAACAGTAGAGGTTTCTCAAAAAATTAAAAATAGAACTACTATATGATCCAATAATCCTACCCCTGGGTATTATCCAAAGGATATGAAGTCAGTATCTTATAGAGATATCTGTTCCCTCATGTTCATGGCAGCATTATTCACAGCAAGCAAGAGATGAAAACAACCTAAGTGTCCACTGACAGATGAATATATAAAGAAAATTACACATGCAGACACACATGCACTCAACTTCTCTGGTGGTATGAGTTCAATTTTTTTTCATTTCACAAGTAAGTGAGATCATGCAATATTTGCCTTTTTGTCTTGCTTTCTCACTTAGCATAATGTCCTCCAGGTTCATCCATGTTGTTGCAAATGGCAGGATTTCCTTCTCCTTTAAGGTTGAATGATATACCATTTTCATTTAGATGTGAAGTGAAAAAAAAAAATTGATCTTATAGTACCAGAAGCTGAAGGGTGAGAAGGGGTTCAAGGAAAAGGGGAGATTTTGATCAAAGGATACAAATTTTCAGTTTTAAGATGAACAAACTCTGGAGACCCAATATACAGCATGGTGACTATAGTTAATAATAATGTATTGTACACTTGAAATCTGCTACAAGAGTATATCTCAAGTGTTTTCACCAAAAACACACCCCCACCCCCATACCAACACAAGAAAGGTAACTATGTAAGATGATGGATTGTGAATTAGCTAGATTATGGTACTCATTTCACGATATGTAAATTTATCAAAACATCACATTGTACAACATAGCTGTACACAATTTTTATTTGTCAATCATTCCTCAATAAAGAAATATATAATGAAGAATACATGGTGGTGGGGTCTCAAAGTACAAAATGGATTTTGTGGCTTTTTCCCTAATGCATTCTTTTGAAGGATTTCAATATGCTCAGAGTTCTAATTAGAAGATGTTGGAAACAGATTTACAAAATAAATAAAAGTAATTATACATATTAAAAAACAAGACTTCCTAGGTGATAAATATTTGTGCACTGATAGACCCTCTCAACTCCAGAACATAGCACAGTATTTCATATGTATTAATCTTCAAATAATCACCTACAGTAATTATACACAGGATTAGCTACAGGATCCCTCATAGATACCAAAATCCTCATTGCCTGAGTCCCTTACATGAAATGGCATGGCACAGTCAGCCCTCCATACCCTTGAGTTCTGCATGAGCAGATTCAACCAACTCTGGATTGAAATTCATTGAATCTGTAGATGCAGAACCTGTGGATTTGGAGGGTCAACTGTATTGAGTTTTTGATGATCAATAATTTATCAAGGCAGTAGTTCCCGTTGTGGCTCAATAGGTTACCAACCTAACTAGTATCCATGAGGATGTGAGTTCAATCCATGGCCTCACACAGTGGGATAAAGATTTGGCAATGCCATGAACTGTGGTGTAGGTCACAGATGCGGCTCGGAACCCACACTGCTGTGGCTATGGTGCAGGCCGCAGCTGCAGCTCTGATCGGACCTGCAGCCTGGGAATTTTCATATGCTGTGGGTGGGGCCCTAAAATGAAAAAAAATTATCAAGGTAGAGTTCTCTTTGTGGCTCAGCAGGTTAAGAACTCAAGAGAGTGTCTGTGAGGACGCTGGTTCAATCCCTGGCCTAGCTCAGTGGATTAAGGATCTGGTGTTGCCAAAAGCTGCGGTGTAGGTTGCAGATGCAGCTTGAATCTAGTGTTGCCAAGGCTGTGGTGTAGGCCGGCAGCTGCAGCTCTGATTTGACTCCTAGCCTGGGAACTTCCATATGCCTCAGGTGAAGCAGTAAAAAGAAAAAAAGCAAAGTATTTTATCAAGGTGCACATGTATCTACATGTGTGTGCACACACGTGTGTGTGATTTTCTACATGTATTTGTGCATGACTACATTAATGTCGATCATATGCCTAGCACCATTCTGGATCTTTGGGCTTTAGTAGCAAATAAAACAAAGTTCTCAGATTCATAGGCTCCTTCATAAATAATACAAAGGACTCAAGTGCAGAATAGAACAACATCTGGTTCACTGGTTTAATAGAGCATATCTAAAAGTTGTACTTTTCATTATTCTTTATAGTTTCAACCCAGTTAAATTATTTTTAGGACTAATATTCCACTGTATATATGTAGTACATTTTCTCTATCCATTCCTCTACCAAAGGACAATTAAGTTGTGTCCATGTCTCAGCTAATGTAAATAGTGCTACAATGAACATTGTGGTGCCCGTATCTTTTCAAATTATGCTTTTTTTCCGGATATATGCCTGGGAATGGGATCATATGGTAGTTCTATTTTTATTATTTTGAGGAACTTCCATACTGTTTTTGATGGTGGCTGTAGCAATTTACATTCCCAACAACAGAGTAGGAGGATTCCCTTTTCTCCACACCCTCTCCAGCCTTTTTGTTGATGGCCATTCTGGCTGATACAAAATGTTACCTCATCATAGTTTTGGTTTGCATTTCCCTAATAATTACTGATGTTAAACATCTTTTCATGTGTTTTTTTGGGCATCTGCCAGTTTTATTTGAAGAAATGTCTACTTAGATTTTCTTTCCATTTTTTTGATTGGGTTGTTTGTATGATATCATTTATATGTGCAATCTAAAGAAAGGATACTGTGAAATGAAGTTTGGCACTTGCAATCAGCCTCTACATGGAGCAAAACATGAGCCACTGCATGGAGCTCAGGGTGGAGACCAGGAGTGAGGCACTCTGTGCTCTGGGAAAACTGTAAGAGCGGGTCTTCAGATAGTTAGATATTTTTAGGAGAAGATTTTTATGAGCCCAATTCTTGCATTTCCTCCTATGTAGAAAAACCCTAAAATCCATCAATGATGACTAATGTCTGTGACTAGTAGTAGCCTTCATGAGACCAGCAGAAAGCTTCTGTAAAATGTGAGCATGGCTACATTCACCTCCCCCTTCACTTTTATGACTTCTATCTTGATATCCCCCTTTTCTGGGCTGTAGTTAGTGGGCAAAACAAAAGATGTCCTGGTGACCCATGAGAACAGCCACTCCCAAGGGTGGGCCAATGAGCCCTGAGGGAACTCAGGAAAGCATATCAAAGGAGTGATTCCAGTGAGCCCAGACCTCTACTTACTCCCACAGAAAAGGTTTTCTGTAAATCTGGTTATCTGTAAATCTTTTGTTCTTACTACCTCCACATTTTTGCAAAATCTCTCATATCCTAGCTTCCCCTGTTGCCTCTTTGGAGCAGTTTCTCAGGGCTACCTGAGATCCTGTCTCCAGGGCTTAAGTCCTAATTTCACCCCAATAAAACTTAACTCTCAAATTTCAGGTTGAATTTTTTTTTTAGTTGACAATACAAATGAACTAACTTATTTGCAGAAGAGAAACAGACTCACAGACTTTGAAAACAAAACTTATTATTACCAAAAAGGACAAGTGGGGAGGGGGTAGGGATAGACCAGGGATTTGGGATTGGCATATGCACACTGTGGTATACAGAGTGATTGGTCAACAGCAACGTGCTGTTTAGCAAAGGGAACTCTACCCAATATTCTGTGATAATCTATATGGGAAAAGAATGGATGCGTGTATATGTATAACTGAATCACTTTTTTGGATAGCAGAAATTATAACATTGTAAAGTATCAACTATACTTCAATAAAACTAAAAAATTGAATAACGAAAATTAAATTTTTCTGCATGCTGGAAGTTCCTAAGGCACTTTTATGCCCTTTCAAATGGGTGTCCTAATTCACTCAAAAGTACTCTCTTGGTTACCTAGATCCCTAGTCCCATGGTTGACTATTCCAACCTCTTCCCTTAGCTGTCTACTCTCACTCTCTTGGTGATCTTATTGACTCAAGCGCATTTAAATACTATCTATGTGCTGATAACCTTCAAATATCTATTTCCAGCCCCAATTCCTCCCTAAACTCTAGACTCTCTTATTATCTTATTATATAGACTCTCTTATTATCTCTCTTATCTCTGGACTCTCTAGACCTGCCTACCTGACATCTCCATTTTGGCATCTAATAGGTATCTAAAGGTTATTATGACCAAAACTGAACTCCAGATAGTCCCAACTCCAAACTCAGTCCTTCTACAGTCTCCCCCTTCAACTAATGGCAAATACATCTTATTTCAGTTGTTCTATTCACAACTTTTGGAGTCAGTGTTAAAGAATAATTGTGTCATGCTCCTCACCTTATATTTATAGGCAAACTCAGATGGCTTAATCTTTGGAAAAATAGGAAATCTACACTTCTCCTAAGCTCCACCACTGTCACCCTAACTGATGCTAACATCTTTCCTCATGTGATCAACTTCAATGGCCTCCTGATCTCCCACTACTCTTGCGATACTTCAATCCATTTCTCCACCTGGCAGCCTGAATGATTCTTTTAAAGCTAAGTCAGATCTCATTACTCCCATACTCTCTGCCTGCTAATAGTTTCCCATTAAACTCTGAATAAAAGTAAAAGTCCATTCCAGGGCCTACAAGGTTATACATGCTCTTGGCTACAACTTCAATCTCTTTGCAGATCACTCTCCCACCCACCTACACAAACCTTCACTCACTGGCTCCCTTGGTCTTCCTCAACTGCATTATGCACTTAGAAGGCTCAGGGACTTTTACATTTGCTGTTTCCATTGCTGGCAGTGTCCTAGACTGAGAGGTGAACAAGGCTTGTTACTTGAGTTTAACCAAGTTTCTGGCCAAAGGTCACCTATAACAAAGAGCTCTCTGTGACAACTACATGTAATAATATAGCACTTTCTGTCATTCTCTAGTCTCTTATCTTGCTTTATTTTTCTTCATAACACTCATGACTGAAGGGAACTATATTAGTTTTTCATATGAAAATGAGAACGTTGTTTTATTCACCACTAAAGCCAAAAGGTTCAGAATGGTGCTAATGCATATAACTGGTGCTCAATTTGTTTGTTCAGGAAATGAGTGAATGAATGAATGAATGAATGAACTGTATGATGAGCTCTATTTTTTTTTTTTTTTTTTGGCCATGCCCGGAACATGCAGAAGTTCTCAGGCCAGGGAACAAACCCACACCACAGCAGCAACCCAAGCCACAGCAATAACAATGCCATATCCTTAGCCTGTTCAGCCACCAGGGAATTTCATGCTGGGTTATATCTTAAAGTTATTTCATGATTATAAATACATAGTTGATTCTCATTATTCATGGATTCCATATTTGTGAATTCACCTTCTTGATGAAATTTATCTGTAATCCCAATCAATATTCAAAGTGATTTTGTGCTCATTCATAGACATGCACATATGCAGAGTGATGAAAAAATTTGAGTTGTTGGGGTCATATGTTTCCAACTGAAGTTGAACAAAGTGATAATAGTGTCTCTGCCTTTCTTTAGCTCTCATACTATAAACAAGTAGCCTTTTGCAACCTATTTAGTACTCTTGGGGGTGTTTTGTTTTTTGGGTTTTTTTTTTGGTTTGTTTTGCTTTTTAGGGCTGCACCTATGGCATATGGAGGTTCCCAGGCTAGGGGTCGAATCAGAGCTACAGCTGCCAGCCACAGCCACAGCCACAGCCACAGCCACAGCCACGCGGGATCAGCGTTGCATCTGAGACCTATATCACAGCTCACAGCAACGCTGTGATCCTTAACCCACTGAGCAAGGTCAGGGATCAAACTCACAACCTCAGGGATACTAGATGGATTCGTTTCCACTGTGCCACAATGGGAACTCTGGTTTTGGTTTTTAAAATGACCCCCAAGAAAAGGGCTGAAGTGCTATCTAGTGTTCCTAAATGCAGGAAGACTGTGATATACCTTATAGAGAATATATGTGTGTAAAATAGGTTTCATTCAGGCATGAGTTATAGTGCTGTTGGCTATGAGTTCAATGTTAATGAATCAACCACATGTATCAAATAAGTTATCTTTAAACAGAAACAGACATAAATAAGGTTAAACAGAAACAGACATAAACAAGGTTATGTATTGATCAGTTGATGAAAATGGTGTGACCAGAGGCTTGTAGGAACCTAACTCTGTATTTCCCCTAGGAACAATGATTCAGCATTCCCTAATTCAGTGTTTATGATGACTTATTAGAACATAACTACTATAAATAGCAAGAATCAATTCTATATACCACAGAAATTAAACGGAAAATACAAAAATACTACTGATGGCTGTTATTACTATTAAGTATAATATGATTAATAAAATTTGGATCTTATATTATTTAAATTTACTATATTATTTGTATTCCCGTGTCATTAAAGTTTATTGAAAACGTCAGTTTATTGAAAACATGTTACATCATATGTGTGTTCTATGATTCATTTTATTATTTCTCTTAATTCTTAGCTCTAAGGGATATTTCTAATTTTCAATGTTACAAATAATGTTACAAATGAAATTCTTGCACATAAAACTTGATAGCCATTTTTGATCATCATTTTAGGACAAAGTAAAGGTCTGAAATTAGCTTGAGGCTCTTGGTACATTTTGTTTTCTGAAAAGATGAAGTCATCTTGAACTGAAACTATTAATGCATGTGTATCTCCCCAACACTACCTGTATTAGCACTGAGTATATGACAGTTTGTTTTTAATCTTTGTCAATTAAATAGTTGCAAACTTGTATATTATTCTTTTATGTGAATTTCTTCCATTACTGATGAGGTTGAACATTTTAGGTATATTTGTCTTCTGAGAACATTCTGTCCATAGGTCATTTGTCCACATGTATGGGATATGTATTAGAATTGTTTCTGGAGCTCCCATCGTGGCTCACTGGTTAACGAATCCGACTAGGAACCATGAGGTTGCGGGTTTGGTCCCTGGCCTTCCTCAGTGGGTTGAGGATCCTGCGTTGCTGTGGCTCTGGTGTAGGCCAGTAGCTAGAGCTCCGATTGGACCCCTAGCCTGAGAACCTCCATGTGCCACAAGAAGCAGCCCTAGAAAAGGCAAAAAAATACAAAACAAAACAAAAAAAGAATAGTTTCTAATAAATTTCTAAGTATGTTGGGATATCAACTGAGGTAATTTATAAAAGTGTATGAGGTAACTCATTTTCCTCTGACAAACTCCTATTCAGTGTGTTTTCTAATAGTAAAAGATACATGAATAAATGCCCAAATTAATTTAAACAATGTCCACACTTCCACAAAAGAGATAACTGCAGAAAAGTGACACGTTTGAAACAAGGGATACAAATGTGCAATTCAGGGACTGCACGTCCTTATACTACTAGAGATAAATAAACAAAAGTTTAGTTGGTGACCATATCCATCAAGAAGGGTGGTCAATGGAGATAATAATTGTTCATCATCACAGGTGTGTTACTGTTCTCTGTGAACATGTAGAAGGAAAAAATCAATTGAAGGAAAACATAAATCCTAACAATACCATTTTACATATTTAACAGTTTAGTTTTAAAGTAAACTAATAAGTCTCTGTATTGTATGATTTCATTGGGTGTTTCTAATTATAATAATGTTCCCCGTAAAATACAGAATTTATCTAAGTTTACATTGACTTCTCAGTTTTATCTTAAATTTATGAAAAAAATTATCTATTTTATATCTTTTTCAACTATGTTTTTGATATTACTCTCAGTGTTGCTATAATGAAAACAAGGGATACAGAAGTAGCCAAAATTTTGGCTCTTATTGTGTTATTTGAACACTTAATGTTCCTGAGACTCAGTCTCCTTTTCTCTAAAAGCAAGCTTACTGTAGTGCCAGACACTTAGTAAGCTCTTTATAAATGGTAGAGATTAATATTATCATATTAGCTATTATAAAAAAATGCATAATTAAGTGAAGAAGCAATAGCTAGCATAAATATTAGGCTTAAGTTTTGTGTTACAAATGCGAGCAGAATCCATTTCTTAAAAATGATCACAAAAGGAATGTTTTATTATCACTTGTATTAGTTATAATATTTTAAATTCACACCTGTTATTTTCCTCTAAACATTTACTATTAATTATTTATAATATTCAATTAAAACTTTTTTCGTTGCGTCTATGTTTATACATACATACAAAGAACAAAGATAACCTATCGAAATAGGATATTGGAAGTTTTATGATCAATTCTTGAATGTGGAATAATGATTCTTCCATCATAGCTTGGGGCCAGATGAGCCTATGTGATCATGTTTTTAAGAGTCTAACTTCTGGGCATTCCTGTTGTGGCGCAGTGGTTAACGAATCCAACTAGGAACCATGAGTTTGTGGATTCGATCCCTGGCCTTGCCGTGTGTTGGGGATCCGGCATTGCCATGAGCTGTGGTGTAGGTCGCAGACACGGCTTGGATCCAGCATTGCTGTGGCTCTGGCATAGGCCTGCGGTTACAGCTCCAATTGGACCCCTAGCCTGGGAACCTCCATATGCCACGGGTGCAGCCCTAGAAAAGACCAAAAAAAAAAAAAAAAAAAAAAAAGGAGTCTAATTTCAAAAAGACTACAAGACGGCAGAAAGTAAAAGAACATGCAAAAAACCCAAAATTAATGACATCATGCATTATTTCAGACAGCTTTGTGACTTAACAAGTGAATTTAGACCTTCATTTAAAAAATTTTTACATTTATTTTTTTATAGCCACACCCTCAGTGTATGGAAGCTCCTGTGCCAGGGATTGAACTCAGGGATCAAACCTTCATCTCCACAGAGACCTGAGCTGCTGCACTTGGATTCTTAACACACTGTGCCACAGCAAGAACTCCAAGATATTCACTTTTTTTTTACCTTTAATCAAACTGATCAGTAGCTTTATTAAATGATTTACAGCTTATTATTGGACTAAGTTTTAATAGAAATGTAGGACATGTGTTTCATGTGAGAATGAAACACAGTGCTGTGGCTGTAGCATAGGCCACAGCTGCAGCTCTGGTTTGATGCCTAACCTGGGAACTTCCACATGCCACAAGTGAGGCCATAAAAAATATTTTTTTCTTTTTTTTTCTCTTATTCTTTTTTTTAATTTAATTTAATTTTATTTTCCCAGTGTACAGCAAGGGGATCAAGTTATCCTTACATGTATATATTACAATTACATTTTTTTTCCTCACCCTTTGTTCTGTTGCAACATGAGTGTCTAGACAAAGTTCTCAATGCTACTCAGCAGGATCTCCTTGTAAATCTATTCTAAGTTGTGTCTGATAAGCCCAAGCTCCTGATCCCTCCCACTCCCTCTTTCTTTTTCCCATTTTATGCTCTTGCCTCTCTTGTCAAAGACTAATGGATCATAGGGGTCAGGGTTCTCTGTTCTGTTCCATTGGTCTGTCTGTCTGTTTTGATACCAGTACCACATTGTTTTGATGACTGGGGCTATGTAATATTGCTTGAAGTCTGGGAGAGTTATGCCCCCTGCTTGGTTTTTATTTCTCAGGATTGCTTTGGCAATTCCAGGCCTTTTGTAGATTAGATACTGTTCTTTAGTCTCCCAAAAGCCCCAACCCTTATGTCCCTAAACCAGCCTCATCCTTATTGCTGAATGCGGCAGAAGAATTGGTAGTGGTAAAAACTACAGAGACTGTAACCAAGTTGATTACTAGATTCTACCAATTTTCCCTAGATAATCTGTACTCAGGGCCACCCAAGACAAGAACCTCTGCTTCCTGACTCTGCTGTGACAGCAAAAGCTGGTTCTTTCTTCATTTCTTTCTTTCTTCCCTCTTCCCTTACTCTTCCCCTCTCTACCTTGACATTACTACTTACCACCAGTCCTTTAACCTCTTGCATCAAAGATGCCCCTGTGTTTTATTTCAGGAGTCAATCATATTGTAATTTTTGATGCCTGAATATTTGCTTTTCAGCTAACAAGACTGAATCCATAGTGAGATTAAAATGAGCAATACTCCCACATATCCTATTTCCTGACATTGAAGCAAAGATAACAATGACAGTAGTGACAGGTTCTTGGTGAAAATTTTAACTCAGGATGTGCTCAGGACATGTTAGGATTCAGTGATATACAAGACAGCATAATATTGACAATAGCTGCAGAAAAAAATCACCCTGAATATTTACATGGTATATAATGTGCTTGGTGGGTTCCCCCCCCTTTTTTCCTTTTTAATACTAGGACATATTGATTCATTCTCAAACTAAAAGACTCAAAGATAAAATTCTTAAGCTACATACAACTTGCAGAAAAAATCATAATCATTTACAATAATATCAGATCAACTCTGATAGCAGTTATTTATACATGTAATCATTATAACGAAGCACAGGGGGAAAAATGAGGACATTTTGAATTAAAATATAATATACTTCTCACTTTTCATCAGTCTTTACGCATTTTTTAAAAATCTGAATACCAGCTTATAAAAAATATGCTTTCTTGAAACACGTACATTTTGCACACAGTTGACAAGCTGGATGAATTTTCAGAAACCAAACACCCATGAAATTAAGCTTGGCCTTCAAAAAGATACACTGGGCTGAAAAGGGCCAAGAGAAGACTCAGAGTTGGGGGGATTTCAGTCTGGAAAAATACAGAAGCCCTGAGAGAGGCAGGGCATTGGCATGGGTGTGAGACAGATAAGCTGATGCATACATTTATCTAGCAGAAAAAGATTCTGGGTTCCAAGAGCTAAGATACCCTGACAGCTGCCTATATTAGTCTATCAAAATTTGTTGGTTTATACTGAAACATTTTACTGAAGTTCAAACGGCCATGGTCTCTGCTTCCTTTCACTGATCCCTGAAGATATTACTGTTTTCAACAAATAGTTTCCTCTGGAAATGAAAATGAAATAGAGTGTTTACATGTTATGAATTAAAAACACTGGCTGGTAATGACTAGATTACTGACCAGCAAGAAAACATGACCTTCTTTCCTAAGTCTTTTTGATATTTCAGGTTGAAAATATACCTTCAATGCATGTGTTGGACTTCTTGTGAATTGTATTCTTTTAAAGAAATTCACTTTGTTTGAAAGAAATTGGGGTGACTTGGTGAGAGTAAGGAAGAAAGAAGTCTATCAAACTGGGAAATGTATGAATTCGATTGCCTAAAACTTAATATTCCTCTAAATTTTTATAAGATATTTAAGGTGTTGATATGATAGAATACAATTCATTCAGCAAAATGATTTATTTTAAATAGTATATAAAAAAGTCCCAAAAAAGGTAAAAAATTTAATTTTTTTTAATTAAAATGATGTATTGGTATGATGTGTACTCAGTTTTATTCAGACTGCTAACCTCTAAGTAGGGTCAAATCTACTGACATTTTTAACCCTGCTTTATTATCATTCTATGCTTCTAAAAAGTTAGACCCAACTGAAAGTTTAAATAGCTATGAAATCCTACAGTTTAATATTTTTTCACTATCTTGGGTCCTATGAGTCATTGCATATTGAATGCTCTACAAACAGCAGGATTTTGTCCCATAACGCAAAAAAGATTTTTCAATAAAACAGTAGACACCATGAAAGTAATTTTTTTTCAGGAATTAGAATAAAAGAAGTTTTAGCAGTTAGTTAGATATTACATTAAGATAGCCATTTATCTTATGAGTCTTGGCTGCCATTCATTCCTATGAGACTTTTAATCCTTATTGTTCACCATAAACCTTTATGGTTTGGTAGTCTCCATAAGTTTAGATTTTTCTCCATTAATACTTCAGTGGTTTCCAATTTTAACTTTCTCCTTCAAAGAAGTAAAACAGGGGCCAGGAAATACTGTTTAGTCCTAGTATCGTCTCTAAATTATCTTGTTTTTCCCCTTCTAATTACAGTAAACAGTAATTTTAAGGTTGCTATTCTCTGTCAACTTTCCACAAGGTCTTATTTTGAAATACACGTGCTATACTGTAAACGGATCTACAATGATTCACTATAACAAACATTTATTGAGCATTTCCTTCTCTCTGAGATGCTATACTAGCACTGAGTACTGGGGCACATAGAGCATATTGAGCAACTCAGTCTAGAAGGTACAGAGAGAAGCAAACAACGAAGTAAAAAATGCAAATGTGGCATATGCTGTATTACTAAGAAGACTAAAATGCTGCTGTGACTCACAGAAAGGAAAGGGTAATTCCATCAAGATGAGTCTAGAGACACTGGACCATTATATAGAGGAAGTAACATTTATACTCTAGCAAATCTTTTATTTGGTCAGCACTGACCCTCTGTATGTTTTCCAATATGTGCGCATGAATCTCTGTTGTATATTTTAGACCACAAAGGAGGAAAAAAATGAAGCTGAAATATATGTAATAAAATAATGTAAGACAAAGGTCTGCAAACCTTCATTGACTTTCCCGCTCAGCTGTGTTATCATGGGCAATTCTTTCATCATTCTAGGCCTCAGGTTCCTTAACTGGAAAATGATGAATTCGCACTAAATGCCATCGTGAGTGTCTTTTTAGCAGGGAGGAGATGATCTCTAAAGCTTTTGCCAGCCCTGGAACTCCGGATTTTTTTTTTTTTTCATTCTGCCAAATTTTTCACTTTATGATTTTTTTTTTTTCCTTTGGTCTTTTCTATGGCCGCACCTGCAGCACGTGGAGATTCCCAGGCTAGGGGTCCAATTGGAACTGTAGCTGCTGGCCTATGTCAGAGCCACAGCAGCACAGGATTTGAGCCACATCTGCGACCTACACCACAGCTCATGGCAATGCCAGATCCTTAACCCACTGAGCAAGGCCAGGGATCAAACCCGCAACCTCATGGTTCCTAGGCGGATTAATCACTGAGCCATGACAGGAGCTCCGCACTTTATGATTTTACTTTTTTCTTTTTATTTCATAGATTTTTACCCTGTAATATTTCCTCTAATCTAAACTTTCATCATTATTAATCTTGTGAAGGAGTCAGAGTGGATAAATAGCTAATCAGAGTTACTAATATGACGTGGAAAGATGGCAGATATTAAAAGGTATGCTTGGTCATTAAAGTGTATATTAGTTGAAGTTCAGGTCATGGTGCAGTGGAAACAAATCCGACTAGGAACCATGAGGTTGCAGGTTTAATCCCTGGCCTCGCACAGTGGGTCAAGGATCTGGCGTTGCTGTGAACTGTGGTGTAGGTCGCAGACGTGGCTCAGATCCTGGGTTGCTGTGGCTGTGGTGTAAGCCGGCAGCAGTAGCTCCGATTTGACCTCTAGCCTGGGAACGTCCATATGCCGTGGATGGGGCCGTAAAAAGCAAAAAAGTATAATAGTTGATTTAATTCATAAGAAATTAACAATGTTTATAGAAAACTTAACTAGCTTTTATTTTCTAGGATGGTACTAATTTAACTGAAGTGAAACCCATTTCAGATTTATATAAAACTTTGGGATTAATAATGCCGTCAAATACATTAATACAATTTTTTCCGATTGAATGGAATAGTTTCGATTAAACTTTACCAACCCTTTTGGTTTAATCCATGGAGCTGACCTATAAAACACTAGAGGTTTTAAATCAAACTGTAAAAATCCTCAAAGCTGAAAGATAAATTGATAGTCATGGGGAGTTGGGGGAAGATAAAGGATTTATAAATTAGGTCTAGTAAATAAGCTTTATACAATATAGACCTATATATCTACTATATATACTTATACACACACACACTTATAATCTTTAAAATCAGTCATTGGAGAAAAGATAATGGTGGTTTATCAAATGTATTTCCAATATTTTAAAGGCATTAGAATCTCTATAGCAACCCCTGTTTTTTCCTCTAAAGACTCACTGGTATTTCAAACATGAATGAGAGGACATGCAGATATATCATTTAACTTAGAAGAAAATGACCACAGAAATATTATTTTATTAATTCCACTGGTAACAAAATTACATTGTACCGTTTGACTCTGAACTTAAGTAAGCCGATAGGAAGATCTGTTTAGAAGAAAGGCACTCTCTTCCCTCACCCTGCTGTGTTCCTCCCTCCTCCCTGCAGTAATAACTAAATAGATAAATAAATAAGTGAAATCAAACCAAAATAAAACCACTCTACAATTCTTTAGGCAATGCTTCATAAACTTTTCTCACCCAAGTGCCCTTAATGGAAGAGAAGATTGAACACACTCCCCTAGGGATCTGCAGCAAGTGTGAAATTTCCTTGAAGTCATCTATTTTATTTTAAAAATTCATGTGAATTTTGCATCCTACTCCATAATATATATCTGTTTTAATGTAAAAATGATGTGTTTTTCCCCAATATCTTTGAGTTACAGAGCTCTAGGAAAATATGCTAAGTTTATACCATAGCTTTGCATCTTTCAAGACGCACACAATTTTAGAAGCTCAGCTTTATAAGCAATCAAGGCAATTATAAAATACACTTTTCCAGCGATGTCGCATATTTCCTACTTTCAGTTTTCTTTTCACTTCAAGGTAATTTTATTCTTTGACAGTTAATTTGAAGTCAGTAATTTTAATACTGAACTGAAATACATTTATTTGCTATACCAGACAGAAAAAGATCCTTACTCTATCAAAATAGGTACTTGTTTTTGTTTGTTTTTTATGGCTGGACCCAGAGCATATGGAAGTTCCCAGGCCAGGGAATTGGATCTGAGATGCAGCTATGGCAATGCCAGATGCTTTAGCCAATGCACCAGGCCAGGAATTGAACCCATGCTCCACAGCAACCTGAGCTGCTGCTGTCGGATTCTTAACCCACTGCATGACAGCAGGAACTCTAGTACTTGGGTTTTATAATCAAAAACACAAAGAAGAGGAGAGAAATAAATGAGGAGTATGGGATTAACAGATACATACTACTATATATACAATAGATAAGCAACAAGGCTTTTTTGTATAGCACAGGAAACTATACTCAGTATCTTGTAATAACCTATAATGGAAAATAATCTGAAAAAATATCTATGTATATATAATTGAATCACTTTTCTGTACACCTGAAACTAACACAATATTGCTAATCAACTAAACTTTTTAAAAAATTAAAATAAAAGAAATAAAAAAGAATTTTCAAAAGTGCAAGAAAGGAAAAAAAACACTACAAATATAGATGATATTAGAAGATCTTGTTCTAATCTTCTAATTGGAAGATCTTGTTATTTAAATACTTGTTCTTTAAATAAGAGTTATATAATTCAATAACTAAGAGTTAGTTTCATTGTATCTATATTGCTCCAGTTTAAAAAGAAAGGCATTTTTTGTTTTTGTAGGCAATCATTTCACAAGGAACTAGTCCATGAGCAAGTGAACTCAATTACTCTATAGTGTTGATCTATTTTTATTTTTGTTGGTTGGCTATGAATATAGGTATGCTTTCTATATACAAAGTACTGGAGGTGACAGAATGGGATTCAAGCAGAACTGAAATCTATATTAAGCAAATAAGACAATTTAGACTCAAATACCAAGGAAAATATTTAACTATAAATAAGAGGCAACTGGGTTGACGTTCACCATGTTCTCTTCTTTTCCTACAGACTAAATTCAAAAGTATTTTCTCCTAAGGCTTTAGTAGCAAAACATTTAAAAGAAAAAAAAAAAGAAATGGATTTTTAACAGTGATTTGACAAATAGTCAGCTGTCTTAGAGGACAGGGCAGGTGAGATTTCCAGGCATGGGAGACAGCATGAAATCTTACACAGAGACAGGATTATTAAAAAGGAACAAAATCAGCTCAAAAGAAGAAAATGTCTGGGCACACTGAAATGAGAACCTGAAGGAAATGAAAGGGGGAGGTGTAAGTGGTGGAATATACTTTAGAACTTTTTTGAGTTGAGAACTCTGAGTCTGAATTTCATAGGGAAAGAAAAGGCTGGATTGCTGTAGCCCAAACAGTGAGATGGGAAGAGGATTTTTGGCAACAGTCTTTTGAATACAGTGGCAAGAAGACCACACAAAAGCAGAAATAAGCAAAATTTGAGAGAGACATTTTGCTCTTGAAATAGATAGGAAGAAAGAACTTGGTGATATTGTAAAAGAAAAATATGAAAAGATTTACCAAAAGCCCAGACATAGGAAAGAAACAGAACTGAACATAATATATTCTTAGCCGAGACTGGAGGAACTACAGGCATCTTTATGATTATTCCATTCTAACAAAACAACAGCAACAACCATAATATTCATTAAATTAAAGAACAGAGAAATATTATTGATTTCATTCAAGAAATATGTTGAGGGGTTCCCGTCGTGGCGCAGTGGTTAACGAATCCGACTAGGAACCATGAGGTTGCGGGTTCGGTCCCTGCCCTTGCTCAGTGGGTTAACGATCCGGTGTTGCCGTGAGCTGTGGTGTAGGTTGCAGACACGGCTCGGATCCCGCGTTGCTGTGGCTCTGGCGTAGGCCGGTGGCTACAGCTCGGATTCGACCCCTAGCCTGGGAACCTCCATATGCCGCGGGAGCGGCCCAAAGAAATAGCAAAAAAGACAAAAAAAAAAAAAAAAAAAAAAAAAAAAAAAAAAAAAAGAAATATGTTGAGGATGTGATACCAGATCTACAGAGATGACCACTGAAGTATATTATACAAATGATATTCTGAGTTTCAGAGACATAGCTTTTTTTGTCTCCTTCAAAGGACACTAATGGGTTTATATGGTTTGTAATAAACTCGCTTTAGAGTCCTTTTTGAAAGTCCTCAGAGAGAAGTGGAATTACTGGAGTAAAA
Organism: Sus scrofa; assembly: GCF_054392235.1. Classification (NCBI taxonomy): domain Eukaryota; kingdom Metazoa; phylum Chordata; class Mammalia; order Artiodactyla; family Suidae; genus Sus; species Sus scrofa. Next base: position 89,184,209 of record NC_139401.1, on the reverse strand, counting down.
TTTCAAATATAAGATTTATGGCGGACTTCTCTTATCTAAGAAGAAAAATGCACTTGTCTACATATATCATTTCGCCTTCCAAAAAACCACATTTCCTTGATCCTTCCTCCTTTCTTTGACTTTTCAACTTCTTGCAAGATAATATTTACTAACCAACAAAAGCTAATCAGCTCTAATTAAAGTCTTGGAGACATTTTTCTTCCCCCTCCTCCTGTTCTTTACAGGAGCCAAGTCCTGCCCATTCTCGTCCTTCTAGGATGCCCTGCTGCCTACTACATTAAGAGCACACTGCTTAACATGACACTGAAGTCTGTGATGACCACCTTACTGCTCCTGCCTGACAGTCAGTTTCCTCCATCCATCCTACCACCCACCTTCTGCCACCGTGCCTTGCTCATATTGTGTGCTCTCTGGAGAGCATGTCCCTTTTCCATGTCTAGGAAAATCCTATTCTCATGCTTCACCCTTTGGCCTCTTTCAAGAAGCATTCTCTTATCAATCCACTCAAAAGTACTCTCTCTCTCTCATCTAAACTACAGCCCATTATCTTTTCTCATATCACTTCTCAAAATCATTTTTGTTTCTTAAGGTATTTGTATATGTCTCTTTTACCCTCTAGATTTTAAACATATTCATGCAAGAACTATCTAACAATCATCTTGCTATCACCAAAAGCTCCACAACATGGTTCCTTCACAAACAATATATACTTAAGTGTTTATGAAATGAATGAACAAAGTACTATCTGATCAGAGATACAAAAGTTTCAATAACCTAGAAGCACTAAAAATAAAGTCAGTCAAAAACAAGACACTAAAACACACTATGCTGTTAAATATAAGCTAATGGAAACTATCTTCCTGCTTTTCTTATATCTGTAACCAAACAAAAAATATGATTAATGTTTATAGATTATTTAATCCTACTATTTAAAATATAGTATTTAGGCAAGACAAAGTCTCAAAGCAGTTACAAATCAATTACCTTTGCTTGCACTTTCTACATGTTCCAGTTCTTCAGGAAATTTCAGGATATCCCGGTATTTTTCTTCACAAATTTCAGCAATAAAATGCAAAAGGGTTGTTTTTTGATCTGCTGATTTAGTGTCTCGGATCTGGAAAGAAATAGGAGCAACTGGTTTTAGTATTTTTAGTAATGTAAATATGGACTTTTTCTTAAACAAGTTAAATAAATGAATGAATTCAATTCATTATAATGAATTTAAAAATTTTTTAAAGTTTGAGATAGTTCCTAATGGGGTCTACTAATAACGTTCTGGATTTTAAAATGAACTCTGTATTTTAAAAGTGAGAAAGATTACCCAAAAAAGTAAAAAATTAGATTTTAATATGTATTTCTTTAAATGTCTAAATTATTATGATAAAACAAACTATTCTTTTTATGAAAAAAGAACATTCACTTAAGTATTGATAATAATAGTCCAAGTTAATGTGTGCTTATGTTATTAGCATTTGGTTCGTTGCTTTATCACAGAAATATATTCTTAAAGCTGGATGCTTCTGTAAGGTTGTATTAATTTCTAGCCGTCATTGATGCAAATTAATGTAAAAGAACAACCACATTTTACCCTCCTTTACTTGCAAGGGCCATCAAAAAAGGATAACTGAAGACTTTTTATGCTGATTTATAAACAGAATCTGACCATACAATTGTGATAATGTCAAATTTTATTTGTTTACACACTGTATTTTTTTTTCAGCGACACCAGAAAAGGGAAGCTACGTTTAAAACGATAAAAATCTTTAAAGTATAGGTCAGAAAAAAAATCTATGATGAGAATCTAAGTGTTTTCTTTAATATAACTCATACTAGACTAAGCTGGAAATGAATCAAGGATTTACTTAAAAATAAAGGATAAATACAGCATAATGTATCAGGTTTTCTCATTCTATTGGATGTTTTAATTCTATAATCCTTAGATGATGGGTTTGCCCACTGATGTTCATACTGATTTGGGGTTTTTAGCTTTAAGTATTATTATTTAGAATAAATGAGTACTCTTTACAATCAGGTATATGAAAAGGCTGAGGAGGATATTTAGGTAATTTTAGAGTAATTTAATCCTTATTGTTTTAGTGGCTAAGAAAAAAAATCGCATTTAATCATTCAGGCCCATACCTTTTTGTGCTACAGCTTATGAACAACTGTTAGGTCCTCATGATATGAACAATATAAAAGAAATGTTAGTCTCAAGGTTCAACACAAACAGCCACAGGAGGCGGGACACTGACAGTTCAAGTGGTCACAATGATTTCTTTTAGAATTTCTGGGATTAAGTTATCACACATAAGTAGAATATTTTAAAATATGCATTATCATGCTGATCCACAAAACACTTTTAAGTACTACAGCACTGAAAGGACACAGTTCAAGGACAAGCTTGTAAGAACAAAAAGCGACAAAAACCTCAAGGGCAATTTAAGTAAGGGATTGCAGCTATAGAACAATCAATGGGAGGTTGGTTTTCTTTCCTAAAGAGAGGTCTTTACCCAAGATTACAGTGTTATATGTTCACAAAGAGCATCCCTTTCAGTATATACTGGATACTCCAAGTAATAAGGCAATAAACATTTTCATTTTTTCTTACAAATTACTTGAATTGCTAAATCCTAAAATTCTAAAAACATTAGATGCTAAGGGAAACTGAAGCCACATCTCCCTAAAGGAAAGAAGATTGATCTATATTTTATCATCTCTGTGGAGGCAAATTATTTGCACGCGCACGCGCGCGCATGCACACACACTCCCCACTACCAAAAACCTACCCAACTTTTAGGACACTGAATTTTATAAGTATATAGTAATTTCTTTAAATGCACATGGCCAGTACTGGAAAGGAAAACACAAAAATAGAGAAATAGCACTGTGTTCATGTGGCAATCTTCTGGGTGTTTTAAAAATTTAGCTTTTGACATGCATGCTTATAAGCACTTAATTTTCACAAACTGTATTTAATTGATAATTATTTATCCAGAATGAGATCCATAAATTTACTTTCTATTAAAAACCTTAGTAGAGACAATGGTTACAATGGTTATATATTAAATAGAAACAAAACATAAAATTTTAATGTCTTTGCCAAAATCAGAAAGAGTGATAGAAAGAGTATGCATGTACTTTTTAGAATTTAACATTCCCTTCAAAGCACGGACAGATATGGCCAAGCACCTGTCTTGTCAAGATGAGAAATATCTTAGTTGGTATGGGAAACAAATGGCTAAATCTATACTGCAATATTTATTTTTTAAATAACCTCACACAGGGAGTCCATTGTTAAGGTTTCAAACTAGCAAGGAATAATCATGACAAATATGCCTTTTTTTATTTTTCCTCTATGGGCATGACACTTAGACCAACCATTTCAAAATGAATACAGAATATTAAAATATAAGGACAAAGGGTTTTAATTTATTAAAGTACATGTATTTTGTATTATCATGTCTTCAGTCTCTTTTAGCACATCTACACCATTCATACATTAGCCATTGTCTCTCTCAGGATCTACTGTATGGTTCAATGTCAAGGCAACTAAGAGTATTCACCTTTATCACTTCTAATGGCAAATGGCATTTATCCAATAATTTGCTCTTCCAAGTGTACTAGCTGGATAGAGACATCTCTTGGGGTAATACAAAGGTAATCTAATTTGAGTATGTGCAAAATCACTTCCAAAGTGTTTGGGTTAGTTTATTAAGACGTAAAATTGAAAAATAAATCAATAAAATCGACTTCCTTTGATATCAGGTTAATTCAAAATTATGTTAATTTTACATTAACATCAAATGTTTCAGTAATACTTGTCCAGATTGCCTAAGTCTCAGTGGTGGCTCTACTCTAAGCATTTCAAGGTTTGCTCCAGCCAGAAGCCAAGTGCCTTTGTGCATCCTGGCCTGTGCCTTCCCTCTCACCAGCCACAGTTAGGCATTAGACAGATATAGGAGTTCTCTTTACAATATGCAAAAAGATGAACAAAATGGTCACCCTATAATCCTCTGCCTTGTATATATTTTCAAGCTATACAAACACAAACAATTATTTGTTTGAAATTGGAATTATTTGAAAAAGCTGAAAACGTTTTATAATTTTTTTTTTTTTTTAAGGGCCGCACTCATGGCATATGGAGGTTCCCAGGCTAGGGGTCTAACTGGAGCTGCAGCTGCTGGCCTATACCACAGCCACAGCAATGCAGGGTCCGAGCTGCATCTACGACCTACACCATTCCTATGGCAACGCCATATCCTTAACCCACTGAGCAAGGCCAGGTATCGAACCCATGTCTTCATGGATACTAGTTGGGTTCGTTACCACGAGCCACAATGGGAACTCGCATTTTGTAATATCTTAATAAGGTGAGTTATCAATGCATGATAAGAACAAAAAGAGTAATTCACCATACTCACTGATAGCGTGCCATCAGTTAATAAACCGTAGAGTGATTTTAATTATCTGACCAATAAATGTTAACATAAAGATTAATAACTAAATTTATACTAATTGTATCTATCTAATCTTTTTAACTTTCTGAAATGGTATAAGAATACAAAATACCTTTAACAGATCAACACCTATTTCTCCTGCAAACTCTGTCCCTTTCTCTTTTTTTTCTAAATAAATGGGAGTGCTATATTATGAAAAATATATTTATATGTGATGTGTTCAAATACATTTCCAAAACTTCGGTTAGGCAGATAGCAAAATATCTGAATAACTAAGAGCCTTTTAAAAGTTTTTTTTAATTTTGAATACTCTCATTCGAGCTTGAAAATCTTCCATCTTCATCCTGTTTTTGAAATCAGGAGGGTATAGCACACAGAAGCCAGCGCACAACCAGAGAGCATGAGCCAACAACATTTTAATCATCTACGTCAGTCACACTCAATCTTTCTGTGAAGGACCCCATCTGGAGGTAATTTTCCCTTATGCTGAGATTTAAGCCTATTTCTTCTTGCTCTGTCCTCAGCGGAAACTGAAAATAACCAGTCACTATCTTCTTTTCTGTATAACCACCTATCACAGAGTGAAAGTTCCGTTCTCATATGTCCTGTTTTCTTAGGCCAAACAATTGCAGTTCATTTAACCTCTCTGCACAGATGTTAGTTTTCCAATGTTTAATTTTGTCAGGGTGATTAGAGCCCATTCAAAGTTGCCATTGCAAAGTCTCCCTTCAGCCACTAGAAAAGCATCTAGTTTTCTCAGTTCTGCATTTAAGGCTCATGCCTTGAGTTGGCTCATGCCTACCTTTCTAGCATGCCCCCTGCTGCCTTCTGACCCACGCCCTTCTCTTCAGTTTGACAACTGCTTTAACATACCATGCAGTGTCATACTACTGTTTTTTTGTACACCTCGTTCTCTTAGACCCCCCAACTTTTTTTCCTATCTGCCAAGTGAATACCTATTCAATTTTCAAGACTACTCAACTACCACCTCCTATCTAAAGACTCCTCTTTCTTAGGAATAATTAATACCTTCCTTCACTATAAACATTTCAACACAGTAGTTTCTCCCAGTCAGTATGAGCTCTTTCAAGAGAAGAGACCCTATTTTCCTAATATTTATTATCCATGGTACCTAGGAGCATGTTAGGACATACCAGGGAGACCATAAATATTTCTAAATGAAGATTTTTCTCCACATAAGCTCCCATTTGTGTGGGCTATAGATCAATATTTCTAAATTAAATTCTACTCTTACTAAAGAGAGAGAGAGAGAGAGCGAGAGAGAGAGAGAGAGAGAGTGTGTGTGTGTGTGTGTGTGTGAGCGCGCGCACACAAACACAGAGTGAATCCAAAGCCCAGATTATTCCAGGACACCATATTTGTTGAGAGCCATGTTGCAGTAAATGCCAGAATAAAGTAATAACATGCCTCTCAGGAAATGGAGCACTCTGTTTGTAAGGGGAGACAGGCTAGGAACAAAGCAATTATGAATGCAGAAACATATCCGATGATCCACCGTGGGCTACAGAACTCTGCTGGGCACTATGGATCAGAGATTTACTAATGCACAGTACTTTCTTTTTTCTTTTCTTTTATTTTTTTAATTTTTTTTTTTTTTTGGTCTTTTTAGGGCCACACTCACAGCATATGGAGGTTCCGGGCTAGGGGTCAAATTGGAGCTATAGCTGCTGGCCTATGCCACAGCCACAGCAACGTCAGATCCAAGCCAAGTCTGAGATCTAAACCACAGCTCATGGCAACACTGGATCCTTGACCCACTGAGCGAGGCCAGGGATTGAACCTGCATCCTCATGGATGCTATTCAGATTTGTTTCCGCTGAGCCACAATGGGAACACCTGAACAGTAGTACTTTTGAAGATTTGGGGAACCCAGAAATCAGGGGGAAACACAGAATTATACAGAAAGGAGATGATGTAGAAGAGTAATTTGGTGGCAAATGTCAAGGACTGATATAATTAAAATGAAGACTAGGGTACATATTTTTAAAAAGGCAGAGAAAGGACAATTTCAAAACACATTGTGAAGACAAATAGGATTAAGTCACTGAAAAGAAATAGCTGGAATGAGTGAAAGGGAAAAATCAAACACTCCAAAAGTTTTACGTTCTGGTGATTAAAAGAAATGGTTGTATTATATCAATAACATGGAAAGAGATAACTCTAGAATAAGCTGATTTTAGGAAGGAAGCGGCAGCTCATTTTTTAAATGTAAGTCGTAGTAGCTATGTGGAGCTAACCTATGGGAAGGTGGTCATGGCCAATTCATTCTCTGCTTCATTTTATCCTATATTATTGCACTTAATAAAGCTTCTTAAACATCCACACGACCATGTTACTCTCTTCCTTCTAAAAATTGAATGGTCCTCTACAACTTACATAATAAAGTTCATACGTCTAATCAGAATCATTATTGAGCACAGACTTTGCATTCAGACATAACTGGGTGTGAACCTTGACTCTACCATTCATTAGTTATACGACCCTGAGCAAGTTACTTAAACACTCTGACTCAGCTTTCTCACCCATAAAATGAGCACTTAATAAGACATGAAGAATTGAGTAGGATAATGTAGTATCATGGCCATGATCATATTCCAGATGAGAAGTGATGAGAGCTCATTTTAACTTCCCATTTTCACCCAAATTCATTACCATCACCTAAAAGTCTCTCTGGGATCTGGTCCCCTGTTACCAGGGAGATCGTATCTCTAGCTATTATCCCTCACCGGCCCCCTTCAGCCATACTGGCCTCCATTCTGCTGCTCCTTGAAATCACCAGGCATGCGTCTTACATGCCTGTGCGTGCTTTACTTTGTGTGAGTGCTTTTTTTCTGCCTGGAAAGTTTTGCTTTTACTCATCTGCATGGCTAGTTCCTTCCCTTCCTTCAAGATCTGTACTCAAAAGTCACTTTCTCAGTATGCTCTAATATATACCCTATTTATTTATTGTCTGTCTCTGCTACATTGTCAGCTACATAAGTACAGGGCTTTTTGTTGTCTGCTGTGTTTACTTAATGGCTGCCATATAATAGGAGCTTAATTCATGTTTATTGAATGCATGGATGGGTGAAGGTTTCAACCCATTTCCTTATGTTCTTTCTGACCTTAGATGCTTTCTTCCTTCATTGGATGGTATTATACTATACTACCTTTAAGAGGAAGGAGAACCAACATTTTTAACCCATGTGACTGTGGGTCAAGCACTTCGATACATGTTTTATATGCATTACCTTTTTTTATGCTCAAAAGAATTTAGTTAGTTATTAATGTGCCCATTTTATAGGTAAGGGACCAGGTTTAGAATACCTAAGTAGCTTGGCCTAGGTCACACAGATAATAAGAGCTGGTGCCACAACACAACATGGTAACTTATGTACATTGGGTGCCTAATGCATACTGGACTGAATTAAGTGTCATGGGTAAGGAAGGTGACAGGAGTGGTGGGCAGGGTCATTCAGGGAAACTGGTGCTAATGATCCTCTTTTAACTTTCCTAAATGGAATTAATAAATTCTGGTTTTGTTTTCCCACAGTGATTTATATACATTATAATTATAGGATTTATTCCATAAAATATAATTTTGTTAGACAAGGAGTCTCACCTACTAAATTGTAAACTCCTCAAGAAAGAGGACTATATCCATTTTGTTGAATAATTGTTTGTTGAATGACTAAATGCTACAAAGAGGCCAAAGACAATTAGGACTTGATGATTAGAGAAACCTTCAGTGACCTTCAAGCAGAGTTTCAATACAGTGACAGGAGTGCAAAATTAAAAAGAATGGACAGTCAGAAAGAGGAGTTAACATGTAAGGTAATTCATTCAAAATATTGATTATGGATAACAAATAACTAGATAATTGAGGAATAGAATTATCTTAATTATGCTGCTAGTTTGGGTCTGCAACTACAATTTATTATTCGGATTCAAAAATTCTTGAGTAAATATTTACACAATAATTCAAATTTGCCAGTAAAAAGTGAGTTTGCTGCTTGAGTGAGAGTTGGAAGGCATGAGCGATCTGCTGGGTTATCTAGTCCATCACTGCTAATACAGAGTAGATAAGACACATTACAGCATCATATAAGAGTTTTTTTCAATACATTTTTGGGTGAAAAAGGGCAGCAGAACTAGCAGCTGGAAATTGGTGAGGCTAGTAAACAAAGGTTATTGGAATTATTTGTCCCGAATAAGTTCAGCATAATTAGGGCTGAAGGGAATCAGGCAAAGGAATAAGAATTAAAAATCATGAGAAAGGAAAAATGGATGGACACTGACTATTACACTGGTTCTCAAATCATGGGCCCTGAACCAGCCGCATCAGCATCACCTGTGAACTTGACAGAAATGCAAATTTCGGGCCATAACGGAAATCAACTGAATCAGAAACTGAGGGTGCAGTGCCTCAGTTAGTGTTTTAAAACACTGGCAAAAAAAATTCTGATAGCACCTCCAGGTGATTCTGATGCATGCTTAAATTTGAGAACCACCAACCTTTTCTGAAGGAAATTTCCAGGCAAGAATATGCTAGGCAATTGTCCACAGCTTGCCTGGGCCCTCTCATAATTACTTTCACATGTAGCGAGTTGATGTACCAACATGATGTCAAAGCTTAGAGGGGAATTGTCTAGCAATCTGTGGCACCTGAAGGACAGAATCACTCTCAATGTTCTTAATTTACATTAAAAATGAGACTGCTTTGTATCATAATTTGCCATCTACTTATTTAAGAGTAGATGATCCAAACAATATGTCCCATGCTGTGAAGCTTCTAAATGTGTTGTTCATAAGTCTTCTAAACTGTCCCTCTTTCTTCACCCAAAACTGTATTGAAAATACACTTTTATGATGCTGTAATATGTCTTATCTACTCTGTATTAGCAGTGATGGACTAGATAACCCAGCAGATCGCTCATGCCTTCCAACTCTCACTCAAGCAGCAAACTCACTTTTTACTGGCAAATTTGAATTATTGTGTAAATATTTACTCAAGAATTTTTGAATCCGAATAATAAATTGTAGTTGCAGACCTCAGGTTTCAATAATTTCCATAACAAGTCTTACATTGCAAATGTATTTTCACCAGTCCAAATTTCAGGGCAAATGTATATTGGCCCCAAGTAGATTAACGCCATGACCTATATGCGAAACAGAGGTTCTTCATAGGAAAGTACAGCGATCAGACCACAGTGGGTGAATGTAAGGAGAAAGAGGGCAAAAGGAGGGAACATCATCCCTGTCCATTACATGGGCACATTCTGATATTGCATTTCCTGTGTCAGCAACCCAATTTGTGGTGGAAGGCCAAGAATGAGAATGTGTTCGTTCATTACTGCACATTAGGTAGGAACAAAGCTATGGATCATATGCTCCTAACAAAAAAGATCTTAAACCCAACTTGCAGAGTGTTGCTGAGAATTATCAGAATGACTAACAAAGCAAACATCCAGCCAGCTGCCAGAGAATGTTCTCTTCCAGAAGAAGCAAGAATATGCAGAAAGAACATCAGGTTTTCTTGCATGGATTGCTGCAGAATGAATATTTATCAGAGATGAAACTGATTTTCTGTAAAGAACAGAAGAAATGCAGTGATAAGGCAGAGTGGATGTTACTTGAAAAATTTCAGGATGCATTTAAGCAGGTCGAAGAGTATTAAAACTTCAATGTGATGGAATCCAAAAAAATACAACAAACTAAGTGAACAGAACAAAAAAAGAAGCAGACTCGCAGATATACAGAACAAACTAGTGGTTTCCGGGGGTGGTGGGGAGAGTGAATGGAGGGTTGGGCAATATAGGGGTAGGGGATTCAGAGGTACAAGCTATTAGGTATAATATTATACATTAACTATACCTCCAAAAGAAAACTTCAATGTGAGGTAAGAGTCCATGTCTCCAGATTACATCAGAAGGAAGGCCTTTCTAGAAATGCTCTCTCCTTTTTCCCCCAGTGGTCATACAAATGGCCACATGAAACTCAGCAAACTTATCTACAGGTCCTTTACTCAGGAGAACTCTGGATTGCCTAATCCCTCTGTGTCAAGGACAGAGCCTGACAGATAGCAACACTCCAGGATCCACATTGTTATTGGAGTGGCCTTGGAAAAAACTAGAAAAGGAAAATGCAGTGAAGGAATGTGTTTGCATCATTGGAATAAACCCACCCAAACTACCAATATGATCAGATCATTCAACTTAATTTATTTTAGCAAAAATTGTCCCTAATCATGGTTCCTTTTTTTCCCTATTATATTTGTATATTCATGGAACAGTTAATATTTAAGCAATCATGAATGCTCCAGTGCATATATCAAAACAACTACTACTGTGTGTCAGTCTTGGTACAGCATGTGTATTCTAATGTTAAGCTCCTTTATTTAAACCAAACTCAGTTCTGTGCTCTCTATGAAGGGTTGTTTACAAATTACTGCTTTCTTCAACATCACCACACACACCACAATAGCACTGAGAAAGATAATGTATTTTTAAGGATCATATAAGGACATTAGCTTTGTAGCTACGACCAGACAGGTTTCAAACATGCTTTCCTGGCTATATTCCTAACTCTCACTCCAAATGCTTTTCTGGGTGCTCCATGACTAGGGCTGACGCTAATTCAGCTAAATGTAATTTACAGTAGAAAGATGTCTTAATTCTTTAGGGCCTGAATTGCCCCCCTTTGCACTCTTGGTTTGAGTATTATAATGTAATTTCCCCCCAAAAGAGCACAGATGATATCACTTGTGTAAAAGTCAAGCACTTTAAGAGTTTTACACTTGTTAGCTTAATTTATGGCAGCAACCTCTGAAAGAAAAGCTCAAACTTAAAATCATGACAACATTAACAGGCATAAGGATTCATCTCAATTGCCACCTCCAGGCCCAGCAGGGCACGGGTGACATTAGTTTCCCAGAGAAGACAAATTTTGCTTTGCTATTCTTCCTGCTCCACCTCTCAAGATTTTATTTTCCCTTCTAGCCTTACTTATTCAAGGAGAATGCCCTGCATATGCATTGGCCTGAAGTAGCCAGTCCCAGTGGCAAATCAACACCCATTTGTCCTTATTTTAGGAAAGGCCAGATAAAAATTAATGAATTATGTCTATACTTTAAAAAGAAAAGCTAGTCTGGCACTTTCAAGTGCTCGTAGTTATTCAACCTGCCTATAGGAGGCTTACCAAGTAGAAGTTCCTCTGAGAATAGCTTTAACAGAAATCAAGTTATTCTAAATTGGTACAGAATTAGTTTACAAGCATGAATATCCCTAAGGTCTTAAGTGGTTTCCTCTCAGAAATGGTTTAAGCATTTAACTAAAACTTGTAACATTTATTGTCATGAGTATTTTATTTAACATAACTGTTTGTATGCATGAGGCTTGAGAGTGGGTGTAACAATTTTGTGGTTACTTTTCTTTACATAGCTTTAAAGATTATCACCACCAAAAGGATATATAGAACTGACCTTGCTCTGTATATGCAATGTAAATAAGCAACGTTTGGAGGTGCAACATTAGTGGTTTTAGCTATTTAAGAACAAGATATGTAATACAGCTAAAGAATAATTAGAATCTGATACTGAGGAGTACCTCTTCAGAGGTGAGTTATATAATTAGTTATATCCATTCATTCATTTTCATGAATGTATACTGCTCCACCATATGACTGTAAATAATTTTACTTATATTCTCACGTTGAACATTTCCATTATCTAGCTTCCCTTTTGGGGGTGGTGGGGGAGTCATTACTGATATTATCATAGGTAATGCTGCAGTAAACATACTTTTATTTTAGGAAAATATACATAAAATCAAACTTACGATTTTAGCCATTTTTAAGTGTACAATTAAGTGTTGTTAAGTATAGTCAACATCATGGTGCAGTCATTACCACCTTCCATCTCCAGAACATTTTCATCATCCCAATACTACAACCCTGTACCCCTTAAACAATAACTTCCAACCCCCTCCCCTGCAACCTCTAGCAACCACTACTCTACTTTGTCGGTATGAATTTGTCTATTCTTGGTACCTCAATTAAGGCGAATTTTCAATATTTGTCTTAATGTGTCTGGCTTATTGCACTAAGCATAACGTCTTCAAAGTTCATCCATGCTATAGGATATACCAGAATTTCCTTCTTTTTAAAGACTGAATAATATTCCACTGTATGTGTATACCACATTTTGTTTATCCATTTATCTGTCAGTGGACAATTAGCTTTGGCTACTGTAAACAATACTGATATAAATACTGGTGTACAAATATGTGTTAAAGTCTCTGCTTTCAACTCTTTTATGTGTATACACAGAAGTGGAATGTTCCAGCATACTGTAATTCCAACCTTAATTTTTTGAGTACCATTTAACATTCATACAAGCAATGCACAAGTGTTCCAGTTTCCTAAACTTTTCTTCTTCTGATTTTTAGATAGTAGCCATCCTAATGGATATGAAGTGGTATCTCTCTGTGGTTTTGATTGACATATCCCTAATGATTAGTGATGCTGAGCATATTTTCATGTGCCTATCAGCCATGTTATTTATTTATTTATTTATTTTTGTCTTTTTAGGGCCAAACCTAAAAAGCATATGGAGGTTTCCAGGCTAAGGGTCTAATCGGAGCTATAGGTGCCAGCCTACGCCACAGAGAAAGCAACGCCAGATCCAGGCTGCATCTGTGATCTACACCACAGCTCACAGCAATGCTGGATCCTTAACCTGCTGAGCAAGGTGAACCCACAACCTCATGGTCCCTAGTCAGATTCGTTTCTGTTGCGCCACAATGGAAACTCCCCAGCCATCTTCTTTAGACAAATGTCTATTAAAGTCTTTTGCCCATTTTTCAATTTGGTTGCTTGTGGGCTTTTTTTTTTTTTTTTTTTTGGTTGACTTGTAGGAGTTCTTTATACATTTTGGATGTTAATTCTTTATCAGATATGTGATTTACTAATACATTCTCCCATTCTCTGTGTTGTCTTTTTACTCTATTGAAAGTGTCCTGTGATGCTACAATTATTCTTATATATGTCTCTAGAGTCCTTATGTAATAGCTTATCTAGAAAATATACTAGGAGTGACATTTCTGGTCACTGTATATTCAGCATTTCTAGATAGTTCCAAATTGTTTTCTGAAATAGAGGTACTAAGTTACATTCTCACCAGCAGTTCCGTTTGACACATATTCTTACTCATACTTTATTATCAGAATTTTAAAGTTTTTCCAGTCTCATGGGTATGAAATGGTATCTCATTGTGGTTTAATTTAATTGTAGGTGTGAATATAAAATGATATAGACATTTTGGAAAACAGTATCTTTTAAAATTAAACCTATACTTTCCGTAAGACAGTGTTCCCACTCCTAGGTATTTACCCAAGATAAATGAAATTTATGCCTTGTACATGAATATTAATAGCAGCATTAGGATTTCTATGGTGGCTCAGTAGGTTAAGGATCCAGCATTGTCACTGCTGTGGCAAGGGTCAATGCTGTGGCTTGGGTTCAATCGTTAGCACAGAAATTTCTGCATGCCACGGGCATAGCCAATAAATAAATAAATAAAAGATGCATTATTTGAAATAGACAAAAAGTAGAAATAACCCAAATCTCCATTAACTGATGAACGGAAACATGTCATATTCATACAAAGGAATATTATTCGGTAATAAAAAGAAACCATTGATATATGCCATAATGTACATGCTAAGTGAAAGCCATACTGAATACAAAGTAACACAAAACACTACATTACTTGATGATTCCATTCATACAAAATGGTAAAACTATAGTGACAGAAAGCAAACAAGCAGTTGTCTGGAGCTAGGAGTGGGGACTGACTGCAAAAGGCCACTCTAGATTTCAATGAAGGTTACACAACTGTATACAAATAACAAAATTTATCAGACTGCATATTTAAAGTTAATATGACAGTATACCAATTATACTTCAGTAAAGATACTATTAAAAATTACAGGTTAAGTTCAAATTGCTCTTGAAAGTGTCCTTTGATGCTGAACATGTTTTGCTTCTGAATTAATACAACAAACAAACAAAAGTCCTAAGAAGATACTTTCAGAAATTGATGGGTACCCTGGGGCCTTTCTCCTATATTTCTTGAAAGCTGAAACTTGTAAACATAAAGGGATCCTAATGACCCAGGTCATGATTGATAAAAATATCCTTGGAATCGTATACCTGCATCTCTCTCCAAATCTTTGAATAGCTTATGATGCTTTTCAGCTTTCTTTAACACGTTTCCAAGGAAAATATTGTTTTAATATAAGTATCCATCTATCTGCTTGAATTTTAATTTTGAGCTCCTTTATCTAAATAGTAAGCCTCTGAATAGCTTAAATCTCCTCAAAGTTTCCTGGACCCTAGAGTGAGTCCTCACATAGAACATTAAACAGTGACATTCTTCATTCCCATTTAACCTGAAAAAAAATCTCACAACATTCTCTTATTAAAAGAAATATTATTTTTCGTTTTGTTTTGTTTTGCCCAATTAGTGAATAATGAAGGGTACGGGCATCTAACAGCCATACAATAGTACGACTGTATTACTGGTTTTGAACAGGTATTGATTCACTTTGTCCAAAATTTCAAAAATACTAACATTTAATCATAGAAAGCAGGTAAAAACTTAAGAGAAGCAGTTTTAAAGCTACTCTTACCAGGACATAAAAGGGAAAAAAAGTATTCCGAGAATACAGATTAAAAAATAAAGGAAATGGGAGTTCCCGTCGTGGCGCAGTGGTTAACAAATCCGACTAGGAACTATGAGGTTGCGGGTTTGATCCCTGGCCTTGCTCAGTGGGTTAAGGATCCAGCGTTGCCGTGAGCTGTGGTGTAGGTCGCAGACACGGCTCGGATCCCGCGTTGCTGTGGCTCTGACGTAGGCCAGTGGCTACAGCTCTGATTAGACCCCTAGACTGGGAACCTCCATAAGCCATGGGTTCGGCCCTAGAAAAGGCAAAAAGACCAAAAAATAAAATACTAAAAAAAAATAAAGATAATGAAAGAAAAGAAAAAGTGAATGGCAAGTTTTTGTGTTTGTCCCAATGACAGAGGTCAGGAAAAGCAAAATCTAAAGTTTGGTGTGGGGAAGAGAAGTAATGCGCATGTAAATAAGTCTGGTATTGTGCTTTTCCTTTCTAAAGAAGAGGGGCAGCTTTATAGAATGGGCTACCTTGTAACAGAGGTATTTTGCTATCTTGTAGTTAGTTAACCAGTATTTATAGCAACATAGATTACTTTTCATGCTGTGCTATTATATAACAGCCTTCTCCCTTTGCTACTCACCCTGTCTCTTATTTTAGTCTTAAAACTAGCTGCATTACAATGGCATTGGCAACTAGTTCATCAAGCTCTCAAAGACTAGAGATGTATGCTTTATTTCTCTTTATCCTACAATGCATCCAGCACTGTTCCAGAGAAAATAATAAATGGGGCCATCTTACTGACCAAATACTACCTGAAAAGTATTTATGAATAAAGGTAATTCTTAGGTTCCCTAAAATTGTCACAGGGATGATTGGATGTTTAGAATTTTGTTTGAATATTAACTACTCATAAACCCCTTCCATGGGCATCAGCCCTCCTTCTTAAAATTATGCCATGCCCTCATTAATATGGTTTCATTGGGCAGGAAAATCAGTTTCTAAGATGATCAGTCACATGCAGTCACCAGAGCCACATTTTTGGAACAACAGTTTTATACAGGGTTGAAATCCTCTTCGAACAGAGCTTTTATAGAGTAAAAAGGCATTTGTTTTCCAACTTACTAATTATATTCACTAAATGCTGTTCATGTTGTCAACTTTCCCCTACTGTGAGAATTACAAAATCAGTCATAAGATTAAACTCAGAAAATGACTACAGCAATTCACAGAATACTAAGCCAGCTGGGTTCATTTAAATCTTCCATGGAAACAGTCTTTGTGGCAAACCTAGTAAGACCTACAGCTCGTCCCATAAATCATCATTTTTTTTTTGTCTGCTCCAGTGCTGAAATTGTTTATTGCCACCCCTGATATATGGGAGACTCATCAAGAATAAAAAAAGATTTTTTGTAACCTAGAGAATTATTCATCTCATCTCTGCCAGACATACTACCTAATATAACAGTTGACTATATTCATTACTGTTTAGTCACAATGACTTCAACCAGTATAGTTGTGGCACAGTATTAAGTTGATTGCATTTTTTCATATCAGTGCAGTAGGATACAATTTAAAAAATGAAAGCATATACAGATGTATTCTTTTTCTTTTTTTGCTTTCATTGAGATGTATCTGTATTTAATGAGTCATAACCAAGCCATACACAAGTCCTGTACTGGAAACAAATTCTATCCTTCACTATAGTTCTATATACAAATATATGTTGTTGGCTTTTTAATAATTATTATTGGCAGGAGATAAGAAGGATAATATGGCAATGCTTAATTTGCATTTTTAAAAGCTCTTTATGGGTTTGTCAATTTATGTATAAGAAGAAATATTTAACTCAATCCTATTTCTCTGGAATCATTCAATTCTGAAAATCACTACTGAAACATTCTTAAGCTTTCATTCCTTTTCTCTCTTATTTTGCCTCTCCATCTCTTGCTCTTTCATTCTTGTTCTACACACACACACATTCACTCACTCACTCACTCATTCACTTTGGGGCTTGGTCTGGCTTTTATTTCCTTTTTCTCAGTCCTTTTCCTAATATAAGACTCAAAAATTGGAATCCCTTCCATATCAAAAAGATCATGTGTTTGCAAAGGGGAGTCCAATAACTAGGCATAACCGGTCCACAGGGCAAGTATGTAGGTATATACCATATTATTACTCCACACAGCAAATTATCCAAACATATGGGAAGCAGATTTAACTGTTACACAGGAGGTAAAACCATGGATAGAATAAGAGACTCCACTATATTACAGATTACAGTTAAGGGCCTTGGTGTGTGTATGTGTGTGTGTGTATGTGATTAGAGGACAGAACATTTTTACATATCTAAGTAAAATAGAAAAGCTTATTGAGTGGAAAAAAAGCCAATGTCTCCAAAGCAGTCTGTATTGACAAGAAATGCTAATCAAGCCTGCATCAGACAAATTACATTTCCAAACTACTGTTCTCCAGAGAATTTAATAAACTGAAATTTGGGGAGGATAATGAAGTTTTCACACAACCTAAACTAAAGTGTTGTAAATGTGATAATATCTAAACAGATGTAATCAAATTCTGAGAAAACAAACAAGTGTTACATTTAAAGTATTAGCTGACTAATTTGCAGCAATGAATGTAAATTAATGAATATTTCAACTTAGAGAAAATCTTTAAATAAGCTCATGGGACTTCTGTATTTTTAGACACAAGTAGGAGAATAAAGGTGTGAGTTTGTTTTAATCAGAGCTCAAGATTTCAAAAAAGATATTCTGATAGACACTCTTTCATAACTATACCAACTTGAAGATGTATATCTATAAAACTGGTTAATTCCTGTGCCTAACATAATCATATAGTTTTAGCCCTGAGGAGACAGAAGTCAGTCTTTTCTCCCATCTCAATTCCATAATGTAGGCTACAGAGAATAAGATACAATGCATCTCCACGTTAACATAAATAAGCAAATTATTGTAACCATTTGGAAAAATTGAGATTACTTTCTTAAAAGAAAGCATCTCCAAAGACAGAAATACACCAGATAGAGAAAGAGACTAGGTATGCTACATCTTAGAATTGGGAAAAAAGGCTGATTTTCACACTGAAGGACAGTCTTCAAAGCAGACAGTAATGTATTCATGGGATAACAAAATTAGGGATGTGCACTCACTCATATGTTTTCAACTCTTAGAGGGCTGCATTTTTAAAGAAGAGAAACTCAGAAGTAGCCTGTGTTTTGCTCAGATCTTAAATGGCATAGAGGGCATTGGAGGTGAGGGCTCTGGGTTGGGTATGAGCTGGCATCCTGATTACTGAAAAGATGCAATGACTGAAGAGGTCTTTCACTATTAACATTTGCCTACACGCACAAGTCCACATGCACTGATTAAACAGTATGTGCCTCAGGACATATAATGAATCACATACGGGAGCTAAAAGAGCTTACGGAAAGTCATTTCTCAAAAAAAAAATAAATTTAGCATTCTATACATTTCAACATTTCTGCACTTACTGACTTAAGTAATATTAATGCTTGCTCTTTGAAAATCACAAATTTCAGTATACTGATTTTCATGAGGAACTACAGGAAACAAAAACCCCTGGCATAGTTATGGGAACGGAATTTAAAATGTCACAACTGGCAGTAACATAAAGGTTCAACATTCATCTTTAAGCTCAAGAAACTATTCAGTGGTTATCAATGATGAGAGCCCATTAAGCACAATACAATACAACACAATGGATTTAAATAAAGATCAAGGAACAAATATGCTGAACAAAGGAAACCATTTAAGATTAAGAAAGATATCCTGTCCTTATGCCATTCTATGGTGCTTAGTTATCTCAGAGATCAACAATGGTGAATGTTCTTGCTTCAATGTATGTAATACAATGAGGCAGAGACAAACCTTTACCTTGAGATGTTTGTGTCTACTGGTCATAAATGATGAGTGAATGATACAGTGTATCACAATATTATGTGGTAATATTTTAAAAATGCATAGTAACAGGAATGAGCCCCCTTGTATTTTGAAGTAGCATTGGATCTTATATCACTGATTATAATCAGGGATTCAGGGAGATCACCAAGTGGAAACTCAGCTGCAAAGAGCCCCACATGGAGGAAAATTTAAAGAACCCACAGGAAAAAAAAGGGAAAAAGAAGACTGAACATTCCATTCAACTCCATTCTTGATAGAGAATCTAATCTCTTTCACGTAATTTTTCTAAGACAAATTATATCCCTTGAAGCAACTCTCTTCTCAGCAAATTATCAATCACATGTGCCCCAAATCCAAATAATGTCAAACACTGTCTTCCAGGAAGAAGCATATTTGAGCGAAGCAAAAGAGATGATCAAATTCTAAAAAATACACTGAGCCACTGAAATAATTTGAAATTGTGGATTCGAATTCTGCTTCCGATCACTGAGTGATCCAGGTAAGCCAGCTCTCCTGTGAACAGATCATTTGTAGAAAACATGGTTTGAGAAGAATAGCCAACCTTGCCTACGCCAAACTGATATGGTCTGAATGCCTATACATGCACACATGTGATTGATCTATAATTATTCAGATTACTGAATGCTATTTAATTACAAATATAGGGGTTCTACTACCTGGATAATTAAAATCTATTACAGGAGAAACTTTCTATTAATATTCCCCAAATGCCTACTATTTCTATTTGAATAACAAAAAAGAGACACTCGCAATTTTACAAACTACTAAGGAGTCTAAAACAATCACATATGATTCTCCCTGTTTTCAGTACTCTGCAAGAGGCAGAGTTGGTTCTGTAATGCTTCCTTGAAATGAACCACATGTAACTAAAAAACATTCTGTTACAATGCAGTGAGAGGCAGTGTTGTAAATTCTGGACACAGAAAATTTAGATTTAAGTCCAAACTTGGGCATTTACCAGCTTTTGGATCTTGAAAAAGGTGTTTAACCCAACAGGGGTTTAGTTTTCTAATTTGCAAAATGGAGTTAATAATAATAAACTTCCCTGAATCACAAGGAAATTTATTTTATAAACCGTAAAAACAGAAGCAGCCAAATGCATAGACTACTCACCAGGATTTATTGATCTTTGCTAGGATGCCTTTTAGTATATCCTATAATGATTATTTTCGCAAATATTTTTGGTTATATATTAATAGTCCCATATTTATTTATTGACCCATACTTGAGGGTGAATCTCTGCTTTATATTTATAGCAAACAACATTTTTATGTTTTTACAAATAAACCATAGCAAAGTGTTACAATTCCAAATGCAATAGTTTTGAAGGTAAAAATACACTCTTTAATCTGTGAGGAACTAAATTCTCTCACTTTAAAAATGTTAATACTTATGCTGAACACTCACAACATATCCTTTATTTAATCAAATTGCCTAGCTTTCATGCAACGGTAGTTTATTGAGGGCTTCCTATACAATAGACACTGGGAATAATATGTAGAATAAAATAATAACCACCACCCCCCATGAGTTCTGACTTCTTAGAAAAAGAAACAAAATAATTATAGTAAAGTGTGGACATTCCTATAATAATTATCCTCACAATATGTAGTGGGAACCAGAGAAG
The DNA here is from genome assembly GCF_054392235.1 of Sus scrofa. Lineage (NCBI taxonomy): Eukaryota > Metazoa > Chordata > Mammalia > Artiodactyla > Suidae > Sus > Sus scrofa. The sequence goes on along the minus strand of NC_139401.1, from coordinate 89,163,490 downwards.
AAGAGCTAAAAGGTAAAAAGCAGAAGAAGCAGAATAGCAAAGGACATTATAAAAACATGAAAGGAAAGCTCTTCCAATTACATTTTTTTAAAAAAAAGGGTGAGAGAGGGAGTTCCCGTTGTGGCGCAGTGGTTAATGAATCCGACTAGGAACCATGAGGTTGCGGGTTCAATCTCTGCCCTCGCTCAGCGGGTTAAGGATCCGACATTGCCGTGAGCTGTGGTGTAGGTCGCAGACGCGACTCGGATCTGGCGTTGCTGTGGCTCTGGCGTAGGCTGGCAGCAACAGCTCCGATTAGACCCCAAGCCTGGGAACCTCCATATGCCACGGGAGTGGCCCTAGAAAAGGCAAAAAGTCAAAAAAAAAAAAAAAAAAAAAAAAAAGAGTGAGAGAGGGAGTTCCCATTGTGGCTAAGCTTTATGAACCTGGCTGTTCCACAGTGAGAAGGTGGCTGGCAGCAATCCAGGAAGAGAGCCCTAACAAGATATCAACCAGGTTAGCATCTTTATCTCAGACTTCCAGGTCTCCAAAACCATGAAAAAATACATTTCTGTTAAGCCACCTAGTCTGTGGTATTCTTTTATGGCAGTATGAGCTGACCAATACTCAACCAAAGTATTTCACTCCTCTGAGCGAAATACTTCTCATCTGGAGACTGAAGAGGTTAGACTAGATAATTTCTAATGTTAAGGTCCTAAGTTTAGATAAAGACACTCCACATTATTTCAGTTACAAATGATTAGATATTGTGAAATATTTAGAGTACTTAGATACAACTTTTTTCTTAGGTCCTTTGTAGATTCTCTCTCTCTCTCTCTTTTTTTTTTCCCTTGGAGGGCCGTACCCGCAGCACATAGAAATTCCCAGGATAGGGATTGAATCGGAGCTGCAGCTGCTGGCCTATACCACAGCCACAGCAACACAGGATCTGAGCCGCCTCTTCAACCTACACCACAGCTCACAGCAACGCCAGGATCCTTAACGCACTGAGCAAGGCCAGAGATTGAACCTGCATCCTCACAGATACTAGTCAGGTTCATTATTGCTGAGACACAACGGGAACTTCCAGTTGCTGCTTTTTAAAGCCAAAGTTCTGCAGCCTCTCCTCTGTTTCCAGCTGAGCTTCTCCCTATAAATTCCATTTTTTTCTTAAATCAGGCGGAGTCACTTTCTGTTGCTTGCAAAGAAAGACCCTTATCTGATATACCCATGAAGGTTAATGCCTAGGGATTTCTAAGTATTTTAAAATGTTTTGTTCCTATGTAGATTATACATATTATACATTGAAAACATAAACAACAAGTGACCCTGAAGTACAACATTTCTATTGGTTAGAATTTTAATAACCAACAGGCAAGCAGGGGCCAAGCTAACACTGGAAACACATCTGCATAGAAATGATTTTTATTACAGTTCAGCACCCTGGTTTGGTGACTCACAAGTGATAATACACTGCTGCAAATTAACAAAGCATTTTGTGGTGAGGGTAATACTTATAGTAATGATACCCTTTAGTGATATTTGACATCTAGGTTAACCTGTCTGTTTTCCTTTTCTTAGCAAATATTATAGGAGTCAATTTTGACCATTTGAATAACATTACTTCCCCACAAGAAACATCTGATAAGTTCGACTTCTTACGTCATCGTTCCTTTTTAAGTAGATGAATATAACATGATCTATAGCTTCTTGTGAAAAGCAGTGGGTTACAGTTTTAAATTCACTGAGAAAGAAATTATCATCTGGTTAGGTAAATAGTATCATTTTAAAAACATAATCAGTACTCTGCAAAGAAAGTTCCCATTGCTATTTTTTAAGGAAAAAAAAAACACTAAGAAAAAAAAATCAAATAATCTTCTATAAAATAACTGGAATTTAACAGCAATTCTAACTACATCTGTAGTTAGTTAACCCCATTTTAAACCTAAGCTAACTATTTCAAGGTATTTCAGTAAATTTCTGTCATTTTAGACATTTACATCTACTCAGAATCCTTTGTATTCCATGAACATCCTTTTAATCCTAGACATTGTAGGAATATCATGCATGTATATGATATTTCTCTTTCTTAATGACAAGACTGTCCCTGAAGATAAAAATTCTGCTGAAAAGTGGGGGAGGGGTAGATTTTAAAACATTCACTTCTTTTTCTTTTAGAACTTCTATTACTATATGATAATATATCCCACAAGATTATTTTTTACTTTATTTGGAGTTGGCAAAAATCTTTGTGTTGAATCCTTTGAGCATACCTCTAGTGATAGATGTCAGACCAGCACTGGCTAGAAGAACTTTTATTTGACAGGTAGATGACAGGAAGAAGCTTCTCTCCAAAATATAAGATGCAACTGTTCAATCCTTCTGTAAGATTAATGCAATCTTTTGTTCCTATGTATTAATGACTTATTCATTCTTACTTCCAAAAATTCAGTTCATGTAATTAATTTGAATACGTGAAATTAACGCATTTAAAAAAGGTAACTAGTTATTCAAATTAGGATAGTTTGTTCTAAATGTTTCTTACATGAATTAAATGTGAAAGAGGTAATGCTACAAATTTCTAATAATATTCTCTTTTAATCTATAATATTTTTGTAATTCTCAACCAAAAATACTTTAAGATTCACTCACTGTGCATACAGCATATACTCTAGACAAGCAGCATCTTGATAAGAGATGTTTTCACTAGTATTGAGAATATGCTATGCAATAAAATGAAAGGGTCTTAAGTATTTAGTTTTATCCTACAAATCTAGCTGTGAGTTATTCCAATTTATTCGAAACATTGCCTTATTCTCTTTGGCATTGTCAATAATTTCATGTTCCCTAATATCACAAGAAGAGGGGCTAAAAATGTTCTTTTGACAAAAATCTAGCATGCCAGACATCTTCCCTATTTTCCTTCCTTACACCCCTCAAAAATAAATCGGGAATAAACAGATACAATTTCATTATGCATCCTATTATCTCCAAATGTTACTTTTTATGTCTATCTGGGTTACAACTATCAGGAATACATCATTTTTGATACATACTAAAAATGCTAGTCCATGTGTATGTAATGCACATCTATTTAATGTATGAATAGAAAAGAAATTTATATCTGTTCTTAGATTGGGGATTCTTGTAATAATATACCTCAAGAACTAACCAAAATACTGTAATGTTTTCAGATGTTAAAGTAAAAAGACAAGTGAAAGAATGGTGAGATGTCAGCGATAGATAGCTTGTTTTCAGATTTTTGTCTCTAGCTTTCTTATAAGCCTTCATCTGAGTGTGTTCCATTTTCTTTGTGTAACAGTTCTTTTCCTTGAATAACTTGGTTTGCTCTAATCTAAAAGTGGATATATAAATCACTTTTGCACTGTCCTGTTTCTTTGTTTACTTTCTTTCTTTTCTTCTTTTTTTGCATTTTAGGGAAATCACTTTTGCACTGTCCTGTTTCTTTGTTTACTTTCTTTCTTTTCTTCTTTTTTTGCTTTTTAGGGCCACACCACAGCATATGGAGGTTCCCAGGTTAGGAGTCAAATCGGAGCTGTAGCCGCTAGCCTATGCCACAACCACAGCAATGCAGGATCCGGGCCACATCTGTGACCTATGATTGTCACTTGATTTTTTAAAAACTTTTAGTTAATGGTCTAGACACCTAGCATAAACTTAATAGCAAAAAACTATTCAACAATAAATACTATAATTTTCTTAGAGGACAATAAGCAAAGCATATTCAGAAAGGAATTTCTGGCTATTTACCTCATTAAATTTAGCTTCTCAACTACTTTTTGAAGAAACATAAATTAAGTGTGAAGGGATTGATATACAAGATTGTGGTCTACTTTATAAAAGGAATTGTTTTTAAATCTAAAAACTCCAGAAAGAATTGATCAGCAAGAGTTCAGTACTACACTAGAAAAGAATTTGCAGTCTTTGAGATTTCACTACAGTAAGATTTTTCAAAATCATTTATCTGTTTTAATTGAGATACCATTCACATGCCATAAAATTCATCCTTTTAAAGCATACGTGTTTTGGTTTATGTAGTATTGCTATTTAGAGTGAGCTCTCTCATAGAAGAGATTATTACTGTAAATTGGCAATATAAAATGTGACCTTACCTTACAGAGAAAGTTGATCTTAAAACCGAAAGACTGGGCATTTCTTGAGCCTGAGTTCATGTAGTTTCCAACCAAAAGGATTAACTCTAAAAGTCTGTGAAAGCTTTCACTTTTCTTCAGTTCTTCACAGGCCAGAGTTACTGCTATGATGCTTGGTTTGATGTTGTTTACATGTTCTTCAAACATGAGCTTGAAAAGAATGCTATTGAGACGAGGCCGCAACATTTTCACTGAGCTCATCTGTAAGATAAGGAATGCTGAATAAGAATATATATTTAAAGCCTGTTATTCTTCTCTCTAGTGGGGATAGTTTTATAGACAATATTGTAAAATTTCTGCATAAGATAAATTCTCACTGAGTTTTAACACATATTATTCTTGTTTGTTTTAGATATTTCAAAGGAATATTTTTATCAAATTTAAAAAGTACTTAGCTGTTGAGTTTTAAAGAAATAAATGAAATCATCATTATAGCATTAAGAAAATATTATTGAAGCTAAGCAGTTGCTATATTTTAACTGCATAAACATTAGTCATCAATAACATTTAAACTACCAAAAATCTATTCCTAAGGCAAATTACAAAAATATACAAATATGACAGTGAATTGAGTGAAATGTTGGGCCATGTATGAAAAATGCACATGATGATAGAAAATGTAAGTGAACCACATTCCCTAAAAAATTACCTATTACTATGCTGTTTGAAATCAGAGGACTAGCTCTGATTGAGCATTTAATAATTTTAAACTTATGATTTCTATTCATAAAATATATTAAATATTTACATATGTTCTACAGAATTTCACCTACTTGACAGAATGTTGATGTTAATTAAGTTATGGTAAAACCACATGAAGTTACTTTTAAGTACATTATTCAATAATTCTATATTGGTTTTCTTCAAAACAGTGCGACTTAGGTTTTAATTACTTGTTTCATAGTATTGGTGCACATTCTTTATTCCCTTTGGTATAGCTCCTATGATAATAATTTCCTTTAGTCTTTAAATTCCCATAACTCCAAGTCATTTAACTAGCTTTCATTCACCAAATGAATTCTGTGAGAGAGGCGAGGGGAGGGTAGACACCTAAGAACATGCACGAGGACATGCACAAATGAAAAGAATTATTAACAATCCAAGTTATATATATATATTACATATAGCTTAGTTTATGCCAGGCACAGATTAGGAACTAAGATATCTGTAGATAACATGAAAAGATTTTGACAGCATAAACAGAAGTCCTTAAGCCACAAACTAGCCTTCAAAAGCAGCAAAATGAGCTGTTTAACAGATTCTGTTCTAATACCAAAGCAAAGAATAATCCGTCATTTTTGCTGTTTGAAATGAATTTTCCCATTAACCATGGATGCCTCCCTCTCCAAAAATTAACCTTTGCCTTCTGCTAATTCCCTATATGCTTTCATCATTTTTATAGGCAAATGTATAAGAGTATGCTGAGAATATTTAACTGTTACTATATTTATGTAGGTCCTATCACTTACTAACAGCTTTTAAAACTATGATCAGAATCATATCCAAAGGATCCTACTGCTTCTTCAGTACTCACGTGGCAAGTATAAGACACACCATCTACTCATAGAAAGTTTTCAGTATAGCCTAAAACTCATAACACAATCACTTGAAAACCGTAGCTAGCAATAAAACCAGCCCATGATTCTAAATGGGTAAAGAAGAAATTAAGTGCTGGAAATGTTCAATGAAAGAAAACTTTAAACTCTATGACTACAATGTTTAATGAAGGCTTCACAGTAGAGGGGATACAAATGGGTAAACAGATAAAAATAAAACAATGGGGGCAGGACAGAGGGAGAGGAAGAGGAAGTAGTGGGGAGAGAACAAACACAAAGGGGGACCAAAAGGAAGTTGTACAGAGAAAGAATGGTGTGAGAAAAGTTTTATAGATTAGGAATATATGAGGTGTATACCTAGGGGCAAAATTTGGACAAAAGTACCATAAAATTTCACAAAATTGGAAGTTAACCATGTCTAAGTCTACAGCTCCATGAATGTGCAAATCTCTACCACTGCCTCCAAACCCTTTTGACTTAATTCCTCCTTTCCTTTCACTGTTAACTGGCTATATCATTAGCAGAGAACCATGTTTTCCATCATTTTATATATTCAGGGAACAGTTTTTCAGTTTCCTTGGTGGTTAAAAGCCCATCGAACTACTCTGACCAGTTGTTACTCACCATGTACCTGTCCTGGACATGTTCTGGAGGGCTTATAGGAACCCAATTCACTAGGGTAGCTTCTTTCTGAGATTGACAAGGAATTTAAACCCCAGGCTTACATAGATTTTTTTAGTCTTGCTTCAGTTCTAATATCACCTGCTTTTATTCCTATTTTTATCCACTCTGGGCTTTGTATTTCAATCCTTGGCCTACAAACCAGAGAGCATAGATTTGATCTTTTTTTTTCTTTAATACCAGATCCAACTGAAATAATGTGACTGAAGGTGTACTTTAAAATTACAGTAACATTAATAACAGCAATTAACATTTATTGAGTACTTTGTGCTGGACATCCTTCTACAGATATGTTTTATATATATATATATAAACTAATTTGATTCTTAAAACAACCCCAGGAAAAGATTATTAGCACCAGTCGCATTCTAAAGATGAGGAAAGTGAGGCACAAAAATACTAAGTAACTTGCACAAAATCAAATTAGATGTTGAAGACCTGGAGAGTTGACCTCAGACATTCTGTCCACAGAACCCAGACTCTCAACCACTATACCACACTTCCTCTCAAGTCATATTGGGAGTATATGTATAATTGGCTGAAGGAGAGATTAGTGGCAAGGATAACATTAGTAAGTCTTCAAATGGTCTTAGAAACAAATAGTGACCTAGGGTATTGACAGTAAGAAGGGAAAGGAAGTAACAGATACAAAAGGCAGAATTAAGGAGGAATCAATGGAACTTAGTAATGACCAGTTACGAGAGGAGAAACTCAAAGTTGACTCCTAAGTTTTGAGTCTGTTGTGAGATAGAAAGCTGTTGGCATTAATAAAGGCAGAAGGATGTGCTAATTTGCTGTGGTTTACTGTTTAGGTTTTTTGTTTGTTTGTTTGAGATGATGAGGGTATAGGAATTTGCTTCAACTGATCCGCTGCTGTCTCCAATAAGCTAATGAAGGACTAAGGCAGTGGGGGGCAGGTAGGGTACAGCTCAGTCGCAAATTCAGTCAAAGGACTGAACCTACCTACATTTGCATAGTCTGACTGTGTGAAACTAACCTACCTAATTTCTCTGCTTCAGTTTCCTCATTAGTAAAGAAGGGAAAATTCACGTCGAGTAATCTTATTTTGATAGTTAGGTAGGAGAAAAAGAAACGATCCATATATATTACTTCCTTCTTTTTTAGTGTTTGCCTTTAAAGTTGTGAAAAGGTGGGGTAAAGAGTACTAGATCTGCAAACGGAAAATACCACTTGGATGTTGCCAAAGGATTTTTATTAGCATTTAAGTGAACTTGATGTGCCATCTTCTCAGACATCAGTATATTTCACTACTAACAAAGACACTAGTAGGTAGATTCCCACTATTAGCTCCAAATCTTGGAGTCATATTCAAGTAGTGGTGAACACAATGTAATTGTGTAAATGTAACACCATTCCTTACTTATATTTTAAACTGAAGAATTTCTTACAATTGTCTTATTTTCCATTCTTGTCATTCAAGCTTAAAATTTATGTACTTCATAGCTAAATTACTAAAATAGACCATTTATTTTTTTTTATTTTTTTTAATAATTTTTTTTTAATTTTCCCACTGTACAGCAAGGGGGGTCAGGTTATCCTTACATTAAAATAGACCATTTAAATGTGTTCCCTGATTCCTCCAGCCTTTTCCCCTCCAAATCCTCACATGAATCGTAAAATGACACCTTTCTAATAGGGAAATAATATTGCCTTCTTGGCATTTTGAGTTTTAGGGATTGTTCTGATATCTGTTAGCATTTGGAAATTCAGACCTTGAGTTTAGGAGGGGATAAGTATTGGAGTTGGCAGATGTGGAAGTTATCAGAATAGATGCTGTGGGAAGCAGGTTGTTGATGAGGAGAATGTATAGAGAGAAGAGTCAAAGACTGCACCTCATACAGCACCTAGCACAGGCTCCTGCATATATTAGAAATTCAGATATTTGCTGATTGATTTTAAAAGCACTCCTTTGCTGACTAACCATTTTCCAGATCTCCCAAGAAGGACAGATTGTCTATTGAACAAAATTAACAGTGAGTGGTAATGCTTTACTGTCCCCAAAATAGTGTCTTCAGCTAAGATGTCAAACCAGAAATGTGAGGGAATTAACTTTGTTGAACTGCTGTTACTGGTTAGATTCTATCATCAATCAGCTTGATTTAGGGCAGAGGTTGTGCATTATAAGGGGGTCAGAGTTGGCCTTTGATCTGCCAGAATTTCTTCCTTCATTTACCCACTAGAATAAAGTTTAGCACATAGCAGATGATAAATATCATAGGTGACTAGAAAAAAATCCTTGTAAAATGAATGAATGCATGGATGTATTCATTTACACAAATAGAAACTCCAGTATCTGCAAAGTGATGGACTAGGAAGTATATGCAAGGTATGAAGAGGGATCATAACAGGCTGATGTGGGGAAGGGGTAGGTACTCTACCTCCCATGTAAAGTCATTAGCTACCATGTGGGTCATTCCAATGACAGCCAAGGCTCAATCTTAGCCAAAATTCAGAGCCCTATCATATAACTATTTTGAAGGGTAGTTTTGAGAGAATTTCTACCCTAATCTTCAGAAAAGGAGAGAAACCATTCTCTAGGCCCATAAGGTAAGCTGTAGTGGAGGAAACAGGGACTTTTGAGTTACACAGACTTGGACTTGAACAACAGTTATGTTACTTTATACTTACAACAATGCGAGTTAGCTAGTGTTTCTGGGACTTTATTTCCCCATTGGTAAGTCACCCATGCAAGTTGTAAGAAGACTTAAATGAGATCCTATGTGTAACATTCCTGTTATGTTCAAGGACACAATGGAAGAACTCTAAAACAGTACCTATTATTGACATTACCCTGTTTACTCACCCTCAGAAATTCCCAAGAAGGAACCACAGTTCCTGACTGTTCTGCCAAAACTGAGATGAAGTTTCTCTCATCCACAATTAAGGGATATGTGTTTCCAGGGCTTGGTGAAGAACAGCCCTCATTATCTATTCAACACTTTGTAAATATCATGCAGCGCTTCCCTTCAGTCAGTTTCAATGCATACTAAGCATTTATGATTAGAAATGTGAGCACTGAAAATGTGTTACTGGGAAAATCAAGAGACTGTGGAGGAGGTGAAGCTATACGGTCTCTTAACAGGACCCACCAAACAGTATGCTATGATCATAGGAATAGAATTTGCTGCAAACAGAAGGGTAAATTTTTATGATCAGACCAGGGAACACTGAGAGACAATAGTTGAATCTCCATTAGAGGATCTGGGTGAGTAAGGGAATGTCTTAGATAACTAAGCTTAGAAATAATAATAGGAAGCACTAAGCAACATCCCCAGTCACAGATACAATTATTAAAAGGCTCATGTTTCTTAAAGGTACTTGAGTGCACCTAAGTGATATAAGCAAATATAACAAAAACTCAGCTGAAACGTATGTTTGTTTTTACTTGTGGTCCCTCGCAGCATTTTAGTTGACTGGCATCCTTTGTTTTATAATTCATTCTGTGAAGTGCTGTGGGATGCTGACCACGGTGTTGTATTATGTAGGGGATTTATTTGTGTTACAAGATGCTTGTCTATCAAAACACATCAAACAGCTATCATTTCTTTAGCTGATTTGCTCTATATTAAAAAAAAAAAGTACACTGACAGCTTCAGTGAGAGCAGCTACAAGTGGGTTATTTCCCCAAAGAGCTAGACACAGTTTTGTTTATATAATTTGAATTTTATACACTTCACTACCTATGCAGCTGGTGAATATTGATGTACTGCCAAACTACTATAAGAATCCATAGAGAAAGGAAAAAGGCCCAAGTGAAACAATCATGTGTGAAGGAAGAGGAAGTGGCTGTATGCTACTCCTCCAGTCACATGTTGCCCATCTTTAAAGTGATTTATATTATCTTTCTTTTTGTACTGCTAAAAAAAGTACCTTTAACTATTATCATATGTGAGCATAACTGATCCTCTAGTGTCTTAAAACAACAATATTAAAAATTCAATAGAATTAACAGATACATTTGTGACAAGGTGTTTCCCCCCATACCTAAATATTACTGTAATCCAATGTACATTGAATATATGGAATAATTTCATATAGTAACAATAATAAAGGTGATGATTATAAAGTGACAATAAAGAAGGGTAGATTCAAGCTAGACAACAGGCAGAACTGCCTATAAAGTTTGTGAGATCCAGACTCAGTGCTGAGCAAAAAAGCTGCTTGGAAGTATGGAAATAAGGCAAGGACATCTGTGATTCTCTGTTAAATAAATAATTTTCTTATCCTCTCGTAGGCATAACCCCCTCCAGAGTGGGCTCTCTACTGTTCATTTCTGTACTTTCTGTAGTACCTCTAGGACCTGGGCTGGACAAAATCATCAATACAAGGGCACCTGGTCTATAGAGCCAGTGGCAAATGTTTATATATTAGATGTCAGGAGAGAGAAGAGGCAGAGTTAATCTGCAAAAATGAGGCTTTGGAAAAACAGTGTTGAAAACACACGCTATTCCAGAAAAACAACGATGTGCTGATAGAGAATATTTTCCCTGAAGATAGTGATATGTAGAAATTATGCATCAACAAACATATACTCATCTTTAGTCTGGAACAAAACATGGTAACAATGTCTGTCCGAAGAGACATTGGAAACTCAGAAGAATTACACTAAGAATTGGAGCAAGAATTTCAAAACATCCTACTGGAAACAAGGTCTGAGGCCAAAAACAGCCACAACAGCATCTGTAGTACTATGCTGTTATCTTAGGGATTACTGATATGTGGAGAGGAAAAGGGGGTTAATTTTACATTTTTAAAAAATTTAATGAAAAGCAATCAATAGCAAAATTGACTGACATTCATAGACTTAATTTGAACATTCAGCTTTCAGGTGGTTTTCTTTTACCTCATTTTTCTGCAAAAGCTGATGGAAATAAGCAGTCTTCACAAAATGGATTATTATGAGAAGTTAGTGAAATGAACAAGAATCTGAATACATGGATTTGGGAAAGAGTCATGGCAAGTTTTCTTTTACTTGACCTCACAATTATTAAACCAGCTCTTTTTTTTTTCAGATAAAATGAATGCACATCTCTAAGTAAGAGATTGTATTCATATTTACAGAAGGAATGAAAATAGAAACAATCAAGGCATTACATATCAAAACACTGAACACTTTGAATGAATGTAGATAAAGAAAAACGCAATTTTCCCAGTGAATATGCAAACCTGAATAATGATTTAATATTAATGGAACAGAAGAGCTACAATTTTTCATCCAAACTAATTGCCTTTGATGATATGTGGGAGAAAAAAGAAGCTTTTAAGAATTTCCTTTTCACCTAGTTAAGCTACCTTGAATAGAGCTCATAAGCTCTTAGGGGGATTTAAAAAAAATTAAAAGCACATCGACTTTATGGTTGTATTTTCAACTACAGGCGCAAATCCACTCCTCCTGCCTTCACATATTACATAGAGAAAGAAAAAAAATTAAATGTGCTGTCAGCAATATCACATAATCTTCGCTTTTCATTATAAACATTTTTATGCACAAGCCTACATCAACATCTTTCTCTTAGATTATAGCTTTAGAATGTTTTTAATTGAAAAATATGGGTAATTTTCAAGTCAGAAAAACAAAGTACGGTTTACTAAGAGAACTAATTATTGCCTTCTTTTTCTCAGAAGATGTGTTAGTTTAATAGATACACACAGTATGGGTCTCCATCCTCAGTGCAAGACAAGTGGGAATTTTCATAGCTCTGAGGTTTGAGAACAGCTGAGTTGCAAACATATTCGGAAGAGTCTAAAAGCTCCTGCTGGGGGTTCTAACTGGCAGAGATTTCAAAGATCTGTGCCTTTTTCCCCAGCAAAGGTACAGCACATAATTACAGCAATGTACCGAATTCAATTCTGTGGGAGGCAAGTTGGAGGACAAGTCAGTGGGAAGCTATGCAGCCAATCTACCCCGCTAAAGAAAAGGACTATTGATCATAGAAGGTGTAGGAACTAGCAAACCCCTCTTCCCAGGAGGTCTGCCTCTAGATAGAGGAAAGGTCCCAGGGTTTTTTATTTGTTTCTTCTCTCTCTCTCTCTCTCTCTTTGGTATCTTTGAAACTTATTATATGTGATAAGTAATGTCATACTTGCTTAAGCAAGCCCAATGATATGAATGCTAAAAAAAAAAAAGTTCAGAAAAAGCTTAGCAGCCCAGTCACTGTCTCAGTTAAGTGTATTTATTTTTTTTTTTAAAAATCAAAGCCAGATTGTTGTCCCCAGTTTTGTCAATTTTATTTTTTTCTGTTTGATGATGATTTTAAGGAGTCTTATAAGAGTCATCCCACTTCCGGCACGTGTCTATTCCTAGCTGATGAGATTTGGTTTTTATGATCCAGAAAGTTATATAGTAATGGAAACTCTACAGGACACTGGCAAAGATGATAGAAGTAAAATTAGAAAAGAGTATTTAGGAGTTCCCGTCGTGGTTCAGTGGTAACGAACCTGACTAGTATCCATGAGGACACAGGTCTGATCCCTGGCCCTGCTTAGTGGGTTGAGGATCTGGCATTGCTGTGGCTGTGGTGTAGGTTGCAGACACGGCTCAGATGTGGTGGTGGTGTTGCTGTGGCTATGGCATAGGTGGGCAGCTGCAGCTCTGATTTGACCCCTAGCCTGGGAAACTCCATATGTTACAAGCGTGGCCCGAAAAGGACAAGAAAATATAGGAAAGAGTATTTGTCATTAGAGGAGACAAAAACACAAAAATGATACAGTAAGGAATCTAACTTCTTCAATGTTATCAAGTGCCATGGGGATACAGAATTCGACAGGACCTAAAAGAGCCCACTTGATTTTGCATTCAAGTTATACATTCAGCAAACATTTAAGTACATTATCATGTGAATTAAATCAATGTGATATATACACTTAAAGAAGCTGCAATCTAGTAGGGGTTATAGATATTCAACAAATAATCTCACAATTAAACATTTAGTTAAAAACCATGATAATTTTGAGAAAGGAAATGACAAAAGGGGCTCCGAGAGAGTTTAACAGGGAGGCCTAATTTTGATTAATAAGTGAAGGCATCAGAGGAAGGGTGAAATTTAAGCTGAGACTCAGAATAAGCAGGAGAGAGACAGGCAGCAAGTGGCAGAAAGAGGGGGAAGCATATGTTATGGTACAGAGGCAGGAAAGAGCATTGTAAATTCAAAACATAACGCACTAATGCTTTAAGCAGATAAATAATGATGCAACACAAATGCACTCTAGAAATGTCACATTGAGGGCTGTGCCAAGAGATTGATTTGGAGGAGAGCAAAAGCGTAAGTGGAGAAAACAGGCTGAAAGTCTATTACAATGGTTGAAGGGAAAGATGACACTGGCTTGGGCTAAAGTGCTGATAGCACAGAAGAGGAAAAGTGAGTCAATCTGATGTAAATTTTAGATGCAATTAGATGGTAATTCATGATCTCTCTTGGATCAGTTTCAATGTTGTCTTTTTTTTTTTTTGGTCTTTTTTTTGCCATTTCTTGGGCCGCTCCCACAACATATGGAGGTTTCCGGGCTAGGGGTTTAATCAGAGCTATAGCCACCAGCCTACACCACAGCCACAGCAACTCAGGTTCCAAGCCGCATCCGCAACCTACACCACGGCTCATGGCAACACCAGATCCTTAACGCACTGAGCAAAGCCAGGGATCGAACCCGCAACCTCGTGGTTCCTAGTCGGATTCGTTAACCACTGAGCCACGATGGGAACTCCTCAATGTCATCTTTAAGGCTGAATTCTGATTGCCGTTTGTTGAATAGTAGTAACTAGAGGTAAGGAAGTAGAGTAAAAGGAGATGATCTTTGAAAAAACTGATGCCAGGTAATGAGGAGAGGCCAATAACTATCATGGACCTCAGGACCAGTGAAGGGTTTTCATCCATCCAGCTATTCATTTATGCATTTTTAGTCAGGGAAAGGCTTAAGAAGATTTTTTTTTTTCTAAAGAGAAGGGCAGACTAGAAACTGATGAATTAAACAAGCAACAGAGTAACAGAAGAAAAGTAGGCAGGAGATAATGATGCCCTAAACAGAGTTAAGTAAATTATCATGTAGCAGAGTGTCTCACACATGTACACATGTGTGCATGTGCACACACACGCACACACACACACACACCAGTCCAACAGTGGTTAAAATCACTATCCTTGTCATTCCACCACCTGGAATTGAATGCTGCACCTCAGAAAAGGTCCCCAGCCTTCCTTGGCCTCAGTTTCCTCAGCCATAACATGCAGCTAATAATAGTGCTAATCTGTAATAGGGCCATGAAGAATTCCTGAGATGGTATGCATAAAGCTGCTTAACATAGCATAGGACACAGTAATACCTCAATACATTTTTGTTTCTGTCACTAATAATGACAAGAGAAATAGTATTAGTCATAACACTGCCCGTTTTATAAGGTTGAACAGAGCAAGTTAATGAAAGTTATGGGTAGAGATAACTTTGTAGATAGAAGACATACTGGAGGTTCTGAAGCCTACATGCTTTCCCTTTTCTCTGGTAGGAGATAATATTATAACCACAAGCCTGTTCTCTACGTCTGTGAGTCTGTTTCTGTTTTGTAGATAGGTTCATTTGTGCCAAGAGGGAGTGGGGAGGGAAGGGGATGGATTGGGAGTTTGGGGTTAGTAGATGGAAACCATTTAGATAAACAACAAGGTCCTACTGTATGACACAGTGAACTATATCCAATCTCCTGGGATAGACCATGATAGAAAAGAATATAAAAAAGAATGTATATACATATGTATATGTATAACTGAGTCACATTGCTGTACAGCAGAAATTGGCACAACATTGTAAATCAACTGTACCTTAATTTTAAAAGAGATTAGGATGTTTGCAGTAAGTGAAAACAATAAGGAGGGGAGGGAGAGAAAATCTGAGGAGAGCAGGTAAGATATGGTAGAGCCACTCTGGAAAAACAAAAGACTACGGAATAGGAACAAGTGAAATAACTGCTGAAATGGCAATGAGAGTCCCTCTGAGGCAAAAGCTAAAATGTCGTAAAGACATCAATTCACTCACTTCACCTAAGAGAACAGTGAGATATAAAGCCAGAGAGTTAGAGGCAGATTTAGAATGCTAAGGAGTTCGGGTTTTATTCTCTAAAATCTGGGAGACACTGAAGGGTTTTACTATAGAAATCATGAGATGAATAGAGATTTTAAAAAAAACTACACTAATTATTTTGGTGAGGGAAGAAAACAGAAGCAAGACAAGTTTGGAGTATTTCTCATTAGGGCAGACTATTCTATACATTTCCAAAATTATCCTAAACGTGGGCTATTTATATATTTTGAGGGTTAAAGAAGTATTTGGGCATTTCCAAACAGAAGTGAATCTAACTTCAACATAGAACTGGAGAAATATATCAACATAATTTTTACTTTTAGAGAGCTAAACTATGCTAATTTTAATCTCAGGCTTGCACTTGGGTTTAAGAGTTTACCTATAATTCAATTCAATAAATACTTATCTACTCTCTATTATATACAAGATATACATGCTGACATATGCGCTTAAAAGACTAAGTCAAATCATTATTTCAAAAACATTTTAGATAGATATGAGATTATTTAACCTTTATTTGGCAAATCCTGATTGATGCTGCCTTAGGTAATTTACATAACATGAACTACTTTGTAATGTCCTTCACTATTTTCCCTACAGACGTGTAGCTAGGAATGGGGAGAGTAAATAAGAGGACCAGGTGACCTCATGAACACAGCCTCAGAATTATTTATGGTTATGGGCATAAACAAGAAATCTCTTCCATTTTCTATTTTGCTTTGAGTTCAGACAGTATATAGCTTTTTATGTCCCCAAACTTCATTTCCTCAGTGTGGTACCAAGGATATTCCTCTTGAAGGACTTGCTTGGCAAACTAATACATCTCCCAAAATAAACTACATTCATGAAAAAAAATGGCTTCAGAGAAATTGTGTAATGTACCTACTGTAAAACTCATAACCATCATGACAAAGCCAAATTCTCAGATGGTCTACAGCTCTGCTTCAATTATAATATGAATCCATACAGCTTAAGTTTCAAGTGTTGACTTTGGTCTAGAAAATTTTATTATTTTGTGTTGAGTTAAAGTGCTGCTACTTAATAAATAATGTCTGGCAAGTTGATTAACTTTCATAATTCAAAAATGAGAGAATTCTCTTCCTCAGGTACCTTTCTGTGTTCTATATCACCCTAAATATAAATTCCCGATTTGGAGTTCTCATCGTGGCTCAGTGGTTAACGAATCCGACTAGGAACCATGAGGTTGCAGGTTCGATCCCTGGCCTTGCTCATCGGTTTAAGGATCGGGTGTTGCTGTGAGCTGTGGTGTAGATAGCAGATGCAACTCGGATCTGGTATTGCTGTGGCTCTGGCGTAGGCCAGTGCCTACAGCTCCGATTCGACCCCTAGCCTGGGAACCTCCATATGCCGCAGGAGCAGCCCTAGAAAAGGCAAAAAGACAAATAAATAAATAAATAAATAAACTCCTGATTTGCTTTTCTAGGATTTGACAGAATGCTCCTACATCAAAATATGTAATGCCATATCTGAGAATTAATAAACGCTAAATATGGGCAAGCAGTTATTGCATCGTTCAAAAGTAATGTTCTCTGTTCCATCTATTACATTTTGACTTTATTTTAATTTTATGTTTTTATTTTTTTACTATAGCTGGTTTATAATGTTCTGTCAATTTTCTATTGTATAACATGTTGACCCAGTTAAAAATACATGTATAGGTTCATCAGAAGTGATTAGACAATAGTTCCCAGTGCTATACAGCAGGATCTCATTGCCCATCCATTCCAAAGGCAACAGTCTGCATCTATGAACCCCAGACTCCCAGTCCATCCCACTCCCTCCCTCTCCCTTCCTCTCCCTCTTGGCGATCACAAATCTGTTCTCCAAGTCCATGATTTTCTTTTCTGTGGAAAGGTTCATTTGTGCTGTATATAAGATTCCAGACATAAGTGATAGCATACGGTATTTGTCTTTCTCCTTCTGACTTACTTCACTTAGGATGAGTCCCAAGTTCCATCCATGTTGTTACAAATGGCATTATTTTATTATTTTTTACAGCTGAGTAGTATTCCATTGTGTATATATACCACATCCTCCTAATCCAATCACCTGTCGATGGACATTGGGGTGTTTCCATGTCTTGGCTATTATAAATAGTGCTACAATGAACATGCGGGTGCATGTGTCTTTTTCAAGGTACATTCTGTCCAGATATATGCCCAAAAGTGGGATGGCTGGGTCATATGGTATTTCTATGCACAGTTTTCTAAGGTACCTCCATACTGTTCTCCATAGTGGTTGTACCAGCTTACATTCCCACCAACAGTGCAGGAGGGTTCCCTTTTCTCCACACCCCCTCCAACATTTGTTATTTGTGGACTTATTAATGATGGCTGTTCTGACCGGTGTAAGGTGGTAACTCAAAGTAGTTTTGATTTGCATTTAAACAGGATTTCAAAATTGCAAAATACCAAATCAGATCAATTTAAATACATTACTATTAAAGAGGTTATAAAATATTTTGGATGAAGCAGAGTGTTTGACTATTAGGTCTGATGGCAATTATTTTTTAAATTTTTATTTATTTATTTTGCTTTTTAGGGCTACAACCATGGCATATGGAAGTTCACAGGTTAGGGGTCGAATTGGAGCTACAGCTGCTGGCCTATGCCACAGTCATGGCAATGTCAGATCCAAGCCGCATCTTTGACTTACACCACAGCTAACGGCAATGCCAGATCACTGATCCACAGAGCTATGCCAAGGATAGAACCCGTGTTCTCATGGATACTCGTCAGATTCCTTTACACTGCACCACGATAGGAATTCCCAGTGATGGTGATTTTAAAATCCTTAGTATGCAGATGGAAAATAGTCAAGGAGCTAGGGTAGAACTGGCAGCAGTAAGAGGAATGT
The DNA here is from genome assembly GCF_054392235.1 of Sus scrofa. NCBI lineage: Eukaryota > Metazoa > Chordata > Mammalia > Artiodactyla > Suidae > Sus > Sus scrofa. Next base: position 89,145,138 of record NC_139401.1, on the reverse strand, counting down.
TTATTCACATGGTGAACAAACTTGTATTGAACATCTAAGTCAAAAATAGCATTTTCTTCAAGAAATTAAATAACCATGCTCTCTTTCCCATCTTTTGCTAATTCTTTGAATAAAAGCTTTGGGGAAAACTTACAACATATATATAACTATATTTTTAATGTATAATTTATATCTAGTTATCTTTTGTGCCCTTCAAATAAAGAGGAGATAAAAAAACATAATTCATTCCAAAAATTATTTAACCATGCTATAGTAAAAGTGTATTTAAAGCCTTCAATCAATTAATGACACTCTATGGGAAGTCTGAAAATTCTTGTGCTTTTTCTGATGCAATATACACCACAGAAAAGTGTCTCGAGAACAATGTTAATTATCTAGTTTCCACCCTTATTTTTAGCCTAACTTATTAAGGGCCAAATTCTAACATCAACATCTAAACTGAAGAAAAAAATAGTCAAAATAAATACATATATATATTATTTTTCATATATTAAATCAGCATTAATATAGAGGAAGATATCTTGAGGTATTTTGTAATATAAATCTTAAATTCTTTATTTTTCAATAATTATATAAATAATAAAAGATAAATAAGGATTTTTTTCTCACAATCAATGTTATATTAAATTATGTGGTTATATAAAAGGAAAAAATATCATCAATTAAAATGTCTTTTTTTTTTTCATGGTTTCTGATAATTGTTACCACCAAGGTGAGTTTGTAAGCCCTTGTGCTAGATACATACCACAACTCCAAATTGTTCAGGCTCACAAAGGTCATCATATTCATTCTTCAGGTGTGCTAATTCACTGAGTACCTTCTGCTCAGGAAGATGTTTTATAAGATTCTAAAAAAAAAATAATAAAAGCACAAAAGCTTAGTATTTCATTATTAGGATTATAAATGTACATTAACAACCTTAAAAGAGATTAACTGGGATAGTGGATAAGTTTCTGATTATGGCTCTGTTACAGTATCAATGTATTTTCTCCTTCTTCCCCAAAACCAAACTATAATTTAATGTGATTAAATATAAAAATGTGTTTGGTTTCTGTGCACTACAATGCACAAATGCTAAATTAAAAAAGCATATGACAATAAATAACTTTTCAAATTTGACTATCATTCTGGGCCTTAAACACAAAGCAAAATTTTTAGGTTTTATTTCCTATTATGGTAACTAGTCGATTCATGTAAAAAACAGGAAAATTCTATGTAGAATTAACTTGTGCAATAATAAAATCAACCCTACTCTCTGTAATTGCAAAATCTGCAATCATCTTCAACCTTATAAACTACACCAAGCCTGTAAAAAATAATTTCCCATTATTTACAATTCTGTATTTAAATATACAATATGTTCCTAAAGTTTCATGCATGTTCAAGTTTCATGCCTAAGAGAATCAAAATTAATTAATTTTTCTCAACATAGCTTATCTTGGACTTCAGTACAGTTCTAACTATCATCACATAAGCCTGCAGCCAACGATTCTGGGACTTATATGTAATCTCAAAAGACATGTGAAAGGGAAGAAAGCAGAAAACAAATATTTAAGAAAGAAAAATTAAAAAAAAAAGGCCGAGAAGGAAGTTCCAGAGATAGACCCCTCCACTAATGTAACCATTGAGCTGAAAAGGATGATTTAATAAACCATTTCAGAATGCTGGAATATGACTGAATAATTACAACAAGGAAAATGTTTGATGAAGAGAGATACTGCTGTTCTCTAGTAAGAGAATGACAGGCACAAAACAGGTACTTTTCCTCAGCACCACTGTGAAGATAGTGCGTGAGTTACCAAAGGGAATGCCAGAGTGAGTACTGGGGACCTTGTTCTCAAAAATTTGGAAATGTGCATTTTCATTGGTTTGGCAGTTCCCTAAAGTACCAGTGCAAATGCTTGCCTTGGTTTCAATACTCTCTGGTTGCAACTGATTTACCTGATGGTATATATCAGAAGATGTAAACAGAAATAACTTTCCAGCCTTTTAAACCCAGACATTTAAGGAAATCTTAGGTCACTGGCTGACAGAAGACATAATGAAACCCAAACTATAATAACCACACACAAGGATACACATTTTGCAGCAACTGTTTGAAAATGTAATAAATGAATGGCTACCACCAACAGCAAACAAAAAAATCAGCAGTTTGTAAGGAGTGGAGAATCAGATTCCCAGAGGTATAGTATACTCGAATATCCAGTTCAAAAAAAAAAAAAAAATCATGAAGCATAAGGAAAAACAGGAAAGCATTGCCTGCAAAAAGGTAAAAAAGGGTGTGACAGAAACTGTACCTGAAAAAGCTCAGACTTTTAAGGTATTAGTCAAAAATATTAAATCAATGGTCTTAAATATGCTTAATGAGCTAAAGGAAACTGTGGACAAAAGGAAACTATGGACAAAAGTAAAGGAAACCAGGAAAATGATGTAAAAACAGAATGAGAATATCAATGAGAAGTCAATAAAGACAGACAAATTAAGGAATCTAACAGAGATTCTGGAAGTGAAAAGTTCAATAACCGAAATGAAAATTTTACTAGTGTGGTTGAATAGCAGATATGAGCAGATCGAAGAAAGGATCAATGAACTTGAAAATAAGGAAATTGAAATGATCCAGTGTGAGCAGAAGAAAGAAAAAAGAATGAAGAAAAACACACAAAGCCTGAGAGATCTGTGGTAAACCAAGCACATCAACATGTATTTACATCACAAGATTCCTGGAAGAGAAAGGGGCAGAAAAAAATATGTGAAGAAATAATGGATGAAAACATCCCAAATCTAATGAAATACATAAATATACACACCCAAGAAGCACATCAACTCCAAGCAGGACATGAAAGAGGTCCATGCTGAGACAATTTCTAATCAAATTGTCAAAATGTCAGAAGAGAGAATTTTTAAGCAGCAATAGGGAAGTGAATTGCCATATTTAAGGGATACGCAATAGGATTAATATGATTTCTCCCACAGGAGACAAAAGGTAGTGCAATAACATAATTAAAGTGCTGAAATAAAAGACCGTCAACAAAGAATTCTATATCCAGCAAAATCATCCTCCTTCAAGAATGAAAAACTAAGACAATACCAGATTAACAACAACAAAAGACATAATTTTTGTTAGCAAACATGTCACGCCAGAAATACTAAAAGAGGTCCTACAAGCAGAAATGAAAGGTAATTAAACAGTAATCAAAAACATAAGAAGAAATAAAGAGCAATTATAAAAGTAACTACATATGAAAATATAAAAGTCAAGTTATACTTTATAACTCCTCTTTTTTCTATGTAATTTAAAAGGAAAATGCATAAAACAGTAATTATAAATCTGTTAATGGTATATAATGTATAAATGTAATCTGTGACAATAGCAATATGAAGGAAGGGAGAAAGATGTATAGGAATAGAGTGTGTATATATTATTGAAATTAAATTTCATTATTAAAACTAGGTTATTAAAAGTTTATGATGTTCATTATAATCTGTGAGGTAACTACAAAGAAAATAACTAAAAATTATACAGAATAAAAAGAAGAATCAAGGAGTTCCCATTCTGGCTCAGCAGTAATAAACCCAAATAGTAACCATGGGGATGCAGGTTCAATTAGTGGCCCCATTCAGTAGGTTGAAGATCCAGCATTGCTATGACTGTGGTATAGGTTGCAGACATGGCTTGGATCTGGTGTAACTGTGGTTGTGGTGTAGGCTGGCAGCTGCAGCTCCAATTCAACGCCTAGCCTGGGAACTTCCATATGCCCTTGGTGCAGCCATTTAAAAAAAAAAAAAAAAGGGCATCAAAATAATAGGCTACAAAAAAAAAAACTACCTACAAAAATAGATCGTAATAGTGAAATTAAGCAATAAAAACAGAAAACAGCAGCTAAATGGCAGAAATAAGCCCTTCCTTATGAACAATTAAATGTAAGTGAATTAAACTCTCCAGTTAAAATAAAAGAGTTTTGCAGAACTGATTTCAAAACAAACATAGTATACTGTTGGTAGGAATGTAAACTGGTACACCCACTATGGAAAACAGTAAGGAGGTTGCTCAAAATATTTAAAAAAGAACTACTATACAATCTAGAAATTCCACTTATGGGTATATGGAGAAAATGAAATCACTGTATCAAAAAAATATCAATATGCCCATGTTTGTTACAGCATTACTTACAATTGCCCAGGTATGAAAATAACTTAAGTGCCCATCGATGGATAAAGAAGATCACACGCCACACAGATGCACACACAGACACATACCCAGAGTTACACCCCTTCTCCCCTCCACACACACAATGGAATGCTATTCAGCCCTGAAAAAGAATGAAATGTTGCCATTTGCAACAACACAGATGAATCTTTAAGGCATTACACTAAGTGAAATAAGTCAGAAAGAGAAAGGCAACTACCATATAACCTTATATGTAGACTCAGAAAACAAAACAACAAGAAAATCAAACTGATAGATATAGAACAGACACTGGTGGTTACTTGAGTGGGGAGTAGGCAAAATAGGTGAAGGGGAGTCTAAAGGTATAAATTTCCAGCTATAAAATAAATAAGTCATGGGATATACAGTTAATATGCATATTTGGAAGTCACTAAGAGAGTAGATCTTAAAAGTCCTCATCACAAGAAAAAGAAAAAAATTCTATAACAATATGTGGTGATTTATTGTAGTGATCATGTTACAATTACACAAATACTAAATCATGCTATATACCTTAAATTGATATAATGCTACATATCAATTATACTTCAATGAAAAAAGTAAGTAAATATACAAACATAACCTTCCATATGCAGCCTACATGAGACTCACTTTCAATAAAAAGTCACAAAGTGGTTGAAATCATTAGGATGGAAAAAATATTGCATGTAAATAGTAACCAAAGCAAAAAAAAGGGTGAGGTGTCTAAATTATTGTCAAACTAAATAGACTTTAAGTCACAAAAAATAACGAGACAAGAATATTATATATTCATAAAAGTATCAACTCATCAAGAAGATATAATTATTATAAACACATTCCCATCTAAGAACAGAGCTCTAAAATATGTGAAATAAAAATTCACAAAATTGAAGGAAGAAATAGTTCTACAGTAATAGTTGGAATGCAGGGGTGAGTCAACATATAAAAACCAATCAATGTAATATACCACACTAATAGAATGAAGGGGAATAAACCCACATGACCGTTTCAGCTAATGAATAAAAAGCATTGGACAAAATCCAACACATGTTTGTAAGGAAAAAAAAACCAAAAAACAAAAACACTCTTTTTTTTGGTCTTTTGAGGGCCGCACCCGCAGCATATGGAGGTTCCCAGACTAGGAGTGGAATCAGAGCTGTAGCTGCAGGCCTGTGCCACAGCCACAGCAACGCCAGATCTGAGCCATTTCTGCGACCTACACCACAGAACACAGCCACAGCAGATCCTTAACCCACTGAGTGATGCCAGGGATGGAACCCTTGTTCTCATGGATGCTAATTAGGTTCATTAACTGCTGAGCCATAACAGGAACTGCAAAAACACTCTATAAACTAGGAATAAAAGAAAGCTTTCTCATGAATGAAAGCATATCAGCTAAGAATAGGAACTAGGCAAGGATGCCTGCTTTCACAACTTCTATCATTTTACTAGAAGTTATAACCAGAGCAATTAGGCAAGAAAGAAAAATAAAAGGTATCCAAATTTGAAAAGAAGTAAAACAAGTCTCTGTTTGCAGATGACATGATTTTTTCATGCAGAAAACATTAAATAGTCCACAAAAAAACCTCTTAGACATAATAAATGAATTCAGCAAAGTTTCAGGATACATAATCAGCACACAAAAATGGGTTCTATTTCTATCAACTAGCGATGAACAATCTGAAAGGAAACTAGAAAAACAATTCTATTTACAATAGCATTTTGAAGCACCCACAAGGACATATCATTTCATACCCACTAGAAAAAGTATCATCCAAAAATTTGAAAACAAGTGTTGGTGAAAATGTGGAAATATGAAACACTCACACACTGCTGATTGGAATGTTAACTGTGGAAAACAGTTTGGTGATTTCATAGAAATTAAACATGGGAGTAAGATATGACCCAACAATTCCCTCCTAAGTATACACCAAAAAGAACTGAAGACAGCCTCTCAAACAGATACTTGCACACAAATGTCCATCAACAGATACACTAATAAGATGTGATAGACACATACAACGGAATATTATCCAGCCAAAAAAGGAAACTTTGATATGCCCTAAAACGGGGATAGAAATATTTCTGCTTAGTGAAATAAGATAAACACAAAAGGACCTATATTGTATGAACCCACTTATGTGTGGTATCTAGAATAGACAAATTCTTAGACAGAAGAATAGAGACCACCAGGGGCCAGGGGTAGAGGTCAGTGGGGAGAGTTATTGCTTAACAGGCAAAGAGATTCTGTTTAAAATGATGAAAAAAAGTTATGGAAATAGTGGTGTGCTTGATCAACACAGTAAATAAACTTAAGGCCACTTAAATCATACACTTAAAAACAGGTAAGTTAGAACATTGCAATACTACAGATTTTTCCACATTAAAAAAAAATCAAGAGTAGACAACATCCTGTCCCACAGGAAACAACTATATATCATAGTCTACTTAAGTCCTCTTTTGTTCTCTGTTTTTATCTTTTCCCTCCTCCCACTCAAGTTTGCATTTCCATTAAGCTCTATATCTGCAATGGCAGCCACTGCATAACTGAAGAGACTGAAGATTTAAAATATCATGTCCTTTGACTTAAACGAAATATAAATTTTGATATAACAACAGAAACATATAATCAAATGAAATTAAGAACACCTACAAGTTTGCTTCATTAATATCTTGTCTTTTATAGAAGGAAAAGGTAAATAAATACCAAGGTGTTATTTCTATTTTTTCAGGACTACTTTTGACGTACATAAAATAATTGCTATTAAAATTTTTCTTGGAGTTCCCGTCATGGCTCAGTGGAAACTAATCTGACTAGTTTCCAGAGGACACAGGTTTAATCCCTGGCCTTGCCCAGTGGGTTAAGGATCCAGTGCTGCCATGAGCTCTAGTGCAGGTTGTAGACGGAGCTTGGATCCTGCGTTGCTGTGACTGTGGTGTAGGCTAGCAACTGCAGCTCGAATTCGACCCCTAGCCTGGGAACCTCCATATGCCACCGGGGCAGATTTAAAAAGACAAAAATAAAATAATTAATGGGACTGTTAATGGGACTTTGGGGACATATGATTTTAAGATAAACAAAGAGATTGGTAACATAATTTTCACAACTGCGAAACAATTAGAAATATTAAGGACATTATTAAAATTGTTAAAATAATATCAATTCTGCATATTTCAAACTCTCCATCTCAATTTTAAGTTTTAACTGTGAAAATAACTATAACAGAATGAATCAAGCCCAAAATAGAATTTCAATAGAAACCCATTGCTATTTTGCTTCTGTTCTAGCTATAGGTAACCTGTTATCTCTTCCATACAATGCAGGCCCCACAGTAGGTGACATATCATCTTTCTCTGTTAACCTATATGAAATATTTAGCAGATCAGTGGGCTTAGATATATTCAAATGCTGAATGCAGTATTATGACTACATATGAGCTTATATAAGTGCCAGTGCTTAATAGGTTCTATTTGCAAATACGGTTTAGAATAATTCTCTCAATGTGTGACAGATGCAGACTACATTATATTACTTATTGTGTATTAACCACATTGTCTCTAGAACTCCATGTTCTAAGTGGCCATCACAGCCAATACCTAAAGATACTTGATTTTATTTTTACATACATACTAAACTTATAGACAGTAATAGAGTATTAGATTGGACATTAATAATGTTTTCATGCTCATAAATTCTTGAAAGGAAAGGAAGAAGGATTAGAAGATAGAGGAAAGTGGAGTTCCCGTTGCAGCCCAGCGGAAACAAATCCGACTGGCATCCATGAGGATGTAGGTTCAATCCCTGGCCTTGCTCAATGGGTCAGGGATCTGGCGTTGCCATGAGCTGTGGTGTAGGTTGCAGATGCAGCTCAGTTCCTGCGTTGCTGTGCCATAGGCTGGTGGCTGTAGTGTAGGCTGGTGGCTGTAGCTCCAATTTGACCCCTAGCCTGGGAACTTCTATATGTTGTGGGTGCAACCCTATAAAGGAAAAAAAAAAAAAAAGATGACAACAGAAGAGAGAAAGACATGGCAGTACTCTTTGGCCTCTTTGCTCCTTCACCTACTCTTCAAAAACATGTCAAGACAGAAAATAGAAAAATGTTCTAGGCACAGTTCCTAATGTGGACAGTTCTTGGAATCAGAAGTCTATTTGTAAGGCTTCCTGGGAGAGAAATATCCCATCTCACAGAAAGGAAGTGTGTATCATACAGTCAGGCCAGTAAGAAAGCCAACGTTTTGGAAAGGATCAGGGTGATTCTGAGTGTAGTACATTTGTTTCTCGGATGTGTCTCCAGGTCTGGCCTACCCACCTGCAACATAGTTGTATGTCTGAGTGCTCCAGAAAGGGGAGCTGTGTGACAAGCACAGCTTGTGTATCCCCCCCCAAATCAAGGATGATATAAAAGAGGAGAAGGGAAAAAACACATATCTCTGAATTTTGCCACATACCAGCTGTGCGCCATGGGAATTTTTCCCCTCTCCCCACATACAGTCATTCTAGGAAAGGGTTCAAAACAGGGAATAAGGAAAATCACCTAGAGCTGCTACATGGAAATTGACAAAATTAGTTCATGAGATGTGGAACATATTCATGAGGGCCACAGAAACATCTAATGTAGGTGATTTTGAAAAGAGGGTCCTGCAAGCTAGGAGCCAGAGGAAGAAAAACAACTATGTGGATTGAGCTGGAGTTTAAAGGTCATATTGCCAAAGGACTCTGTACTTCAAAAATTTTAAATAGTTTTTGACTTTAACTACCGTATTGATACTACGGGTACTTATGTTCTACAAATAAATTGTAAAGATGAGCTCAGACACCCAGTATACTGTAAGGAAAAAGCTGTTAATAATAGCCAAGGCTGGAGTTCCTGTCGTGGCGCAGTGGTTAACGAATCCGACTAGGAACCATGAGGTTGCGGGTTCGGTCCCTGCCCTTGCTCGGTGGGTTACCGATCCGGCGTTGCCGTGAGCTGTGGTGTAGGTTGCAGACGCGGCTCGGATCCCGCGTTGCTGTGGCTCTGGCGTAGGCCGGTGGCTACAGCTCCAATTCGACCCCTAGCCTGGGAACCTCCATATGCCGCGGGAGCGGCCCAAGAAATAGCAAAAAGACCAAAAAAAAAAAAAAAAAATAGCCAAGGCTAAAAATTATAAATTTTAAAATATAACTTAGATTCTGACAAACTGTGAGTTAACAGGCAAATACCCTGTAAAGTTACAACTCTTTCATTTTTCCCTCCCACTGCTCTTGCTTACTACTGAGCATCTTCTTTCAAATATTGTTAAGATTTGTGTTTAAAAGATCAATTCTGGGTCAGCATAAAAGTTTAATCTGAGAAAATGTCAATGAGTTGAAGTTCACAAAGAAAATAAAGGAGAACGCAGAAATGAGCACGTTTTTCCTCATCTTTTACGCATCAAAACTTCACTTTCTGATGACTGTCACAGTTATCTAAAGGGATTTCTTCTAACAGAACATAGGCTTTTAACCACTTTTTAGATTTCTGCAATTACTCTTTAATACTTTCAAAACTTTATTTCCGTTAAATGTTAACTGCACACTTAAAGGTTAGTTAAGTGAAGGTATGGAACCATAATGCCCTTTCCTTCTTGCAAAAACATAACCTTTCTTTTTTGTCTTATATCTCATTACGTCATTTTAGTGGGAAGAAAGCAGAATTAGGTTCACTGTGATTAAGTCTAGCATTCCCCAAGTAATTGGACTGGTGCCAATATTTCTTTATTAAAGTATACTATTTATTTCTTTAAAATATGTATTGGGGAGTTCCCTGGTAGCTCAGCAGGTAAAGGATCCAGTGTTGTCACTGCTGTGGCTCAGGTCACTGCTGTGGTGTGGTGTGGGTTCAACTCCTGCCTGGCCCAGGGAACTTCTACATGCTGTGCATGTGGCCAAAACAAATACACACACACACACACACACACACACACGATTTTACTTATGTCCTATACTAAATATCATTTTAACTTAGGTTGTCAAATACTTAATTTTTTAAAAAAATCAGATAAAAAAGTTCCCCAAAGTCTCAGATAAATTTCTGTGACCTTAACACAACCCTCCCCCTATTTTTCCTGGTCAAAAACTCTCAATCCCTTGACTACTATAATTATTATATGTTTTTCATCCACTTTCTCATAGCATGTCTTAAAATTTGTGTGTGTATTTAGTGTTCTTAATTCACATTCATGTGTTCGTTTTCTTTACATTGAGTTAAATGGCACAAACTTTGATGCCGGGCCTGGTACTACACTTATTTGTGTTTCATCCATCCGTTCAGCTAATATATACCAGTGGCCAATTATATGATTGCTACCATGTGAATGTGAACCACTAAAGATTCTGTCTGCATGAAGATTACAGGACCAAAAGGGCAATGTATACTCCCGCCTACACAGTGGAACCATAATCAACATATGACTGACAGTAATTTGTGTTGCATTTGATCCAAAATACACTTCTTATCAGGTGGTCATGCTACAATTTTCTCCTTTTGGTTAGGAATTTTGAACATTTTTGTAACTCCTAAAATAGACTGGAAGGCTCCACCATATTAAAATGCTGATTAAATGGCCTAAAGCATTCAGGGGGAGCCTTCCCAGCCTTCCTCTTGGAGCCATTCATTTCAAAAAAATATTAGTTTATTAAAAGACACTCAAGCATTGAAAACATATTGGAAAAATCTGTGACCTTGGCATAAGACAATTACATCCATTACAAAAACACAGTCTTTTACAAATTTTCTACCTATTTAATCTTCAACTTGGCCCATATAGGAAAACTTTTCACTATCACCTCAGCACTAATAACACCAAATGAACAGCTCCAGCCCTAATCACTCTTGCCCATCTATGAGTTCCACGTTTCTGACAGTCCGTCCCACCCAGATGGCCCATCATTTACTCAAATTCAACGAATCTAAAGAATTCGTCCTTACTCTGACCCCTCATACCTATCTCTTACTAGCTTCTCCTTGAGGCTCCATTCTGCCAACAGGACAGGCATCCTCCCCATTTCCTAAGTTTCCAAACTGGCACTTGTCACTCCGTCACAAGGTTTTAAGATTCTTTCTGTCAAAATCTCTTTTGGGTTCAACCCTTCTTTTACATTCTATAGCCAGAAATCTAGGCCAGAGAAATCACATATATCTAAACTTTCCTAATTTAAGTTCAGTTAAATTCCTCAAAGTGTTCTAGTTCTCTATTAGATTAATGGAGATCACAGATATATTTACAACTTCTATAAATATAAAAGGAAAAATTGTGACTACTTTGTACATAAAAATTTCAACTCCCACTGATGTCAGGATCCTATTTGAAGAAGAAATGTATTGATCTAAAATAATTTATAAGATTTACAATTAATCTGAAAGATAATTACTAATGGTATTCATTCTTTTGATGCTAATTATCTTTTACTTTGTTTATGTCCCACTCTGTACTCAAAAATAAGACTTGAAAATCTTATTAAACCTAAAAGGAACAAAGAAAAAAATATAGAACATACAGAATGAATGACTCACTATGGATATTGAGTAGCATGTGAGGTGGGTAAGGCTGTGCCTAAATGTAATGTATTCTGCCTAAGTATAATACAAATGGTATCCACGTTACTAATATTCCTTCACAAACTATATGGCCCTCATGAATTTTAAATTAACATTTTTCAAATTAAACATGAAATATATTCTCATTATAAGAGGACCGATATTCTCAGATATATAATAAAAGATTCATATGAGCTAAAATAGGTTGGCGGGTGTACAATATCCAGGTTATGCTACACGGCTTTCATTAGATATCATCTTACCATTGCCACAACAAACACATGCAAAGATGCATTACTATAAAATATTTTATATAGATGTTTCCAAAGCTAAATCCTATCTGAATAGTCAAAACACGTATCTAGGATAACTATAGAGCTTGAAGGACACTAATATCTTATAGTATGGAATGAAAAGAGTAAAATGTACTTTATGTGGAATATCCCAAAGGACAATCTGCAAATTTCATCCAAGTAGACAGGAATGTATGCTAATGCAATATAATGCAATCCTTTTACTTTGAGAAGTCACTGTTTCTCCTCCACAGTTTTTCTTTGGGCATATGGAACAAAGCAAGCCTAAGCAGACTATGAAAATTAGCACATTAACAGAATGTCCATATAAATGAAATATGTCACATCCAAATGCCACCACTCCTATGCAAACCCAAAGGTAGACACGCTTCACCATCTAGGAAAACAATCCACACAAAAACATGAAGTTGCTTCTATTTCCAAGATCATCATAGTACCACTAAATCATTCCAACTACTTCCGAAGAGTTGTAACAGGAACATACATGACTGGTTACTGTGCAGTATTTACTTCCCTCTTTTCATATAAGTACTGATTAAAGACACCTGCATCAAATACAAAAGTAGAAGTATGTAATTATGCTTTGAATTAAAGAAACAGTCACTTTGAACTATCTATACTACCCTGGGCATTTTTTGACACATCAAGTATACATGTCAAGCTGACAACATGTTTTTTTAAACTAAGCAAAAACAACATTTCTTTAAAATAACTTAAACATGGTGACAGATTAACAGTATCTAATATGTTTCTCCCAACTTCCCAAAAAGAGAGTCATCAAGATTATTTAGAAAAGACTTCTGTTTCTACCTGGTTACCCTACCCAATTGTGCAGTTAAACTGCCTAGGGATGTCAATTTACAGAGCACATAAAATTCTCTAAAAATACCTTTGGATGAAAAGTTAAGCTGTCAAGAAATTAAGAAATAAGCCTCCACTGCCCATTAAAGAATGAAAACTAAGGGAGAGCATTAATCCAGAGACAAAACAAAATACTGAAAGCCAGGCCTGCCCTAGGAACATCCACCAGTGTCCAGTGGTCTACAATATTTAGCTTTAATGGGCCTCACACATCAGATGGTACACAAAGCCTAGACCTTACACAAGATATAGGCAAACTCAGTTCCTGATATAAATCTTAAACCGCAAAAGGTAATCTTCCTAGTGAAAGGTTTACCTTAAATTTAAAAACAAACAACTATGGAGTTCCTATTGTGGCTGAGTGGGTTAAGAACCTGCTGTGGTCTCTGTGAGGATGTGGGTTCAATCCCTGGCCTCACTTAGTAGGTTCAGAATCTGGCATTGCCATAAGCTGATGTGTAGGTTACAGAACCAGCTCAGATCCAGCGTTGCCATGACTGTGGTGTAGGCCTCAGTTGCACCTCCAATTTGATCCCTGGCCTGAGAACTTCCATATGCTGCAGGTATAGCCTAAAGAGAAAGAAAGGAAACACACACACATATGTTTGTTTTTGCCCTGATTCTGGGTTTAGGGGTAAGGGATTTATTCCTATAAATCACTAACTACAAGACATGAAGGTTTTCGGTGGGAATTCAAAATTATTGTCCAAAAATATGCTGACAATTTAAATGTAAAGTCATTTTTCTTTGGCAGGGATCCCATATACCTGGCAGTAACTCATGCATATTTCCAAAAAGAAAAGTGCCTTTAAACTTCAGTTTCAAAATAGTTCCACAGATAAAGACTCGGCAATCATTAGTTCAGAATAAAGATACAGCTGATACAGAAAGAAGTAAATAGACATTGCGGAGTCAGTATAAACAAACAACAGAATTAGACACATAAATATGTAACACAATATTTGATAAGCAATCTCTATATATAAGACACATAATAAATGACATTAGAAACTCACTGGATAGGTAAAACAGATTGGACACAAATCATAAAAGAATCAATAAACTAGAAGTTGGACCTGAAAGAAAAACGCTGGAGTACATACAGTACATTAAAAACAAAATATGAGAAGATGGCGGAATACAAGGACTGGAGCTCAACTTCTCTCCTAAAAACAACAAAATTCACAACTAAAAGCTGAGCAATCCCCACTTGAATGGACTGGAAACCTTAAAAAAGACACCCTACTCCAGAAGAAAAAGAGGAAGCCATATCAAGAGGTAGGAGGGGCGATTTCACAATATAAACAACCCCATACCTCCCGGGTGGGAAGCCCCACAGACTGTAAACTAACTGGTTCACAGAGACCCACCTACAGAAGTGACAGTTCTGAGCCCCACATCAAACCCTCACGTGTGGGGATCCAGCACTGGGAGAAAGATCCCCTGGGGCATTTCCCATTGAAGGCCAGTGGGGCATTTCCCATTGAAGGCCAGTGGGGCATTTCCCATTGAAGGCCAGTGGGGCTTGTGCACAGGAGCTGCACAGGACTGGGGGAAATGGAGACCCCATTCTTAAAAGGTGAACACAGACTTTCACGTGCACTGGATCCCAGGGCAGAGCGAGGTCTCCATAGGAATCTGGGTCAAACCTGACTGTAGTTCTTAGAGGACATCCTGGGAAAACAGGGATGAATGTGGCTTGTTGTGAGGGAAGGACATTGAAAGCAAAGCTCTCAGGAATATTCAGCAGCCTGCCTTTATCCGGAGTTGGCCATTTTGGAAAAATCCGGCCCCACCCTTCAGTCAGTGCTGAGAAGCCCAAGGGCAAACAACAATCCTGGTGGGATCACAGCCCCGCCCCTCAGAAAACAGGCTACCTAAAGACCCCTCAGGCACACAGCTGCCTCTAATCCCATCCAGAGACTAAGCCCCACCCACCGGAGGGATTAGAATCAGCTCCACCTACCAGGGGGCAGGCATCAGCCCCCCCCATCAGGAAGCCTACAGCAAGCCCCCAGACCAACCTCAGCCACAAGGGGGGCAGACACCAGAAGGAAGAGAGGCTACAACCCGATTATCTGTAAAAAGGTCACCACACCAAAAACCTATAAAAATGAAAAGACAGAGAACTATAACTCAGATGAGGGAGAAAGGAAAAACCCCAGAAAAACAGCTAAGCCATGAGGATATTCTCAGCCTCCAGGAAAAAGACTTTAGATTGTTGATGCTGAGGAAGATGCAAGACATTGGAAATAAACTGGAGGCAAAGATGGATAACTCACAGGAAACACTGAGCAAAGAGATGCAAGATATAAAACTTAAACAGGAAGAGATGCAAAATACAATAACTGAAATAAAAAATTCACTAGAAGCAGCCAACAGCAGGATACAGGAGGCAGAAGAACAAATAAGCGAGATGGAGGACAGATTAGTGGTAATTAGGGATGTGGAATAGAAAAGAGAAAAAAGATTGAAAACAAATGAAGAGAGTCTCAGAGAACTCTGGGACAACATTAAATGCACCAACATCCATATTATAGGGGTGCCAGAAGGACAAGAGAGAGAGAAGGGGACAGAAAACACATTCCAAGAGATAATAGCCGAATGCATCCCTAACATGGGAAAGGAACCACTCACTCAAATCCAAGGAAGCACAACGAGTACCATAGAAAATAAACCCAAGGAGGAACACCCCGAGACACATATTAATCCAACTGACCAAAATTAAAGACAAAGAGAACATCTTGAAAGCAGCTAAGGAAAAGAAACAAGTAACATACCAGGGAACCTCGATAAGGTTATCAGCAGATTTCTCAGCAGAAACTCTGCAGGCCAGAAGGGAGTGGCATGATATACTTAACATGATGAAAGGAAAAAAACCTCCAACCAAGATTACTCTACCCAGCAAGGCTCTCATTCAGATTTGAAGAAGAAATCAAAACCTCCACAGATAAGCAAAAGCTGAGAGAATTCAGCAACACTAAACCAGTCTTACAACAAATACTAAAGGAACTTCTCTAGGCAGAAAAGACAAGACAGCAACAGGAAACAAAAATTCCACAAATGACAAGGCTCACCAGTAAAGGTATACATATAGTAAAGATATGAAATCATCCACACACAATTATGCCACCCAAATCAGAAACCATGAGAAGACATGGGTACAAATGCAGGACACTGGTGATGAACTTGCAATTAAGAGAACAAGAACTTAATCTCATGTACTTATAGACTCATATCAAAACTTCAGAGTAACTTCAAACCAAAAATCTACAATTGATACACAACAAGGAATCTCTGAAGAAGAAATATATCTCATAGTAAATAAGTGCATAATCCACCATGAATGGGGTCATTTGACATCATTCTTGGAATGCTGAAGTTTTCTTAAAACTGATTCTGATTTCCTCTCCATCAAAGAATTTATGATAATTATAATTAAATAATGCAACTGTACAATTCAATAATATAGGTCTACAATTGTATTATTAATAACCATTTCTCTCCATGGTACAATGTAAAGTCTATAATGTCTTGTTTATCACATCACCTAGAATGGTGTAATGCCTTTATTGAAGAATCAATAAGATGTAACAAATTGTGAGGACATATTTATATAGTTACACCGTTTTTTAACCAATTTATGCATTTTATATTTTACTTATTTTCAGAGGGTGTATTATTTTTGTTATTCTTACCAGTTAAGTTATTCTCTTTATTATGCTATATAAAATATTTAATCATTAAAAAAAACAGATAAACAATAAGGATTTACTGTATAACACATGGATTAATATTCAATATCTTATAATAACCTATAATGGAAAATAATCTGAAAAAATGTATATGTAAGTGTATCTCTTTCTTGTATACCCACAACTAATATAATACTCTAAATCAACTATACTTTAGTAAAAAATAAAAAAAAATATGAAAGAGGTGTAAAGAAAACAAACGAAAAAACCAAAACAGAGTGAGAATACTTCAAATGTGCTCAATTGTAGTTATAGAAAGCAATAATAGAGTATGGGAGAAGAATAATATCCTAAATGAAAATGGGTAATAATTTTCCAGATTTGATGGAACAAAACAATCTTTAAATTCAGCAAGCCAATGAATGAAGATAAATAGAATGAATAAAATTCATATCGATACATCTTTATAAAACTATAGAAAGAAGTTCAGAAACTAACAAAAAGAAGATCAAAAAGGAGAATATACAGGTTACCGCTACAGAATGTTAATTTACACTACAGCTTAACAACAACTGAAGCCAGAATATGGTAAAATAATTTGTTCATAATGCTGAGAAAACATACTTAGCAAGCTAGAATCATATATACATGGAACATATCGTTCAATAACAAAGATGAAATAAATACATTATCAAACAAATAAAAACAGTGTTTACCATGTCCAGAATCTCACTATACGTACTTTTAAAAAGATGTACTTCAGTAAGTGATCCTATAAAGAAGTTCTGTCACATAAGAAGGAAGGTATTCATGTCAGTTAAATATGTCACTAAGTTTAAGTAAATATGCATGGAAGAGCAGAATTAATGTTTAACCTGTTAAAACTTTTTAAATAACCCAAACATGGAAACAACGGATAGATTTAGGAAGGTGTTAAAAAAGTTTTTGAAAGTCATGAAGAAATAAATAGACACACATGCCATTTTCAAGGATAGGAAGAATCAAATATCATATAGATCTCAATACACCAAAATTTTTCCAGAGTTTTTACAATTCCAATAAAATATCCTAACAGAATTTGTGTTGTTGCTGGATCTTGATAAGATAATTAGAAAATTTATATGGATGAAGAGAAAATAATCAATGCATTCCTGAAAAACAAGAATGTGGTTGAATTCTCCTAGTATATATCAATTTTTTTTACAATTATATAATGAAAGAATTTAAAGAGTGTGTGATATTAGTACAGGAACAGATATATGGGTTGATAGATCAGGGCGAAAACCATAGAAGAGCCACACATACTTGAAAAATTGATACATAACAGAAGCAACATTACAAGAATTAGAGGAATGATGGATTACTTAATAAATAATGTTGGCACAACAGTTATTCACATGTAAAAAAATGAAATTAAATCTGTTCCTTAGAGTATACACAAAAATCAATTCCAGGGAGATTAAAGATTTAGGGTAAATGACAACTTCCTTAAAACTTTCAGAAGAAAACATGAGAATACCTAAATGACTTTAGATAAGAAAGGAATTTCTTAAATCAGACACAAAAACACAAATACTGAAAGACTGATAAATTAAACTACATTAAAATTAGCAATAGGAGTTCCCATCGTGCCTCAGTGGTTAACAAATCTGACAGCATCCATGAGGATGCAAGTTCGATCCCTGGTCTTGCTCAGTGGGTTAAGGATCCAGAGTTGCCATGAGCTATGGTGAAGGTCGCAGATGTGGTTTGGATCCTGCATTGCTGTGGTTGTGGCACAGGCCAGCAGCTAAGGCTCTGATTCGACCCCTAGCCTAGGAATCTCCATATGCCACGGGTGCAGTCTCAAAAAGCAAAACATAAAAAATAAAATAAAATTAGCAACAACTACTCATGAAAAGGAAAGATACTGTGAAGAAAATGGAAAGACAAGTGAACAGGAGAATATTTGCAATACATAAGAAAAAAATGCACCATTCCAAATATATCAGAAACTAATATAAAACAAATTTAAAAAGATAAGCGACAGAAGACTGAATCAAGCATTTTACAGAAGAGGAAACACAAATGGTCCATAAGTGGCTCACGAATGGCCCCAAAGGGGGCTCAACTTCATTCCTACTCACGAAAAAAAAAAAAAAAAAAAAAAAAAAAAAAAACACTGAAAGGAAAAATTAGATTCTTTATTCACATCTGCCAGCCTGGCAAAAATATAAAATTCCTTAATAGCAAGTGTTTTTTTAGGGTGTAGAACATTGGTTTTCAATACCAAGCTCACGTAAAAATAACCTTGGAAGCTTAAAAAAAGAGTACACTCAGAATAGCAAAAGCAACCTTGAGAAAAATAAACAAAGGTGGTATCATCTCACTGATTTCAAAATGTGTTCCAAACCTAAAGCAGCCAAAGCAACATGGTACTGACATAAAGACAGACATATGGAAAAAAAAATTGAAAGCCCTTATATAAACCTATACATATATAGTCAACCGATCTTTGACAAGTGTTCAAGAACACATGATGGGGAAATTATAGTCTATTCAACAACTGTTACTGGGAAAATTGAATAGATATCCACATGACAAAAAAAGTGGGATTTTTATTTTAAATTTTACAGAAAAATCAACTAAAACTGGATTAAACACTTATACATAAGACCTAAAATCATAGAGGAACAGTTGCATCATTTTGGTTGCGGTAATGGTTTCATGATAATGAAACTATATGCAGAAGCAATGAAAGCAAAAATAGACAAGTGGAAGTACATCAAACTAAAACCATTCTCTGCACAGCAAAGCAATAATCAGCAGAAAAGACAACAAAGGAATGGGAGAAAATATTCGCAAGCCATAATAAAGAGTTAATTTCCAAAATATATAAGGAACTCCTACAACACAATAGCAAGAAATCAAATAACCCTGGTAAAAAAGGACAAAGGACTTCAATAGACATTTCTCCAAAGACATACAAATAGCAAACATGTACATAAAAAGGTGTTCAATATCACTAATCACCAGGAAAATGCAAATCAAAACTACAGTTAGATATTACCTCAAAACTATTAGAATGATTGTTGTAAAAAAAAAAAAATAACAAGTTTTGGTAAGGATTGGGGAAATACTGGAAATTGTGTACTCTGTTAGTAGAAATATAAAACGATGCAACCACTATGGAAAACAGTATGGAAGTTCCTTAAAATATTAAAAATAAAAATACCATATGATCCAGCAAACTCACTTCTGGATATAGAACTGAAAGAAATGAAATAAGGATCTTGAGGAAATATCTGAGTTCCCATGTTAATTGCAGCACTATTCACAATTGCCAAGACAAGGAAACAACTCAATTGTCTACTGATAGATAAATGGATAAAAAAATGTGCACACACACACACACACACAGGAATATTATGCAGCTTTAAAAAAGAAGGAAACTCCACCATTTACAACATGGATGAAGCTAGAAGACATGCTAAGTCAAATAAGTTAGACACAGAAGGACAAACACCTCATCACTCCACTTAAATGAAATATGTAAAAGAGGCAAACTTATAAACCCATAAAATAGTGATTGTCAGGCATGAGAGGAGGGAGGAATAATGAATTGTCACATGGTTATAAAGTTATAGTTATACAAGATGAATAAGTTCTAGAGATCTACTGTACAATGTTGGGCCTATGGTTGTCAACATGGTATTGTGTACTTGAACATTTAAGAGGATAGATCTCATGTTAAGTGTTCTCACCACACACATACACATTTATACACACACACACACACGTGCATTAAATGGACATAAGGAAACTTTTGGAGGTGAAGGATATGTTTATTACTTTGATGTGGTGATGGTATGGTATATGGGTATATGCCTATGTCCCAAATGAAAAAAATTGTATAAATTACTAAAGCAGTGCAGTTTGGGGTATATCAATTATAGCTCAAAAAAGCTAAGGGGAAACCAATTATGATTTAATCGGTCTGAGGGGAGATCTGGGCAATGGCATTTTATTAAGTTTTTAAATGACACTAAAGCACAACTGAGTTTGAGAATTACTCATTTAAAGCAATGAGAATTCTCATACAGTGTTAGTAGGAGGATGAACTGGTACAAGCACTACAGAAAATAATTCCATGTTCCTAGATTAAGCTGAAGAGGCATACACTCCATAACCCAATAAGGATCAGACTCTAGGGCCTGTGGCAATCTATTGTGTGCTATGGAATCACATGGAGGGCTGGTTAAACAAAGATTTCTGCCCCCTATATCAAAGTTTGATTCAGCAGGTCTGGATTAGGGGCAGAGATTTTGCCTTTCTAACCTGTACCCAGATGATGCTAAAGCAGCTTATCCAGTAATCACACTTTGAGAATTGCTGATCTCTGAGGAATGCTACAAGATTTGAACCAAAAGACATGTATAAGAATATTCACAACATGATTCTTTCATGATAATGATAACAATAATAACAACAAACACCTAGGAACAACCCAAATGTTCACTGACAGGACAATGGGGAAATGAATCCTGGGGTATGCATACTATGGAGCACTATATTATGGCCAAAACAAACAAACAAAAAAAGTACATACATCAAAATGGATGAATGAATCTCAAAAAAAGGTAGAAAACTAATAACAGAACGTGTATGCAGAATGATTCCACTCATTCGAAGTTTTCTTTTTTTGGGATTTCTTTTTTTTTTTTTTTTTTTTTGTCTTTTTGCTATTTCTTTGGGCCGCTCTCACGGCATATGGAGTTCCCCGGCTAGGGGTCTAATCGGAGCTGTAGCCACCAGCCTACGCCAGAGCCAGAGCAACACGGGATCTGAGCTGCGTCTGCAACCTACACCACAGCTCACGGCAACGCCAGATCGTTAACCCACTGAGCGAGGGCAGGGACCGAACCCGCAACCTCATGGTTCCTAGTCGGATTCGTTAACCACTGCGCCATGACAGGAACTCCGAAGTTTTCTTTTTTTAAAGACAAAAACTAAATATGTATTTTAGGGATATATATCCATATATCATAAAATTATAAGGAAAAGCATGAGATGATAAGCCCAAGATTCAGAACAGCAGCTTCATAGATATTAGTGATGTGGGCGTATATGTTTACATTTTATTAATACTATGCTTTGCGTTCATACATACAGCCAAATATCAGAAAAGTATCCCAGATGATTTTTTTGTAAAACTTAATCTTCTGTTCTCAAATATTCTTCACCATTCTGGGAGATTTCATATTGCTACCTTAAAACTTTACAGCTTGGGACTTAGCTTCTATTCATCTGATTCAATTCAATATTGACTTCTGTTGAGCCCATCAGGGAGATCCTTCACCCAGTCATCATTAGGGAGATAAAGACTCTTCACATTTGCCAAGTCTAGACTTACTCCTCAGCTTACTTTTCCTCTACAGGCTAAGTAATAATCTCCAAAGTTTTAATCTATCTTGTTCAAATTTGTTATTTTTTAATGAAAAATAATTGTTGGCTTGTTGATTATTCCAAATATCCTACACATTTTCACATGGAGAAATTGCAAAATGAGTCTGAAAAGAATGTGATGAGAAACAATGAGATGATCCTGAACAATTGTTTTTTTTTTTAGGGCCGCACACTCAGAATATGGAGGTCCCCAGGCTAGGGGTCGAATTGGAGCTACAGCTGCCAGACTATGCTACAGCCACAGTAATGCAGGAACTGAGCCGCGTCTGCAACCTACACTACAGCTCACGGCAACACCAGATTCTTAACCCACTGAGCAAGGCCAGGGATCGAACCCGCAACCTCACAGTTCCTAGTCAGATTCATTTCTGCTGCACCATGACAGGAACTCCTGATCCTAAACAATTCTTATGCTTAGGCATTTATTTCCACCATCAACCAAGGGGAGCCAGTCAAAGAAATATCAAAGAAATCCTACAATAAAACACAAATCTAGTTTTGTTTGAAATATTTCCCCCTCGAAGCAACATTCAAATTATCTGTGAAAATAACCCATAAGATATATTTGGCCTGGGTCACTAAGTTTCTATACCAAAAAGAGTCTTCACTGCAATCCTCAAAAATTGATTGTTTTCCCAACTAGTGACATGTTAATGTTTATTTATAAACATTCATTGAGCAAACTTGACCACTGATCTACCATCACATGCAAAGCAATGGATTAGATTATTTCTAGAGAGGATCTGGAATATAAGCCAATGCCAAATTCCAAAAAAATAAAATGATTCTTAAGACAATATATCAATATAGGGTGACCAAATGCATTTGTTATCCCATGCTGTTTGTTGTTGATTAGGCAGAGTTTACCACCTTAGGAAATCTTGACTTCATGTAAGATGCAGTCCTACACCAAGCAGTCACTTCTATGTGGCTGCTCACTCCATCATCAACTAATTATCCACTCCCTGGATGTCTGCCCTCTTTATGACACATGACCTGTTGCCTCTTCTGAGGAGACTTGGGCATAAGATCAAATAAGTGAAGTCCATAGGTTCAGGATCTAAAGACAGTATCTGGTAAAAGCTCCCAAACTCCAATATTGGTAAGCTCAACCCTTCTCTAGTCTGGCGATATGTCCCCTTGTCCAAAGGGGAAGCATACGTTCACATTATATGCTTCCTGTACAGGATCTTGTCTTTTTTATTTTGCCTGCACCTGCGGCAGGTGTTAAGTTCCTGGGCCAAAGACTAAACCCGCACCACAGCAGTGAACCAGGCCACTGCAGCAATAATGCCAGATCCTTAATTCACTGAGCTGCACAGGAACTCTGAATCTTGTCTTTATGCTAGCTCAGATGTTCTTTATGTATTTAGGGCAACCAACAAGGTAAAGTTCCCTGTGTAAGATGAGACTCTTCACCAAAAGAAAATCTCTTCATCTGAAAGTAGCCACAATTTTTTAAAAATTATATACATCATAGGACTTACATAAAGTGGAACTAGTGGCTGCTTGCTTCAGATCTAAAGTGCTAAAAACACTACTTGCCTATATTTAGGGTCATAGAGACCACCAATATCCCTTTGGCTGAAACATACTCCCTCCAAAAAGGCAGTTGGGGCCCAGGGAAACTGTATAGACTAGAAATCTTTTCACCTCTCAGTGCAAAAGAAATTTCAGAGCAGAGTCATCTATAACAGAAATAATTAGGACAAACAGAAACAGCTACTACTAATCACAACTGTATATAAGTATTGCTTGACATTGTATGGAATCCTACACTTATTTACATAAGGAGCTTTGGTTCAACAAAGAAGGCTTATAATTCTCAGAAATCCTTGAGAGGTATCACAGACCTAAACAGTCAAGAAGAGAAAATACATAAATTATAAACCAATCTTAACATGGACTGTTCACCCCCCTCAATATGCACAGAGGGTCAATCAAACAATTTGATAATCTTTAATGTGTCAAAAAATGACATGATATGATAATATTTATCATATAAGCAGAACACAGTATCACAAATCTGACTGGTTCTAAAAGGATTTTTTAAATGACTAATACTGAGAATGCTTATGATATAGTTCAGAATATCAGCATCACAAGGAAAGATCATTTTCAAAGACCATTATAAAAAGCTGTGAATACCATAGTACAAAAGTGCAGATAAAGAATGAACACAATGTTCAGTTTGGTATAGAAAGTAGGGAGTATTTCCAGGGGAAGATGAGCTTAAAATCACATTTTGAAAGACATGAAAGAGACTTAAAAGGATGCAAAGGCATGGAGAAAAGCAAAGGTAAGTCATGTACGGATCATTCAAAATTAAGACTGAGAAATTCGACAAATCTATGAAATTAACTAGAGATCCCCTACAGTATTTAAAACAACCAACTAACCAAAATTAAATGGCAATCACTGCTACTGATTCTTAAGGAAGAAAATTGATGGAGGAAAAAGCAAACTGAGTTGAATCAAGTAAGATGCACTGGATGGGAGGCAGCCTAGAGACAAAAAGATCAGCTAGGAAAAAAAAAATAATAAAATGAGTGAAGTGATGAGAGCTAAGTCTAGTCCTGTGGGAATGGGAGGTAAGTGTGGCTCAGATAAATCTTTAGTCAAAGGATCAGTAAGAATGCATGATGTGCTGGAATGAGTCTCAGGCAGACTCAAAGAAGAGAGAAAGGATGAAAAAAATTCCAGGCAATAAGGAAGGGTCTTTATTTGGAAGACAGAAGAAGAAACTGAGTTCTTTGAGGGATGCTCTTTCAAGTAATAGGTAAACATTCAAGTGGAGAGTTAATTATCTTTACTAAATGGCTAGAAAATATGAGTGGTCAGGGTGAAGTAGATATCCAAGGGATGCGTCCATATTTGTGTTCTGTTTGTTTAGCATTTTATAGCTTGCATATATGCCCATATTTAATCATTATAATAATCCAGTTTTGTAAGTACACATTCCCCCCCTTGTAGAGGCAAGATATTTAAGGCTAAAAGAAGATAAGTGATTTGCCCAAAGTTCCACAGGGTTTAAGGGACTAACACCCAAACACAACACTTTTTTCCAACTACAATGATAGTGATATTTGAAGAATAAACCATGAAGAAGAGAAAGTTCAAGGAGATAATATAGCAATTAGTAACAGAACTCAAAGAAGAAAAAGACACCTTATTTCCTTTTCCTAAGAAGCAACTCATTTTTCAACTTTATTCAACTATATACATTGAAGAAAAATTATAAAATGAAGGCCAAAATATTTACTTATCTTTCTCAGAAAGTTCAAAGATTTCATTAAAAGAGTGCATCATTTTGAATGCTTCATATGGGAAAAATAAATTATATATTTGAACTACACTTTCATTTTACTAAAATCCTGCTTATTAAAGCAGAAATGGAATCCTATGCTCCTTATACTGCATTAAGTAAAATTAAGTCTTTATTTCTGTGCACTTAATTATATATTTCACAACACCAACAATACTGAATGTCAATGAAGACATTTATAATGTGTTCTAATACTAGAAAAAAGTATTTTAAAAGATAATTTAATTTCCACTCTGACTTCTGATGATAGATATTGCATTAACTGTTTAATTAGTAAACTTTTTGTGGCTACATTTTACTCTGTCCAACAGTAAACTCCCAACCTACTCAACCAATCAGCCTACCGTAGCAGGGAAAAACACAGGCCAAGTAACAAGAGTAAAAAAATAAATCGATGAACTCGGTATCACACAAACTAAGTTGCTGTAATACCAGATGAGCTGTGTGATATAAAGCTCTATGACCTCTGTTTCTCCTTCTACGAAATAGGGAAAATGAATAAAAGAAGGTATACAGTTAATTTTAGCTATAACTTTTGATGGTCTCTATTTCCATGATCGAGATACAAAGGCAAAATTTGAGTACAAGGTATATGGTCTGCGAGTCAATGGTCACACCTTAGGAAATACTTCATAGAAGAAAGTTCCATAATTGGAAGAGAAGGGAAAAGATCTTTTAAACTTTCCATCAGGTATTCTCTGTATCACATCTACTCTCATTCCCAGGCTTTCTTCCCATTCCTAGGAGGTTACACCCACGTAACTATCTTCCCTTTCTTTGCTGCCAAATAGCAATCCTACCCCAAATACTTCTGAGGCCATGTTTCAGCATTGTCATTTAAGCTTGTTAGCCCCTAAATGTGTATTATCTTTTGTGATTCTTTATTAGAACAAATACCTAAAGTAGCTATTAAATCATAACTAATTACTTGTAATGGATCACAACATTTCTGATTAACTGTTGAATATGACAAATTCACGTTCTCAATTTCAGGTACTTTGATTGACTGATTGATTTTTATTTATTTATTTTGCTTTTTAGGGCCACACTTGAGGCATATGAAAGTCCCCAGTCTAGAAGTCGAATTAGAGCTACAGTTGTGGGTCTACGCCACAGCCCCAGCAATGCGGGATCCGATCTGAGTTGGTGAACTACACCACATCTCATGGCCACGCCAAATCCCCGACCCACTGAGTGAGGCCAGGGATTGAACCTGCACCCTCAGGAATACTAGTTGGATTCGTTTCCACCGTGCTACAACGGGAATTCCTGATACTTTGATTTTTATAAAATATTGTTTACTAATGCTCAAATGAAAATAAACAATTTTATCCATAATAGATGGTAATTTCATAAAGCCATCATTTCATATGTTATCATATTTTATTTATTTTTTATTTTTATTTTTTATGCCTGAACACAGAGCATGTAGAAGTTCCCGGGCCAGGGATTGAATCTGAGTGCTTGCTGTAACCTACACCACAGCTGCAGCAATGCCAGATGCTTTTACCCACTGTATTGGGCCGGGGATTGAACTCACACCTTTGCAGTGAATAGAGCAACTGCAGGGGGATTCTTAACCTACTGTGTCACAGAGAGAACTCCTATGTTATCATATTTTAAATGATTCTAAATATAAAATATATGATTCTAATACTATCCAACATAACAATCCTAAACAAATAAAACACAAATATAAAAATGCCACGCACTTATCTAAAACATTTTCAGATCATCTTCCCTGAAGACCTCAAATTATGATAGCCTTATCTCATGCTTAATAATAGTAAAAACATTGAAAGCTAAACTTTACAACATGAAAAGAAGACATGAATAACTTACAGTAATATAGATTCGACCATGCAGGAAAAATTGTGGGAAACAATTGGTGCATAAAGTTTTATTTCATTTATTCAAGGAGAAAATTAAAAATCTGCAAAACACTTAAAAATAGTAAAAGAGGAGTTCCCGTCATGGCACAGTGGAAACGAATACGACTAGGAACCATGAGGTTGCGGGTTCGATCCCTGGCCTTGCTCAGTGGGTTAAGGATGCGGCGTTGCCATGAAATGTGGTGTAGATCACAGACGCAGCTCAGATCTGGCATTGCTGTGGCTCTGGCATAGGCCAGTGGCTACAGCTCCAACTAGACCCTTAGCCTGGGAACCTCCATATGCTGTGGGTGCAGCTCTAAAAATAAATAAATAAATAAATAAATAAATAAATAAATAAATAGTAAAAGGTTTTGATACCACTAGAGAGTCCCAATCTCATCTCTGCAAGTCTCCCAGAGTCAGCTCCACCAGCCAATTCTATCTTAAGTCAAGTATATCTATCCCCTTGGAAGGTTGCATTTACTTTTCCAGCATGCAAATGAACAGAAATACAAAATAAGGAATGTGATATAAAGGATCAAAGAGGATGAAGTGAAGCTTCTGAATTATCCCCTCCAAAATGGTAGACTTTTCATGGAGATTTCCTTTGTCCCTATTTGATGTCTCTATTTCTGACATTCCAGACAAGGCAGAGAAATGAAGAAGCCCCAGGAGAATTATCATCCTTCTGAGAAATCTTTTTATTAACATAGAAAACTGATGGTTGACTATTCTACTGAACATTTTGAAGGAGAATGTTTAAAAAAGAGCAAACCTAACTGAACTGATCCCACTCACTTCAAAGGACATTTGTTGTGTGCCTACCACATGACCAGCACTGTGATAGGGGGACTTCTGGGTATATGATTTAACTTAATCCTCACAAATAGACTCATGAGCTACTTAGTGTACGAAGACAACGTGAACAGAGAAGTTAGGCAACTTTCTAAGCTTCACACGGCTGGTAAGTGGCAGAGTTGGGATTCAGACCCAGCTTTTGACTCCAAACTTAAAGCTGTTAACACTATATTTTTTTGCCTTACCTAAATGACATTTTTAATGAGAATGAATTCTATCTGAATTTGAACTTAACATGAATACGTTAAATTCCTGGGAAAGAGATTTTTTTAAACACCTGGAATCAAGTTTTGGTTTTACCTATAATAATCCAATGTCCAAAATCTCTACCTTGAGGTTTCTAATGAACATAAGAAAAAAAGAAAGAAAGAAAGAAAATGATTGAAAGCTTATTATATTCTGAAACTTTACTATCTATATTTCAGAAATAATAACAATTCTTTAGACAGTGATTCTCAACCAGGGATCATTTTGCCCACTAGTGGACATGGGTCAAAGTCTGAATCATTTTTGTTTGTCACAACTTGTGTTGGAGGGGGAGGTGAACCTAGTGGGTAAGAAGTCAATGGTACTGTTAAACATCCTACAATTTACAGGACAGCACTCCACAAAAAAGAATTACTGAGTCCAAAATGTCAATAGTGCCAAAGTTGAAGAGCCCTGTCTTAAACATATGCTTTCAGCACTTGTCAAGTACTGTAAAATTTACTTAACGTGTAATATTTAAGACATATAAAAACATGTACACAGAGTTCCTTTGTGGTATAGTGGTTTAAAGATCTGGCATTGTCAATGCAGTGGCTTGGGTTCTATCCCTAGTCCAGAAACCTCTACATGCCATGGGAGAGGCCCCCCCCAACATATATATATATATATACATACACACACACACACACACACACATACAAGTGTACCCATACATACATAAGATAATGACTCTATATGCCTACCACTGAGCTTAAGAAATAAAGAGCATTTAATCTCCCTTGTGTATTCCTTCCTGTCTAAAACATTTTTTAAAGAGATTAAAATATTAATCATGCTGTATCTATATTATACTGTTAAAACATGCCATAGCATGTTAACTATACTATATTAGGTTAAATTATGCTATAACTATCATATATATTGAAGATTTGATGACTAGGTATATTTCTACTTTATATAGGAGATCTAGAATTAGAACAATAAAAGAGTTCCCTGGTGGCCTAATGTGTAAGGATCCAGCATTGTCACTGCAGTGGCAAGGGTTCAATCCCTGGCCCATGAACTTCTGCACACTGCAGGCACAGCCAAAAAAGAGAAAAAACAAAACAAAAAAAGAACACTGAAAAAACAGTACAGTATTTATTCCATATATAGAGAAAGGAATGTTTTGTTTACCCACTGAATACATAAAAGAGAGGAAGTGGTTTTATAGATGTAATCAATTACAAAGGTGTTATACTTCATTAAATATATTACTAGCCAATAATCTTTGGATTCAAAGAAAATTGATTTGTTGGGGGGGGCACCCATTGGCATATGGAGTACCCCAGCCAGGGATCAGATCTGAGCTGCAGCTGTGGCAATGCCAGACCCTTAACCCACTGTGCTGGGCCAGGGATCAAACCTGCATCCTGGTGTTCCAGAGATGCCTGCCAACCCATTGCACCACAGTGGGAACTCGGATTCAAACGAAATTAATACAGCAAAAAGTGACTAGGAAGCTAGCTTTGTTAGTTTCATTGAGGACATTGGAGACAAGATACTCTGCCCTCCATTTCTCTTGGGATGAGAGACTTCAGCTTTCTATCTAAAAGTGGCCTCATTGCTACACTTTAGAGTTGGGCGATCGGGCTTGAGTCTAACCTTGCTTGTCATTTCCTAGTTCAGGGTTCTTGAAGTCTGAGGAAAATGAGGGCACTTTCCAAGTTCTACAGTTGCAAGGGAATTCCTGGTCTCCCACAATCATCATCTCACTTCAGTAGACCCAATGGGTCTGTGGTACAAAACAGCCAGAATTTTAATGAAGTTCTTTTATGGCTTAAAGTCTACAAGACAGCATAAAATATGATCTTTGAGGCATATCTTGCTAAACTACTAGTAAGACCTATGCATTGTTCAAAGTATAAATAGACTAAACTTTTTTGCATTTAAAAAATGTTTTACAATCCAATTAGTATAAAAAAATAAATGAGTTGTTTAAAGCTATCTTTTCTTTCTTTGTAAAATGGTCCTGTATCATTTATGGACAATAGCACAACCGGGGATAGTAACAAATGAAATACCAGTATTAATTAACAATAGATATAGATAAAATGAAAATAAACAGTCATCACACTTGTTTGGAACAGGTGTAAGTTTACCAACAGACTAAAGTAGCAAACAAGTTCCAAAGAATACTTCAGGGAAGAAAAGAAAAGAAAAACTTTACTCAACAAACCAGTTAGAAGCAAAAGATGAAAAAAGAACAGCAGCTCATGGATACAAGTATTTTTAGATTGCAGTAGCATGCCATAAAATGACTATTTATCCACCATGATGAGAAGTGGGAAAGAAATGTTTTATGATTGTTGCTGTCATTGCTAATATTTCATTTACCCTAAAAAATTATGAAAATGAATGTGGTGAATACAAGTTGTTACTTCAGAGAAAAATGTTTTCAAATTCTACAATACTAATGCCATTATAGCCTTAATTGATATACTTGAAGTCTTCTAAAGTCATCACCCTTGTAAAGTGCACGAATACATGCAGACTTACAAGCCTGCATAAAATACAGATGGTCGATAGCAGCGTAAATAGATCAATGATTACAAAGATGGATTGAGGAGACAAAAACAAGCTCTACTATTACACATGCATGAACTTCCTGACTGTAAGAATAATTATATTCTATAACTGGTTAATTGAGGGAAGTTGAAGAATGTTTTTTCCCTTAAGAATCGATAGATACCCATCTATCTTTGATGACTTAGGAGGAGCATTGCCTGGAATCAGGGGAATGGATTGGATGACCTTTGCTTTCCCCTAATCATTTGGTCAGGACCCAATAATAGGTTCTATAAATCATAAAAATCTGTTTTGAGATGTAAAACAACATCTAAAAACATAATCATGTGGCTACTTGTAGACCCTACACATCAGGTTCTGGGCTGGATACTTGAATGGGTTTCAGAAAAGTAATTCAGTCAGCATAAGCATTAATTATCTAGGGGGGAAAAGGCCAGCTGGAATATTCCCATGCATGTGAAAGCAGTTCTTTTGTCCCTTTCCTGTTTGCCCATTTCTGTTCCCTTCTAACCTTAAAAGAACCTAATTATAGTAATAGCAAGTGACCCCTGACTTTTATGCTCTCCTGAATGCACGCCATGTCTTGCCTAACCTGTTGATTCTTTTCTGTGGGGAGACATGTTTCTACAATATTTTTGTAGCCTCTCTGTTTCTATTTTCTATGGTAAAAACTCCATCTTGTCCTGCTTTACCTTTACCTCTATTCCTGCTTGAAAAACAGTCATAATGCTGGCAAATGACTTAAGCTTAAGAACAAAGACCTAAAGGCATAAATTATTCATGTGGTCAGCTGAATGACGACATAATGCATTGGTCTAGGCATGCTGGACCTGTGCAGATAGGCATGCTATTTGCACAGCATGATATGTCCTCTTAAGTGTAAGAGGAAGATGAGCCTCATGGCCCCAAGGGGTTTATGAGGGGTCGTTAGCAGGATATACATTAGCAAGGAGTACCAAGATGCAAATCTAGGCATCCTGGGTGCTGCAGGTAGGCATGCCAGCCATCTGCAGAAGCACAATGGTGATTCTCTATATGCTATGCATAGATAGCTGACCCCAAGCTTCCCCAATGCTATTGATTGTTAAATGCCTAAAGGTCAGAATAAAAGCTTAACCAGCTACTGGCTATGTGACTTTTAAAATAATTTTAAAAAAACCTATATACTACACCTATAGCTTCCCTCCTCACTTGACTTAATCCTAAAGAGCACAATAAAAGCAGTATGGTTTCTTGAGGCTGCACTCTTGGTCCCTGAGACCTTGAGTCCCTGGTTCCCACCTTTAATTAAGATAAATTGGAGTTCCCGTCGTGGCGCAGTGGTTAACGAATCCGACTAGGAACCATGAGGTTGCGGGTTCGGTCCCTGCCCTTGCTCAGTGGGTTAACGATCCGGCGTTGCCATGAGCTGTGGTGTAGGTTGCAGACTCGGCTCGGATCCTGCGTTGCTGTGGCTCTGGCGTAGGCCGGTGGCTACAGCTCCGATTTGACCCCTAGCCTGGGAACCTCCATATGCCGCGGGAGCGGCCCAAGAAATAGCAACAACAACAACAACAACAACAACAACAAAAGATAAATGTCTCTGTGTCTTGTTTCATGTTAACTTTTTCCTTAAGTTTCACAGCACCCATTCTTCAGCCCTCACCTGCTGAGCTGGTCTCATCACTTTTCCTCAATAAAAAGAAGAATGAAGAAATAAGCTGCTAAAAAATGACTAGCTCTTTACTCCAAACAGCCCCCTTAACATTCCTGCAGGCAGATCACTGGGGGAAGGTAAGATCTGAAGAGTCAGCCAGTCTGCATTCAATAGAGAATGATTCAAAACCCAACCTCCTGCCTCCACTGGGATTCTCCTACCCGCCTAATTTTTCCCTTTAAAACCTGTCATGGCTGAGTAGAATCTTCAGATTGGTTTCTGGACATGAGTCCACCTGCTCCCCAGATTGCTGCCTTTTTTTTTTTTTAAATCAAAACACCTTTCCTTTCTACTGAAACTAGCCCCTTCAATTATTGGCTTATGAGGGGTGAGCAGCAGAACCTGGGTTCAGTAACACATTTATCACAGAAAGACATCTATAGAGGTATTTCTGTAATTTCCAGGTAAGAGGGAGGTATATTAAAGCCCCTGGAGCTCTACCTCACTAAGGCACTATTATGAAGAAAGATCAGGAACCTTTATATAAAAAATAATTTATTTAAAAGAAACAAAGGAAGAAAGGAAAAGAGGGACAGGAAGAAGGAAAGAAAGGATAGAAGTGAGAGAGAGGAGGAAAAAGGAGGGACAATAGGGAGGACAGGAAGGAAAATCCAGAGGAATAAAGCAAGTGCAGGGGGAGCAAAAAATAGTACACTGGACATTTGCATGCCCAACAGAAATGCATCTGTCCCTTAAAAATAAGGGAGACAGAGACCAAAAGACAATAAATAAAACATTCGCTTAAGGAGTAAAGGTGTCTGGTATGTAGTGTGGATTGTTTTAACAAAGAACTGTAAGAAAATAACTACTTCAAGTAAGTCACTGCAATTCAGGATATCAAAAGAAGTATTTTCCCCCTGATATCATTACTGTACTAGTTTCTTTCTTATTAGATTTTATTTTTTAGAGCAGTTTTAGGTTTATAGAAAAACTGAGAAGGAAATAAAGGGAATTTTCATATATTTCCTGCCCTCATGCATGTATAGCCTCCCCCAATATTAACGTCCCCATTAGAATGGTGTATATGTAACAATTGATGAACCTACATTGACATGTCAATATTGCCTAAAGTCCATAGTTTACAGTAGGGTTCACCCTTTGTGTTGTACGTTCTGTGGATTTTAATAAATGTATGGCATGTATCAACCATTATATGACTAAGCAGAACACTTCCACTGCCTTAAAAATCCTCTGTGCTCTGCCTATTCATCCCTCTCTCCCCACTAATGCCTTGTAAGCACTGATCATTTTACTATTTTAAGGGAAAAGCCTTGTAAATCATTTAACTGGGAAACCTTTTTCCTTTTCAAATTTTTTTCCAGTTTTGTTAAGATATATAACATTATCTAAGCTTAAGATTTGAAGTATGATGGTAAATACGAAAATATAAAAGTATATATTAAAATGATTAACACAATAAGGTTTGTTTAAACACCCTAAAAGATATAGTCATACTTTTTCTTTATTCCTATGAGGACTTTTAAGATCTACTCTGTTAGCAACTTTCAGATATACAATACAGTATTGTTAACTATAGTCCCTATGCTGTACATTACATCTCCAGAACTTATTTTATAGCTAGGCTTTTGTAGAGCTGGACCATTTCACCCATTCCCCCCTTCCCCTCACCCTTGACAATCAACAATCTATTCTCTGTTCCTATGAATTCCATTTGTCTCAATTCCACATATCAGTGACAGCCCATAGTATTTATATTTTCCTGACATGTTTCACTTGGCATAAGGCCCTCAAGTTCCATCCATGTGGTCACATATGACAATATTTCCTCCTTTTAAAAATCTGAATAATATTCCTGTGAGTATTGTGTGTGTGTGTGTGTGTGTGTGTGTGTGTGTGTGTGTACATACAAACATCACAAATTCTTTATCCATGCATCAATCAATGGACACCTAGGTAGTTTGCATGTCTTGACTATCATAAAAACAATGCAGCAATGAACATGGGCATATGGATATCTCTTTGATACAGTGATTTAATATCCTTTACACTGAAAACTAAGAAATTTAACTGTAAAAGACACAAATAATTGAAAAGATATTCCATGTTAATGGATTAGAATAGTTAATTTTGTTAAAATGTCCACGCTGCCCAAAGCGATCCACAGAGTCAATGAAATCCATATCAAGATTCCAGTGGCATTTTTTTTAACAGAAATATAAAAAACAATCCTAAAATTCATATGGAACCACAAAAGTCCATGAACATACAAAACAATCCCAAAAAAGAACAAAGATGGAGTATTCACACTTCCTAATATCAAACTTTATTACAAAACTATAGTAATCAAAACAATATGATACATAGATCAATGGAACAGATTCAAGAACCCAGAATTAAAATGCATGCATACATACTCAACCAGTATTTGGCAAGGGAGCCAAGAAGGGGAAAAGGATAGTCTTTTCAATATATGATTGAAAATTGGATTTTCATATGCAAAAGAATGAAACTAGACCCTTATCTCACACCTCTCACAAAAATTAACTTGAAATGGATTAAAAATTTAAATATAAGGTCTATACCATAAAATTCCTAATAAAAAGAACAGGGAAAAATCTCCTAGATATTTTTGCATGTGACACTAAATTAACAAGCAATAAAAGCAAAATTAAATAAGTGGGACTACATCAAAGTAAAATCCTTTCACACAACATAGGAAATAACAGAGTGGAAAGACAATCTATGGTCTGTGAGAAAATATTTGCAAACTGCATATCTAAGAAGGGGTTATTATCCAAAATATACAAGGAACTCATAAAATTCAACAGAAAAAAACAACTAATCTGATAAAAAGTGAGGAAAGGATTCAAATAAAATTTTTTGAAAGAAAATATTTCAATGCCCAACAACTACATGAAAAGATGTTCAATATCACCAAGCATCAGGGAAAAGCAAATTAAAACTACTATGAGATATCATCTCACACATATCAGAATGGCTGTTATCAAAAAGAAAGATAATGCTGGCCTCTTGTTTATTTCTGCTCTGATCTTTATTTCTTCCCTTCTACTAACTTTGGGATTAGTTTTTGCTTATTTGTCTATATTCCTTGAAGTGTAAAGTTAGGTTTTCTGAGACCTTTTTTTCTTGATGTCTTTATTGCTATAAATGTGCCTGTTAGAAATGCCCTTTTATCTTCCATTCAATTAGTTCTGTTATATTATATTTCATTTTGATTTGTCTCAGGATATTATTTTATTTCTTTCTTTTCATTCTTTGATCCATTAGTTGATCCACAGTGTATTGTTTAATTTCCATGTATTTGTGTATTTTCCAACTTTATTCCTATTATAGATTTCCAGTTTTAAACCACTGTGGGAAGAAAAGATATTTGATCTAAATTCAATAATCTTAATTTTGCTAAGCCTTTCGTTACCTATCCTATGATCTATCCTGGAGAATGTTCCATGTGTACTTGAGAAGAATATGTATTCTTCTGCTGTTGAATGAAATGTTCTGTATGTATCTGTTAGGTCCATTAAGTTATAATACTGTTCAAAGCCACTGTTTCCTTATTGGTTCTCTGTATGCTCTACCATTGTTAAAAGCAGGGTATTAAAGTACTCGATTATTACTTTATTGTTCTTTACTACTCCTTTTAGCCTTCATTTTAGTACTATTAGTATTTACTTTATATATCTAATTGTTCCAATGGTAGGTACATAAACATCTGTAATTTTTTTTATGGCCACACCTGCAGTAAATAAAAGTTCCCAGGCTAGGAGTCAAATCAGAGCTGAAGCTACCAACCTATGCCACAGCCACAGCAAGGTGGGATCTGAGCCACACCTGTGACCTATGCCACAGCTCACTGCAATGCCAGACCTTAACCCACTGAGTAAGGCCAGGGATCAAAACCACATCCTTCTGGATACTAATTGCGTTCTTAACCTACTGAGCCACAATAGAAAGTCCCCATGTACAGTTGTTATATCTTCTTGATGAATTGATCACCCTATGGTTATATAATGACCTTCTTTGTCTGTCTGTCTTGACCTTTTTTTTTTTTTTAACTTAAAATATATTTTGTCTGTGATAAGTGTAGTGACCTTTGCTTTCTTTTGGTTACCATTTGCTTGAAGTATGTTTTTCTATCCCTTCACTCTCAATCTATGTGTGTACTTAAAGTGAGACTCTTATGGACAGCGTATGTTTTCAATCTTATTTTTTATACATATAGCCATTCTGTCATTGACAAGAAAATTTAATACATTTGCCTTTAAAGAAACTGTTGGTAGGCTGGAACTTGCTTTTTGTTTTTTATTAATTATTTTCTGAATGTTTCATTCCTTGCTTCTTCCATTGTTTTCACCTTTTGTCATTTGAGTACTTTTTGCAGCAGTATGTTTTGACTCCTGTATTATAATCTTTTTTGAATCTGCTATAGGTTTTTCCTTTGTGATTACTATGAGGTTTACATAAAATATACTTATATAACACCCTAGTTTGAGGTGATAACAACTTAACTTCCACAGCATATTAACCTTATAATTTTACTCCCCCCCCCATAACTTATGCTATTTTAGGCTATTGATGTTACAATTTCCATTTTTACCCTGTGTATTTTATAATAGATTATTTAAGTTATGATTATTTTTAATATATTGGTGCTTTAACTTTTAAACAAGTCATAAATGAATT
This sequence comes from Sus scrofa, assembly GCF_054392235.1. Taxonomy (NCBI): domain Eukaryota; kingdom Metazoa; phylum Chordata; class Mammalia; order Artiodactyla; family Suidae; genus Sus; species Sus scrofa. The sequence goes on along the minus strand of NC_139401.1, from coordinate 89,107,885 downwards.
ATGCAACACCATTATATTAGAGACTGACTATATGTTAACAATTATCAGTGAGTTTTACACATTTATATGTTTTTATGATTTGAATTAGCATCTTTTCATTTCAGCTTACAAAACACCTGTTAGCTGTGGCTCAGATTCAATCCTCAGCCTGAAAACTTCCCTATGCTCTGGGTGTGGTCATTAAAAAAAAAAAAAAACCTTTTAAAAACAAAAAATAAACCCCCCCTACCCTTTAGTATTTCCTATACAAGAGGTCTAGTGATGATGAACTTCTTCAGCTTTTGTTTGTTTGAGAGAATACATTTTCTTCATTTCCTTTCTTTTTTTCTTTTCTTTTTCTTTTTATGGCCATACCTGTGACATATGGAAGTTCTGGGCTAGGGGTCAAATGGGAGCTACAGCTGCCAGCCTGTGCCACAGCTACAGCAACGAGGGATCCGAGCCAGATCTGTGACCTACACCAGAGCTCACAGCAATGCCAGATCCCCAACTCACTGAGCAAGGCCAGGGACTGAAACTGCATCCTCATGAATACTAGTCAGATTCATTTCCACTATGCCACAATAGGAACTCCTTTCTCCTTCATTTCTAAAGGACAGCTTTTCCACATATAGTAGTCTTGGTTGACAGTTTTTATTCCAATATTTTGACTATATTATTTCATATTTTCCTGGCCTATAATGCTTCTCTTGAGAAATTTGCTGATAGTCCTGTAGGCTTTCTTTACTTTTTTTCATTCTTTTTCCTTTTTACCCCTATGACTGAATAATTTCAAGTGGATTACCTTCCAGGTCACTCAGGTTTTCTTCTGCTTGATCAAGTGTGATCTTGAATCATTCCATTGAATTTTTCAGTTCATTCGCACTATTCTTCAGCCCTAGGACTTTGGTTTGGTTTATTTTGATGGTCACTTTTCCTTTGTGGAACTTCTAGTTTTGTCTATACACAGTTTTCCCAATTTTGTTTGGTTGTCTGTCTGTATTCCCATAGTTCAGTGAACTTCTTTTAGAAGTTCTTAGTTACTTTTCAGAAAGTTCATACATCTTCATTTCTTTAGAGTTAGTTATTGGAGTTCTATTAGTTTCCCATAGTGGTATTATTTTTATCTGAATACTGACTAGTATTCTGCATCCTCATGATTCTGCATCCTCATGATTCTTTGTGATTCTTGATTCATTGTATTAGTATCTGTGCATTTGAACAAATAGCCATCACAGGGTAAGTCCTTCACTCGTCAGCTCAGCCTGAGGTATTGGATAAGTCAACTGGGGTCCCTAGTTGGGTCAGGCTACTGGGGTGCCAAGTAGGGCCACTGGCTGGACTCCCTGATTGGGTGGGGTTGCTAACTGTGTGTTCTTCAAGTGGGGCCATTAGCTAGGTTCTGTAATAACCTCTGGTCAGTGGAGACACAGGTTGTGTTTCCTGTCAAGGTAAGGTCACTGGTTGGATTTAACAGTTGTGCAGGGCCATGTGATGGGCTTTGCAGTTGCTACTGGTCAGCTGAGGTTTCAGGCTGTGCTCCTTGCGTGGATGGCACTGCTGGCTGGACTATGTTCACCTGGAGCTGTAGATTGTGCGGTGCCACCATGTGGGGCTTCAGGCTGTGCCCCAACCCTGGGCAGGGCCACAGGCTAAGCCTCAGGATTCAATAGGGCTCTCTGGTGGGATGTGGCCTCCGAATGTATCCTGCAGTCTGGTGTATTGTGCTCTGTGGTCAGGGAATGGTCACTGTCTATGATCCCTTATTAGGCAAAGCAACAGGCTATGTTCCACAATTGGGCAGGGTAATTTGCTGGGTTCCCTGCCTATGTGAGGCTGTGGGCCTGGGCAAGTTTGGGTGTTTAGCAATTGGGCAGGGTCATAGACTGTACTCTGCTACTGAGGGGGACTATAGGCTGGACTCCATAGCTTGGTGTTATTAAAGGTTTAGCTCTGAGACTACCCAGGGTCACTGTTCAGGCTCTCTAGTTATGTGAAGACACAAAATATGTTTAACAGCTGGGCAAGACGCCTGCTTGGCTCCCTGACCAGGCAGGGCTGTAGGATGGGGTTCACAGTTGCCTGGGTTCTTTAGGCTAGGCTAGTTGTTCTGGTAAGACTAGAACCTATTCTCAGCAGTTATACAGGGCTGCAGATTTACTTTCCTTTCCAGGCAGGACAGCAGAGCAGGCACCATGTCTGGTAGGGCCCATTAACTGGGGACTTAAAGCAGGCAGAACTGTCAACAAAACTCCCTAGCCAGATGGGGTCACCAATTTGACTCTGAAAATGGACCAAGCCACTGGCAAGGATCTCTGCTTAGATACTACTACAAGCAAAAATGCAGTCTACTAAGAACTGAGTGCTGATTGCTGTAAGCCCCATCCCGCCTCTACTTCTATCTGATCTCCAATGTTTGAGCCCTAGATTCCCCCATTTACTTCTATGAAGTGAGGTCCAAATGGGCCTTCTGGGAAATGTTTCACAATGCGGGGGGACCTGAAAGTTCATCCAGATTTCTCTTTTCCCCACTGGAGAAACTATTGGCTCGGGGGGGCGTGGGGGCGGGGGACGCTCAGTGTGGCAATGGGCCAGTCTGGAGAGGGGAAATGTGGTCAGAATACAGCTGATCATCTCACCCTTCTAATGTGATAATTAGACTCTCTGGTCTAGGAGGGTGCTTTAGCCTCACCCCTGGGTCTGGAATTTTCACAATGGTACCTTTTCTATGGATAGTGCGAGGGTAACTAAAGGTGGGAACAACTTATGTTTGCCATCTTGATTGAGAAACTTTTCTGTACTAATTTCTATCCTCCTTGTTTTTTCCATGAACTCTTTAACATCAGTTTATGGATCACTTCTCGAGATAAAATACATAAGAATACAAAATAAACCAATTATACTGAAATAGTTATCAACATATTTACGAAAATAAATTATGATATAATAATAGATCTGCTCTTGATTAAAGCATTAAAAAATAAGATCTAGTGGCAGCTTTAATAACCAGTATAATTTTGAAGTAGGAATGACTATAAATATTATTTCAAGATATCTGCCAATAATTTAATGTGATATGAAAATATTTATTATTTCCATTAGTGACAAAGTTTGAAGTACTATTAATTCTACTTTGATCTGCTGCTAACATTGTTAATCAAATGAAATCCAAAATATTAGTGAGAAATTAAAGAAAATAAAGATGTAGTTTTTTCACAACTAAGTTAAGACGACCCTGAATTCTCTCCATGGCACCTCAGATAAGTCTTTGAACCCCTGGTTATCAGCACCTGCTTTATATATATATAAATCTTTATAAATTATTAATACCTTTGTAAATTTTTCTGTAACAATTTTATACTGTCTTCTATGTTAACCATATTTTTCTGCATAAGCTTTGTGAGTATGACCATAAATGCCCTACCAATATTAAAGAATTATTTGCATGCACTAATGTTCTAAATTAGAATACATTTTTATTTTCCCTTTAACACTTGAGTCATTGTTTTAAAACTTATAATTCCATTTCTTTGTCAATGTTCTATATGTAAGTGGGCCTACAGATATTTCATTTTTGTCACTGATACCCTAAAAATACTCACTGGTCTTAGATTTTTCTCTCAATAGATCAAATTCAATTATGCCAAAGCAGATTTTCAAAGCTGAAATAATGACTGCAAGTATCACCTAAATTTAGTGCACATTATTTGGAACTAACTCATAATTGCATATATTAAAAACTCCTCAACAATCTCAGGATATCATGTACTTTTTAAGTGTTTCTATGTGTTAAGTATTTTAGGTCTTTTCAACTTCTTCTATATAGTGAACTTGGTTTCTAGCTTATATGTATATATTTTGAAATAAAGGAAACATTAATAGTTTTTATTAATAATCTTATATTTGGGGATTGATCTTGCTGATTAAATAAAAGGGTTTTTATTTTCTTTTTTTGATGGTGTTATTTTGGTTTTGTTTGTTTGTTTATTTTTGTGTTTTTCTTTAAGTAAGACATTTATCCTGCCAAATAACTAAAATCTATTAATTGTCTGGCAGGAAAGAGCCTACTGACCCATACAAGCAGAAGTAATACTGATGTTAATTCAAGTCTCTGGGAAACAATGTGTCCTTAATTGTTTTTTGTTGTTATGAGGAGACAACCATGCACATGAGCAACAAATTATGATTATGCATGGAAGGAGTTAGCACTGCAATCAAATAGAACTTACAACAAAGTTAATCTGATGATACATATTTAATGCTATGCATTATCGATGTGTTACATGGTAATTAGACATAAATGGTAAACATCTCCCTTGAATGGCAAATTGATGTTACTTTTGCATCATTGAAGCAAACTCTTTCTAGGATGAGAGGGAGAAAGGCACTGGTGAGTCTAGTCTTTTCTTTTGCCTGAGGGAAACAATCTCCTCTGGGTACTTAAAAATCAAATAATTGTTTCTACCCCAGACCTTCCTCCTTACCAGATGGTACTCAAGACATTTGATTTGTCTGGATAAACATCATACTAACTTTAATAACTCAGATGAGTTATTCACCATTTGTGCCTCGTGCCCAAGCAGCACAATTCCAATCATGCATACTATTAAATTACATGTTAAATTGTTTTCTCCTACAAGCAGAACTGAGAAAATGAGTTTTGGTTGAGCAGGGTAAAGAAGGAGAGGAAATTTTAGAGTATCTGGCATTGAGGAAAAAAGCAGGCCAGCCTGGAAAAAAGTCCTCAAGTGGCATGCCTTCCACAAACAGAAAGCACAAAATTGGTGAGGCAAAGGATGCGAGGGGTAAAACACAGAGATGTGAAAAAGAGAAAAGATAAAAGGCTTGGAAAAGGGAATGGGGTCTAGAAAAGAGGAGGAGATAAGACAGGCCCAGGTTAACCCATTCCCAGTAAACAGTATCCATCCCATATAAGGTGCACAGAAGGTGCCTGGCTGGATCTGTGCTTTGTGATTCTCCTTTGCTCACTTTCCCAGAGTACAACCCAAGATTTACAATAATAATATGATTTCACAACTAGTTTTTTTGACTGCAGAGTGGATAAGATTAAACCAAGCTGAATTTAAGAATTTAGACATAATTTACTGCCATCTCCAAATTGTAAGCAATTCATTCCTCCCAAGTGGACCAGGCAATTTAAAGAGAGAAACAAATATGTATCATTTATGCAACAAAATAAAGTGAAACAAACAAAAAACCCCAGGTAATACATTTCTATATATACGTTTTTAAAGCTTGTGGCATATTGGAGGGGCATTCATAAGTGAGAATTCTTCTGTTTTTCACATTCCCTAAAGAGTTGAAAATGTGACGTTAAAAATAATATTTTTTAATGCTACTGGGTAAATACCATAGTAGCATTCTGCACATTTACATCCTTTTTCATTTACCAAGACATGTGAAGGAAAAGCTATGGTTTTAATGGGTAAAATAAATATATCTGTAGTTTAATTCTTCAAAATACGGTTCTTTTACTACAATTTAATTACACAGAAAAGGCTAGAAAGCTTCAACTACTGAATAGGAGTCGGGAGTTTATTTGCCTTATTGTACTTTAAAATTAAACTGTCCAGTTGGGGGGGAAAAAAAAAGAGGGAGAACAAAGTCACATTTAGGCTTCCTGTCTTGCTTATTCTGACTTTTATGCAAAGAATCATGGGACTAAGATGGGGAGGACAAGTGTGATCGGCTCTCCATTTCAACTCAGAGAACTCTGGACTTGCTAGTTGGACAAAGGAAAAACATTTTTGAAAAAACAGTTCCACAAAGGGATTTCTTCTCATGGTGTAACTTTTGTTGCAGTTAATATGTGTCATAATGATAAAGAGCCTACATAAACTCATTAAACCTTTGTCCTCTAGAAAAGAAATACATCTATATTTAACACATATATATGAGATAAACTAATGCAAGCCTACACTACACAATGGAGGAACTTCCATATAGACATGGCCTGCTCAAATGACAGACACTGGTTCTCTGAGATTGAGAAATAGTCTAAGGGTGATATGATAAACTTATTACAGTATTAACTACTTGATCTTCTTAAAATCAAAGAAAACTGCATGGATCGAAAACAAATAACAACAAAAAACCTTCAATGACTATGCCTATCCATGAAAAATCTTTGCAGTTCTTCCTTCCAAAAATTAACCAGAGAGGGCCAAATATACCAAGAATTGTATGAATTAGTTCTTATATATAGCACTTTATTCTACAAAGCAGTTTATTTGGTTTAATCCTCACAGTGACCTAGTAATCTCAGATGAGGAAAAAGGCTTTGTCAAACTGAAAGAATTCACTCATTGGAGGCAGAAAAATCAAATAAAAAGAGCAATGGCTTAAGAGTCATGATAGGCTTTGTTCTGAATCTCAACTCTACCACTCTACCACTTACCAACTAGGCGACAGTGGGCAATCTCTCTAAGCCTCTAGTTTCCTTATCTGTAAAATGAGGATAATAGTACTTGTTCCATATAATTGTATATATAAAGTGCAGAATTCCTTGGTGGCCTAGCAGTTAAGGATTTGGCATTGTCACCGCTGTGGTGCAGGTTCGATGCCTGGCCCAGGAACTTCTGTATGCCATAGGTGTGGCCAAAAAACAAACAAAAATAATTAAAAAAAATTTTTTTAAATACTCATAGTATTTTTATTTACTTATTTATTTATTGCCATTTCTAGGGCCACTCCCACAGCATATGGAAATTCCCAGGCTAGGCGTCGAATCAGAGCTGTAGCCACCAGCCTACACCAAAGTCACAGCAATGCGGGATCCGAGACGTGTCTGCAACCTACACCACAGCTCACAGCAACGCCAGATCCTTAACCCACTGAGCAAGGCCAGGGACTGAACCCGCAACCTCATGGTTCCTAGTTGGATTCGTTAACCACTGAGCCATGACGGGAACTCCTATTTTTTTTTTCTTTTAATGTATAAAGTGCTTGGCACAATCCCTAGCACACGTTAAGTGCCTAACAATGGATAACTTTAGCTTGATCTTTACTTTATATTGAACCTGAAGAAGCTATTTACCATCTTGACCTCTATACTTTTACGTCCATATAAGGGTAATAACAATATGTACTTAACAAGTCATTGTTATGATGAAATACTTGTATTTTTATGTACAGGGAATGATGCGTCTATATGTGTATGGACTTAAATTTAAGAGGTCACATATCTAATAAATGGTGGAAACATAGCTAGAACTTCGAACTGCTATGTTGAATCCTCTTACTATCCACACAGCTAGATATTCCTAATCCTATTATCCAAATATGGAACATTTTCACACAACTCCGTTGAGAAGATAGAAATCTAGAAATATCTATGAAAATGAAATTTAAAAAGAAAATATGCAAGTTACCTGAATTAAGGCCTCACTCAACATATCTTCATTAACCTCCAGAATGATGTTTTTTATATCTTCATATGGCATACGATATGATCCTAGGAAGATAGCTAAAATAAAAATTGATTTTATTAAAGTGAGCAGCATCAGAATTTTAACGTCCTGTCAAATAATAACAAATACCTGATTCCCACTTCATAAACTGAAAATATGAAATTCCTGTCCCTAAAATTAATTTACAGAATTATGAACAAACAAAAGTAGTTTCCATTTGATGGACTACACTACTTATTTAGGCAAAATGGCCTATTAGCTCAGGTTCTACTGTTTATAGCTCATGCATATTTATATATGAGATAAAACTACTAACAGCACTGATGACCACATGCTTATGCATTTTAGATTAAGCTAATACAAAACAGCCTATGAAAAGTAAGAAGGTTTATTTCAAGTTGGCCTGTTAATTTAATGTAGGATTTACTGTGGAGATTGTCAGAGGCATCCAACAAAGTACTTCTCAAGAATGACAAGAAAAGTAACCCAGTACTTTAAAAAAACTTATCAATCTACTTTGTAGTTCTCCCACATAAGAAAAAATTAAAGTGTCTGAATCATTAATGTTCTCTGAATTCCTAATAACATTCATGCGGTATGCTTTTAGTTGCTTTTAGGTTGAATCACAATTTCCCTTGTCAACTTTTTCTTAATTGGATATATATTATGTTATATTGGAAAAACACAACCAATTACACCTAGATAAGCTTACACTGACTGAGAAAGCATTGATCAACAATACATTCCACTTTAACCTCCACTAAACAAACTTTTTAAAGAAGGCTCACATGGAGGTCCCATTGTGGCTCAGCAGTAACAAACCAGACTAGTATCTATGAGGATGCAGGTTCAATCCCTGGCCTCACTCAGTGAGTGGGTTAAGGCTGTGATGTTGCCCTGAGCTGTGGTGTAGGTCACAGACATGGTTCAGATCCTGCGTTGCTGTGGCTGTGGCCTAGGCTGGCAGCTGCAGCTCTGATTCGACCTGTAGCCTGGGAACCTCCATACACAGCAGGAGTGGCCTCAAACACACACACACAAAAGAACATTCATATGATCTTATCACCAGAAAATGAATATGTTTCTGAAAATTACTTTTTTGCATGGAAAGGTTATATGACTTCACTGATATCTAAAGAAAAAGCATCCTCCATGTCCAGGCAAATGATTAATCAGACATAAACACCAAATGAGATATCCATAATCCAAATAAATAATGTTGACAGATATCAAGTAGCAATTAAGATCATACTGTTTTTTTTTTTTTAAGTACTGAACATCCACTTCATAAAGAACATGGACTGTCAGGTAAGCAATGTACACATGCAGAACAGCTATTAAGAGATTGCTTTTCTGACCACAACATTCTTACTAACAAGAGAATGACGAGATGTTTATTTTAATCTGATTCTCGATAGCACATTCCTTCAAAAAATAAACTCCCATGGCACTTCTTTGAGTAATTACAAATGCTTGACATGTTGAAATTTCTCATGCATAGTGTTTTAGTATCTGCAGAATATAAACACAGTGTATTGTGGTGACCAAAAAAAAAAAAAAAAAAAATGCTGAATTCAATACAGAGGGGAGACAATGTCAAAGAAAATGAAAGGCCTGCTTAAGTGAAGATGGTTTTGACTGTCCAGTTGCTTCAGCACAAGCAAACGTAAGGGATGACTGGTTTGTTTAAGGTTTTAAATTTAACTAACCAGTTTTAAAGTGCAATGGTTAACAATTTAACAGGCTCACATCACCATTACTTCAAAGGATAAAGGAGGAGCAGTAAAAGGCTTTGCCCAATGTGACTGGTGAATACTCTAAAACTGTCATTTCCAGGCTCAGGCAGGAGGAAAAAATAACCAAAAAACAATACTTTTTTCCCTTTCTGCGTTTGCTCTCACGCTGTTTCCTCTAACAATGCTGAATTATCAGTAATTTTCAAAGCTTTACTATTCTTAAGTTTCTCCTGGCCTGGCCAAGGCTAAATTATGGTTGTCTCTGTTCTGGCTGAATGACAAAAAGGCAACTTAAATCATGTTTACACAGAATTTTGTTTCTAGTAGATGCTAAATATACCTGTTCCAAGAAGTTACAACTTTGTTTAAATACATCCAACAATCCCTCATCACCACCATCACCCCAAGGCCCTGTATGGAAAATATCACATACACAGATTCTGGGCTGTTTTGGGATCCAAAATTCTCAACTCTTTCACTCTCTTCTTTGTAGGCAGGCTCTTCTTTTCTTCTAAAGCTTCTGCATTCTTTTGAACTGAAAGAAAAACGTCGATTCATAAATAACGGTGCTCATCCAAATACACGGAACAACATTAGCAAGACATATTAACTACCTTAATAAAGCTCATGCCAAAATCAACAAATGGGTTTATTTCAATAGTTCAAGGAAGAGGATAAACATAAAAATATAGACCTGTTTAGAGGTTTCCCTTCAAATTAAATATCAGCACTTAAGCAAAAAAGATAAGCCAAATAGAACCAAAAATCAATTGCTGCTTCTAACCTAATGTGCAGCATGAATTACTCCTTTACCAGGTTCCTACAGCAACACTGGAATTAAATATATAGTAAAATCTCCCTAATTTGGACTAATTGAGGAAAAAGGCAGACATGCATTTTTTTCTAAAAATATGCTAAAATTGAGGCAGGCCTTTAATTCACTGAAATTGCTTTAAAGCTATCTAAGGTAACTTTAGCTGCTAAACAGGTTGCCATATTAGAACTGTTGAGACTGCTTTGAAGAATAGATGTGAACTATTTGCAAGTTAGACAAGAGCAGCATCTATTTGAATGCCAATAATTAACTAACCTCAAAGACAAGGTCTTTTGAGTAAGTTCCCTTTGTCTCCCCCACCATTTTTTAGTACTATTTGCTTTGCTCAAACAAAAGATTGGTTTATGCTGTACTCAGCAGGTAACCCTCTACTTCCAAAAGGTTAAAATGTCCTGAAACTGTGAGGAGTGGCAGTGCCAAGGAGAGCCTTGAGACCCCAATCACCTCCCCTCAGCCAAATGAATATCCCCCACATCAAAGCAAAAACAAGTTGGTGTCTGCTATGGAAATGAAGCTTTATGTGAAATCCCTCAACTCCTCCCACATAGAAATTCTACAGCTATCACTATATTCATGTGTTGGCACCTTACCTCTACTAATATAAGAACAGGGTTATAGGTAATAGGGTTATAGTTAACAGAACCATGAGAAAAGTCAAGCTGAAATTTTTTTTCCAGTCAAGTAGAATGAATAGTACGCTCTTGCCCCAAAACACTTGCTGCTAAACTTCATTGCTAAATCATATGGCCATAACCATGCTGTTTCTTTATTACTTTAAAAAAATATAACTTCATTTTGAGGAAATCATCATTATTATTATTATTATTTAGCTGATCTTTGCTAAAGAAATCACAAGCAGGAAAAGTAACACAAGACTAGAGTACATTTTTTGCTAAGCTACATGTTCACAGATGTAAGCATGTGGAAAACTTTCTAGAATGCATCTAACTACTGTGGGTCCAGTAAGACCCCCGTTGGAATTCCTGCTGTGGCACAGTGGGTTAAGAATCTGATTGCAGCAGCTTGGGTCGCTGTGGAAACAAGGGTTCTATCCCCAGCCTGGTGCAGTGGGTTAAAGGATCTGGCATTGCTGCAGCTATGACGTAGCTTAGGGCTGTGGCTCAGATTCAATCCATGGCCTGGGAACTTCCGTATACCACCGATGCAGCCATTAAAAAAAAAAACAATTCCTTTTGTCTTATTGGTGTAAAATATTGGAAAATTAAATAAACTTACTACAAAAATAACAGGAAAAAAACTACCTGAATAACTAAATTCCTAACAGTTAGTGCTAAGTGTGGAAAGTAACATAATGTCTTTTCTATCAAAGGAAATCTTGGTTACTCCATTTTGCTCCAGTTTTGGCTGAAATGCCCACTGCAAACCCCTTCCTCTTTACCTCTTTTCTCAGCAGCAATTTGTTTCAATTAGCCAACCTGGAAGAATGCGCACCCTGACCTGACCAATGGGAAGGGGACAGGTACATCACCAGTGTTAGGGATAAATAGGGGAGGTTCCTTTGTTCGGTACGTGCTTTTTGGAGCACCCGCGCCCTTCTGCAGAAGTAAAGAGCCTTGTCGAGATTTCTCCTTGTCCAGTGTCCCACTTTCTGACACCGACAACCCAAGCCAGAGTTATCTTAATTTCCAACGTAAGTATGACTAATCTAAAGTGATTCAGAGTCAAAACAGACTAGATAATTACACTTGATAATCATGATCTTATAGGAGATGACAAGCAGTTTGACATGCTTACTCAAGACAATAGAGTTACTGCTACTACTCAAAGAAGAATGACTTTTAATATATTTCTTTTAAAGTCATCACAAATATTCCCCAAAGGATCTTTCTAAGAGCACAGTATCTTTCCTACAAAATAATCGGAATTTTAATTTCTCCTAATTTTTGAGCCACTTTCAGCTAAGGGCAACTCTACATAAAGAAATGACAGTCCAAGAGTCATTCCTTCTGTCAATTAAAAAAATTATCTGAATTGTACTGAAATCACTTCTAGAATCATTCAGAAATTTGTCCTAGTCAAAGAAAGAGTCAAGAAAACTGTCCTAATCTACCAATATGCCTTAAACCCTGCTATGGGAGACTAGTTAACAAAGTATATATACAATGAAAATGCTGTAGTAGGAAAGATACATTAAGATTACTTTGCAAACTAACAGATTTCTGATGAACCCAGGCATAAATAATTCACATTTTGTACTTCATATTTTTGCATTTTCTCATTGAAGTATATCTCAACCCCTCTTTTCAAATGAACAAAAAGCTATTATAAAATTAAGATTAAATGTCTTGAATACATAGAGTTCACAGTTTTGTTTTTTTGAATCCCAGTATATTTTCCTTGTATCATACATTTTGGCTTTATCTTGGGTTCAAGAAATAGTAAGAATTCCATGAGTGGGCACTGCTGTCCCAAGAATCAGTAGAGCAAAGCTAGTTTAAAATAACTCCTTAACTAGACAGGCTTTCAGAAATCATCATGATCAGTAGATACTGGTGGTTATTATCACCTTTGGCCTTCTTTAAAAGCCTTAGCAATCATAGCCACAGGCTTAGATAAATAGAGAATGTGAAGACAGGAAATGATACATGAAACTTACCTGGATAGTACTAAAGCTTTCCTATGTTAAAAATCTCCTGCTATCATAATGACTATAAAATGGCACGTGTCCTAAAATACTTTCATTCTATACATGCTTCTAATGCTTACAAAACTAAAATATTCCATAACTTAAAAATGGGCAATTCCATGACTGCATTAAAATGTGAATAGATATTTCTCCAAAAAAGATGTGGCCAACAGGTTTATGAAAAGATACTCAACATTGCTAATCATCAGGAAAATGTAGATCAAAACTACAATGAGATATCACCACAAATCTGTAAAAATGGTTATTATTAAAAAAAAAAGAAATAGGTGTTGGTGACGATGTGGAGAAACTGGAACCTTTGTACACTGTTGCTAGGAATGTAAAATGGTACATGGACTATGGAAAATGTTATAGAGATTCCTCATAATTAAAAAAGAGCTATCATATGACCCAGCAATTCCCTTCTGGGTATATATCCAAAAGAACTGAAAATCAAATCTTGAAGAGATAACTGCACTCCCATGTTTACTGTAGCATTATTCACAATAGCCAAGATATGGAAACAATCTAAATGTCCATCAAAGGATGAATGAATATATAAAGTGTAGTATATACATACAGTGGAATATTACTTAGCTTTAAAAAAGAAGGAAATCCTGCCATATGCAACAACATGGAGGACACTGTGCTAAGTGAAATAAGCAGGTCACAAAATAAAGATGACATGACCCTATGCATAGAAAACTCTAAGGACTCAACCCAAAAACTACTTGAACTGATCAATCAATTCAGCAAAGTAGCAGAATACAAGATAAATATAATATAATACACCTTTTAAAAATATACTACCTTTTAAAATTACACCCCCCAAAAATCAAATACTTGGGAATACACCAGACCAAGGAGGTGAAAAACTTATGTGCTGAGAACTATAAAATATTAATCAAGGAAATCAAAGAGGATTCAAAGAAATGGAAAGATATTCCAGGCTCCTGGGTCAGAAAAATTAATATTGCAATAATGGCCATACTCCCCAAAGTAGTCTACAGATTCCATGTAATCTCTACCAAAATACCCATGACATTTTTGAAAGAACTAGGACTAACAATCCAAACATTTATATGGAAAAACAAAACACCCAGAATTGCTAAAGCAAACCTGAGAAACAAAAACCAAGCAGGAGGCATAACTCTCCTAGACTTAGGCAGTATTACAAAGCCACAGTCATCAAGACAGTGTGGGACTGGTACCAAAACAGACATACAGACCAATGGAACAGAATAGAGAACCCAAAAATAAACCCAGACACCTATGGTCAATTAATCTTCAACAAAGGAGGCAAGAATATAACATGGGAAAAAGACAGTCTTTTCAGTAAGTATTGCTGGGAAACCTGGACAGCTGCATGCAAATCAATGAAACTAGAACACACCCTCACACCATGCACAAAAATTAACTCAAAACGTCTTAAAGACTCAAACATAAGACCAGACACCATCAAACTCCTACAAGAGAACATAGGCAAAACATTCTCTGACATCAACCTTACAAATGTTTCTCTGGTCAGTCTCCCAAAGCAAAAGAAATAAAAGCAAAAATAAACCAATGGGACCTAATCGAACTGACCAGCCTTTCAACAGCCAAGGAAACCAAAAAGAAAACAAAAAGACACCTTCCAGAATGGGAGAAAATAGTTTCAAATGATGCAAATGACAAGGGCTTAATCTCTAAAATACACAATTTATACAACTCACCAGAAAAAAAAGCCAACAACCCAATTGAAGAATGGGCAAAAGACCTGAATAGATGATTCTCCAAAGAAGATATACAGATGGCCAACAAGCACATGAAAATATGCTCAACATCCCTGATTATTAGAGAAATGCAAATCAAAACTACTATGAGGTACCACCTCACATCAGTCAGAATGGCCATCATTAACAAGTCCACAAATAACAAATGCTGGAGATGGTGTAGAGAAAAGGGACCCTCCTGCACTGTTGGTGGGAATGTAAATTGGTACAACCACTATGGAGAACAGTATGGAGGTACTTTAGAAAACTATATATAGAAACTTTCCTTGAAAAAGGCACATGACCCATATGTTCATTGCAGCACTATTCACAATAGCCAAGACATGGAAACAACCTAAATGTCCATCAACAGATGATTGGATTCAGAAGATGTGGTACATATACACAATGGAATACTAGTCAGCCATTAAAAAAGAACAAAATAATGCCATTTGCAGCAACATGGATGGAACTAGAGACTCTCATCCTGAGTGAAGGAAGTCAGAAAGAGAAAGACAAATACCATATGATATCACTTACATCTGGAATCTAATACATGGCACAAATGTACCTTTCCAGACAAAAGAAACTCATGGACATGGAGAACAGACTTGTAGTTGCCAAGGGGGAGGAGGTGGGAGTGGGATGGACCGTAAATTTGGGATTAATAGATGCCAACTATTGCCTTTGGAATGGATGGGCAATGAGATCCTGCAGTATAGCACTGGGAACTATATTTAGTCACTTTTGATGGAGCATGATAATGTGAGAAAAAGGAATGTTTATGTGTGTATGCGACTGGGACATCTCGCTGTACAATAGCACATTGACAGAACACTGTAAATCAGCTATAATGGAAAAAAATTAAAATCATTAAGTAAAAAAATAAAAAATTAAAAAATAAAGATGTTTATAATTTGTAGCAAATATAAAGATAATATAAATGGGTAACATTGAATAATTTACACAGTGAGAACTAACCATAAATCCTAACAAAGTTTTTATAATTATCTCAAAATTCATGTGAGCAAGACTGATTCTGAAGGTTGGCATCAATATTATTGATTCGTTTATCCAGCAAAACCCGTTGAACCCCTACTTTGTTTTAGCCTAGCATGAGCATACAAAGTTATACAAGACTTAAATGTCTACGCATATGTTTTAAATTAGCGGTCATAGGAAAACTGCTAATTGGGGAATTAGCTTCAAAAGATATTTAACAATTTTAATTTTCTTATCCGTAATAATATATGAACGAATACATGTATATCACTCAGCAAATTTTCTTTTTTGTTACTAGAAGTCATATTATTAGAGAATATTTCTATCTTTGAATCAGTATCAACTAATGTGTTACATCATATTATAAGGAATATATGGAAAAGTAAAATATGACACTTCCTATTAAGTACACTAAATACAAAGCCATGGTAAATAAAGCTATAACAGTAATGTGACAAGCCACACTGAATATTTATGTAGCTTCATGCATACATATATACATGTATAAGTATATTCAATAAGTAATGCCAACCTGTTTTTTAAATATGTCAGACAAATAAAGGAACGGTGACCTCCCTACATACATATTTTATCCATAAATATGCAATTCCAGAAGTGATTCTGAATAATGGAAATAATTTTCCATGTATTGGTTGAAATAGGTGTTATTTTAACTTCAATTAAAAATTCACTCTTTTGGAGTTCCTGTCATGGAACAGTGGAAATGAATCCGACTAGGAACCATGAGGTTGCAGGTTCAATCCCTGGCCTCACTCAGTGGGTTAAGGATCCAGCATTGCTGTGAGCTGTGGTGTAGGTCGCAGATGTGGCTCGATCTGGCATTGCTGGGGTGTAGGCCGGCAGCTACACCTCAGATTAGACCCCTAGCCTGGTAACCTCCATATGCCGCAGGTGCGGCCCTAAAAGGACAAAAGACAAATAAATAAATAAATAAATAAAATAAAAATTCAATGTTAAAATGAATAAAATTATGACAAGGTCAGGCAAAGAAAATCAATTCTGATTTTTGTGTCATAGCTGCAATGATTTTTTTTTCACTTGTTTTCTTTTACCTTTAAGCCACCTTTGCCCTTCCATTTCTGGAAATATTATACAAACAATAGAAAAATAGGCAAAGGATTATATATGTATACACACACATACATATTTACATATGTATGTTATGCATACGCAAACAAGAGAAAAGTGTAATAATAACTACAACAATAATAATGGCAGTAGTAGTACTAGCAGTGGTAGTAGCTACAACCAAAATCTTCACAAAACCCACGAAAATCAACTTTTATTAAACATCTGCCCTATGCCTGGAACTAACTAATTTAATTTTTATATTACCATATACGATAGGTATTATTACCATTGTCATTTTACAAAGGAGGAAACTAAGGAACAGAAAAACTGAGTCATTTATCCAAGGTCATATAGCAAAAAGATGCTCAACCTCACCCACAAATCAGGGAAATACAAAATAAAAAACAATGAAACACCATGTCACATTCACCAAATTGGAAATAACCAAATAAGTCTCACAATACTAAGTATGGATGAAGAGGTAGAGAAATAAGGATTTTGATTGTGCCAACAGTGACAAGCAAACTCAGGACAACACCAGTAAAATAAACAATACCTTGTATTAATGCAAGGTACTCTCACCGTAAGTATAACCCAATCCTTCCACTTATATGTCAAAAGGTCACAAAGACAAGAATGTTCACTGTAGCAATGATTGTAAGAGCACAAACACTGGAAACAACCCACATGCCAGGGATTATACAATGAGTAAACAAACTGTGGTATATTAGTATAATGAAAGGCAACCCAGCATTTACAGTGACTGTACTATAGCTAAATACTTTAGCAGGAATAGATCCCAAAGACGATGCTGAATGGAAAAATAAAAGTGGTAGAAAATGGTACACGCAATATAATAGCATTCATCTAAATTAAAAGTATTTTTTAAATTTATTTTTATTTTATAATGATTTTTATCTTTTCCATTATGTACTGTTTATAGATGAGTGTGTGTGTGTGTGTGTGTATATATATATATATACACACATATATTGAGATTATAAAAAACATGGGATAGATTCTCAGCAGATTAATGCTGGTGCTTGTGTTGGGGGAGGAAAGTGATACTGGAATAAGTAGAACCCTGGAAACCTCAACTTTAATGTGTTATTTCTTTAAAAGCAAAGGATCTGTAGTAACTATGACTAACTGTCGGCATTTGTTCATTCTGGGTGTGTGCTATATCAGCCTGTGCAAAGTTCCAATTGGTTTCTACACAAAAATAAAAATATGACTACATTGCCACTGAAATAGACCCATCCCTTTTCACACTTTACAAATTACTAGCCTTGGCAATCCCAAGGACCAAGTATAAACAGGAATCAGAAACAATAGGGAAGGAAATAATCAAAAATACAGGTAAAAGATTAGTCAGATTGGTAAAAAAACACAATTTTGTTCTCAATTGTTTGTGAATCCATTTTGGGAGAACTAACACAGTTGTTTACCAAACCTTGAGAGGAAAGGCTGATGCAACAGGCAGTAGGAACTCTCATTTCTGTCTCTTCTTACAAGCCTTGTGTTACAGCTGTGAAGAGCCCTCTCTTCTATGTTGCCTACAGCTGTGCACTAACTAGGGCATCCTACAGAAAGGTAGATTTCATTCTGACACCTGCATAGTACCTGAAGCCATAGGGATGGCATT
Source organism: Sus scrofa (assembly GCF_054392235.1). Lineage (NCBI taxonomy): Eukaryota > Metazoa > Chordata > Mammalia > Artiodactyla > Suidae > Sus > Sus scrofa. The sequence goes on along the minus strand of NC_139401.1, from coordinate 89,089,765 downwards.
ACCAGGAGTGTTCCCGAAGGTTAGAGCACATTAAACAAGACTAATGGTTCTGATGGTGGGAATCACACACACATACTTTGTAATGATTTCCTAATTAAGGAACAAATCTTACTGGTTGTAGTTGAGACAAGAACCCCCCAAATCAGGCAGCACATGTTACTGCAAATTAACATCTGCGTAACTAATATACTTGTACACCTGTTCATTAAGCCAATTACTGAACACTGCTAAATGTCACCAGAACACGGTGTTTAACCACGTGCATAGCTAATGTTGTGTATCTTCAATTGGGCCGCCATCACTAAGCAGGTAATGTATATTTGAGGAAGGACAAATAAAGTTGGCTTAGAGGTTTTCAGTAGAATTTCCCTTGTTTGAAGTGATCATTTAAATGCCAAAACTGAAGTATGGTTCTTACTGCAACCTAGTAGTTGGGAGTTCTTCCTGTTAACCTATAACCTGTGCGAAATACCTTACTCAAAATGTAGTTAGGTTGAGGTGGCTCTGGTTTTGTAAGTATGCACTGATGTGTTTCTGGCCATCCCATACACTTGGAGGACCTCCGGTAATGATAAATTTCCTTATTCATGTCACAAATCAATAAGTCCAGCAAGAAACCCCAAGAGCTAAGTGTGTCCAAAAGGAGTGTTAAGAAAACATCACAGCAGGAATTACAATGCTAAAACCCAGTACTGCTAGGCTAATAAGGCACTTCTTGTTGAGAACAGAGGTTGGGCACTCATCACTTTCAGGCTCTTCTTGGTGAGCAAGAGTGAACAAAGTAACACCCCAAAAGATTTGGAGCCAGGGTTTTAACTTGACAAGGCAAGATTTTTCAGTCTGGGTTTCAGGAATACCTGAGCATGTCTAGAAGAGGAACCATGTTCTAGATCCCACCAGGGATTTACTCCAGAGAAACTATATATTCTAAAAAGAAACTTCTCATCTCCTGGATATTTCAATTTGATTGCCCAGTAATTGTCTCCAATTTAGCACATTCCCAACCAAACTCCTTGTCTTACTCCCAAACTTGCTGTAGTATTTTTCTCAACAAATGATAACTCAAATGCAATTGTTCAAGCAAAAAAAAAAAAAAAAAAAGGGTCATCATTGACTTCTCTTTCACAGGCCACATCCCACTCTTTGGCAAATCCAGCATTTTATCAGTTCTCATCACCTCCAATTCTACTGAAGGGTTCCGAGCTACCATTGCTTCCAGCCTACATTATCGCAGTAGCCTAATAAGCACTCTCCACCCTGCCTTTGCCTTTCTTCACTATATTCCGATTATTCAATTTCTCCCACTGTTCAGAACCCTCCAACGGTTTTATGTTTCATTCAGAGTAAATTCCAAAGTTTTTACAGTGGCCTAGAATGCCCTAATGTATATTTCACATCCTCTCCTTAGCTGCTCTGACCTCAGCCCTGCTGCTTTCCTCTCATTCATTCTCCTCCAACCATGCTAGCTTCCTTGCTGTTCTGCAAATATACAAGACCAACTCCCAAGCAGCGCTTTCGCACTTAAGGTTATATCATCCCCAGATCTTCCCACACTTCTTTTCAGACCTTTTTTAAATTTTAATTTTTTTATTTTTTGTCTGTTCAGGGCTGCACATGCAGCATATTGAAGTTCCCAGGCTGGGGGTTAAATTGGAGCTATAGCTGCTGGGCTACGCCACAGCCACAGCAACACAGGATCTGAGCTGCATCTGCCAACTACACCACAGCACATGGCAATGTCAGATCCTGAACCCACTGAGTAAGCCAGGGATCGAATCTGGGTGCTCATGGATGCTAGTCAGATTCGTTTCCACTGAGCCACGACGGGAACTCCTTTTCAAAATTTTTTTTTGTCTACTTTTTTTTTTCAGATCTTTGTTCAATGTCACTTTCTCATGGAGACCTTTCAGCACTCCTTTCCCCTTTTGGCTGCTTAATTTTTCTCCATAGCATTTATCACCATCTGACATGACCCATGTCTTATTTACTTGTTTATTGTCTATGGCTTCCACTTGATGTCAGGCCCATTCAAAAAAAGGTACTTGATTATTTTGTTCACTGTGATGTGCTAGACCTAGACCTGTGCCTGGAAAAGAACAGGCCCTTCATTTATCTTGGGCTTTTGCTTACATATATATTCTCATGATTTATGTATAAGGTTATTTATTCCAGTATTGTTACTAGCAAAAAAAATATGGCTGTTCATTAATGAGAAACAGATTTACTGAACTATGGTACATTGGGCATTATTTTTACATTTTTATTATTATAGTTGATTTACAAAGTTCTGTCAATTTCTGCTGTACAGCAAAGTGACCCAGCTATACATTTATATATTCTTTGTTTTTCACATTATCCTCCACCATGTTTCATCACAAGTGATTAGATACAGTTCCCTGTGCTATACAGCAGGATGGGCATTGTTTATAATAGCAAAAGGTTTGAAATGACCTAAAAGCTCGTCGATAGAAGACTGCCTGATTAAACTGCAGTATTTTAATCAGATCCACTCTGCTGCTATATCCATGACCAAGGAGTTTCTTTATGGAATGATATGGAATGATTTTCATAAATACCTTTAAATGAAACAAAGTATACAAGACTATATAGTACTTGCTACCATTTATGGGGGAAAAAGAGGTTATAAGATTTATATGTATTTGCTGATACATGCATAAATGTTTCTGGGAAGATTTATAAGACATTTATTATTATTTTGTTTTTGGTTATGTTTTGTTTTTGTTTTTTTAAGGGCCGCACCCACGGCACGTGGAGGTTCCCAGGCTAGAGGGTCAATGGGAACTGTAGCCACTGTCCTATGCCACAGCCACAGCAACACAGGATCCAAGCCGCATCCTCAACCTACACCACAGCTCACGGCAACGCTGGATCCTTAACCCACTGAGTAAGACCAAGGATCGAACCCGGGTCCTCATGGATGCTAGGCAGGTTCTTGAACCACTGAGCCATGACCAGAACTCCTTATTGTTTTTTAATGATTTTTATTTTTTCCATTATAGATGGTTTACAGTGTTCTGTCAATTTTCTACAGTACAGCAAAATAACCTAGTCACAGACACACATATAGCTATATATACATAGTTACTTCTAGGGAAAGAACTAGCTGGGATACAGATAAGAGCCCTTGAAAAGCAGATGAGGCAAATTCTAGGGATGGCGTAAGTGTCAGTCCTGGATAGAACCAGACAGTCAATACTTAAGGCTTTGCAGGCCATACAATCTCTGTTGCAACTGTACTTCAACACTGTCTCATAGATAATAAAGAAGCATGGCAACCAATGAATAATACCTTACATATTTTCAAAACTAGATGGTAGGCCAGATTTGCCTTTTGTAGTTCCCCAACCCTTGACATAGTAAGTGCTTAAGTAAGTATCTGTTCCCTTATCCCCTTCCTTTTGCAACAGAGGTCAACTTATTCTTGCTTCATCTTCTGAAAATGTGAGTAAATGTTCAACCTTTTCCCTGCAAAACAGCACGTAGAAGTACCACACTACATCTGTTGATTGATAATAATGCTGTTCTTCAAATTATGCTCACAAAATAAAACACATATCTACCCCATTATGCCTTTTTAAATTTGTCAATCCTGCAGGGATCAACAATGTAATCCCAGATCATAACAGTCTCTCTCTTTTTTTGTGTGTCTTTTTTTTTTTTTTTTCTCTTTACAGGGCCACACCCGTGGCATATGGAGGTTCCCAGGCTAGGGGTCCAATTGGAGCTGTTGCTGCTGCTGGCCTATGCCACAGCCACGTGCAACGCCAGATCTGAGCCGCATCTGCAACCTACACCACAGCTCACGGCAACGCCAGATCCTTAACCCACTGAGTGAGGCCAGGGATTGAACCCACAACCTCATGATTCTTAGTTGGATTCGTTTCTGCTGCACCGGGACAGAAACTCCAAGTCTCTTATTTATTCTTCATATATTCTCATATGATTTTATATGTCCACATGTAAAATAACCATATAAAAAGGGAATTTTCATTTTGGCCCAGCAGTAACCAACTGTAATAGTATCCATGAGGACACTGGTTCGATCTATGGTCTTGTTCAGTGGGTTAAAGGATCTGGTGTTGCCATGAGCTGTGGTGGAGGTCACAGACACAGCTCAGATCTAGCATTGCCGTGGCTGTGGTATAAGGCGGCAGCTGTAGCTACAATTAGGCCCCTAGCTTGGGAACTTCCATATGTCACGGGTGAGGCCCTAAAAATACAAAAAACAAACAAACAAAAAAATAACAAAAAACATAAAAACAAATCAGCCTTAATAAAATCATAAAATTACTTTCTATAATCCCATCAATATCTGGATAGAAGGAGCTACACTGTTTGGTAATGTTTCACTTGGGACATACCAGTTTATGATAAGATGAAAACTAAGTTCTATAAAACACACACACACATAAATCAGACCTTTGAATTTCATCTAATACAAAGTTCTCTCACTTTATGTACATAAAAATATTACTGAGTATCTCAATTTGGTTTGTTGCTGGCTGAGCTCAATGGGAAACAACCACAGTTATATTGTCTCTGTTTTCCCCTTTCGGATTCCAACTGGTTTCAATTTTATCTTTCAGCAGTAATTTTCTTTAGCTCAGAAACCACATCAGTGTATTTGGTTCAAGGTAAAAATTTTGAGAAGAGTCGGAGGAGTACCTAAACTTTTTGTTTCTTTCCTTTTTCAAGGTCAAGTTTAGTTTGTTGGTATCTATTTAAATCAGTGAGCAATATGTGAGACTATTTGGGAAATGTTGCAAAGATATACTAAGAACAAAATTTGAATAAGCTTAGAGTTATCCTATTTTTTAAGACAGACTCATAACCCTCTTCCTTCCCCATCTATCACACAATAATACTACCAATAATGTTGAATGTGTGACGCCACTTCCTTGTCCTTCCCTACTCTCTGATTCATTTAAAATCTAGATTTGAACACAGCCATAACTATAGTCAAAATGTCAAGGTCTCTATAATTAGGGCCCCAGGATCTGGATCTCTCCAAAACTCCCCAGGCAATCCTGGATATTAGAAAGGTTTGGAACGACTGCTCTGTGGCCTATAATGCAGCATTCTGTAACAGCTCAATTGAAAATTACAATTATCATCAACAGTAACCCATAGAAGTCCTGTTTCTACTTTCTCTCACAGCTCAAAATCTAACACTGAAGGCAATGCTCGGTCAAGAGCTGGGAACACACTAATAACAAGTGATGAGATTTTTAAAGAAAGCAGATGGTCCTCATGGCATACTCTTTATTTTTAAATCAGATATCAACTAGATATATTCCTTGACGGCAAGGATCTTGCCCTATATTTCTATAATCTATCACTCTGCTAAGTATATAGAAATTTTAAGAGTAAATAAGAATGCATTTTGTATATTAATTAAAAACATGTATGTACGTAATACATTAACACGTGATACTAAAATATTAGACACCAGTGCCTATCTCCCCTTTTATAGATGTAGCTATCACAATTCTAGAAGAGAAAGGTAAAAAACAATGATTTGCTATTGAAAAGGAAAGTGAAAGGTGACTGAAGACAGACTCATCTTTTTCTTGATGTAAACATGCTCTTATTTTATCAAGTCACTGAAAAAACAGTCAGGGGAGGTAAGGGCTTGGAATATATGAAGCGGAGAAAGAAAATATTTTGTTCCGGAGTTCCCGTCGTGGCGCAGTGGTTAACGAATCTGACTAGGAACCATGAGGTTGCGGGTTCAGTCCCTGGCCTTGCTCAGTGGGTTAACGATCCGGCGTTGCCGTGAGCTGTGGTGTAGGTTGCAGACGCGGCTCGGATCCCGCATTGCTGTGGCTCTGGCGTAGGCCGGTGGCTACAGCTCCGATTAGACCCCTAGCCTGGGAACCTCCATATGCCGCGGGAGTGGCCCAAGAAATAGCAACAACAACAACAACAACAAAAAGACAAAAGACAAAAAAAAAAAAAAAAAGAAAATATTTTGTTCCATGAAAACTATAGTTTTCAAAAAAGGGAAAATTCAGCCTAACCAAAATCCAGAGTTGAACTAAATGGAAGGCTACCTAAGCAAGCACACCAACACTTGGTTTCACTGCTTTTACACACCAGAGAGCTGTTTAAATCTTGTACACCTTAGACCAATAGATCTCCAGAAACATATTCTAGTGAAAGTACACAGTCCCCAAAAAGAATACTCAGTTTTACACCAAGGTCAACTTCAGTTATGTTCCTAACTAGTGGCATGTTGATATCACCTATAAACAATGATAAAACAATGATAACCTGAGTTCAGCATGTAAGCTATTCATCAAAGCAAAATTAAGTTAACTTCTCTGAAACTTAGTCCAGAGCTGCACTTAGTTTAATATTGAGTCATTGATAACCACAACTGGCAAGTGTGTGTGATCACTAAATAGATCATAATTAGGTGGCTTCCACTTAACAATGAGCTTTCATGAGGTACTTTATTCTACTAAATGCCAGAAACAGTTTGAGTTGTAAGCTTTTAAGAACTTAAAAAAAGTTCTTGGATGTGAGCCCAGCTCTAGGAAACTCTGTCTCCTATGAGAACTATCTTTTAATAATACTATATTCAGTACTGTAGAGCATTTTTAACATAACTGCAAAAGATACTGTATAAAGCAAGAACATAAGCCTAGTAGTTTATTGTTAAATAATAATTGCCTACTGTGTACCTTTTATTAATTTTTGAGCCTAAGAGCTAGATAATAGGGTCCTGTATTGTTTATAAAGGACATAGAACATAAAAGCAAAGTTTCAGATTAAATACTAAATCTCAGAGCAAAGCAAAACTCAAATGTACATTGCATCCTCAATGTATGGCTCCCCAAATTCTCTGAAATCTGTAGAATTCAGATGGAGCTACACTATAAAACACATCTCATAAAGATTACAGTGAAACCTACATTATGTGTAAAAAAACAAAAACAAACAAACAAACAAACAAAAAAAACAACGAAATCCCTTGAATTGAAGGTTTTACCAGAAATGTAAAAGAGAAAGTAATAACCCAGGTAAGCAGCAGCTGCTAATAGTCACAGACAGCAAATAAATTTGACTGGATCAGGACAGCACTGGCTCTTTTTCCTAGCAAACTATTTCAGACCTGCTGTATTCACCCTTAGGCTGGCCTTTATTTCACCCCAGCCACTTCAGTCCCATCACTGTGGGGGCTCATTGTTGCCTTCCTCGTGGCTGCCACCAAAATGGGCCTCTGGTTTCAACCTAGAATTCTTTCAATCCGAACTTAGGCACTGGTCATAACTACAGAGAGGGAGCCAATACATAAAATTTAGAACAGAGGTATCATAAAGAAATATAATTAAAAGCTTTAAATTGGCTAATAAGGAAAATTCATTGTTCTTACTGGAAAATGGTGCTAAAATATCAGGTAAAAAACATGAACTCTAAAGTTGGGTGTGACAATCCATCAAGAAGAATGAAAAAGGCACTAACATATATAAGTTTCCACTTTGAGCTCATGGAAATAAATCTGAAAAATCATCTGGTGTAGTATTTTTAAAAACCAAGGCACACAAGAAACGAGTAAGCAAATATAGAAAGCTAAATGCTTATACTTATTTAAAATCACATTGCAAATTCTGCCTCTAAAATATATGCATTTTTAATATATTATGGGTATGACATGAATTATTGTGCATACTGTTATTCTGGGTGCCTAATACAGATGAAAAAATTGCAGGTTCTAATTTTAAGCAATTTTTGCCTATTGTCTACCTAAAGAGAGAAGAAGGATGATAAGACTCCCAAATGATTGCAAAACACTTTGAGTTTACCTTCCTTCACATCTCTGCTGTAAAACCTCTATCTATCCATTAAGACCCAAATAAAGTGTCACCTTCTTTAGGAAACCTTCTCCAATTACCACTACATTTTTTGCCTTCTACATCACTGAAAAGTATTTCCAACTGGTGTCCTACTTAACTAAGGCTCATGTGTGCATCTTATCACCTTCCCTAAGTTACAAACTCACAGGAACACAACATGTTTATTAGCACAACCTCATTCCCCACATCCATCCCACATCCCACATCTAGAAAATGTACTCGATAAATATTATGTGAATAAAACATGTGATATATGAGAGTGGAAAATGATGAGAGTGCAGGAAGAGAAATGCAAATTTGATGATCTTCTGTCTTAAAAGATTTAACTTAAGTCTAAAACAACGGTTGACCAGTCAGTCAGAAACAGTCCAAGACAGAAGATTAGACCCTGGGGAGAATGCCTGAAGTTGCGGACACAGAGAACAAGAGCCAATTAAGAGGACAAGAAGAACAATCAGAAAGGTATGAGAAACAATCAGAAAGGTGTGGGGAGAGCACACTGTGCCCACAGTGAGAAAGGAAAATGTTACAATAAGAGAAAGAAATCAAGTGTCAAATATAGCAGGAAGGTTAAGCATAGTCCAAGTCCGGACAAAAACATCAGAAAAAAATGGGGCATTTCAGACCAGATAGAACAATTTCAAGAGATCAAGGACAACAGAAACCATCTGAGAGGATGCAAGGAAGAAGAGAATGGAAACAGGGAATAAAGCAACTCACTTGAGAAGTTAGTAGGAAGAATAACTCTCTATATAGCATGATGGAGACAGATACAAAATGATTGAATCTCAGCTTTGTATAAGTTTGCCTATTACAAGAAGGCACCTGATTGTCAAATTCAAGAATAGCTTTTATGCCCAAAATGATTTCAGAACAAATCCAGCATACAATGATTTACTGGACAAGATCAATAGAAACTGTGCAAAAGAGATTATACTGTTCAGCGAGCCATGTTGCATCAATATCTATAATGGAATGAGACAAGGTGATACAATGGCCCAAAGCTTCCTGGAATTGCTCGTTAATGAAATCAAGCAGGAAGAGAAAGTCCACACAGACAGTAAGCAGGTACTCCACCCTCTTTTGACTGATGATGAAAGAGCATTTTCTAGGGTCATAGAAAGAGAAAAGTAGTATTTGGCAGCATCAACAGAACTAGGCTGGAAATTATTGCTTAGAGAGATAAATGTTTATACAGCTAGCACATCCCAGAAGGTCCTATCAACATCTATGGCAAAGAAACAGAATAACTCCATCTGAGTCAAGAAATGAACAAAATTGGTATGTTCAATGGTAAATGCTCCAGAAGCTGTAGCCTATGACATTTTATTCAAATACAAAAGTTTCTATATAACAAAGTGCTGATAAAGAATAGAGCACTATTTAATTCTGTCATATCAAGACTAAACTAAAATATGACGTGTTTATGTACAAATTTAACTGAAGGAAATAAACTGGCTGTCACCCAATCACCCATGGTGTCCTGAAGGTGTGAAATATGACAATATGCAAACCTAATAGTAGTTATTAAAGCTTCCCTCTACACCGAGTCCAGATGGACCAGCTAGGTGGCCTACCAACAAGACAGCAGGTAGCTTTTTGAACTTACTGATTGCATGTATAGTCTTATTAAGAGAAAGTAGTCAAATGAAAGAATAGAATCTGCTGGGTCAACTTAGTTACCAAATCAAACAATTTCAATGCAACACAATTAAAGTAATAGTTAAGTTCCTAGTAGGGGCAAGGTGTTACCCTAGGAAGTGAAGGCATTCTAGAAAATAGTCACTGACCTTAAGAAACCTATGGTATCCAACATGATTGCAAAATTAACATTTTAATTACATTTTTAAGTTGTACTTAAAGGTTGATTGCCTATACCTTCCCATGTCTCTGTATGCCACACATGAATTATCATTTAGTAATAGCACTCAGTGAAAACCAAATATTTCCTTTCTAATATTAGCTATTACTAATGATATTGATTATTATATCATTTCCTATTTAATAACTGCCTTAGGTTATGTATCTCCATCCTTTAAATCATCATAACTCTTCAAGGTAAATATTCTGTTTTTACTATACAAAAACTTAGGCTCTGAGCAGTCAGGTAACTTTGTCCATCTAATGAGTAATAAATATGGGATTCAAACCCAGATCAGTAGAGCTTTCCTATCCATATTCCTTCTGTCACAGCAAGCTGCTTCCCTTAGCGTGTTTGCCTATCCTATCATTAAGTGAACAAACATGTGTAAAACATGAAGCAGAGTGACTGGCATTTAATAGGAACCTCCCTAAATGCCCATACCCATTCCATAGTCTCCATAAATCATTTTCAAATACTGTGCTCCATGCTATCCAACCCAGTGAGTTATTCAAAGAACAGGAGTTCTGTAAAGTTACAGGTAAGCATACCAGACATTCCAAATTCCATCTCTAAAGATGATAAAGGAAAAATCTGTTTTAACAAAAAGAACAGAAATGAATCAACGAGTATATCCACTGATACATTTAATGGTAATTGAAGCATGATGCAATGACTTAACTGCTTCCCAAAGGCAAGGATGATTATTTGTTGGCAGTTTTCTAGGCTAACTTTCTAATGTATATGGTCATTATCAGTTTGAAAATACAGAATCTCAGTGTGAATTTTGTTTCAGTAATTCCAGTAATTTACGATCCACAGTAAAAAATACACACTCCAAAGATAATATAAAACCTAGCCTTCTATAAAAAGTGGAATGAAATTTCCCTGACAAAAAAAATACCTTTGGGAATGAGTTACCTCTTGGCAAAAGAAGAATATCAAAATAATAACAAAAACACTGTCAAACATAATAAGAGAGAAGACATTGCATTTTCAGCAGTTATTAAATGCTGAAGTTCACCACCACATAAAGGCTCTTACAGCTACATCCTCAATACTTGGCTACATTAAAACCTTTTAAAGCATGTAATCAATGAAACTGAAATGCATAAACACACACAATCAAAAAAAAAAGACTACTTCAAGCTGATCACTTGAAAAATGAGAGAACCATTCTATTAAAAGAGGCATAAATCAAGAACTGTTTGCTTTTTTTTTTTTTTTTTCTGGTCACTCCTTCCTAGAAACTGTTCTATTGCTTTAAGATATGAAATTATGTAACACCAGATATGGGTGATCTCCCTAACTTTCAAACCTATATTAATATCTTTATGTTACATATATATCCATAATATCATAGACATCAATCCAGGAAACGAATGAATGGCTCTGTTTACTGAGATTACTAAAATAGTTCCGGAAACTTTCTCTTCAATGACTTTGAGGACCAGAGACTTCCCTGATAATCAAACCTATGCTTCTGAGTAGCCTTTGATGTGACACATTGTCTTCTCTTCTGCCTACTCCTTAAACAGCAGTGATGGTGGGGGGATGTGCTTGGGTTATGGGATGGATATCCTGTGAAATTGGATTGTTATGATCATTATACTACTACAGATGTGATAAATTCATTTGAGTAATAAAAAAATAATGTTTAAAAAAATAAAAATTTTGAATGCTTAAAATAAAAATAAATAAATAAACAGTAGTGACCCCAGGTTCCTCAGCTTTTTACTTTATATTCTCACCCTGTATGATCCGCTCCCCTGACTTTGATCATTAATCTATGTGTTTAAGTTTCTTGAATCTGTATCTCCAGCCCAGGCCTTTATTTCCTGAGTTACAGACTTATAAATCCAATCTCTTACTTCTTCCACAGGACCTACAAATAAAGATGCTCCAACATGAACTCACATCCAGTAACCTGAAAAGTAGTTTGTCTGTTCCCAACATTGGTTAAAGGCATCATAACCCAGTATCTATCATACAAGTAAGCAATCATCAAGTCATCTTTGATCTTTCTCTCCCTAAGCCTATTCCACACCAGGCAAAATTCTGCCTCCATTTCTAGTACCTTGTTTAGAGTCTTCAACAATCATGGCCTAGACCATTTATTCATTATTCTATTCATTCTACAGCTATGAACTACGGTTGGCAACATGCGTGCAAAAATGATTAAAGTACAACCTCTGTCTTAGGAAAGAACAAATGAGTAACTCCAACAGTGTATTAAGGTGTATGAAAGAGCTATGAATTTACAGTAGTTTCCTGGATTTTTGTTTTGAATTTTCTTCACTCCAATTTTTTCCTACACATACAATACTGTGGTTACCTTTTTAAAAATATTATGATGCTACTACTTATACATAATGTTTTTCACTGACTTAGAGGATAAAGCTTAAGTGTTAAGCATGGTAAAACCTGACTGGAAATTAAATAGCCGCCAAGGAGCTCAGTGCTCCAACCATACCAGAGAACTCACCATTCCTGGAGAAAGTCAGGAAAATCCAAATCTATGTGTCTTAGTTGAAAGCTCTTTATATCCCACTCCTTCTCAGCCTGAAAATATTTGGCTGGGCTAAAATACCATATCCTCCGGGATGACTTCCTGAACTCTTCCAAGTAGAATTAATTATTCCCTCCTCTGGGCCTCTACAGCTTTTTGTTCCTAGTGTGGATGTGGAACTTAATATATTGCATTACCATTAATTTAGATATCCAGCTCCGTGATTAAATGTGAGCTTCTTAAAGCCATCAGGCATAGCTTGACCATATTTATATCACTGGAAGCTAGTTGGTACATCACAGGTATTTTTAAAACATGATTGCTGAATTAGATGAAAGTGCTCTATGCCAAACCATAAAAAGTCTTCAAATTCCCTACATTAAAAAATAAAATGCATTCTAATTTAACAAATTAAAAGTCAGCCTTTCCATGGTTCTTGGACATCAAGAACCTTATATTCATAATTAAATTGAATTTAAGATGCCATGATTATTCATTGCTGCATATTGCATTTAATAAAGGTGGTTCTATGACTGATTTGTTTTCTGTTTCCATCACTAGCATGAAGCTTAACAGCTGGCATATGTATTTCTCTGGTAAAACCCATTATTGGTGGCAGATAACAACTAAGACAGATTTTCCTATAGCAAAATCCTACTGTCAAGTTACTCTACATGATATGCAGAGCCTCTGTGAATTCTTCTAAAGCCTGAAGCAACTGTATGTGGGCAGCTTTCACTCAATGCCCTATCCTTCTGAGCTGAAAATTCATAAACCATACAAATACACACAGAAGCACACATGCATTCTTTATTAGGGGCCCATTAGTAAGATATGCAGACTGTATTGATTTTTTTTGTCTTGGTCTTCTCCCCGCCTTTTAAAAAAAGTTCTTTTGTGAAAGACGAGGGGAATAATTCTGTGTAAGTGGGACTAGAAACTATACCTGTTGATAGAACATAGTTCTTGCCCATGAAATCACCTCTTGAATCACTATGATACTTCAATGGCTCATTATAATATTTTTCCTGTTCTAAATATGAATATTAACATATAACTAAGTCAGATCAGAAAAAGACTGGACACTATAATTTCTGTATTCAAATACCAACGTCTCATGTTTAGGAAATGCAAGCTAAGCAAAAAGATGAGAAGTCATTTTGAGATGTCAGGTATCCACAAAAAGGGGAGGGGGGGGGTCACCTGAAATTCTACTTCTAAAAGCGTGACTGGAGTTCCCGTCGTGGCCCAGTGGTTTGTGAATCTGACTAGGAACCATGAGGTTGCCGGTTCGATCCCTGGCCTCGCTCAGTGGGTAAAGGATCTGGCATTGTGATGATCTGTGGTGTAGGTTGCAGACACGGCTTGGATCCCATGTTGCTGTGGCTCTGGTGTAGACTGGCAGTTACAGCTCCGATTCAACGCCTAGCCTGGGAACCTCCATATGCCGCAGGAAGCAGCCCTAGAAAAGGCAAAAAGACAAAAATAAATAAATAAATAAATAAAAACGTGACAAAATATATATCCCGACTTACCTCCCACTGAAAGAACTAAACGTGATGAATGTTTTTAAAATAATTTTAAATGCATAGATTATCTGGCAAGAAAGTAAGGAATACCTGGAAGCCAAAGACTAAAGAACTCAGAGAGGTAAACATTGGTAGAGCCAACTTTGACCTTGAGTGAATCTGCAAAACCCAGACGAACTTGAGCTTCAGTTTCCAAGGCATCAAGTATGGGGGGATGGAAACCAAGTCCAGGATCTGATCAAAGTGGAAAGAATAACAGAAAATGGCCCTATAAACCCAGAGGACTATAACTAAGTTTAACAGTAAATTAGAAATAAAGTTGCTCATCTCTAAAGGGACCTAAGAAGAAAATAGCTCATATAAAATCTTGGTGCTAAATGGAGAAGGTAAAGATCTTCTCTGAAAATTACTAGTTGAAAGCCAGTCCTCATACAGCCTGAACTCACACTTCCTCAAGTCTAAAGAAACTCAAGCCAAAATGTTAACATGATCCTAGTTTCACAGCAACCTAGGAAAAGCAGACATGAATCTCCTAAGAAGGAATATTAGCCCTCACATGAGGCCTTAAAATACTCCCACAGATAAATGTACAAGAAATAATATGTTTAATATGTTTAAAGAAATAAAAGATTGAAATTATTAATAAAGAGGAAGATACTATTAAACCACTAATACCAATACTAAGCAGATCAGCAAAAGAACCAAATGAAATTTCTTAAAATTAAAAAAAGGTAATAATTGAAATTTTAAAACTCAGGGGGTTGGTTTACCAGCATATGAAACAGAGCTTAAGAGAGATTCATTTATTAGAAGATATAGCTGAAGGATTCTTCTAGAGTGTATCAAGAGATAGAAAATATAAAAAAGAGGTTAAGCAAAATATAGTATAGAGTGACAGATAAGGTATAATTTCTATAATCTTTTTTTTTTTTTGTCTTTTTAGGGACCCACCCACAGCATACGGAGGTCCCCAAGATAGGGGTCAAATTGGAGCTGTAGCTGCCAGCTTGCACCACAGCCACAGCAACGTGGAATCTGAGCTGTGTCTGTGACCTATGCCACAGCTCATGGCAACGCTGGATCATTAACCCACTGAGCGACGCCAGGGATTGAACCACTTCCTCCTGGATACCAGTTGGCATTGTTAGCCACTGGACAAGAACTCCAACAAAGTCATTACCTTAAAGGAAAAAAAGAGTGAGAGCTAACTTATCAATAACAACAGCAGCCAAAACTGGGGGACCGATCTCTTTAATGCGCTGAGAGAAAATAATAATCCAGATTATCTGGAGAAAGTATTTTTCAAAAAAAGGTAAGATTAGGGCACTTTCAAAAAGGCAAAACCTGGGACTTAGTCACCAATAGATCCTCAACAGAAGAACTGATTAAAGGACATACTTTAATGAAGGAAAATGATTCTGGAAGGAAGGTAGAAAATACATGCCATGATGAGCAAAGAAAGGGATAAATACATGGGCACATCTAAACAAATGATGATGTCATAAAGCAACTGCAATACTACTTTTGTAGATGATCATGTGTATATCCTACAACCCAGCACATTCAGTCCCAAGAATAGACTTTAAAGGAATTTTCATCCAAGACTAGACTAGCATTTCTCAGCCTATTGGTTCTTCCTGGATACTGAGAACTAACAAGCCAATCTCAGGGTTTCCCACAACCCATTCATCATCTTCCTCTGAGCCTATTCCTCTCACTTTCCCTTCCCGAGTTATGTTTAAAGCATCGCCATTTTCCCAGTCACATAGTCTTAAAACTGCGTACTTGCTATTAACTCTCCCTATAATGCTATGACAGGACAATAATAAGTTGCCTAGTCCTAGAGATTCTAACTTAAAGCATTCATTCTTATTCATGCCCTCAGGCACTTTTACCTCAGCAATTCCACTAAATTTTCTTGAGGACAGCTTTGCTCTAGTGAGTCTTCTAAGAGCCCTCATTCCTTCCAAGTTTCTTATCAGCTAAAGTCTACATTTCTTAATCTAGCAATTAAAGGCCCTCATAATCTAGTTCAAACATATCTTTCTAATACAATTTTCTGCCATTTCCTCTGAAGTGCCCCCCTTCCATCTCTAACATTAACTCTGCAGTCTAGACACACGTTAACACACCTGCGGCTGCCTGGGGAACATGACATTATAAGCTCCAGATTTTTCAACATACAATTTGTTCTCCTGAAAGTACTATCTTTTCCTCTCAGCCATATTATTTAAATACCTGAATCTCACTCATCTTTAAAGGTTCAGCTAAAGTATCTCCACTTTAATGACACTTTCCACTATCTCCAATGACATTTTCACTCTCTCCCCTTCACTCATCCCCCTAAAACCAACACCACTTCATCTCAATCTCACCTACATGACTTTGGTTTGTTTGATATATTCTTATTAGCTGTGTGCATGTCTCATCCTTGAACATTAAGCTCCTAAATGTAAGGGTCCAAGTCTTAGTCATCTTTGTAGACCTCAAGATACTTAGCAAAGTTGCTTTTATATAGCTCAATAAATACTGTTTGAATTAATCAATAAATTGGCCTTAAAAGCACATATCCAATAATAACTATATTAATTGGCTATAAACTGAATGATGTGCACCCAAAATCCCTGTTGTCAGTTTTTCTTTTTAACCAAAGCAGCTAATGAGGTAAATGATTTAAAAAAAATCAGATTAGCCCAAGTTGTTCACATGCTGCCTCAGCTCAGATGAAATGCGTAAAATTGTTCTTCTTTAGCCTAGGTAGGTGATTTTACTATAGAAATGAGCCATGGAAATGAGGCTGGCTGTGGTTTTCACTTTCTTTCTTATATATAAACTTTTGAGCTAATTACATAAATCCTACAATATCCTTAAAAATACATGCAGCTAATTAATAGAAATGTCCAACTAATTTAAAGGTTATAATATATATATCCCCTAAGCCACTGAAATTCCATTGGGGGCAGGGGACAAAAAAATAAATAAATAAAAACCTGATGGTTTCATATGGTAAAGACTGCAAAGAAACAGACATTACAAAATGTTAAAATACCGAACAGATATCTGTGTCTCTACGTATTTGAGAATACTTTAAACTATGTATTCTATGTATTTGAGAACACTTTAAACTCCAGATTCTACAAACATCTGCTAAACATACCCCCCAAATCCACCAAGCTAACAGCTGTATGATCTATTCACATACTCCCAATGCCACCTGGAAAAGTGCAAACTGTACAGTCTCGTTCATAAAAGAAAATAAATAAATGTCTCTAGTGAATTTCTACCTTCCCTGTATCATAAAAGTTAACAGCCCTGCCAAGCAAGATTATACAATTAAGAATTAAAATCTTAATGACTTAAATACTCTAATCAGTCTTTGAAATCACCTTAATTATATGATAGATGGCCGGAAAGAGAGAAATTTGATTTGCTATATGAATTTAAGGTCTCCTTAAATCAATAATAAAAATGAGAATGAAGGCATATTTAACATTCATACTGTTCTAGATATTACATAGAACCAGAAACTACTACAACAGTTTAAGAATTTATGCAAACTGATACCTAAAAAAAACATTCTGAGAGAGAGGACAAGATGGCGGAGGAGTAGGGGGACACGCTCGCCCTCTCCCACAAACACAACAAAAAAAGCACATCTACAGAATAAATGACTCGCACAGAACAGCAACCAATCGCTGGCAGAGGAACCTAAACTCCAATAACGGCAAGAAGTTCGTGACATTACTGGGCAGAACGGAAGAAAAGAGGAGAGTGAGAGAAGGTGAATCCGAGCGGGAAAGGCACTCCCTAAAGGGAACTGCGGAGGAGAAAGGGATCCCGCACCCTGGAAAGTCACCTACACGGGGGAAAGATCAAACGAACCAGAGGAATCTCCAGATGCAGAGAAGAGTGTAGCAGTAAGTTGGAGTACGGAAAAGCCGATCAAGAACCGAATGGACCATCTGAACTACGGGCACAGTCACCAAAAATTGAGACGCCTGGGTGGAGGCTGGGCACCGAGACCTCGCCTCCAAAGGTTAGTCCCCGAGAAAGGGCCGGGGGATGCCTGGGTAGGGGCTGGGCACCGAGACCTCAGCTCCAGAGGTTAGTCCCAGGGCTGGGGGGGCGGGGCGGAGCGGAAACTGGTTGGGAGGTCTAGAAACCATTTGACGGGGCAGAGACTGCCTGGGAGACTAGAAAACAAAGCTGTCGCAGAGGAAGGGAGCAATACTCTAGGGGCGGGGAAGTGGAAAGTCGCATCAGAGGGAACCTGGGAGAAGAGCCTGGTCTGCGCACGTGCTGGGGAGGGGAGAGAAGAAGGGGTGGGTCCCCATAGAATACCCCCCATGCCACAGCAAGCTCACAGGCCCGCTAGCTAGCTGAAAGCTGTGCTTCCCAGTGCATCCCCTCCCCCCACCCCCACCACCCCCTACGCTCTCACTGGACCTGGGGCTGCCTGCCATCCAGGAAGGCTGGCCTCAACAATTGCCTGAAGCCTACCACCGCAGTGGCTGTCCCTGCACAGGCCTGCTTGCCCTTTGGAGGGGCTACACTTCCGCAGAGCAGCACCAAACACCACCAGCCCCCGAGAAAAGGCCTGCAGCCCAAAAAACCTAGAACAAGCTTAGCCAGGCTGTGAATAGATCGGCCTAATTCTCGGACGGTTTTTCTGAGTCTGGTTGCCCCGGGGAGGAGCCTCTTGGGTCTCCAATGGCCCTGCTACCCGCCCAAGCCCCCAGGGGGTGCCCTAGTGGATCAGCTGCATAGGACTGCCAGCTCCAGGCAGGACCCCCTGCAGCCCAGAAAAGCTGCAACAAGCCTGGCCGAGTTGGGAAAAGATCTCAGACGGTTTTTTTGAGTTGAGCTGCCCCGGGGAGGAACCTCTTGGGTCTCCAATGGCCCAGCTAGCCGCCCAAGCCCCCAGGGGGTGCCCCACTCCTGTGAAATAACTGCTCAGCACCACCAGCCCCCTGGAAGAGCCCCTGCAGCCCAGAAAAGCTGCAACAAGCTCGGCCAGACTGTGAAAAGATCCGCCTACATTCTCAGGCTGTCCTTCTGAGTTGGGCTGCCCTAGGGAAGAGCCTCTTAGGTTCTCAGTGACCCGGATAGCTGCTCCAGCCCCCAGGGGGTGCTGCACTCCTGAGGAACAGCTGCCCAACACCGCCAACCCCGTGCAAGAACCCCACAGCCTAAAAACACCAGAGCAAGCTCTGCATGACCAAGTGAAATCTGCTACCATCGTGGTGTGGACCTCCCAGTCCTGTCTGCCCTCAGGAAGTCCTCCTTTGCTTCAAAGAAACACTGTTAGCCCCATCAACACTCCAGAAAAGCCACACTGCCTCAAAAAAATTGACCAACAACGCCAGCGCTCAGGAAATATTCCACAGCAGTGACAAGGCAAACACTGCCCGATAACGGAGAGTACAACTCCCTCAGGAGAAAGAAAACAACAAGCAAGATGAAGAAGCTGAGAAACCACCCCCAGTCAAACCAACAGGAGAACTCACCTAAAACAGTCAACAATGAAACAGATCTCGGCAGTCTGACAGACCTGGAGTTCAAAAGAGAAATAGTGAAAATACTGAAGGAATTAAGAGAAGATAGGAACAGTAATGCAGATACCCTCAGAAAGGAACTAGAAAATATAAGGAGGAGCCAAGAAAAACTAGAACATTCATTTCCAGAGATGCAAACGGAACTAAGGGCAGTAAAACCAGAATGAATAATGCAGAACAACGAATCAGTGATATGGAAGATCGAATAATGGAAATCACTCAATCCGGTCAACAGACAGAAAACCGAATCAAAAAACTGGAAAGCAATATAAGAGACATATGGGATAATATAAAGCGGGCCAACCTACGCATAATAGGAATTCCAGAAGGAGTAGAAAAAGATAAGGGAATGGAAAATATATTTGAAGAAATTATCGCTGGAAACTTCCCAAATCTAAAGGATACTGGATTCAAGATACAAGAAGCACAGAGGGCCCCAAACAAACTGAACCCAAACAGACCCACACCAAGACACATCATAATAAAAATGGCAAAAGTTAGTGATAAAGAGAGGATCCTCAAGGCAGCAAGAGAAAAACAGAATGTTACCTACAAGGGAACCCCCATAAGAATATCAGCTGATTTCTCTACAGAAACACTACAGGCCAGGAGGGAATGGCAAGAGATATTTAAAGTGCTACAGGGAAAAAATATGCAACCTAGAATACTCTATCCAGCAAGAATATCATTTAAAATAGAAGGGGAAATAAAAATTTTTCCCAACAAACAAAAACTTAAAGAATACAGCAACACAAAACCCAGGTTAAAGGAAATATTGCAAGGGCTTCTCTAAACCAAAAAGAAAGGAAGGAAAGGGAAGAAAAAAGAAAAGAAAAAAAGAAAAAAGAAGAAGAAGAAGACGAAGAACTAGGACTGAGGAAACCGCAATCAGAGAGCAGTCACTCAAATAAGCCAGCATACAGATTTAATCATGAACATGCTTCAAACAAAATAAAATTAAAAAGAAAAAAATAAAAAAGAGTCATCAAAACCATAAAATGTGGGCAAGGGATGTTAGGAAGTAAATAACTCTTTTTGTTTGTTTGTTTGAATGTCTCTCTTCTTAATGTTAATAGAGTAATGAACTGTTTGAACTTACAGAACCATCAGGCTAAAACACACAATTATGGGAAGGGGTTAGCATACTTTAAAAAAAGGGCAACCACAAGCCAAAACCGAATATTGCATTTGCAAAAAATGAAAAAAAAAAAAAAACTCAAGCAGATAATAACACAAGACCATTCAACCAAAAAACAAAAAAAAAACAAAAAAAAAAAAGAAGGAAGAATGGAGAACCATAGAATCAACTACAACACGAGGTTCAAATGGCAATAAATAATCATCTATCAATTATCACCTAAAATGTCAGTGGGCTGAATGCCCCAATCAAAAGACACAGAGTGGCTGAGTGGATAAAAAGGCAAAAACCTTCAATATGCTGCCTACAAGAAACTCACCTTAGGACAAGAGATACATATAGATTGAAAGTGAAAGGGTGGGGAAAAATATTTCACGCCAATAGACATGACAGAAAAGCAGGAGTCGCAACGCTCATATCAGACAAAATAGACTTTAAAACAAAAGACATAAAGAAAGACAAAGAAGGACACTACTTAACGATTAAGGGATCCATCCAAGGAGAGGATGTTACTATCGTCAACATATATGCCCCAAATACAGGAGCACCCAGATACATACAACAAATATTAACAGACATAAAGGGAGATGTTGATGAGAATACAATCATAGTAGGAGACCTTAATACCCGCTCACATCAATGGACAGAATCTCTAGACAGAAAACCAATAAAGCAACAGAGATCCTAAAGGAAACAATAGAAAAGTTAGACTTAATTGATATCTTCAGGACATTACATCCAAAAAAATCAGAATACACATTCTTCTCAAATGCTCATGGAACATTCCCAAGAATCGACCACATATTGGGACACAAAGCTAACCTCAATAAATTTAGGAGCATAGAAATTATCTCAAGTATCTTCTCTGACCACAATGCCATGAAATTAGAAATCAACCACGGGAAAAGCAAAGAGAAAAAACCTACTCCATGGAGACTCAACAACATGCTACTAAAAAACCAATGGGTCAATGAGGAAATCAAGAAGGAAATTAAAAACTACCTTGAAACAAATGATAATGAAGACACAACCTCTCAAAACCTATGGGATGCTGCGAAAGCAGTGCTCAGAGGGAAATTTATAGCAATACGGGCCTTTCTCAAAAAAGAAGAAAGATCCCAAATTGACAACTTAACCCTCCACCTAAATGAATTAGAAAAAGAAGAACAAAAAAGTCCTAAAGTCAGCAGAAGGAAGGAAATTATAAAGATCAAAGAAGAAATCAATAAAATAGAGACTCAAAAAACCATAGAGAAAATTAATAAAACCAAGAGCTGGTTCTTTGAAAAGGTGAACAAAATTGACAAACCCCTGGCCAGACTCACTAAAAAGAGGAAAGAAAGAACCCAAATCACCAAAATTATAAATGAAAAAGGAGAAATCACAACGGATACAGCAGAAATACAAAAAACCATAAGAGAATACTATGAACAACTATATGGCAACAAGTTTGACAATCTGGAAGAAATGGACAATTTTCTAGAATCTTACAGCCTGCCAAAACTGAATCAACAAGAAACAGACCAACTGAACAGACCAATCACTAGAAGTGAAATTGAAGAGATCATAAAATCACTCCCTACAAATAAAAGTCCAGGATCAGATGGCTTCACAGGTGAATTCTATCAAACATATAAAGAGGAATTGGTGCCCATCCTCCTTAAACTCTTTCAAAAGGTTGAAGAAGAAGGAATACTCCCAAAGACATTCTATGAGGCCACCATCACCCTCATTCCAAAACCAGACAGAGATACCACCAAAAAAGAAAACTATCGCCCAATATCATTGATGAATATAGATGCAAAAATTCTCAACAAAATCTTAGCCAACCGAATCCAACAACATATCAAAAAAAATTATACACCATGACCAGGTTGGGTTCATCCCAGATTCACAAGGATGGTTCAACATATGCAAATCAATCAGCATCATATACCACATTAACAAAAAAAAAGTCAAAAATCATATGATCATCTCAATAGACGCAGAAAAAGCATTTGACAAAGTCCAACACCAATTCATGATCAAGACCCTCGCCAAAGTGGGTATAGAGGGAACATTCCTGAATATAATCAAAGCCATTTATGATAAACCCACAGCAAATATAATCCTCAATGGGGAAAAACTGAAAGCCTTCTCACTCAAATCTGGAACAAGACAGGGATGCCCACTCTCACCACTGCTCTTCAACATAGTTTTGGAAGTCTTAGCCACAGCAATTAGACAAACAAAAGAAATCAAAGGCATCCATATAGGAAGAGAAGAGATCAAACTGTCACTGTATGCAGATGACATGATTCTATACATAGAAAACCCTAAGGACTCAACCCCAAAACTACTTGAACTGATTAATAAATTCAGCAAAGTAGCAGGATGTAAGATTAACATTCAGAAGTCAGTTGCATTTCTGTATACCAGCAATGAAATATTAGAAAAGAAATACAAAAATACGATACCCTTTAAAATTGCACCTCACAAAATCAAATACCTCGGAATACACCTGACCAAGGACATAAAGGACCTATATGCCGAGAACTATAAAACTTTAATCAAAGAAATCAAAGAAGATGTAAAGAAATGGAAAGATATTCCATGTTCCTGGATTGGGAAAATCAATATTGTAAAAATGGCCATCCTACCCAAAGCAATCTACAGATTCAATGCAATCCCTATCAAATTACCCATCCCATGTTTCACAGAACTAGAACAAACAATCCAAACATTTATATAGAACAACAAAAGACCCAGAATCGCCAAAGCAATCCTGTGAAACAAAAACCAAGCAGGAGGCATAACTCTCCCAGACTTCAAGAAATACTACAAAGCCACAGTCATCAAAACAGTGTGGTACTGGTATCAAAACAGACAGACTAACCAATGGAACAGAATAGAAAACCCGGAAATAAACCCTGACACCTATGGTCCATTAATCTTTGACAAGGGAGGCAAGAACATAAAATGGGAAAAAGAAAGTCTATTCAGCAAGCATTGCTGGGAAACCTGGACAGCTGCATGCAAAGCAATGAAACTAGAACACACCCTCACACCATGCACAAAAATAAACTCCAAATGGCTGAAAGACTTAAATATACGACAGGACACCATCAAACTCCTAGAAGAAAACATAGGCAAAACACTCTCTGACATCAACCTCATGAATATTTTCTCAGGTCAGTCTCCCAAAGCAATAGAAACTAGAGCAAAAATAAACCCATGGGACCTCATCAAACTGAAAAGCTTTTGCACAGCAAAGGAAACCAAAAAGAAAACAAAAAGACAACTTACAGAATGGGAGAAAACAGTTTCAAATGATGCAACTGACAAGGGCTTAATCTCTAGAATATATAAACAACTTATACAACCCAACAGCAAAAAAAACAATCAATCAATGGAAAAATGGGCAAAAGACCTGAATAGACATTTCTCCAAAGAAGATATACAGATGGCCAGCAAACACATGAAAAAATGCTCGACATCGCTGGTTATAAGAGAAATGCAAATCAAAACTACCATGAGATACCACCTCACACCAGTCAGAATGGCCATCATTAATAATTCCACAAATAACAAGTGCTGGAGGGGCTGTGGAGAAAAGGGAACCCTCCTGCACTGTTGGTGGGAATGTCAACTGGTACAGCCACTGTGGAGAACAGTTTGGAGATACCTTAGAAATCTATACATAGAACTTCCATATGACCCCGCAATCCCACTCTTGGGCATCTATCCGGACAAAACTCTACTTAAAAGAGACACGTGCACCCGCATGTTCATTGCAGCACTTTTCACAATAGCCACGACGTGGAAACAACCCAAATGTCCTTCGACAGATGATTGGATTCGGAAGACTTGATATATATACACAATGGAATACTACTCAGCCATAAAAAAGGATGACATCATGCCATTTGCAGCAACATGGATGGAACTAGAGACTCTCATCCTGAGTGAAATGAGCCAGAAAGACAAAGACAAATACCATATGATATCACTTATAACTGGAATCTAATATCTAGCACAAATGAACATCTCCTCAGAAAAGAAAATCATGGACTTGGAGAAGAGACTTGTGGTTGCCTGATGGGAGGGGGAGGGAGCGGGAGGGATCGGGAGCTTGGGCTTATCAGACACAACTTAGAATAGATTTACAAGGAGATCCTGCTGAATAGCATTGAGAACTTTGTCTAGATACTCATGTTGCAACAGAAGAAAGGGTGGGGGAAAAATATAATTGTAATGTATACATGTAAGGATAACCTGACCCCCTTGTTGTACAGTGGGAAAGTAAAAAAAAAAAAAAAAAATCATTCTGTAAACATACAAACCATTTAACTTCCTTCATATCACAGGACTATAAATTCAAAACACAATATTCCACATAATGTGCTTTAAATTCAGCAAGGAACATTACTGAGAGTAATGAATGCATAGATAGTCATTGAGACAGTATGAAAAATAAAATAGAAATAAATGCCAAGTTTTCCAAAGACGAGGCAAATCAAAGGAAAAAGGACTAGAAAAAAATCGTAAATCAGATGGACATATTAACTAGGATCCTGAGGCAATGATCTAGTTTAATGTAACACTCAAAGAGCATAACAAAGTTCTTCTGTTCCCTTAAGCTAAGCGAACATCTTTGTATGGTTTCACAAAACTGACACATTTGAATAAAGTCCAAAGCTGACTCCAGTTTCAATGTTAGTACGAGTATTTCTTTCCCAAAGAGGGTAAAAAAAAAAAAAAGCATGATTTAATTATCTCTAAGTTGTCGATATTTCATATAGATTGGGTCAATCTAAAAGAAATTCTTTAAATATGCTCTCATAACTATGCTACTACTACTTAATGAACCAAGTGAGAATACATGATTATTCATAAAGCAAGAGGCCAAAAAAGGAAAAGATGAATCCAAAAGAAAAGAAGAACTGGTTGGAAAGAATACCCAATTTGGGCATGTCAGGAAAATGTCTAGAAAAGAAAGCACTTGATTCTAACTGTCAATGGTAAAGGGGGAAACAATACACGTAACATCAAATTCCAAGATATATTTTAGAGAAAACTTAATAGTTAAAAATATGAGATTTTAAGAAAAATATATTTAGAGAGAAAGGAGATAAAACATATATCTGCTCTTCACTACCAGGTATGGCACTGAAAATGAATAGAGAGGAGAAACTTCAAATACCATTAGGTTATAAGCTTCAAGCTCTGAACTTAATGCTTTAGTAACCTAGTAAGTAATGTATCTGACCAGTCGGTCTAATGCAGTTTGGTAGGGAGGGGACATACTCTACTACCAGCTTCATCAGAAACACCAAGTAATTCAAGCAATTTCTTTTTTTTTTTTGGGGGGCTGAGCCCACAGCGTATGGAAGTTCCCAGGCCAGGAATCATACCTATTCTAAACCTATTCTATGGCAGTGATAACACCACTGGGCCACCAAGGAATTCCTCAAACAATTTTAAAAGGAATAGATCTCTTCACAATGCCTTGAATGTTGTGAAGGTTTCAATTAATGTCTTGAGCATAAAAGAAAGTAGGCAAATGTGTTAACTTTCTGCTGCTGTAGCTCCATGTATGCTGATTTCTAGAAAGGTTAAGTATTTAGAGATACTAAAGAAAGAGAAAAATGTAGATGCTTAGGAGGAGGAAAGGAACTCAAATAAACAGGGTGATTTCGGAAAATAAAGTAAAACACTGAATGTAGGAGTTTTGAATTGAATTTTGAATTGTATTAAATTAATTGAATATGTAGGAGTTTGTTTCATCAACTGTTATTTCCCAACAACAATAAGATACACTCAGAAAAATCAAAGAGCTATTTATACATAGAGCAAACTCTACTAAACCCCATAACCTGGCAGATTTTTTAGGTTGAAAATATAAATTCAAGAAAATTTTGTTCATCTATAGTACTCCGTAGCGCATTATTAAAGTAATTGCTTAACTGAAACTTTCTGAGGTGGAAACAATTTATATTTTCTCACTAAAATCTCTTGCAAAATTCTGTTAGATATTTCAATTTTTCATTTTACAAGTTACCAAAGCAACTCGAATCAAGTATTAATGTACATCAATTACATAAGTTAGCAGTATTTTCTTCATGTTGGGGCAGTTAGGTACTTGCTACTTCCTTACCTTACACATTATTATTTTAAAAATTAAAATTAATTAGGCTACCACATATGGGTTTGAGATGATTTAATACCTCTATCACACCAGTGGGACATATATAAAAGTAAAACCCAATAACTTAGCTAAAAATGTCATATTCTAACGACATTTTTTAGTTTTTTAAATTATAGTTGATTTACAATGTGCCAATTTCTGCTGTACAGCAAAGTGGCCCAGTCATTCATTCCACACCTAGCATCTACGTATTGCTCTGTCATACAATTCCCCACTAAGAGGAACCAGATTCCTTAGATAAATAGCATATTCTAAGGCTATGGATGAGTAGGTACAAGATGAAACTAAAATATCTTCATATCAAAAAGTAAGGTAGTGCTAAAAGAAGGCAGAGGTGAGGTATGTCAAAAGGATAGCATAAGGAGGCTCTCTCTCTGACCAAATCTGGGAAAATTTGAGCACCAAAATAATTCAGTACAGTAATGAATTATAAACCACTGTAAAAAAAGAATTTATAAATCTTATTTTATAAATTCATAGTGATAACAAATCAATTATTAAATAGATTGATCAATAGACTGATCAATTGAGATGAGAAAGGATAGGTCTTACAGTAGAATGTTGATTCCAACTGTGTGGAGGGACTACTGGAGTTGGAAAATCTTTCATTTTACAACCATTGTGACAAATATCAGATAACCTAGGGGAACATTTTGATGAGGAGTAGGATATTTGCAGGGTCTTAAAATGTCTCTCTACAGACTGCTTATTAATTTCAAGGGAAAAATAGTAATTACACATTACAGAAAGCCTAGCATACCTCAACCAAGTGATCAAAATTAACATCAGCCATGAGAGTCAACCAGATATTGTGTGCCTCTAGACATGATACTGATATAGCAAGACCTCTGTATAATTCTGCCCAAGAATTCATATCCAAAATCTAATCATGAGGAAACCCTCGATATAAATAAGATGAAAAACATCCTATTAAAGAAAAATAGATTTATATTGTTCAAAAAATGTCAATGTGGCATTCCTATTGTGGCTCAGTAGAAACAAACTACAACTTGTATCCATGAGGATGCAGGTTCAATCCCTGGCCTTGCTCAGTGGGTTAAGGATACGGTGTTGCTGCAAGCTGCAGTGAAGTTCATAGATATGGATCGGACTTGGTGTTGCAGTGGCTGTGTTGCAGGATGGCAGCTGCAGCTCCGATTCAGTCCCTAGACCAGGAACTTCAATATGTTGCAGCTGTGGCCCTTAAAAAAAATATCAGTGTTATAAAAGCCAAGAATGGCTGTTGAAACATTACAGATTCAAGGAAGCTGGAGAAGCAACGGAGGTGGAGGTGGAGCTGGTGATAGGTCTGTGGTAGGGAAGAAGTGAGATGGAAAGAGACAAAGGTTAATGGGAGCAGGGACAGGGCAGAGTGGGAATGGTATGGTATCAATGGTAGGCGACTCTGAGTAAAAGATATAAACAAGTGTTCGTTGTTATATTCTTATTCTTAAAATTTCTGTAAGTTTGAAATGATTTCCAAGTAAAATTTTTTGTTTGTTTGTTTTTTGTCTTTTTGCTATTTTTTGGGCCACTCCCTCGGCATATGGAGGTTCCCAGGCTAGGGGTCGAATCGGAGCTGCAGCTGCTGGCCTATGCCAGAGCCACAGCAGCACGGGATCTGAGCCGCGTCTGCAACCTACACCACAGCTCACGGCAACGCTGGATCATTAACCCATTGAGCAAGGGCAGGGACCGAACCCGCAACCTCATGGTTCCTAGTCGGTTTCGTTAACCACTGCACCACCATGGGAACTCCTCCAAGTAAAAATTTAAAATAGGAATTCTTGTTGTGGCTCAGAGGTAACGAACCTAACTAGTACCCATGAGGATGTGGGTTCAATCCCTGGCCTGGTTCAGTGGGTTAAGTATCCAGTGTTGCCATGAGCTGAGGTGCAGGTTGCAGACGAGGCTCGGATCTGGCATTCCTGTAGCTGTGGTGTAGACCAGCAGCTGTAGCTCCGATTCAATCCCCAGACTGGGAACTTCCATATGCTGCATGTGTAGCCTTAAAAAAAAATAAAAAATAAAAAAAACGTTAAAATATAACTCATCTTTTCTTAGAGTTTCTTAGTTTAATGTTATGCTGTTTCCCTGGTCTTATTTTAAAGAAAATTATTGAATGTCTATTTAAATGATATTACAGAATAAGAAGAATATCAGAAGCATTAAATCACATAATCACCAATAGCTTGGAATCTTGTATCAAGGGGTTACAAATATACATAGCATATATTTATATTTGTCTACACTCAAAGTTAAGATATAATTTTCAAAGAAACATTTCAAATTAATTTTTTTAGAATCATAGTACAGAATCAGAGGATCCTTTAAAAATATCCTAATACAACTCCCTAATGTTTCTCTGTATGGAACTGAGGTCACACAGCCACAGAGAACCAAAACGTTTTAGTGTTTTAACTAGGAACTCCTCTTGAGCCTTGTTACTTTCCAAAATGTATTCTTGGCTAACATGAACAATCTGAGCTGTTCCATATCAATCCCTTATACACCATTCCTATGAAACAGAGTTAAAGTATGTTTTATCACTTAAACTGTGAAGACTGTCATATATTATTTTAAAATCATTTCTAATTACATATTTCTTTCCTTTACAACATGCTTTCTTAGATAAAGGAGAATATGTAAACATAACTGATCAAACTAAGCTTGACAAATTCATTGTAATCATAGCCAGTCATCATTAATGTCGTTCCACTTAAACTCTCCTCATTAAATGTACCCTCCGAACGAGATAAACACAATGGAATTCATTTTCATTGGGCTACCTCTAACAATGCATGAAGTGACCTTCATTTAATCATTGGTTTATAGGGTAATTGGTTTGCCAGTATTTAATTTACATACTATCCTTGTGAGATAAATAGGTAGTAGCTAGCATAATGCAGCAACACCATTTTTTTCTATTATTTTCAGATCTCGTGGTCACTGCCTTTCATTTACTGAGGACTTTAGCAACTGACATCATCTTTTTGTCTACTCTAAAATCTGTTGTTTTCACTGACTTTATCAGCCAGATCCAAAAGCGTATCTAGTCTTTCACCTTCTTGTGCTTCTTCATCTCTTTCACTGAATTCCACCAAAGCCATTCAACCTCATGGTCACACTGTGGTCACCAAAAATAATCTAACCTCCTAAATCCCAATTCAATCACAATATCTGATCACCTTTTCACCCACAGTTCCAGCTTTATCGATCGAGTAACCCTGCTGAATCAATCTCTAAGTGTCATTGAGATCACCAGTCCTTTGACCCACTATCCATCACTCCTCTCCTGTCCTCACTTTTCTCCCTTTCTAGTTTAAATTCCGAGGCCAAATAAATGTATTACTTGGCATTAGTAATCACTGCCTAACATACCATACCCAACACACTTGCCTCTTAATGTTTCTACTGTATTTCTTAGGCCTGCATTTGCACAGCTGATTATTTCTGCAAAAATGACACAACCGAGAAAAGTCGTATCACTCTAAAGTAATAATCACCAGTTTCAAATACATACTTAATATTGCCCAGCAATGATGGCACCTCCTTGCCAAGAGTTATTTCAAATTTTTTCAAATGACCTACTCCTCATCAAATCAACTCACACTGTTTCTAAACTGTTAGGTAATAATCCTGATGACTAATTTATGAGCAAATAGAAACCCTAATCGAATGGAAATACCCCAATCATGCCACCAGCAAATAGACCTGCACTGACACCATTTGCTTCTTTCCTATTTTAAAGGAGAAAAGGATCCTCTTATCAAAAGTAAATTTTTCTACATATGGATCTAGCCCTCCTTCTTTTTCAGTTTTTTCATTTTTATTTTATCTCTCCTACATTTTCAACCCTTCCTTCCCAACTCTGTTATTCTTATCGGCATTCAAAGATGCTATAGCATTTCCTATCTTAACAAAAAAATTAAACCGACTAATAACATACCACCTGCAGATACCACCTTCTCTGTGCTCTTCCAGAACCGTGCTTTTAAAGAGTTATTGAGCCACAGTGCATACACTCCCCACACCTATTTCACTCTTTAACTCACTCCAACATAGCATCTAGGTCAAACTTTATTCTGAAACTTCCTAAGGGCATCAATGACCTCAAAGTTGTCAACTCAATGGATATTTCGTAGTCCTTCTCTCTCATCTGTCAAATCATATCTTCTTTCTTAGAACATTTTCTTATGTTGGTTCTCTGACACCACATTATTCCACTTTGTTCTGGCCATACTTTCCTCAATTTGCTTTGCTGAATCTCCTTCTTTCTCTGATCTCTGATAGAATATACCAGAGCTTTGTCCCCATACTTCCTTCTCTTCTCCATGTACACACTTGCACAAAATGATTTCCTTTTTTTTTCTTTTGTCTTGTCTTTTTAGGGCTGTACCCGCAGCATATGGAAGTTCCTAGGCCACGGGTTGAATCAGAATTGCAGCTGCCAGCCTACAGCACAGCCACAGCAATGCAAGTTCCAAGCTGCATCTGTGACCTATACCACAGTTCACAACAACGCCAGATCCTTTAACCCACTGAGCAAGGCCAGGGATCAAACCAGGGTCCTCACATATACTAGTCGGGTTTGTTACCACTGAGCCACAACAGGAACTCCCATACAAAGTAATTTCATGCAGACACACTATTTTAATACCATCTATGTGACAATGATCTCAAATTAATATCTTTAGCTACAATTAATCTCTGCAATTCCAGACTCAAATCCAACTACTAACTGACATCGTCACTTTGATCTCTATCTAGAAGGTATCTCAAACATACCATGGCCAAAGCAAAATTATTTATTCCTAACCCTGACTCTACCACTATCCAAGTCTTCCCCTTCTCAATAAATGGCACCATTATCCCATTGCTTGGGCCAAACAATTAGGAGTCTTTCTTGATTCTTCTGTCTTTTATACCATATATCCAATTCACGTGCAAGTCTTGTTGACTCCTGCCCCCAAATATATCTCAAAAGCAATGAAAACAGTGAACAAAACAAACTGAAAAAGAATGGGCTAATGAAGAAGGAGGAAACCCAAAGATTATGGAGTCATGTATAAATGTCATCTATGAGAAACAGAATGATCAGCTGTATCAAATGCTTCTGAGAGGTTAAAACACTAAGAAGCAAACATTGAAGGTCGTTGGTGATCTTGACAAGAGTAGACTCTGTGGAGTGATAGGGATGAAAGTTTAGTTGGAGGAGAGTGAAAGAGTAATATGAGAATGTGAAGTCAGTATCAACAGAGATCTTTCAAGGGGTTTTGCTCTTGGGAAAGCAGAGAGATGGGTAATAGTTGGAGAGGGCTATGAGGGCAAAACTGGTTATTTTTTTTTTTCCTCAAGAGAGGAGATACTAGAGCTTGTTAGTATGCTGCTGAAAATGATCCATTTGCAATGAAAAAAATAAATATAGCATGGTGAAAGGAGATAAATCACTGAGGACTGGGAACCACTGCCCAAGTGGACAGGAGCAAGGACTCTTTTGATCCATAGTGGCAGGAAATGTAGATGCAGGAAATATAGATGCAGGACAATTTGGTAGATTTCACAGTGGAAAATGAAGAGTTTTGATTGAGTGCTTCTAGATTTGCCAAAGAATTATGACGCAGGTTATCACAGTATTTGTATATCTGTGTGTCTGTATGTGTCTGTGTGGTGTGTGCTTTGGGGATTGAGAAGTTGGGCACGAAAGAGGTTCAAGAGGAGAAAAGGTAGAAATTAGCTGTTTTAAAGAGAAGATACTAGGACATTTACAAGACAGAATTGAGTGTGTTTGGTTACATGTAAGATTTATATTTAACCAAAGAAATTCGTGTCTGTGTGTGTATGTGTGTGCACGCGTGTGCTATCAATTTGGTGGATTTTCTTTTCCCCTAAAGTTAGAATTTCTTATTATACAGCAAACTATTTTTGGAAGAAAAAACAACATTACTTATTTTCATTGTTGTATGCCCAGGCAGAAACTCCATTATAATGGTCCACAAATGAAATAACATTCTTGTAGACAAACAAGTTATTCATTTTTCTCTATACAAGTCTATTTCTGTATAGAGATGTCACAAATTAATTTGAAGATATAGAAGCATACAATTAATATTGCACTGTGGTAAAACTATGCCTATTTCAAACATGTTTCTATTATTCTGAGGTTTACCATTACATGATCAGAAAGCATTATGTCTTAATGTCAAAAGTATTTATTTAAAATTACATCAAGTAAGCAAGTTGTATTTACAATACCAGCAGCACCAGCTGAAATTGTTTGCTTTCCTTTTAGCATTTTAATTTAGAGCTTTCTAAATGCAAATTAGGGAAAGAAAGTCTCTGCTCACTAGATGGGAAGCTAGTTTTGTTTTTGTTGTTTTTTAATATCTCAATTGTATTAGTGGTGTTATTTTATTGGTAGTATATTTAAACACAGGCTGCACACAACATGCATGGCCCTGAAAATACTTTAATATTAAAAGCATGCCTACAATTCCCTCCTACTAAATCCCTGCAATGTACCATTAAAATTATCCTCCAGAAAAAGGAAGATATATCACTATTTTTATATAAAGAAGGGAACTGATATTCTGGACAACTGACTTCCCCAACAGGAAAAAAAAAAATTGAACATCAGAATCTATTACCTCCCCTAACACAGACACCTGGTATTTAATACGAAGTAAATCCATGAAACTTAAAACATCCCAAGTTATAAAATTCCCTCTGCTTTGGCCTTTCAATTCTCTGCTCCATTTTTATTATAGGAACTAAAACACTATGGGACTAAGTAGCAGAGGGAGTTTTCAGAAAGTCATCAAATTCCCTCTCTCTGTCAAAGAAAGATAGCAAAAGAGTTCAAGAGATAAAGCCTTTTGTGAAAAATGACTCATTTTAGGTTCTCTAAAATTGAAATGCTGAAATTGGTGAAGCTTGCCCACTTTCACAAAAAGGCATTCACTCATTTGAAAAAATACCAACAAGGAAAACACTCTAATCCCAGTAACACTTGCAGCCATATATTTATGAACTTTATTACCAAAAACAAGGTCCACTTGATTTTGCCAGCCTTTACTACGGATAAAACAAAATAAATCTCATTTTAAACATCAAAATAAATAAATTTAAACTTTCGGAATTAATGTCCACATATTTTAATCTATAGATCATTGCCCAACAAGTATGATTTAAAAATTCAAATTTTATTGTTTAAAAAATAAAAGCATCTTTGACAGATTTTATACCTACTTTAAAACAGCAGGTTGAAAAATCGATTTGACATATTTTGACCAACTACAGTGAGTTACAAATTTTAGCAGTGTTTTTTAATATAAACACACTTAAATTTTGCTTCAGTGTCAATTTCAGCAGCAAACAAGATGATAATGAGTGATAGTTTCTCCAGTTTATGATAATAACTGTTTCATTTCTTTTATTCTTACAGGATTATCAAAGTTGAATTGACCTCACAAAACAGAAATAAGCACAAACAGGATTTCAGTCATTTAGGTTAAAACACAATTACACAAGGACGAAAAGAAGCTTATTATTATGATAGTAAAACTCAAAGGCCAAGGATTCTTATTTTAAATTATAAAACAGTTCAAAGAATTTTGACTAGACTTTATTTTCAATGACTAACTCCTCTATTTTCTGAATTTCATCTTATGACATTAGCAATAGTCTGATATTCACTCAATGAAAATATAAATCAGAAGCTTGAGAGGGAGAATATAAAGTACTAGCTTCCAATTTACATAGAAACAGGACTATAGTTCTACATTTAACAGGAAATTTTTCCAAAGCACAGCCATTAGCTATGAAAAGAAAGCTCTCCCAATGTTCAATCAACTCATGTAAGAAACATTAGAAATGTATTCATGGATCAAGAAGTCCAACCTGGTCTATTACAACATAAAAGTCATTACTGTCACAACAAATTATTAGTGAATAATGGCAATATTTTTCATGTACATTTTTCTCTTTAATCACAATAACAACCATATGAGAAAGGTAGTATCATGACTCAGAAGAAACTGAAACTTAGCAAAGCTAAGATATTTGCTTTTGGTTGCAGAGTCAGAATTCCTGACTTCAAATCATACGTTTTCAATTAAACTCTTGCAAGAACAATAATAACGAACCTCTGCAAGAAGAACAGTTAGCAGATTATCTAAGAATTTAAGCTAACAGAAATTATGATGCCTGGAGCCATCATTGCCAGCTACTCAATGTACAATCTTATAACTATTAAGAGAAAAAGAATGATAGAACTAGAAAAGAAGATAAATTAACTCAAGTCTACATTTATCCTCTTCATTTCTGCTAATATTTAGTTACTTATTTGGAATTGTTTGTTCTACTAACAAAAATGATCCACGCATGCATTGTTGACCACCGAGGGAATGTAAATATTATAAATTTTTTCACAAATTGATAGACTGATTGAAGGAAATTTATAGGGGGAAATTCATTAAGTGAAATGAAAATTTCCCATTTACTTAGTTTTCCAGAAGTAAGGAATAATTAGTCCCAAAGAAAAATACTTTTTCTGATGCTTCCACTAATTTCTAATAAGGAAGACATGAAGATATGTCCATCATGAACAGGAAAATGCCTAGAATGGCCATCAATTAAAACACTGGACCACCATTCTGGCCACAAATTAAAAAGAATATAGTTAATTCTTTCAACTATATTTCTATCTTTTAACTATATTTGCCATTTCCTTGCAAATAAATGTCTAAAACATAATTGGAATACACCACCCCTGTTTGAATTTAGGGAAACACTTCACAAGCAGAAATCTAAAATCAGTAATCAGTTATTATACCATTTGGTCAGCAAAGGGTTTTCCCTTTTAAAGCCTTTTCTCATGTTATCTCATTTCATCACTGTGTTGTTGCATAGGTTGGCAACTTCCTGCAGTCAGTGTCTTAACACAGAAAGCATTCAGTAAATAGTTACTAGAGAAAGGTATGATTGAAATGAGTGAGTGAATGAATAAG
Source organism: Sus scrofa (assembly GCF_054392235.1). NCBI lineage: Eukaryota > Metazoa > Chordata > Mammalia > Artiodactyla > Suidae > Sus > Sus scrofa. Next base: position 89,054,098 of record NC_139401.1, on the reverse strand, counting down.
TAAACCAAAGAAGAGGTAACTACACTATCATCAAAGGATGACTTAAATATCAGTATATGATATACAGGGTATTATGTATTTGTCAAAACTTATAAAATGTACAACACAAAGAGCGAACCCTGATGTAAATTATAAACTTTAGTTAATAATAATATATCAGTATTGGTTCACCAATTAAGACCAATGTGCCACATCAATGCAAGTTGTTAAAGGAAATTCTGTGGTTTGAAAGAAGGGGCATACAAGAATTCTGAACTTTCTGCTTAAATTTTTTGTAAGCCTAAGACTGCTCCAAAGAGAAAGTCTATTTTTAAAAATGAACAGTATATATTCAAGTTAGGAAATGCCAGGCCTGTCTGAAAAGCTGACATCATCATCATCATCATCATCATTATTAAAACTGGAAAAAGAAAAAAAAATCAAGGAGAAAAAAAGAAAACGAAAGATGTGTCCGTAATACTTCCCACGCAAGGTTATAGTCATCAAAAGAAAGACTACCAAGAGAAAAACAATGAACACTATATGTATTATTTATTATTTTGATTTCTAAAATGTAGCACTGCAAAAACGCCAGGAGCAACATGTATCAAAATGTGTCAATCTACATATTAAAATGAAAACCCTTCAAAACGACACAAATAGAAACTAATAAAGCTGAGATACACATGAAATTCAAAGTACTTTCAATGCAAGCACAAGTCTCAAATCGTTGGAAAAGATAAACCACCCAGAGGCAAGCTTGTTCAAAGCCCCGACATCTGATGATGTGAGCCATAGTCCTGTCAGGTCAGGAGGAAGTGATATATTTCATCTGAGGGCCCCACATTTCTAGCCTACAAAATCTACATCTTAAGCTGGGAAATGATAGCTAGCCCAAACTGCTGTGAGACCTATACCTTAAGTAGCACTCAAATTGACTGAGATATGTTTAAGTTATGTAAACTGTGAAAAAGTTTCTTTTATCTCACTATGTTAACAAACACATATATGTGTTTGATAAATGCTTTTCATAATAATGCCATAGATAGAATACCACCACAGACAACACATTCTGGGAAAAACCTGCAAATGGCTAGGTTATTTGTCAAGTTTCACCTCACAGAGTTTGTGATGAGAGAAAATCATGCACTATAGTAGCCAGGCTGATATTAGATTAAGAAAATGTTATACTCCCATATATAAAGTTCAAAGTAAATGTGTAATGACATTAATACCAACAAAGTCTCTACAACAGAATATGACTATTGGGGACTCAACCAAGTTCATTGTTTTTCAATAAAGTCTGTGTGCCTGAGAAAGAAAGCAAAATTGGTGTCTCTGGATTTGACTCATCTGGAGGGTGCAATTTTTAGACCATGATCCTGAAGGTCGCTTTCAGACTGAATACACTTTCATTTGATGACACAGATAGGATCCACTTGAGTCTTGGAAAACTCAGATGTTCTATACATATGAATGTATTGTTCCACCAGTACAACAGCTCCAAGCCAATCCATGTACAGTGACAGGGAAATCCTCCTAGAGAGCAGGAGAAGCTGGCTCAGCTCCAACCACAAATACAAAAGATAGAAGTGGACTGAAATCCTGCCAAGAGACTGTCACAGATGACGACTCAGGAAGGGGAATGTGAAAATAACAAAGCTAGCTTCATTTGAATGGAAGCCAGCAATAATGAATAGCACTACTTGAATAACTTCTCTTGAGTCTATATTATAATTATTAAACTCTCTTCTGTTTCCCTAGAGTAACTAAAGGAAAATTTTCTACCTATAAGGGAAATTCTAGTTTAAATGGTTCCACCAACTTTCCATGAAAACAAACAAAAAACTTCACTTCTTTCTAAAAAAACTTCCAAACAAAATTAGAATGCAAATGAAAACTTTGGGGGAAAAACTGCACATGCAACAAAGGTGACAAAGGGTTAATATAAACATACAACATGATCTTTAAAGAAATAAGAAAAATACTATGTCTATAATATAAAACTGAGTAAAAAATATGAATAATGGACAAAAAACACATGTGCTCAATAAAACTGTTTAACAAAATTGGTAAGCAAATAAAAACAATCCCCTCATCAATTTGTCGATTTTTTTTTTTTTTTGTCTTTTGTCTTTTTCTTGTTGTTGTTGTTGTTGTTGCTATTTCTTGGGCCGCTCCCGCGGCATATGGAGGTTCCCAGGATAGGGGTCGAATCGGAGCTGTAGCCACCGGCCTACGCCAGAGCCACAGCAACTCGGGATCCGAGCCGCGTCTGCAGCCTACACCACAGCTCACAGCAACGCCGGATCGTTAACCCACTGAGCAAGGGCAAGGACCGAACCCACAACCTCATGGTTCCTAGTCGGATTCGTTAACCACTGCGCCACGACGGGAACTCCCGATTTATTTTTTAATTATGATACTCAGTGTTGGTGTGGTTCAAAATGACTACCACTCATTTATGGCTAGCAGGAATGTAAATGTAAACAGCCTTTTTAGAAACAATTTAGCAATACATAATAAGAGTTTAAAATAACTCATAACACACTTTTTTTAGTAATTTCAATGAGATTAATAAAAAGATTAATATATATAAGACTATTCCATGTGGCATATTAAGATCAAATAATTGGAAATGACCTAAATATTGAACAAAAGGGGAAGTGTTAAATAAGTCATGGTATACCCTTATAAGGGAGTTTCATACAGCCATTAAAATCATTTATTTGGGAGTTCCCATGGTGGCTGAGCAGAAGCTAATCTGATAGCATCCATGAGGACACAGGCTTGATCCCTGGCCTCATTCAGTGGGTTAAGGATCCAGCATTGCCCTGAGTTGTTGTGCAGGTCACAGATGTGGCTTGGATCTGGCCTTGCTGTGCCTGTGGTATAGGCCAGCGGCTGCAGCTCCAGTTCAACCCCTAGCCTGGGAATGTCCATATGCCGTGGGTACAGCCCTAAAAAGACAAAAAAAAAAAATCATTTACCTGTAAAATATTACTGTTTATGTCCCAAGAATACATTATATTCAAAAAGCAGAATACAGTATACATTATAAATACAGTAAAATACTATTTGATTAAACAGTATATAAAACAGATTAAAAAAGAACATAGAGAAATTATCACTGAAAGAATATATAAGAGTGGCTATCACAATTAGGTGACAAATTCAAGAGATAGTTTTTAAAAGTCTCTTCTATACTTTCTAAATGGTATAAAATGAACATACATACCAGAAATGGACATGAAATAGAACATTAAAACAGCACCCAAGGTAGCCCTTGGGGGAAATAGATACTATGTTGTAGCAACTACAGTGTCAAGACAAAATAGGCCAAATTACAAGCATTTGCAAGAGCAAAAGGTACATGGAGAAGTACAGGGGAATACATGTATCCCTGAGATCTAAGCAGCAGAAAGCCTAGTACGATTTTCTAGCAGCAGTATTTCAGTACAATACACAGAAGATGGAATGCAGTCATCTATTGCTCAGCTAAATCAAAAAGTTGGTTGAAGAGAAATTTTCATTCATCTCAGTGTTTAACTAGATAATTCAACTGTATTTAATTGGATTAAACAACTGAATTTTGGATCTACATTTATAAGTTGTGTGACTTCAAGAAAAATGGTTAGCTCTATAAATTTCTGCTTCTTCAAGTGCAATTTTTTTTTCTTCTTTAAGGGCCAAGGCCGGGCCCAGGAGGCGAGCGGGAGTGCAAAACAAGTGGCCGTACCTGTGGTATATGGAAGTTCCCAGGCTAGGGGTCCAGCCACAGCCACTGTAGAAGCAATGCCGAGTAGTTATGTTGTGAGCCATATGGGAAGTCCTTCAAGTGCAATTTTGAGGTTAAAAAACAGTTCCTTTAACTCACAAGGGATCTGCTAGTACTAAACGAGGAGTCTTGGGTAAACTCATCTAGCATATTATGTAGAACAATCTAAACGCTCAACACTCAGCAAGTATCCACTGCTATTTCGATGATTGCCGTGTATGTACTACATACTCCCAAGTAATATCCCTAAAGTTAAATATGTTCCCACAAAGTAAAGAGCAGTTATAGAAAGAATTAGTCTGACGCATGATCTGGTTTTTGTCAGTCAACTCTACTCAAAAATGCCTTAAGGACGAAAAAACAAACAAACAAAAAAACATGTGCTTTTTGACTCGTTCAAAACTGGGACAGACAGAATGATCATTATTTCTGAATTTGTTACTATTCCTATTCTATTTTCATCACCAACCATACTAATCCCCTGCTCCAGTTGTACCCAATGAGTACATATGAAAGTGTACCATGAGACCACTGAACACTATAAGCACTAAAGAGAGCCTGTTTTTCCACTAAATGGCACATAGCACCATGATCCTACATGCTAATAATCTGCTTCTTAGAAGAACTCTATAATGTAAATATAGAGATTATTTTACCTTGGTTTGTTCTAATTTCACATCTCAAAAACACTGACTTTTCATCCAGAATATTATCTTCTGTAGCAGTTTCTAAGATGTTCACAGACAGCACATGAAAAATGCTACTGTGGTCAAATATAAAATAAAATATAACATTAATTGTGTATTTTATATAAAATATAGCCATACATTTAACTAAGTAATATAATGTTTAACTTTTCTGAATGGGGTGGGAATGGTGAAAATAATTGCTTAAATTTAGATTAACAGTTATCAAAAGTAGTTTTAAATTCTAGGTAGTCCTATGCTAAATTGCAAAACTTAGATTAAGAATAAAAATAGTATTTATATTGGATGAAACGTCTAGTTTTCAAATGGATATTATACTGGCGGATATTTTTCCACTGGAGTTAAACTTTTTTTTTCCTTTTTCTTTGGGCAGCACTCACAGCATGTGGAAGTTCCTGGGCCAGGGGTTGAACCTGTGCCAGAGGAGCAACCCAGGTGCTGCTGTGAAACACCAAAATACTTAACCCACTGAGCCACCAGGGAACTCCAAATCTGTTTTTGAATATTGTTCCTCCTACCATTTCTTTGGTTCCCCTCCCAATGAGCCTTAAACAAACTTAAATTAATTCCATTCTCTCTCTAAATCCTTCATCTACACTGATGATTTCTTTGGCAAAGATATCATAGCGTCCCCAAAGAACTGAATCCAAGACTTTCAACTCGCTGGCTAGAGACACATATTCTGGAATATAGAGATCACCTTATTTAAAATGTCAAAATGATAATATCTACTGCATCTCTATCAAACTAGTCATTAACTAACTTAATTGGTTCTATGAAGGATAGCTACTATTTCCCACCTTGTGTATTTGAGACTTTGAAGAAAACGGGTCCATTTCATTTGATCATACTATTTCACATATGCAGTATCTTTTTTTTTCCTCCAGAAACTGAGACTATGCAGAACCAAAAAGTTAAAATACTATTTTAAAATTCTTTATACAGCATAACTCCCGAATTTCTCTTCATTAATTTGGTGCAAAATCATTCCCAATAATGAAGGAGTCCCATAGATCAAGACTACTTATATGAATGTATTCATATTTCATGCTAATTAGTCCCTGTACACATAATCTCTTTCCCTGGTGTGTCCAGTACACGTGTCTCTGTCCTGGATTGCTCATTAAATCTGCTATAGTTCATTTGAGCACTGCATCACTGTGACTGATGCACTGCAGAATCCAAGACCTATGAGTCCTTCCTCCTGTGTATTTCTTAACAAAATCTTACAAGCAATTCTCTGGTAGTGTTGTAGAAATAATGCATACAGTAGTCGATAGGGTCTGTAAGTATATAAACAAGGTTATCACAAAGCTAGACTGCTACCCTTGATGCCTCCATTGTGCATGCAGGTAATATGCCCAGTATCTGACAAGGTTTGAGGAGTAGCAATTCTTATTCTTTTTAATGGGGACCTCTGAGACCAACAATGTCTAGAAAAATACCAGGCTCACTGTTACACAGGGACTTTTCCTAGATTACTGGATATCCAGGCCATACACACACACACACACACACACACACACACACACACCCTTTTTAAAAATTAGGTACCAGAGAGTGTTCAGTAGTTACAATAGTAATACATTCTGGTCTGAACTATAATGTTCTGAATCTAGTTCTTTATAAGTGACAGAAAGAGGTTATGTTAAAATAACACAGTGGTGCAGGGGTCTCAAATATGGATTAATTTTTAAATCGTTACATGGCGGTGGTTTGATTTCTATCTTTTTTCTAGTCCTACGTTATGAAAGAACATTGCTGGAGGATGAAGTTTTTGACTTTTCTTTCAGAACCAGTTCTGTACAATCCCAAGGTAAGATATTTTGCAGACTTGACAGTTCCACATTGATTTTTACTTTCCTATTTTTTGGAACCTTAGGCTAACAACATTTTAAAAAACCATGTTCTGTATATACCATATAGATTGCTTAAAAGACCTATCTCTATCATGTATGTGTTTCTACTCAGAATATATTTGAAACTGTTGATTAGCTATGTATCAATAATAAAAGTGGACTGCAATGCTGAGTGGAATAACAATATTCTCTTTTTCATTGACTTTTCAAATAGAATTTCTATACACAAACAACTCTGACCAAATGCTATCTGGCAATACCTGTACTTTTTTTACTTTTCACTGCTAGCAATAATAAAATATTTGCCATTAAGTTTAATTTACAAAACAGTATTATGGTCTAAGAAAGGCATACATTAAAAATGCCTACTCTACAAAAACTACCAAATTTTAATAACTGTAGCATTTGTCTAATTTATATTTGAAATACCTATTAAATTATGAATAACCTTCAATAGTAAGATATAAGAAACTGACTTAAGACATTTCCAGCTGAAAGATAGTTACAACTGGTAGAGCAGTTGTCTTTATGCTAATTAAAACTTACATATAAATATGAGGAATCATCATCAAAAGAGCAAGTTAAATAAGTTTGGCCCTTTAAATCTTTCTCTTGGGGGCCCTAGTGGTTAATCAAAAAACTTCATAATCATTAAGATATGGATATACATTTATAAATTTTTTAAGAATTTAAAAAGTTACCTTGATCCACAAATAATTAAAATAAATTACTCATATGTGTCACAAAATATCTGACCCCGAGAGAATTTGCTAATCCTTATGATAGTGACTTTTATTTTCCAACTCTTCTCTTTCAAACATCTTTGAAGAATGTGCTTATCTATGTTGTTTTGCTACTTAGACATTCTCTATTACTTTATTTTGCTTAAATACAGAGGCTTTAAATAATTCATAAAGTTCTCTATTTGGTTAAAAGTAAATTATGGTATACCTGTGGTCATTGTAAAAAGAAAAGAGAAAAAGAGAGGGGAAAAAACCTCAAGTACAGCAGCAGAGGAACTAATGGAGATGACCTTTCAAAAAGACATTTACTAGCACTCTAATGCAACTGACTCAGTTTATGAGATCTGGAATCTTTCTGCTCTCCAATGCTATTATCTTATTTCAGAAAATAAGCACAATTTAAATGTGAAGCGCCTCAATATTTAACGTTCCTAACGGATTTTAACTCTTTTCTGATCTTATTCCAAAAAATCTCATATTTTCATTTCATGACATAGAATGGATATCTCATTTACAGGCATCTATGCAAACCTAGCTATATATGAAGATTAAATATTCTGAACAAAAACATTAAAAGCCTAGGAGAAATTGTTTTTACAGTAGAAAAATAAGAAAAGTCTTTGTGTATGGGAGCAATGGATTTGAGACTTTCAAAATACAGAATCCAGAAACTTTGGGGGGAATACCATACAATGGTTTGCATGTGTTCCATAAGAGCACCATAGTGTCTTATGTAGTATTCCAGCCTTTCGAATAGAGTAGGACCTTAGTAAATGTCTGATTGAGATACCAACCATCATATCTGAAATGCTAGTAAGGGAAATTAAGTTATTTTGACCAAAAACAGGTTTACTATTTGAGAAAAACATAAAACCACCAAAGTAGTTAGTGGTACAAGTTAAACCATCTTAAATAAAGGAGTTCCATCCCTTTGGGCAAAACTTGAAGGATAAATATAAAACAAAGTTTTTATAATACATTATTTTCTTTTTTCTTTTTATGGCCACACCTGCAGCATATGCAAGTTCCCAGGCAAGGGGTCAAATTAGAGTTGCAGCTGCAGGCCTATGCCACAGCAGGCCTATGCCACAGCCTGGGACAATGCTGAATCCTTAACCCATTTAGTGAGGCCAGGGATCAAACCCCCATTCTCACAGAGACAAGTGGGTCCTTAACCTGTTGAGCCACAATGGGAACTCCTATAACATATTCTTTATAAAATGTTCTATGAAACATTATACAAGTCTTTGTGTAATTGTGATAATCTCTTCCAAATTATTTTAACACTGAAATTTGTGGATTTGAGTGCTTTTTAAAATGGAATGTGCCAGTAATAGGAGATGTAAAAGGAGCCATGAATGAAATGCCCCATCAGCCCCCAGGAGCTTAAAAATTAGAGAAATAAGACTAGTAAAAACCCTACACATAATAGCTATTATTAGCTATCTAGTGGCATAAAACTGAGATTAGTTCAAAGACATGGGCACCAAATTGCCAACCAACACTCAAAATTCTAATCAAGATGACAGGGATAACCTCAGGAAATAGAAATATAATTTAGTAAATTGAGTAATATAATATAATAGCCCTTATCATGTTTTAGGATTTAAATTTTATACTTTCTACATCTATAGAATTTGTGCCAGCCTTTATTCCCACTACTTTAGTTTCCCACTAGTTTAGTGTGTAATTGTCTTGCTTAGATTTCTACTGCAATAAGCTCCAGACAGGTTTCTCTTCCTCAGGTCCAAATGTCCCCTCAATACCTACAACCTTGTCCCAGTCATCTCATATCATAATCGGAGTGATCTAGTGTTTTTTAATCTGAAAATATCACTTCTGTGCTTAAAATTCATATTCCATGCTGCCTTTATGAAAAAAATCCAAACTCATAAATACTGCAGAGTAGGCCATTAATGAGTTGATGCCTTTTTGCATCTATACACTTATTTCTTACAACTTTCCCTAGAATTACACTACAAACTTGCTGTATCCAACAACTTAAGAGTTTCCTGAATACAGTCTGATTTCTCATATCTTATCATATGCCTCAATTTGTACTTCCACTCTGTCTAGAATTCCCTGTTAATGTAATCTCCTTTTTCCACTTTTGATTCTTTATTAAGACTTTGAAACTCAGACCTGGCACCTATATCCATGATTAATTCCTGTTTACGACCCTTCATCCAAATTCAGTGGTCCTCCGGTAGCCTACTGATCTCTATTTCGGTGTTTATCACATGTTTTGCCTAAGTTCCCCACTGTACTTGAATTCCCAGTGAACACAGAGTCTTATTCTATACCCCAGGCATTCAGCACAGTGGCTAGAAAAAACAGGCACTTAATACATGTGTATAGAGTGAAGAAAATAGAAAGGGGCAACTAGCATTTGCAGTTAAAATCCTATTAACAAGATTGGGTACAATAGGCAACTCCCAAATGGAATAACTGAGACAAAAAGATGGGCCTATATTACATGATAAAGTCAGAATGTTCATCATCAAGAAGTCTACAAACAATAAATGCTGGAGGGGTGTGGAGAAAAGGGAACACTCCTACACTGTTGGTAGGAATGTAAACAGTACAACCACTATGGAGAACAATATGGAGGTTCCTTAAAAAACTGAATCTAGAACTACAATATGATCTGGCAATTCCACACCTGGGCATATATCCAAAGAAAATCATAATTTAATTTGAAAAGATACAGGCACCCCAATGTTCACTGCAACACCATTTACAATAGCCAAGAAATGGAAGCAACCTAAATGTCTATCAACAGAGGAATGGATAAAGAACATGAGGTACATATATAAAATGGAATATTACTCAGCCATAAAAAATAATGCCATTTGCAGCAACATAGACAGACCTAGAGATTATCATATTAAGTAAAGACAAATATCATATATTACTTATATATGGAATATAATAAATTACACAAAAGAACTTATTTATAAAACAGAAACAAAGTCACATATTTTGAATCAAATTTAGGGCTACCAAACAGGAAACTATGTGGGGAGGGACAAATTGGGTAGATGGGATTAAAAGAAGATTATTTATAAAAATTCAAAAGACAACCCAATTAAAAATAGCAAAAGATCTAAATAAATATCTGCAAAGAAGATATACAAATAGCCAATAAACACATGAAAAGCTACCCAACATCAATAGCTACTGGAGAAATGCAAATTCAAATTGCATACCCTTTAGGATGGCTGCAAAGATAAATAGTAACGAATATTGGAGAGAATACGGAGAAACTGGAACTCTCCTATACTGCCTAAGGGAATGTGAAATGATACAGCCACGTTGGTTTGGTAGTTCGTCGAAATATTAAACACCCAATCACCATATGGCCCATTAATTCCCATTCTGAGGTATAGCCCTCCAAAACTTGAAAAGTCATTCATATACTTGTACATGAGTATCATAAGCAGCACTTTTCACAATAGCCAAAAAGTGGAAACAAACTTTATATAATATCTATCACCTGATGAATAAATTAAAAATCTGTGGTATATCGAGCAATGGAATATTATTCAGCCATAAAAAAGGAATGAAGGGCTGATATATACTACAACATGGATGGATCCTGAAAACTTATGCTAAGTGAAAGAAGTAAGATATAATAGGCCACAAATTATATAGTTCCACTTTTACGAAAGGTCAAGAATAGGAAAATTCATAGAAACGTAAAGTAGATTAGTGCTTGTCAGGGACAGATGATTAAGGATGGGAAAGGAGGAAAGACCGCTAGTGAGCTGGGGTTTACTTTTACATGCTGAACATGTTCTAAAATCAGGTTGTGGTGTAGCATAAAAGAATCCGACTAGGAACCATGAGGTTATGGGTTTGATCCCTGGCCTCATTCAGTGGGTTAAGGATCTGGCATTGTTGTGAGCTGTGGTGTAGGTCGCAGACGCAGCTTGGATCTGGTGTTTCTGTGGCTGGGCTGTAGACCAGCAGCCATAGCTCCAATCTGACCCCTAACCTGGAAACCGCCATATGTTGCGGGTACAGCCCTAAAAAGCAAAAAAAAAAAAAAAAAAAAAAAAAAAGCAACAGATAAAGTATGTATCAAGAAGATCCTGTGAGGAAGTTCCCATTGCGGCTCAGCAGTAACAAACCAGACTAGTATTCATGACGATGTGGGTTCAATCCCTGGCCTTGCTCAGTGGGTGAGGGATCCAGCATTGCCATGAGCTATGGTAGGTTGCAGACATGGCTTGAATCCCATGTGGCTGTGGCACTGGCCCGGCATCTACAGCTCCAATTTGACCCCTAGATTGGGAACTTCCATATACCACAGGTGCAGCCCTAAAAAGCAAAAAGATCCCGTGAAGCATTATATAAAAATGAAGAATGATAAGAAATAGCTAACAGAAAAGGTTGCAAGGTAGTAGCTAGAAGTCAGAGAGAAGGTGGTTTTGATAAGAGTAGCAAACATGGGAGTTTTCTTATTGTGCAGCAGGTTAAGGATTTGGCTTTGTCACTACAGTGGCTCAGGCTGCTGCTGTGGTGCAGGTTCCATCCCTTGCCCGGGAACTTCCATATACTGCTGGTGTGGCCAAAAAAAAAAAAAAAAAAAAAAAAATGCTATTAAAAAAAATAGTAGTAAATATGGGCATCACACTGACAGGAATCAATGAAATTGACAGAAGTAGCAGAAGCACTGCATGTGGACATACCTATTGAAGATGACTAGCTATAAAAGGAATACAAAAAATCATTTAGATGCTAGGACAATAAGCACACTGGAAACAATTCCATGAGCATTTTTCAAAGATATTCTATGGAATATTTTGGCATCAGTGCTTCTATAATGCAATTAATTTTTTAATACCTTAAGAAGATTAAAGTAATATTTATGCAAATGACCAAGCTTATATATGACATTGCCATAGCTTTTTACGTAATACAGCTTTGGAAATTAAAAATTGCAGCTCAAACTTTTTCCATTCTGGTTCTGCATCAATTAGTTTTTTTTTTCTCCCCCTCAAAAAATAAAGACCTGGATGTAATTGCATGACAAGTGAAAAAGAAACATAGGCAGACTGAGTGTTTACAAGTACCCCACTTGTGGGAAGCACTGGTGTTTTCTGGCGTCACTGGAATGCTACTCTTTATGTAAGCCCATTGTGCAGTGATGAAAGCAATGGCAACTGATGCTCTCAAAATAAAAGACTCACTCTCCCTCAACAGAAGCAGGTGCTATCGAACAGCTACTGTTTGCACAGTGACTTTCCAGACAAAAACTTGACACAAAAGGAACATACAAATAATTCCTGGGAGGCCTCCTTTGTGAATCTCCTAGACAATAGCCCAGCTGCAGTAATGCCACATGTGTCATTCTTAAGGTCAGTTTGGTATGGGTGCCTTTTTTTATAGCACTACTACGAGCATATTTCTAAGGCACACATCACAGAGAATTCGACATTTGGGGTTTTATTTCTTTATTTGATGAATGTCTTTGTGTTAAGACCTTTATCGCAAACTATCTTTCCGCCGTTGATGCTTACAGCTGTAACACAATTAAGAATGGGCAAGAAGTCTCTTTATAGCACTTTTTCTATCACCCATCATATTTTAGACTAATCTCTTATCTTAAAAAGTAGCAGCTGCACATACTTTATGTACTCAACAAATGGAAGAATTAGATTTGTAGCTTATAAAAATGTAAAGCGATATTATTATTCAAGATAATTCAACAATCCACACTAAAGGCTCTGTTATTTCTAATTTACTTCTGCACAAAATTTGCGTAAATGTTTGTATCTCCACGCCTTCATGGTCCCAGGCAATTTCAATAAAATAAACATTAAAATGAACAAAGGTATAGATGAGGCTTAGGTTTCCACCTGGAGATGTATCAACAGGTTTTCACTTCCAGTTATTTGGGTACTTCTAAAAGCCCTTAGTAACCAGGTGAGTCCAAAATAAATTATGGGATAAAATAGCAATGCTACTCTGAAAATCAGAAGAAATATGAATATAATCATCTTTTTAAAAACAATGCTAGAATACTAGTGTACTTTTTAGAAGCATAATCTAGGATTGATATTTAATAAATCTTCATTTAAGACATACAAAGGAAAACCGGAAATATTCTATAGAAAGCTTAAGTAATACGTTTTTAAAAACCAATCTACAACATGTAAGAATACAAAGCTATGTTGCTTATGACACAATATTAAGACAATTATCAGAAGTTTCAGGAGGATGTCTGATAATCTGAGTGAAAATGTTTTTTCCAAGCAATCAGGGGACAGGAAGAAGGTAGAGCAACAGTTCTTAATCTAAACTTAGAACTGAAAGATCAAGAGAGCCACCTGCAGTTTAAAGTCCAGAAATATGAAAATTCCCCTGACCTTCCATTTAAAAAGAGTTTCTGATTAAGTTAGACCTGGTCAGGGGTACATATCATGATATAACCCAGATCTGCTGTAAAAGTAAAATTCATGTTTAAAGTGCCATGATGCTTTCAATATGAATTCTTTCTAATATAATTTTATATTAATGACCACTTGAAACATATTTATTGAGCACCTATTACATTGGTTACATTTTACTCCCTAACCAAATGGCAGCTAGGGCTCTATTACAAACGATAATCTTCCTATCTACATTACCACATTACTCTTCATAAGAAGAATCTTCCACTTTGGGGGACACTACAAAAATATAACATCATCATGTTGTTTAAAGTGAAGTTTCCATTTTCAACTGGATTACAAGATTCTTGAATGATTTTATTCCCGAGATCCCTAGTCAGGTATCATAATGTCCTCATGGCCCAAAGCAAATACACCCTCAGGAGTCCCCTGGTGGCCTAGTGGTTAAGGATTTGGCATTTTCACTGCTGTGGCTTGGGTTTGATTCCCAGCCCAGGAACTTCTAGGGCGTGGCCAAAAAAATATATATCCTCAAATAAAGGTACCACTGTTAACATATAAAATTGTCAGGCAGGAGCACAGTCTATTATGAACCATGAATCTAGGGTATTAGAAGGTAATGCTACACTTGGCATTGGCACCTAAGTCTCTGCTGGATCCCATCAAATTTCAGTCAGGAAAATAGACTATTTCCCATCTTCAGTTTTCACAGTGGATGACAATCTGTTTCACATGAGATTTAGGAGAAAATTGACTAAAATGATTTATAAGTCTTTTTACAACTTATAAAAATTACCACATGATTTTTAGAGTATTGACGACAATGGAACACTGGTTTGGAGATTACAGCATTTTTAATTGACCTCTGGGTAGGTAACTCTGAAATCTGAAGCTGAAACTAGCAATCGTGCATAAAACATGATAGAACATCAAAACTGTTGCCACCACAAACATTCCCCATAGAACCAGATGCCAGCTATATCAAGAGGAACAACATTATTCCCAATCTAGGATATTGGGAAAATTAGGTAATATGATCTAATCAACAGTAGCCTATTGGTTTTATAAAGGAGTGATCAGAGATGCTACACTGGCCCATCTCTAGTAAATTAGATCATTCCCAATGTGAGAAATGAATCAGCTGTTTTGAGCCAGGCATCAAGAACAATCAGCTATTATCCAGAGAGTGATAAAACTAGCTTTCATACTGGCTAGTTGCTTTGTTTCCCCACCTCTTCTCATCAGATTAGATTCAGGAGGAATAAATGGAAGTATAAGTGAATCCACTCAAGCCTGCTACTATAGCATAGCTCTGGTCAATTTACCTTTGAACATAACCACCCCCCCGCCAAGCTCCAACAGGGTTGAAGGAGAGGAGACAGGGTGGAAGAGAAGTGAAAATGGCTGACAAAGAGAGCTGTTTTTGCCTCTCTAGCTTACAAAAACCAAAGCATGTCTTCCCTGGTGAAGGAACATACTGAATATGCATCTCTTTCAGAGACAGTGCCTCCAGAATATGCATAGATAAGAATACTATTCCTAGGTGTTCCTTTGAAGGCAAGCTGAAGGTTTCACAGACACTCAGGGATTTTATAAATCTCTCCATTTCAAAGAGTTTGACAACATTAACTGCTAACATGAAAGACAATATCACATTTTTAGCAAAATCTATACAAAGAGTAGAAATATTTTTTTTCTATGTAAAATAGCCTAAATGTAAGACTGTAAAGATTTCTAATCCACGTTGATTAGCCCCAGTGTTCTAAAGAAACAATGTCTATCTTCCAATGTGATTTGAGATATAAGAAAACCTGCAATAACCCACTGTATTGCAGATGGAAACAATTTCTTTCTAGACTAGTACTTATACATATTTAGATGACCCTAACTTATAGGAATGAATAGTGTGTATGTGTGTGTGTGTGTATAATTTTGGTTTCAAAGGCCTGCTTATTGATTGGCATTAATTTCACTGGAAATCTGACTTCCCTTTGGTAACACTGGAGTAAACTGTCATTGTTGTTTTTCGCTATGCTTTAGTGGAAAGTGTCTTATGTGTAGTATACAGCAAAGTTAAGCAGTTTGAATGGTTTATTTACCCAGGTAAAAAGTAAATTACAAATAGAATATTGAATCTAAAAATCTTACCTATACTAATGTAACCTTTTCTCTTAATGATTATATTCGTAATTCTATAGGCATGAATCCAAAGCTATTTCTAATATGTTGCCCTTAAAAATATTTAATATTATACAAATAGCTCCTACAAGCCAACAACAAAAAAGCAAACAACCCAATCAAAAAATGGGCAGAATATCTAAATAGATATTTCTCCAAAAAAGACAGATGCACAGGAATAAGCATAGAAGAAGATTCTCAACATCACTATTTAATGCAAATCAAAACTACAACAATGTATCACCTTATACTGGTCAGAATGGCCATCATCAAAAAGTCTACAAACAATAAATGATGGAGAAGGTGTGGAGAAAAGGGAATCCTACACTGTTGGTAGGAATATAAGTGGGTGCAAACACTATGAAGAACATTCTGGAGATTCCTCAAAAAACTAAAAATACAGTTATTATATGATCCAACAATCCCACTCCTGGGCATATATGTGGAAAAAACCATAATTCTAAAAGATACATGCACCCCAATGTTTAGTGCAGCACTATTTACAATAGCCAAGACATGGAAGAAGCCTAAATGTTCATCAGCAGAGGAATAGATGAAGGAGATGTGGTACATAAAGTGTAATACAGCTCAGCCATTAAAAAAGAAAGAAATAATGCCATTTTCAGCAACATGGACGGACCCAGAAATTATCATACTAAATGAAGTAAGTCAGAAAGAAAATCGCATGATATCATTTATATGTGGAATCTAAAATATGACACAAATGAACTCAAACAGAAACAGATTCATAGATAGAGAGAAGAGACATGTGGTTGCCAATAGGGAAGGGTTGGGGAAGAATGTAGTGGGAGGAAAAAAACATTTAATATCATAGAGGTTAAAATGCATAGACATGTTTGACATGTAATATCAACAGAAAACAGAAAGTGAAGTGCTTTGTTTGGTAAATCTATTCACTTAATAAAATGTCCCAGAAGCCAAGAGAAGCAGTGATGAAGGACTTAGGAAAGAGTAAGAGCCATAGAGCCAGACTGCCTAGGTACAAACTCAAGCTTCTTCACTTACTAGCTGTGTGGCCTTGATTCATTTAATTAATCTGTGCTTCAATTTCCTCATTTATAAAATGAGGATATTGTCAGCTTTCATTGGGTTATTGCAAAAATTAAATGAGTCAATATGTGTAAAACAGAGCAATGTCCGGCATGTAAGGAAGTAATGTATATGTGTTGGCTTTTATAGCCTTTAGAATAATCTGAATCCATTACAGGTATACAGAAAGACAATAAAACTACGAAATTTTCAATAAAATTAAACAGAAGGGAAATATTAGAATCAATAAAATAAGAAAGTCTAATATCTAACATAAAGCAATTAAAATTGTAATGTAAAATTACATCATTCCCAATGGCAACAGAATATTATGGATAATTTCAAACTACAAATAAGTGTGAATCAGAAATTTAAATTATTCAATCGGTTTCATAGTTTTTCATTATCCTTAAAATATCCCTAAAACTAGCTAATTAAGCAACTCAATAAATAGTGAGTCACCCACAAATCAATAACAGTGGGTTATGAACTAAGGGGTTCATTCTATGAACCTGAGGTACCCTCCCTAAAAAAGGAGGGATAAAATAGCACCAGCAATACAAAACTAAATGCATGATCTAGCAGTCACCCTCCTTGATATTTACCCAAATGAGTTGAAAACATATCCACAAAAAAATCTGCACAAAAATGTTTACAGCAGCTTTATCCATAACTGTTAAAACAGGAAAGCAACCAAGATGTCCTTAAATAGGTTAATAGATAAACTCTGGTACATCCATACAAGGGAATATTATTCAGTGATTAAAAAAAAATGAACTATCAGGCCAAGAGAAGATATGGAACAACCTTAAATACATATTGCTCAGGGGAAAAAGTCAATTTGAAAAGGTTACACAAAACTATGGAGACAGTAAAATGATCAGTAGGGGTGAGGGGTTTGGGCAGGGTTCAGAGAGGGAAGGATGAATAGACAGAGAACAGAAGATTTTTAAGGTATTGAAATCATTCTGTCTGATACTATAATTGTAGATACATGCCATTAAACATCTCTCAAAACATAGTAAGCATAAATGTAAAAAGGATTTAAGCTAATAACAATATTGGTTCATCGGTTGTAGCAAATGTACCACAATAACCCTAGGAGAAACTGGGAGCAGGGTGAGGGTATATGTAGAAACTCTGTACTTTCCACTCAATTTTTTTGTAAACGTAAAACTGCTCTAAAATAGTCTGTTAATTAAAACAATAACAATTATAATACCATGTCATTTATGAATACCTAATTAAACACATGGGTTTATAGTATACTATAAACTCATTTCTTTCTATCAAAGCCAATGTATGGTAAGCATGATACAAAATTATAATATATAAAATATGTTGGTATTTTGGTAATGTCATATTTGCAGCAAAGTAAATTTTGGACTTTTCATAAAAATAAAAACTAAAAACCAATAATAATAAAATCTTTTTTACCACCCTAGTTTGCAACGACTGAAGGGTATTTTTTTTTAAATCAACCCAAAGCTTAATAAACTAAATATATGTACATATAACTCTCAAACTCAATTTCTAAGATGCTACCTTCTCCTGTTTCACAGATAAAGAGGCAAACAAAATTAGAGGTTTGCTAATATAAGACAGATATGTTTTATTATTTATTATTTTTATTGAAGTATAATTTATTTACAATGTTTAGTTTCAAGCGTATAGCAAAGTGATTCAGATTTATACATACATATATATATGAAAAATTTTAAGGTTCTTTCCCACTATAGGTTATTATAAGATATTGAGTATTAGTTCTCTCTGCTATACAATAGGTCCTTGTTGTTTATTTCATATATAAAAGTGTGTATACATTAATCTCAAACTTTTCAGTTATCCCCCACCCCTTGCCCTTTGGTAACCATAAGTTTGTTTTCAATGTCTGTGAGTATATTTCTGTTCTGTAAATGAGTATGGTTGTATCATATTTTTTAGATTCCACATATGGGTGATATATCCATCTTTCTGTCTGATTTCACTTAATGTGATAATATCTAGTTCCATCCATGGTGCTGAAAATGACATTATTTATTTTTTATGGCTGAGTAATATTCCATCCTGTGTGTTTGTGTGAGTGTGTGTATCTTCTGCATCCATTCAATTGTCAATGGGCATTTAGGTTGCTTCCATATCTTGGCTAATTTTAAATAGCGCTGTTATGAATATTGGGGTGCATGTATCTTTTCCAACTAGAGTTTTCATCTTTTCCAGCTATATGCTCAGGAGTTGGATTGCAGGAAATGAAAAGACTAGTGGTAACTATTTATAATCCTTTACTCAACAGGCCATATTAGAAAGATTCCATATTACCAAGTTTGTATTAAGAGACCTTAAGGTTAAAGTTTCCAGGCAATTATGTTTGAGAAATATTAAATTAAGCATGTTTCAATACATGTACCTAAAAAGTTCCTGCAATTGACCTTAGGCAGCTCCAAGAAAAGTGTTCAACACAGAAGTGATGCTCAACTCCATACCCAGCTTCACAATGGGAACCAGTGACTCCCAGTTTTGTCAAGGAACAAAATCAATCACATTTAACCTTAACCAGTAAAAGTATATCACCACAAGAAACTGCTAGAAACTGATATATTATCTCCTGCTCACTACACCATCCAAAAGACCTGTGGTGTGAATTAAAGCACCTACAGACAAAGTAGATGGATACTACTTTTAGGAATTTAAGGAATGCTACAATTTAAGAGATTAAAACAAACAATATGAGAAAAAGAATGCATATATGTGTGTGTGTGTGTGTGTGTGTGTGTGTGTGTGAGAGAGAGAGAGAGAGAGAGACTGGGTCATTTGCTGTATAGTAGAAAATTTACAGAACACTGTAAACCAACTATAATGGAAAAAATAAAGATCATTAAAAAAATTACATTGTGGTGGGCAGCCTGGAAACCATAGAGGAATGACAAAAGATAAATAGGCAGCACCTAAGAATTGGGGGGCTCCTTTTGAACAACTTTCGTTGGTAAGAGACAGAAGCCACTTGTCAACCAACCAAAGGACCCCATTCTATAAGTAGTAAGCTCTCACATCAATGTAAAGAAAAAAAGGACTTCTCTATCTTGATCTTTAAGAATAAAGCAGCTTAGAGCAAAAACTCTATCAATACAAGCAATTCCTTATACAAAAAGCAACCCACAATATACAACATATCTATAGTTATAAAAAAGCTGATTATTTCTAATTTTATCTGATTTTTTCATAAAGACATTCTGATAACACTAACATTACCATTCCAAAATGAAAGGTCAAGAATAAGTTCATTTTAATATTTCAAAATACTTTCTGACAAATTGTATAAACTCACAGGCCTAAGTGAGATGTTCTGTAAGACAAATGAGAACAACTTAACATTAAGAAAAGCTGAGCATCAGTTTTTCAAGAATTAGCCACTGGTGGGTTTGTATTTCATAAAAAGACAGATTAAATGTTGATTTCACACTTGGTGAACTGCCTCACCTACCGATTCAAATGAAAACAGAAGAAATTTATCACAACACATTGGCACCTTGTGATCTGTTTCAAGACAAACCTTTTACCAGTACTCTAGTTTGAGAATCATATATTCCTACAAAGTTAATAGAAGTTCCCGACATAATCATTTTACTTTACTTCTAACAAAAAGGTTGAATATCTTTTTAAGACATTCCTAGCAACAGAGCTATTTAAACATAATTTGCTCAGGACTAAAGAAAGCATACAAGAATTGATCAATATAGAGTTTCAGTATACAAATATTAGAGCACTCTAGGTATAGCTATTAACTTTCTCTTAATACAGATCATCTGCTGCAAATGGATAGATGAAGAGACTTTTTTTTCTTTATTTTTTCCTTTTTTTTTTTTTTGGCCACACCCACAGAATGCAGAAGTTCTCAGGCCAGGGATTGAACCTATGCCAGAGTAGCAACCTGAGCCACAGCAGTGACAACCCTGTGATCCATAACCCACTGAGCCACCAGGGAACTCCTGGGAAGGCTTTCAAAAAAGAGATTTTGAGGTAAAATTTGCTTTAACTGAGGAAAGTGTGTTACACAGCAACCCTGTATTTTAAAAAAGTGACATTAAAATGTACACAGACATGTACTTGCATGTGAGTTATGAAGCACAGATTTAAAATTTTTTAAATAGAAAGAAAATATAAATTGGGCATAAGGTCAGCAGATTTGTTACTATAAGAAGCTTGGAAAGACTGCCAGAGCCAGGTAACTTAAAGAACAAAGAGTGAATGCAGGTAGGAAAGACAGTATGATAATTATTGAATTCAGTTTTTTTATTATTGTGAATTCATGAAAATCAAAATAAGGCCTTCCCTGAAATGAAAACACTAGAGGATTTATGAAGGGCAGAGCATTTAGATAATTGAAAATGGCCATATCATCAATGTGCCATTTAAAAATAATATTCATTAAAAATGCTTATTTGTTCACATATAAAAGTTGATATTAAAGAATATTTGAAACTAGACATGGTAAATTTTGATGTCTCAAAGACACTATACACAAGCTAATTTCTTTTCTGTATAACTGTCATGTTACTTTTATTTTTTAGATAAAGTGCTACTTTTCCCCATCCACCCTGAAATACTTAAATTTTTTTAAAAAAATTTATTATAGTTGATTTACAATGTTCTATCAATTTCTGCTGCACAGCAAAATGACCCAGTTATACACATACATACATACATTCTTTTTCTCATATTATGAAATACATTTAAAGACTGAATTAAATACCTATTTTAATAAGGAAATCCATTACTTTGAGGATAAATTTCCTCAGAATACAAAAAATAAAATCAATTATAAATGTGGAATATGTGACTAACTCATACCTATGCTTCAAGTCTATATAATAAACTAAAGTAACAAGAAGAAAATAATGGCACCTGACAGTCATAACATTGCTATGGACCAAGCTGCTATTCTAAACATTTTAATCCTTTAATCCTCCTTTTACTAAGTCTGTCAGGTAATATTCTCCTCTCTCCTATTTTACATATGAGGAAGTTGAGACATAAGAGGTTAGGTGACCTGTCAAAGTCACTCAGGGAGTAAGTGGCAGAGCCAGATATAACCAAGCACTCTGACTCCAGAGTTCATTTCCTTTAAGCACTAGGCTGGAGTTGTAATATCTCTACCCACTGTGAGAAAGCTGATGGTATCTCGGA
This sequence comes from Sus scrofa, assembly GCF_054392235.1. NCBI lineage: Eukaryota > Metazoa > Chordata > Mammalia > Artiodactyla > Suidae > Sus > Sus scrofa. Next base: position 89,032,222 of record NC_139401.1, on the reverse strand, counting down.
AGTAGTTTTGAATTGACAAATGTCTATAACTAGTTGTCAGATGAGGAGAAGCTGTGGAATTGATCTGGTTCAAGTTGAAAAAGGGAATGTCTGGGATTTATGACAAGATTAGGAAAAAAAAGGAATAAAAAGATGATGTTTCATGAGGGACAGGAGGAAATAAGTGAGGGGAGAAACAGAAGCAAGGAAATGTATACGACACAAGTACAAAGTCTGGAAATCTGAAACGAAAAGAGAAGTGAATTTAATCAAAAGAATATACAATCACTCTTAAAAAGTAAAACCAACAAATAAATCACACTCCCATCTTTCAGCTCCAAAAATCTGGTTTGCTGATACACCACTTGACTGAAGCTGCTAGTTTTACCCATAAATTTCCCCTGAATTCTTCTCCATTCTTTTTCTTCTGGAACTATGACCCAACCCTAACCACCATCACCATACCCACTTTTCTACCTCTTTTCCCATTTTTTTAAGTGCCACACCCGCAGCATAGGGAGGTTCCCAGGCTAGGGGTTGTAGCTAGAGCTGTAGCTACCAGCCTACACCACAGCCACAGCAATGCAGGATTGGAGCCGCATTTGCAATCTACACCACAGCTCACAGCAATGCCGGATCCTTAACTCACTGAGCGAGGCCAGGAATCGAACCTGCAACTACATGGTTCCTACTCAGACTCGTTTCCGCTGTGCCATGATGGGAACTCCTACTTCTTCCTTTGTCATTAACCATGGCTACTTCCTCTGTTCAATGCTGAATTTCTGGTTCCTCTCTTCAGTGGCAATCTTTGAGAAGCTGGGCTTTCAACATCTATATTTTTAGTTACTGAAAACTCATCTCTAATTATGCACCCCACTGAATCATGGAAGCAAACACAGTAAAAATAGAAATGGCATTCTGTGTCACAAAAAGGCTCTTTCTCATTTCTCCATCATCTGGGACATTATTTCCTTAGGCTTATCAGTCAAGTGATCCTTTGGCTCCATATTCAATGCTCACGGATCTTTTAAGACGTGCCTCTTTCTATAGCCACTGCTATTAGCACATTTTCTCAGCTTTCATTACCTCCCCCCCTTGGTTGCTAAAACAGTCCAATATCTCATGCTCCTACCCAAACTGCCCCCTCTTCAGTGTCCACATCCACCTACACAATCAGTGCATCTCAAGCATCACCATGCAAGATCAGCCAATGTTCCCTCAGGCTGGCTGGATACAACCTAATCATCAACATTTCTTTTCAAACAAAGAAGTGAACAGTTCTCCTATCATTTCACTTGCCACCTCCTTAAATGCATTTCTTATTGTTCTTCAATGTACTAAGCTAGTCGAACCAAGTTGTACACTCCCATCCAATGTAATTTTCACAAACTCCTTACTCTGTGCCTTCAAAGGTAAACACCTCAAAATATCAAGGCCTTGGGTATTCTGAATAACTAAGGGCCCTTAATTCCTTACTGAGAGGTGGGACTATAGAAAATTTCACACTGATGGAATGTCTACCCTAGTGAAGGAACAGTTAGTCTTCATCACAATAGTGCAAAGTAGGTATTATTAAACAACTTCCTACCTAAGAACAGGTTAAACTATTTGTCCAAGTTCACACAGTGGAATCTCAGTTCAAAGTTTATGCCCACAAATTTTCCTCTTCTTTTCCTTTGCACCTTCCACCTTGGACCCCAAGTGGAAGCCACAGGCACCCTTGCTGCCCCTCTGAACTCAGCCATGTTTCTTCCTTGCTGTGCTGCTCTTCACCTGCTGATACTGGAGGATTCAAACAGTCAGGCTAATTTGGTAACATAGAAAAAAAGGTATTGCAACCTTTAATTTCTTTAATGCCAGAACTTGGGCCCTGACTACTGAGGTATGGCAGGTGGACTGACAATTGTACAAAATGACTGCTGACAGCAAGGGAGAAATCAAAATACCTATAAAAAGCAGACAAGGAAACTATTAAATGACAGCAGACTGGGACCATGAGCTGCTCCTGGTATTCGCTCTGCACATTCCTCTCCAACTGAAAGCTGACAAGCAAGAACAGAGCAGCCGTCCACTCCCTTTTCTCCACAACTATTTTCTATTCAATGAACACATGAATAAAAAGGCGGGTATCTCTCCAGTCCCTTCAGTCTTCTCTGCAGTTGGATCACGAGTGCCTCCTTTTCCTTGTAAAGATGCCCACATAACAGACCAAGGCAATGCTCAGCTCTAAGGAACTCTGTAAACAAATTTCAAGGGTTTTTCCAAAGGAGGCCTCTTAAGGCAATCATCCTTGTCTTTTAAACTGCTTTTCTGAAGTGAACTCTTACTCATTCTCCAAGGCCCAAGGCTACTTCTTCACTGATACTTTCCCTAAATACCCAGGGAATTTATATAAAGAAATACATGGCCAACCCATGAACCTGGTGGTATTGTTCTATACCTGAGGCAACTATGACACCAGGTATCCAAGGTCTCAGACCTAGTAAGTTTTATCTAACTTCAAAGGCCCTATGCTCTCCAGCTGTAAGTGCCTGACAATTAGCTTTTTTGACTGAAATCCGAGTGTCTGACATTAAGCTTTTGATTGCTGGGGCATCCACTTCAGAGACACCCTAAAGACATTGCCAGCTACCAGACTAGATAAAGAGCAAGGCTGCCCCTCTCAGAAATTTCCTAGAGAGGTATGGTTGACTTAGATAACTGACCATTTGACTTCTTTCCTTTCCCTTCCAGAGATTTAATTCCCACTCTTGTGTTTTAAATTCATCAATAAAGAATGAACCTGTGAAACCCGAGGGACCCCACTCTCAACCCTAATAAAAGACAGAACCTCAGGTTCTCACTCTCCTCCCGAACCCCACCTCTGTGACCACCCTGTGTGGCACCAGCAATCCCATGTACCTTCCTGGGCCTATCAGTAGTAAAATGTATTTTTTCCCAAAGTTTCGTGATGGTTGAGGTGCGTCTTATAATCATAAGAAGAACCATAGTGGCCAGTCTGGCCACAACACTGGCTCCATAGGGGAAATGTCTGTGGTAGGGGGCTCACGACCTGGGTGAGGGTCCCCAGGCATTTCTAGCCAATAGCATCATTACCCATAGACTGAGACTGGCACAAAACATCAACACCACCAAGTTTTCTCAAAGGAATGCTCTTTGTTTTTATTTGAAGATAGTAGATTCAAAAGTTACTCAGTGCTTTGTAGAGCCTTCTTGGTTTATCTTATTAACTATTCATCATAGCCCTGTAAGGCAGTTATTATTAAACTCAATTTACAGACTCCTGAGCCTCAAAGAAGCCAGACAAATTGTTGAAAGTTATACCGGTTGAAAGTAGCAAAAGCAGGGATTAAACCTGTATCTTTTGCACCAAACCCAGTGGTTTCCTCAAAATTAGAGCGCTGCCTCCAGTGTAGCATATATCATTTTACTCTATAATTATTTGAGTTGAATGGCCCAAGTCCTCAAATATCAAATCCTCAAGTAGAGAGGGTTTATATTTTTTCATTTCCACTGTAATATAGGAGATCGTTCATTGCATGGATGTTTATGTGAACAAAGGATCTAGAGTCAAATAGACTGGGCTTAAACCCCACTTCTGCCTTTTCTATGAGAGTTTTTGGGAGTTAATTACCATCTGGAGCTTCACCTCTTAAAAAACTGGGCTTCAATAACAGTATCTACTTCAGAGGGCTGTGAGGATTAAATGAGAGAATGCATTAGAGGTACTTGGCACAGAGACTAGAACAGAGTAACCCTTTGATAAATGTTAGTGGCTATTATTTTTATCAATGAGGCCTTTCACCTTAGGAACTACTCCTTTCAGAACCAGAGCTGTTGGCCCCAGAAAGCTTTCCCAGATGGGGCACAGTTAGGGATATCGGCCCATGCTCCTGTTGCATCTTTTTTTTGTCTTTTTTGTTGTTGTTGTTGTTATTGTTGCTATTTCTTGGGCCGCTCCCGCGGCATATGGAGGTTCCCAGGCTAGGGGTTGAACCGGAGCTGTAGCCACTGGCCTACGCCAGAGCCACAGCAACGCGGAATCCGAGCCGCGTCTGCAACCTACACCACAGCTCACGGCAACGCCGGATCGTTAACCCACTGAGCAAGGGCAGGGATCGAACCTGCAACCTCATGGTTCCTAGTCGGATTCGTTAACCACTGCGCCACGACGGGAACTCCTCCTGTTGCATCTTAACAGACACTATTGCTAAATAAAATGGCTGGTGGTTATCTGGTATAACATCTATCTTCAACTCTATAGGAAGCATTCCTTCTGGGTAGGAACCATCACATTCAATTTTGTCACATCATCATCTAACAGTGCCTTATGTGCATGCATAAACCTCTTTGCCTGGGATATCCTTTACTATCTTTTCTACCTGGAAAATCTCTACCTAATCTTCAGAAACAATGGGAAGCCCTTTACAACTATCTCGGGACAAGTTACAAATCCCAGACCTGTTTTTTCACACCTTGACTATACTACTTAGCACAAAATAGTATAATTTATTTGTTCATATGCATGCTTAAGTAGACTGTGAACTCTTCCATGTCAAGAATTCCATTTTATTCCTTGATTAGGTGATGCCCAAACAAACATAACATATAACAGATACTCAGAAACTAGTTGTTTTGATGAACGACCGATGAACATGCAAAGTTAGCAGGAACTAAACAATAGCTAATATACATGTTAAATGAAATTTGATGTATTATACAGTAACTAGGCTCCAGATTACCATTTATGAATTGTTGTAACAGCTACAGTTATTACAGGGAAGGGTATTTGAAAGGGATTCACACCTTCATGGATTACTTCACAATGAAGGGATTATAGAAAAGTATATGTGTAGGTGAGACATAAGAGGGCAAATAAGATTTTTGCTTCATGTCTTGAGTTGTTTAGAGAGCAGAACCATTGGACAATTTCAGCATAATAATAAATAATATTACATGGGATAGACTTTAAAAAGAGATAAAAAGATCATTTCCTCCTTGACTATAGGTTTGGGTAAAAATGAGCAAAGAAAAGAGAGAAGACAGAGTACAAACTGGAAATGGGGAAAAGAAAATGCAGACATGGAGGTAAAGACAGGAAAGGGGTGTAGTTTGCATCAGAAAACTAGAATGGGAAAGATCTATAGGTCATCATAAACTTGGACTACAAAGTTGCCTGGCTTTGATCTAAGGCTGTTTAGCCTGACCATTTTCACAAGCACCGATGAAAATAACACCCTATAGAATTTTCCATTGGGAAAATCACACTGTGCTATTTCCCTTTTCCATTTCTTGGTGATTTGGGAGCAAATAAAATGAGAATTGGAAATACTAAAAAAAAAAGTTTATTTTAGTCTAATCTCATAATTAATCATATACTGAAAAGTAATCAATCTGATACAGTGAGTTAATAAAGGAGAGGATTATTTTTAATATGTTACAAATTTTTTACTAGAATACAAAGAAAGTTGTCTTCATATTTGTCACTGTTTATTTGGGTGAAACAATTCCTCCTCTTTCTGAGTGTCCTTGATGCTAAGACCTAGAGTCTTAGCATGACTTTTTTGTACGTCTGATTTTAACATCCTGACTGAACAGCTTTACAAGTAATCTCAACTAACGAAGCTACGTGTTGCTTTGAAGGAAAGAATATTTAGATCTTAAACTCACAATTAAATCAAAATCTTCTATGGAATCCACATAGTCATACTTTAGGAAAATGTCAGTGCTGGAGTTCCCGTCGTGGCGCAGTGGTTAACGAATCCGACTAGGAACCATGAGGTTGCGGGTTCGGTCCCTGCCCTTGCTCAGTGGGTTAACGATCCAGCGTTGCCGTGAGCTGTGGTGTAGGTTGCAGACACGGCTCAGACCCCGCGTTGCTGTGGCTCTGGTGTAGGCTGGCGGCTACAGCTCCGATTCGACCCCTAGCCTGGGAACCTCCATATGCTGCAGGAGCGGCCCAAGAAATGGCAAAAAGACAAAAAGAAAAAAGAAAAAAAAAAGAAAATATCAGTGCTATCTATTGGCTTTATTCACATTAAGAGTTACTACCAGTGTAAATGAAATCACAGGTTTGCATTCAGATATTCTTTTTCCTTGCTACAGTCTGTACAGGATGGGCCACAGAACACTGAAATGTACATGTGTTCAATACAAGTTATCACTTCTTTTCATTGGGTAGTAAAGATAATGGATAAAACTTTTAATAATATACTCAAGCTTAGATATATAAAAACATGTAATGCCTAAATACACAGAGTTAAACGAAAGTGCAAATGAGCAGTTAAAACTATAGATACACGGATTAAGTTTGAGCCACTGAGTGACAACAGACTCTGAGCAAGTGAGACTAATACACATTCATGAATGAATGACTTGAATTATCAAGACAGTATTTGGTCATCAGCCTTTCTTTTAAGAAAAGAGTTCATTATATATCTATGATTTCATTTTTCTCTCTGATCTTGGAATGTTCATTCTGATTCCCACCCCCACAAAAAAGAAAACTGAAGTTACATAAAATAATGTACAAAATTTAGAAAATGAATATTCTTCCAAATGTGGTGCTATTTAAACACATGGCCAGATATGACTACCTTTGTCAAACAGGTTGGAAAAAAATTCAAAGCTACAGGTACAGTTTTCATTACCTAACATTTCTAGGTCCTGCTTCTCTTCAAAGTCAAAAATAAAAAATAGGTAAAAAGACAGTTCAATGTTGATACTCGCCACACTACTAAGGAATACATTTGGTTTGGGGTTTTAAAGAGATTTTAAATCTGGGGTTTTAAATCTCCCCAACTCCTTCATTTGCCTACTTTTCTATTATGTAAGCTAATTTCAAATAAATCTATAGCCTAAGGATTTCCGCACTGAGGAAGTTAGTTAGGAAAGAGCTTGAACTAAACAAGCAATGGTGTTGTGAAGGGAAGGAAAACAAATAGATGATCTGTTTCCTACCTTCAGGAAGCTAGAAACAGGTTGAGGACACCAGAGAGAATATTTAAAAGTAGCACAAGAGCATTTAGAAAACAAAAGGTACACCTTAATAGAATGCATATTAAGAAAATGATGAGATGGGATTAAGATGGCAGAATAGAAGGGCTGGAGCTCAACTTCTCTCCTGAAAACAACAAAATTTACAACTACATGATGAGCAATCTTCACTCAAATGGACCGGAAACCTTAAAAAAGACACCCTACTCCAGAAGAAAAAGAGGAGGCCACATCAAGAGGTAGGAGGGGCGATTTCACAATATAAACAACCTCATACCTCCCGGGTGGGAAGCCCCACAGACTGGAAACTAACTGGTTCACAAAGACTCACCTACAGAAGTGACAGTTCTGAGCCCCACATCAAACCCTCACGTGTGGGGATCCAGCACTGGGAGAAAGAGCCCCTGGGGCATTTGGCATTGAAGGCCGGTGGGGCTTGTGCGCAGGAGCTCCACAGGACTGGAGGAAACAGAGACCCCATTCTTATAAGGCACCCAGAGACTTTCATGTGCACTGGCTCCTAGGGCAAAGCAAAGTCTCCCAGGGCAAAAAGGAACCAAGCACTCAAATAGGAATCTAGGTCAAACCAGAATGCAGTTCTTGGAGGACATCCTGGGAAAACAGGGGTGAACATGGCTTGTTGTGAGGGAAGGACATTGAAAGCAAAGCTCTCAGGAGTATTCAGCAGCATGCCTTTCTCAGGAGGTGGCCTTTTTGGGAAAATCTGGCCCCACCCTTCAATCAGCACTGAGAAGCCCCAGGCCAAACAACAATCCAGGTAGGATCACAGCCCCGCCCCTCAGAAAACAGGCTACCTAAAGACCCCTCAGGCACACAGCTGCCTCTAATCCCATCCAGAGACTAAGCCCCACCCACCGGAGGGATTAGAATCAGCTCCACCTACCAGGGGGCAGGCATCAGCCCCCCCCATCAGGAAGCCTACAGCAAGCCCCCAGACCAACTTCAGCCACAAGGGGGGCAGACACCAGAAGGAAGAGAGGCTACAACCCGATTATCTGTAAAAAGGTCACCACACCAAAAACCTATAAAAATGAAAAGACAGAGAACTATAACTCAGATGAGGGAGAAAGGAAAAACCCCAGAAAAACAGCTAAGCCATGAGGATATTCTCAGCCTCCAGGAAAAAGACTTTAGATTGTTGATGCTGAGGAAGATGCAAGACATTGGAAATAAACTGGAGGCAAAGATGGATAACTCACAGGAAACACTGAGCAAAGAGATGCAAGATATAAAACTTAAACAGGAAGAGATGCAAAATACAATAACTGAAATAAAAAATTCACTAGAAGCAGCCAACAGCAGGATACAGGAGGCAGAAGAACAAATAAGCGAGATAGAGGACAGATTAGTGGTAATTAGGGATGTGGAACAGAAAAGAGAAGATTGAAAACAAGTGAAGAGAGTCTCAGAGAATTCTGGGACAACATTAAATGCACCAACATCCATATTATAGGGGTGCCAGAAGGACAAGAGAGAGAGAGAAGGGGACAGAAAACACATACCAAGAGATAATAGCCGAATGCATCCCTAACATGGGAAAGGAACCACTCACTCAAATCCAAGGAAGCACAACGAGTACCATAGAAAATAAACCCAAGGAGGAACACCCCGAGACACATATTAATCCAACTGACCAAAATTAAAGACAAAGAGAACATCTTGAAAGCAGCTAGGGAAAAGAAACAAATAACATACAAGGGAACCCCAATAAGGTTATCAGCAGATTTTTCAGAAACTCTGCAGGCCAGAAGGGAGTGGCATGATATACTTAATGTGATGAAAGGAAAAAACCTCCAACCAAGATGACTTTACCCAGCAAGGCTCTCATTCAGATTGGAAGGAGAAATCAAAACCTTCACAGATAAGCAAAAGCTGAGAGAATTCGGCAACACTAAACCGGCCTTACAAAAAAAAGTAAAAGAACTTCTCTAGGCAGAAAAGACATGACAGCAACAGGAAACAAAACTTCCACAAATGACAAGGCTCACCAGTAAAGGTATATATACAGTAAAGATACGAAATCATCCATGCACAATTATGCCACCAAAATCAGAAATCGTGAGGAGGGTACAAATGCAGGACACTAGAGATGCACTTGCAATTAAGAGACCAACAACTTAAAACAATCTCATATACATGTAGACTCATATCAAAACTTCAGAATAACTGCAAACCAACAATCTGCAATTGATACACACACAAGTAAGAAAAATCAACTCAAATGACAACACTAAAGGTAGTCATCAAACCAGAAGAGGAGAGAACAAGGGAAGAAGGAAAGAAAAAAAAACAAATCCAAAGCAATTAATAAAATGGCAATAAGAACATACATATCAATAATTACCTTAAATGTTAATGGACTAAATGTCCCAACCAAAAGACAAAGACTGGCTGAATGGATACAAAAACAAGACCCATATATATGCTGTCTTCAAGAGACCCACTTCACTTCTAGGGACACATACAAATTAAAGTGAGAGGATGGAAGAAAATATTTCATGTAAACGGGGATCCAAAGAAAGCTGGAGTAGCAATACTCATATCAGACAAAATAGACTTTAAAATGAAGAATATTTTAAGGGACAAAGAAGGTCATTACATAATGATCAAAGGATCAATCCAAGAAGAAGATGTAACAATTTTAAATATCTACGCACCCAACCTTGGTTCACCGCAATATATAAGGCAACTGCTAACAACCTTAAAAAGACAAATCAACAATAACACCATCATAGCGGGGGACTTTAACACCCCACTTACAGCAATGGACAGATCAACCAGACAGAAAATCAATAAGGAAACACAGGCCTCAAATGATGCATTAAACAAGATGGACTTAATAGATATTTATAAGACATTCCATCCAAAAGCAACAGAATACACATTCTCCTCCAGTGCACATGGAACATTCTCTAAGACTGATCACATCCTGGGCTACACATCCAACCTGGGTAACTTTAAGAAAATTGAAACCATATCAAGCATCTTTTCCAACCACAACGCTACACGACTGGAGATCCACAACAAGAATAAAAAATGCAGGAGTTCCCGTCGTGGCACAGTGGTTAACAAATCCGACTAGGAACCATGAGGTTTCGGGTTCAGTCCCTGCCCTTGCTCAGTGGGTTAAGGATCCGGCATTGCCATGAGCTGTGGTGTAGGTTGCAGACACGGCTCGGATCCTGCCTTGCTGTGGCTCTGGCGTAGGCCGGTGGCTACAGCTCCAATTGGACCCCTAGCCTGGGAACCTCCATATGCCCTGGGTGCGGCCCAAGAAATTGCCAAAAAAAAAAAAGAAAGGAAAAAGAAAAGAAAAAAACTGCAAAAAACACAAACACGTGGAGACTAAACAACATGCCACTAAACAACCAATGGATCACTGAAGAAATCAAAGAGGAAATAAAAAAAAATATGTAGCAGCAAATGTCAACAAAGATATGACACTCCAAAATCTATGGGATGCAGCAAAAGCCGTTCTAAGAGGAAAGTTTATAGCAATACAAGCCCACCTCAGGAAACAAGAAAAAGCACAAATAAACAAGATAACTTTACATCTAAAGCAGCTAGAGAGAGAAGAATAGACAAGAGCTAAAGTTAGTAGAAGGAAAGAAATCATAAAGATGAGAGCAGAAATCAATGAAATAGAAACAAAGGAAACCATAGAAAAGATCAATGAAACAAAAAGCTGATTCTTTGAAAAGATCAACAAAATTGATAAACCTTAGCCAGACTTATCAAGAAAAAAAGAGAGAGGACTCAAATCAATAAAATTAGAAAAGAAAAAGGAGAAGTAACAACAGACATCACAGAAATACAAAGGATCATAAGAGACTACTATATGCAACTATATGCCAATAAAACAGAAAACCTAGAATAAATGGACAATAGCACTATTTTCAATAGCCAAGACATGGAAACACCCTCAACGTCCATCGACAGAGGAGTGGATCAAGAAGATGTGGTACATATACACAATGGAATATGACTCAGCCATTAAAAGGAACGAAATACCAGCATATTTAGCTACATGGATGGACCTAGAAATTGTCATGCTAAGTGAAGTCAGCCATACAATGAGACACCAACACCAAATGCTTTCACTGACACGTGGAATCTGAAAAAAAGGACAGACTGAACTTCTTTGCAGAACAGATGCTGACTCACAGACACTGAAAAACTTATGGTCTCTGGAGGAGACAGTTTGGGGGGGTGGGGGGATGTGTCTGGGTTATGGGATGGAAATCCTGTGAAACTGGATTGTTATAATCATCATACAAAACTATAGATGTGATAAATTCATTTAATTAAAAAAATACAAAAGAAAAAATGAAAATTCTTCATATTCTTGCAAAAAAAAAAAAAAAGAAAGAAAGAAAATGAAAGCCTCCACACAGGCGTACTTAGCCCTCCTCAGTATTCTCAAAGCTGGTATCAGGAGTAATTAGAAGTAAACAAGATTGGAAAGGAGGTAAATGCTGTGATTAATTGAGTCAGAGGTATCAGGTATTTCATTTGGAGAAGTCTACCTGACAAGAAGAGCAGACTGTGTCATGCACATGCACAAGTGAGAGCAACCAGACCTGCCTAGCAGAAGCAAGAGGACGGTTAAAACACATTGAACCCTAAGTTTGAAAGTAGTGAGAGTTAGATAGGGAACTAGTAAGTAAAAATAGTAGATCACAACAAGAACACATGAGGGATTATTAATTTGCATTGTATTACTGAATAGTGCTATAGGTATTTTTAAAACAGATATTATAATTTACAAAATTCATAAAATAGGCATATATTTTAAGTGTGTTCTAGAAACTCACATTTATGGAAACCTAAACCTCTATATTAGGAGGTGAGAGACGAGAATCAATACTATTCAGATAAAAGCTGCAAGACTGACTGAGTCTGAAACTTTCAGCAGTTTCTGTTTATTGAAGATGGAGGAATTTACCATCTCTTGGTTGTCAGACCTTTATTCTAAAAGTGGACAATTTGGAAATAATATATTCTACCTTTATTTTGAAAGTATGCAATTTGGTACTATATTCTTATGATTGATTTTTTTTTTTAATCCTATGTCTTTTACTCACAATGGTCAAAGCCCATCCCTAAGTCTTTTACATCTTTTATTTGTCACTAACCATATTCCCCTCCATTTTCAAATCTAACTTTAATCTCATATTATGAGTACATATACACAATTTCATAATAGACATCAACAGAAAGATAATTCCATAAAACTGCACTTTGGAGTTCACTTTTTTCCCTGAGAAAACCAAAACAACCATACCTATACTAACATTTCATACACAGTGCTTACACTGAAGAAATTCATTATTTAAAACTGAAGCAAAAAGATATGGCCAAACTTAAGCCATTAAAAACTAGCACCAAAGAAGCCATTAGAAGAACTATATTCTAAATCAGACTCTTAGTTATAAGCTTTATAGCCTAAAGTAGATACACTTCTGGCCCACAGTTTCTTTTTCTACAAAATGAGGTTGCTGTCTGTATTAAGTGCTAGCCAGACTCTACACGGAAGTTGAATGGGTAGTAATGGTGTCAAAGATCTTGACCATACTCTCTGCAAACAGATGACAAAGAATTGACTACACCCCTGGATCAAAAGATACCTTCTGATATAATAATCACACATTATTGGTAGAGACAAAAATGATCGCAAGAACTACCCCATCTACTACATGGCAAGTACTATTTCAAGCACTTTTCGTACACTGACTCAATTGTCACAATAAACCTAAGGGGTAGGTACTATTATTACCTCCATTTTATAGACAAAGAGATTGAGATATTAAGTATCTTGCCTAAGATCACACCAGGTACGAAGTGGTAGAAGTGAGTTTTGGGCCCAAACAATCTGGCTCCAGAGTCTTCTTTCCTAATTCTGCTTCTCTAAGCAACCCAGCCCTACTTGTTAATGGGCCTTTGTTTCTCTTGTTACCACAACACCCTGCCACTCAATATAAAGTACAAATAAAGCAAGTGAAGTTCACTAATTTTTATTCTATCATAAAGGGCTACCTTTAACAGAAAAAAATGCATGTTAATCAATGTTTCATTCTCATCAAAGACAATTAGAAAATTAATATATGAGTTTGGCTTCACTTAACAATAAAAACTATTACTAATATTAAAGGAATCCAGTTTTTCTAATGAACAATGATTAATATATCCTCCATTAACTTTTTCATTTCTTTCTTTTTGGGGGGAGGGATCACTAAAATGTCATTTTCCCCCCAGTCAAAACTCTACTCAATAAAGTATGACAGAAAACATGTGAGTAAAATAGATTTTCGGGTTTTTTTTTCCTTCTTCTATGATAAATAACAGAGTATATTCACATATTCTAAACAGAAATGTTACAGAGCTTAAAGGCTAATATATATTAATTACTATCTTTATTGAGGTACAGTATAAACATTTCTTTCGAGTGTAACCATTTGTATTGACTGGCAAAATACCCAACTTAAATCACAGAAACTAAAAGCTAGAGATGTCCTTTAAGGAAAAAGCACTTGCTTCCTCTGTAAAATGCTGTGATTTAACTATGAATACAGCCTCCCACAATTTAATCTGATAAAACTAAGCCAGTCTTAGTGGACAATGACATTTATAATAAAAGCATGAATTACACAAATGATAGTTGGTTGCCTACCTTACATAGTTTAGCACTAAATTCACCATTTTACCTTTACTGTTTATGCTATCTTTTGAAATATCTTTTCGAGGCAGGAATATTAAAAGCATGACATTTAATACAATCAAAAATGATCGCAATCACTAGATGGAATGAGAAAATCCAACAGAGTACATAAGACATTGAAGATGGTTAAGAAAATGGTGATGATATCAGGGTGGGGGGAGGAATACAGCCCTTCCTAGAGAAAGGGCAATGATGGCTCAAGGTCTTATGAAGACCCACAGAACTCACAAATTCTCAGAAAATAAAGAATAGCTGTGTTCAGGGCTTTGAGATTCTGAGACACATCTATAATCATTAGTAACCAAGAGTCTCACCATTCTTATATGCCATACAAAATTTAATAGGATTGAATACTTCAATGAAGATCTTGAAGAGAAAAAAAAAACAAAACCTCAAGAGACCCAGAGAGTGTATATCCATTTGCTAAATGTGATTGAAAAACCCAAGTTAAAAGGTCATTTATACAATGGGACAGCAGGTATGGGGGAATATGATGCCATAAATACCATGAAAGCCTCTCTCATACACTAAGGCCAAAGTACTTAGAGGGCTAATTCACAATACTTACATAATTGGCTAGTTACCACAACCATAGCATCTCCAAGGATGCAGGAGTTTAAAATGTGTCTCCACATACATATGATCCCCTAGTTAACCAGGATTCAACTTAAAAATTTTTGACTTTATGATGGAAAAGCAATATGCATTCAGAAAAACTGTACTTCGGATTTTGAATTCTCATCTTTCCCTAAGGTAGAGATATGCAATACAATACTCTCTCATGATGCTGGGCAGTGGCACAGAGCAGCAGCTCCCAGTCAGCCCCATAATCGTGAGAGGAAATCATCGATATACATTACAACCACTCTGTACCCAATCAACCATTCTGTTTTCTACTTTCTGTAGAGTATTCAATAAATTACATGACTTTATTATAAAGTAGGCTTTGTGTTAGTTGATTGTGCCCAACTATAGGCTAATGTAAGTGTTCTGAGCAAGTTTAAGATAGGTTAGGCTAAGCTACCATCTTCTGTAAGTTAGGTGCATTAAATGCATTTTTGGTTTGTCATATTTTCAACTTATGATTTAGTCTTTAAGGATATAACCCCAACATAAGTGGAGGAAGGTCTGTGCTACATCAATAGGACATATATGTCCATACACCTAAGTGTGGATAAACAAATATCCACAGAGAAAGAGAGCAGTTGATATTTGTACAAGTCAACCTAAGAATTTTCTATCCAAGTACTCACTGACATCTGTAAATAAGAGGCCATCCTGAGATGATGGTGACACTATGGTTATATATCCATTGAAGGGGGGCAGAATATGCTACCCCAGAAGATGTCTCTTTGGCATAAAGATTATTTTGAATTCATTGTTGTTGAGAAGCAGCAGACACAGGCGAAGCTCTGGAACCAGAATAGAAGTTACGGTTCCATAAAGGAAATTCACATTTATAAAGGAAATCTCTGTTTAAAAGGACATCCCCCTGTCTGTACCAAGAGAAGGATGACTAAAATCATAAGAAATCATAAGAGAACCTTATCAATGGAGAAGGCAATGATTCAAATCTGCATAAAAAGCCTTATCCTTCTTTATTGTGCTTTTCCTGGTCACCTCATATCTGGCCTCTCTCCCAAACCCAACATTCTTCTTTTGTCTTTAGCTGAAGATAGTATTTAAGTGGGTGGCTTGGACCTTGGTGGGGGGGGGGGTAATTTCCCCAGGTAAATAGGAGGTGTACATATTAATAAACTTCTCTTTGTTTTTCTCTTGTTAATCTGTCTTTTATTATAGGAGGCCTCAACCAAGAATCTAGAAATGGTAAAGGGAAAAAATTATTTTTCCTCACATATACCACATACTCATTATATTTCAATATTAGGCCTTCAGCCAACTATTGTGTTTACTATAACCATCTCCTTAAAGAGGGCTACTGTGAAAAATAAAAAAAAAAATACCTATGTAAAAACAGAAACTCTTGTTTAGGTGCTAAATAATGAAGTTAATTGTTCACAAAATATATTGTTATGACTAGGTGATAGGTATGTTATAAATAAGATGATTAAGACAATGTTCCAACTTTCCTTATTGTTTTTGTTTTGAGACTTTATTAGCTTTGAATGTGACTTTGTAGATCAAATTGTGGGTGTCTAAACTCAATACTGAATTCAAAAATATATTAAGATCAATTACCAATGCTCTTGGAATAACCACACAATTATATCTCATTCAAATGCACGAAAAGAATGTATACATGTATGTGTAACTGGGTCACCATGCTGTACAGTAGAAAAAAATTGTATTGGGGAAATAACAATTTAAAAAATTAAAAATAAATAAAAAATAAACAAATGCACGGCATATATACATAGTCATTGAAGAGGACACAACTGTAGCAATTTAAACTAAATATCTGTTAAATAAGAATTGAGACTGTGACCACAAAGTTTTGACACTTAACACACTCTAATTAAGGCAATATTTAATGAACTAGTGGTTGTTACTATGAAAAATAATGAGCAAAATCTGGCCTTATCATTAGACAATTTCTTTAAAAATGAGACAAAATCATCAGTGAGGATTCAACCACCTAGTTAATTTCTGTCAACATTTTACTGACAAAAATGCCCTAATAGAATCCTTGACCTTCAATAAAGAGTTGAAACGCATCAAGCACAAATCATTAAGTATTTTTCAGAAGCATACAATAGCAATTTTGACATTTTACAAGGTCATTTTTCAGAAACATAAATGGATAAAGGTTTCATTCTGTAAAATCACAAACATAACTTTTATTAAATTGTATAAAATTAAAATTAATAAGGTCAATCACATTTCATGTTTTCTTTACTAGCATCAAAAACTATGTGACAAAAATAATTTAAATCAAATATCATCATTTTCATATTTCTGACTACTACACACCATTGTGAATGAAGTAGTACAAGGGGGAGGGAATTTTACTAGAGAATTTACTTCCAAAATAACTATTTTAGAGGAGTTTCCTGGCGGTCTAGTGTTTAGGATTTGGTGCTTTCATGGTTGTAGCCAGGGTTCAATCCCTGGTCTAGAAACTGAGATTTCACATCAAGCCACTATATGCTATGGTGCACCCCTCCCCCCACCCTAACAAATTAAATTTCAGCGCTCTCAGCTATTTGTCTTATGGTATTTTTGTCTCTTCGTGAAAAAGAGAGATAAATAAGCATATAACTTAAAATAGTACTTCATGAAAATCTAAAGTATAAGTACAGTAGAAACAACTTAATGATTTATAATAGTCTTTCTCTTTTTTCAAGGCTAGGTACTTAAATGGGACAAATCTTTGATTAAGTTTGGATTTTAAAAGGATGCCTGATTTTAACATTTTTTTTTCATTAACCAACATAGACTCAGAAAAATACACTCTTTAAGTATTAACTCTCTTAACCAATATAAGACCATACTCAAGTGATTAGTCTTTAGAGAAGGCTAAGCTAACACATTTCATTTGTTAACTGCCAATTGTCTCCTTTGCAAACTGTGATGTATGTATGTATAGCCATGATGAATTATACACAAAAATTGTCAATTGCCCATAGTGAACTTAACCCAATTTTATGTCAAATGTGGCTGAGGATATGCAGTGAAGCTTCAACTACTGAATAACCTCCCCAATCCTTCTCTCCAGGCCAGATAGCTCTCATGAGTTCCAGATCATATACTTTTCTAGTTACTGACCATCTCCAGCTGAGTATATTTAACAGGATCCACAGTTCATTCTGTCTTTCTCCTACTAAAGCTCAGATTCCTTCTGTACTATTCTCAATGGCTGGCACCCCAGATACCTCCAATAGTCCTATACTCCAAAGAATCTCAACCTGGTTGCCATTCACACCAACCCTTAGCAAATATGTTAAGATCACTAATGTTCCCCATGCTGCCATAACTAAGTTTTTTGCTGACCTCATCTGACTTAAGTT
This sequence comes from Sus scrofa, assembly GCF_054392235.1. Taxonomy (NCBI): domain Eukaryota; kingdom Metazoa; phylum Chordata; class Mammalia; order Artiodactyla; family Suidae; genus Sus; species Sus scrofa. The sequence continues at coordinate 89,014,540 of NC_139401.1, read as the reverse complement.
CCTGGCAATATTCTACCTGATTAAACCAGGCCCTTTTTTCTTCCTGAAATATTTTCCTCTTGGTTTTTAGTGACACATTTTCTTAATTTTGCTATGTCTTTTGTTGGCATTTCATTTGCTAGCTCTCCTCTTCCATCTGCCATTGAAATGTTGGTGTTTCTCAGCAATTAATCTTGGACCCTCTTTTTTTCCTGTCTCTAAAATTCTTCTTTAGGTAATCTCATCCATTCTCATTATATTAAATTCCATATACATGTAGATAAGCTCCCAATCTCTCTCTCAAACCCAAATATTCTTCTGAGCTCCAGTTTTCTGTACACAACTCCTATAGGACATGGCCAATAAATTATTTCATATCTCAAACTTAGTGTGTCAGAAACCTAATTTTTGTTTTTACTACTCTTCCTTAGCTCAGTAAGCAGCACCATCATCCTCCACATGGAAATCATATAAGATTTCTCTTTCCTCTTTCATCCCTCTTACCTCCACAGTTTAATGCCACTAATAACTGTTAATTTCACTTCCTAAATATTTAGTTCCCTCCTCTCCATCCCCACTGCCACAGCCTTAATTCAAGTCATTAAAATCTCTCAGATTATTGAAAAGCCTGTTAAATACCCTCCCATCAATCTTTCACTTTCCTATTGAAAGTGATCATTCTAAAATGCAATCTGATCATATACTGCAAACCCCTAATTAAAAATGCACTAAAGGTTAACCGTAGGTCATAATAAAAACATCCTTTACTAGTTGACTTCAACCTGTAATTTCCCTCCTATCCTTCACTCCACATTCTCTGGCAAAACATTTTATGTCTCACTCCCCAAAGTGTGATGCTTTATCATGCCTGCCCTTGTTCATGTTGTTTCATCAGCCCTGAATGTCCTTCTTTTTTGTGTGGTGATGGGGGCAACTACATAAACTTCAAGTCTCAATTCAAATCAATTGTTTTTCTTCCGAAAACTTACTGATTTTTAATTATTGTTCAATATATAGAGCAGATACTTCATGTATCTACTTCTCTTTGAGGAGGCAAATCCTTTCTTATTCATCTTGGTATACCTGAACTGTCAAGAACATGGCAGCCTGAGATGTAATACTGTCTCCAAAAGAGCCAACATATTAGCCTTTTGCTATTGTCCTACTTCACCAATAAACCCATAACAGGAGGTGCTTCCTCCTGCTGGATTAGCATGGAGCACCCTCTAGTGGACCACAATCAAAATGTCTTGTAACACTGGTGCAGTATCATTGATTCCAAGGTAAAATGCAAAGTTTTTTAGTTTTTCTCCATCCCTTCTCCCCTCCCAGGTCTTTGCAAATATGTTTTTGTTTGTTTTACTTTTATAAATATTGAAATTTGTGAATCCATTGCTTAAAAAAAACAAAAGAGATTCCATGTTTTCCCTATAATAAAGTTATTCTGACTTGCTTTCATTCCAACATGTGTTTTGACAGAGAAAGGGCACAGTAAAAGTTGCTGCTAGCAGAGGGGTAACTGCACAACACCTTGTATACAACCTCGGAAACAGTCATGATAGCAACATTGTTCACTGACTGAATTCTGTCAGGCAATGATTTGCTTGAGATCTTCTACCCAAGATCTCTCAACTAGGGGCAAATTTCTAGATCTTTTTTGATTCCCCACTTAGAGACATCCCAATGTTCTGCCTTTGTAGTAACTTCCACATAAGTCTTTCCTCACTTATTCTGCTCGTAGGCATTGGTCATATCACTACCCAACCCCATTCCCTGAGCTGTAACCAGTTGTGACACATGGATTACTATGGCTAATAAAAAGAAAAGCAAAATCAGATTGTCTAACAACATAAAAACATGAAAAAAAAACCTTAAATGAAAGGAACAAGAAAACCATTCTTCAAGGGAAGTGGCAGGGAAAAGATAAGCTGGTCATTCTGTACCATGTCTATGGTATAAAAGAGAAAAAAACATGGTGGTGTGAGATATAACATGTGTACTGTTATAAACTGTCATCCATTATTGGAATTTCATCAGGAAACTTCTGCTCTTGATGTCCTTCCCAAAATACTTTTAATTCGGAGCAAGTACCAAAGTACTCAAAAGGAAAATGGCAGATAATACAGCTTGTGTTAAAGAGAAAGTATACGTCCTTATCTCCTAGATGCTTTGATTATCTTGGTTATCACTGTTCTTTCTTCAATCACCTTTTGATGGTTCAATTGAGGTTTCATGCCAACTAACCAGTCAAAATGCAATCATCAACAATCTTCTTGTTTAATAGGTCCAAATGGATCCAATCTCCCTATACTCATCATATTAACATTTCAGACTCAACAGTGGTCCAGCAGCATGTACATCAAGTAATTCCCCTATACTTGTGAAACATATATCTATGAACTTTTAATCACTATTGGAAATCTCAGCTATTACAAAAATTCAGTTAGGGTGTAGGTCTTTTTGTGCTTGTCTACCTGGAGAGGTAAATATAGATTCCAGGAGAAAAAGACTAAGGGCAACTCCTCCGAAAGATGTAACAGACCAAATTTTTCATTACTTCCTTGCTGTATTCTAAGTATTTTGGAATACTTCTTCTAAAGAAACTGTTAAGTTGAGGCACAATAACTGCACTTAAGTTACACTGAAGTCTACACCATCCCTGTAGCTTAGAGACAGACAAAACAAATTGTTGGTTATATATGTGTTTACATATATACAATAAGCTGGTTCTTCCAGTCATCCATTATGGAAATGGAGTTTTTATAATACACTAACTTATAAAAGCACTACATTGATTAAAAAGAAAACCTCTTATACCTACTGATATGATGCTACTTTATCTCCAGTGAATAGCAAGAAAAAAATAGTAGTGATTTATGGCAGAGCAGGATGAAATGTTAAAGGAAAAACAATATTGAGGTAATTAGCAAATTCATAAATTATAGCATAGGAAAAAATGCCATGAAACAGAATAACTAGGTTTGAATCATCATTTCCCCATTTATTATTTGTGTTATCTTGGGCAAGTTATGTAACTTTACTGTGCCTTATTTTCCTCATATATAAAATGGGACAAATAACAGTAACTTCAAAGAGTTTATTGAGAAGATATACTGACTGCATGCACGTAAGAATTATAACAATGCTTGGCACAGAGTAAATGCTACATAAGTGTGAGCCATTACTATTATCACTTCCTTCCCAGCCTGCATTTGTGAGTTTATTTAAATTGGATTTTCTTTTTAATGTACAAGAGTACAATCATTCACCAAGAGGTCAGTAAGTATGCAAACTGCAATTAAGGATGCTGCATGTTGAAGTAAGGGGGTGCTGAGAAAAGAAAGGAAATGCTGAGATATATGCCAGATTCCAACGATATTGACATAATAATTACAGCAAATATAACTCTCCAGGTTAACATTTGCCTTATTCCCAACAAAGACAAATAATTAACCACCTTTAATGAAATTAGCTTCCTGCTAGCAAAGGAAAGGTAAAGAAGAGGCGAGAATAAATTAGCACAGAACAGGAAGCACTGCAGAATACACTTGGAGGGGAGTGTGTATAAAGGCCAGTAGTCATGCGTAGTGCTGTGTAGCATATGGCCAGACTGAGCTGCCTCTAGACACTATAACACTATTGCACAAATTAAACAAGTTAGATGTATACCTGTAGGTACATGGCTTGGCAAGTACAGCCTGTACCAAACTGCACCTCCCATTAATGGCTCAGCAGGGCATCCTTCTGCAGGGAACAACCAAAATGGAAGCCCGTGCCCTCTGGTACCATGCCCCTAGAAAGAGCTTCTCTAGAATACTGAAATGGAAAGACTGGGGTCTTCCAAATCCTGCGTGAAACACTTTTTGTACTGCTTAGTTTTCTGCTTTATCTAAGTTGAACTTGGCTTTTTCCCAGACTTAACAAAAAGCCCCAGAATGACCAATGAATTACTAAGCAGACCAGAATCTACTTTAGTAAAGGGCCTGCAAAAATGACTGAGATTTTATGTAGAAATGTAGAAAAGATATATAAATTGAAAGATTAGAGGAGAGAGGACAAGATGGCAGAGGAGTAGGGAGACAGGCTCGCCCTCTCCCACAAACACAACAAAAAAAGGCACATCTACAGAATAAATGACTCGCACAGAACAGCAACCAATCGCTGGCAGAGGAACCTAAACTCCAATAACGGCAAGAAGTTCGTGACATTATTGGGCAGAACGGAAGAAAAGAGGAGAGTGAGAGAAGGTGAATCCCAGCGGGACGGGAGCTCCCGAAAGGGAACTGCAGAGGAGAAAGGGATCCCACACCCTGGAAAGTCACCTACCGGGGGAAAGATCAAACGAACCGGAGCAATCTCCAGATGCAGAGAAGAGTGTAGCAGTAAGTCGGAGTACGGAAAAGCCGATCAAGAACCGAACGGACCATCTGAACTACGGGCACAGTCACCAAAAATTGAGACGCCTGGGTGGAGGCTGGGCACCGAGACCTCTGCTCCAGAGGTCAGTCCCAGGGCTGGGGGTGCGGGGCGGAGCGGAAACTGGTTGGGAGGTCTAGAAACCATTTGACGGGGCAGAGACTGCCTGGGAGACTAGAAAACAAAGCTGTCGCAGAGGAAGGGAGCAATACTCTAGGGGCGGGGAAGTGGAAAGCCACATCAGAGGGAACCTGGGAGAAGAGCCTGGTCTGCGCCCGTGCTGGGGAGGGGAGAGAAGAAGGGGTGGGTCCCCATAGAATACCCCCCATGCCACAGCAAGCTCACAGGCCCGCTAGCTAGCTGAAAGCTGTGCTTCCCAGTGCATCCCCTCCCCCCACCCCTGCCACTCCCTACGCTCTCACTGGACCTGGGGCTGCCTGCCATCCAGGAGGGCTGGCCTCAACAATTGCCTGAAGCCTACCACCGCAGGGGCTGTCCCTGCACAGGCCTGCTTGCCCTTTGGAGGGGCTACACTTCCGCAGAGCAGCACCAAACACCACCAGCCCCCGAGAAAAGGCCTGCAGCCCAAAAAACCTAGAACAAGCTTAGCCAGGCTGTGAATAGATCGGCCTAATTCTCGGACGGTTTTTCTGAGTCTGGTTGCCCCGGGGAGGAGCCTCTTGGGTCTCCAAGGGCCCTGCTACCCGCCCAAGCCCCCAGGGGGTGCCCTAGTGGATCAGCTGCATAGGACTGCCAGCTCCAGGCAGGACCCCCTGCAGCCCAGAAAAGCTGCAACAAGCCTGGCCGAGTTGGGAAAAGATCTCAGACGGTTTTTTTGAGTTGAGCTGCCCCGGGGAGGAACCTCTTGGGTCTCCAACGGCCCAGCTACCCGCCCAAGCCCCCAGGGGGTGCCCCACTCCCGTGAAATAACTGCTCAGCACCACCAGCCCCCTGGAAGAGCCCCTGCAGCCCAGAAAAGCTGCAACAAGCTCGGCCAGACTGTGAAAAGATCCGCCTACATTCTCAGGCTGTCCTTCTGAGTTGGGCTGCCCTAGGGAAGAGCCTCTTAGGTTCTCAGTGACCCGGATAGCTGCTCCAGCCCCCAGGGGGTGCTGCACTCCTGAGGAACAGCTGCCCAACACCGCCAACCCCGTGCAAGAACCCCACAGCCTAAAAACACCAGAGCAAGCTGGTGGACTTGGAGAAGAGACTTGTGGTTGCCTGATGGGAGGGGGAGGGAGTGGGAGGGATCGGGAGCTTGGGCTTATCAGACACAACTTAGAATAGATTTACAAGGAGATCCTGCTGAATAGCATTGAGAACTATGTCTAGATACTCATGTTGCAACAGAAGAAAGGGTGGGGGAAAAACTGTAATTGTAATGTATACATCTAAGGATAACTGACCCCCTTGCTGTACAGTGGGAAAATAAAAAAATAAATAAATTAAAAAAAAAAGAAAGATTAGTTTATTTGTACAACTTACAGAAGACACTAAAATATTTTGGTTACCCTTCTACATACAGATGCACATGTATGACTATACACATTTTGAAATCCCCATTATGATACCATATCTAAAAGACAAAAAAAGATTAGAATTGTGTGATCCCTTTTATACATTACTACTTCAAAATGTCAAATGATTTTAACACTGGAAACAGAAAAAAGAATGTAAGCTAAAAGATTTGTTCTGAAACTCTAATGTACTTACTTTCCAGTGGATCCCACTAATCAAATAAACCATGCTATATTAGATGTAAGATAGCATATCTCAATTGCAATATCCTTTTACATCATTAGAAGGCTGTTTGAAAAGATTATCATATAGAGAATTTACATTTTCTTTTTTAATACAATTTTCCAATGCTTTCACAAATCTAGTTGTTACACTCGTACTAAAACATCACTGTGCTAAATGGTAATGAAGAAAAATACTGCAAATGAATATATATCAATGGTCATGAATAAAGCTGGAAATCTCAACTAACCCATGAAGATTAAGATTTGGTGCTAAGTTTTCTGGGATAAAAAAGACAAGGAACTAATTTACAATCACAGTTGCTTTACTAATTCCATTCATTCTGTGAGACTAAGTTATCCGAGAAACAGTTGCTTAAGCATGAAACACCAAGAAATGAATGAGAAGGTCCTTTAGTACTTACCATAGATAATGCAGCCAAAGTAAGAACACTTTAAAAGTTAGGTGAACATTTTTGTCACATGTGTATAATCTAGTTTGTCAATTTCCCAATAATTAATAAATGCTGGATTTACTCTCAACTCCTAGAACAAGGTGATGCATAATGTTTTACAATTTCCTGGATAGTGGGTATTATTTCTATCTGGAAAGTGGAGTTTGGAATATGGTGCTTCAAGCCATTTAGCAGCAAATCCAAAAGAAATGACCTACATTTCTTTCTGAACTCGACATACGGTTTTTATCAGTATACTTTTGGTGCCCCTCAGGCACACAAAGAAAGTAAAGATCTTCCTTAGATCACAGATTTAGTTGGAATGAGAATAAAATTTGCTGTTCACCAGAGCAAAATGGTTCATTCATAATTAATTCACACGTAGTACACAGTATGACCTCAGCCTAGAGTAAATCAAAAGAAACACTTAAAAGTGCAGTGTTCATTTGACCGAATATTTAAACACACAGAAAAAAGTAAAGGTTGTCTTTACAGCCAAATCAAAAGAGGCACAAACCCCCAGAGTTGAAGCGAAGGTTAATGCCAAAGCAATGTATCTTATTTCCATGTCTCAACACTGAACTAATTTGAGCTACAATGTACTTCCTACCTTTGGAAATATTAGCCTAGTACATGCAAAGATGGTTTTATTTTTATTACCACATTTTTAAATCTTCTGACCACTTTTTCTGTCAACATCACCCCTCTCAGCCTTTTCTGATTCAGTGGCTAGAACAGGATATTCATTGTACAGTAAGGACTTTACTTGGCTCAAGCCCCAAACATACAAGTGATCAATGATCCCTTGTGTTTTCCTTACCCTAGGTACTCAACCCATCAACCATCCCCTTTGGCTTCTGCTTCTGAATATCTTTTTTAAATTCCCCAATTTATGTGCTTTTAAATTACTTCCCTCGGCAATGCCCTGATGGCCTAGCTGTTAAGGATCCAGCATTGCCACTGATGTGGCTTGGGTTCAATCCCAGGACCAGGAACTTCCGCATGCTGTGAGAACAGCAAAAAAAAAAAAAAAAAAAAAATTACTTCCCTTAACCATTACACTTAATCCTCCACTTAAGGAATTCTCTATCATATTACTATATTTTATTGTCTCTACAATATGTAACACCATCTGAAATTCATATTAATTTAATGACATGCTTATTATTGTATTGCTTCTGTTAGACTGCGAGTCAAAATCACATCACCTTTTTTTTTCCATAGATGATTTTTTCATTGAAGTATAGTTGATTTACAATGTTGTGTTAATTTCTGCTGGGCAGCAAAGTATTTCAGTTTGATATTTTATATATATATACATATATACATATACACACACACACACTTTTTTAAATATTCTTTTCCATTATGGTTTATCATAGGACACTGAATATAGTTCTCTGTGCCATACAATAGGACCCTGTTGTTTATCCTCTCCATGTATATTGGCTTGTATCTGCTCACCCCAACCTCCCACTTCATACTTCCCCCAACTATCTTAATTATAGCTATACCCCCTCCCCCTTACCCAAGGTGTAGACAAGCATATTGCACAGAGTAGGTGCTTAACATTTTTATCTGTGAATACAAGAATGCATAGAAATATAAATTTACAGATTACTATTAATGGATTAATAGTTAATAAGAAAGACTAGTACTTACTTCTTAAAAACAAAAAATATATTGTTGAGAAAATATAAGCAGTTCCCTCAAAAAAAAACATCCAATCACTGTATTAATTTTGTAAACCAAATGCCATAGTGAGGTGACAAGCAGACCATATCACTCCTAAAAGTCTTTATCACAAACTTAGTTTTTCTTTTATTGGACACTCTAATTACTATCATTTTCATTCTCATTTCCAAACCTCAAAATATAAGTCAACGCCAAAGTTTACTGGAACTTTCTGGTCATACTGAGCCCTAGGAAGCAACAAGAGGACGCAGATAAAAATAGGGCAGAAATATGAGAATAATTATGCAGAAAGTTTCTGGAAAACACTGTCCATCATTGGATATCATTGGCTACTGTTTTGTTAACACAAAATAGTTTAAGCATGTCTAACCACCACCACCAAAATAATTCAGATCTTAAGAAATTTTTTTGTGTGTGTGTTCATGTACTTTATCAATTGGTATAAATTCTGTTTTAAACTAGATCTGCTTTTCCTTTATTTTATTTTTTTTTTTTATTTTCCCACTGTAGAGCAAGGGGGTCAGGTTATCCTTACATGCATACATTGCAATTACAGTTTTTTCCCCCACCCTTTCTTCTGTTGCAACATGAGTATCTAGACATAGTTCTCAATGCTATTCAGCAGGATCTCCTTGTAAATCTATTCTAAGTTGTGTCTGATAAGCCCAAGCTCCCGATCCCTCCCACTCCCTCCCCCTCCCATCAGGCAACCACAAGTCTCTTCTCCAAGTCCATGATTTTCTTTTCTGAGGAGATGTTCATTTGTGCTAGATATTAGATTCCAGTTATAAGTGATATCATATGGTATTTGTCTTTGTCTTTCTGGCTCATTTCACTCAGGATGAGAGTCTCTAGTTCCATCCATGTTGCTGCAAATGGCATGATGTCATCCTTTTTTATGGCTGAGTAGTATTCCATTGTGTATATATACCACCTCTTCCGAATCCAATCCTCTGTCGATGGACATTTGGATTGTTTCCATGTCCTGGCTATTGTGAATAGTGCTGCAATGAACATGCGGGTGCGTGTGTCTCTTTTAAGTAGAGCTTTGTCCGGATAGATGCCCAAGAGTGGGATTGCGGGGTCATATGGAAGTTCTATGGATAGATTTCTAAGGTATCTCCAAACTGTTCTCCATAGTGGCTGTACCAGTTGACATTCCCACCAACAGTGCAGGAGGGTTCCCTTTTCTCCACAGCCCCTCCAGCACTTGCCATTTGTGGATTTATTAATGATGGCCATTCTGACTGGTGTGAGGTGGTATCTCATGGTAGTTTTGATTTGCATTTCTCCTATAATCAGCGATGTTGAGCATTTTTTCATGTGTTTGCTGGCCATCTGTATATCTTCTTTGGAGAAATGTCTATTCAGGTCTTTTGCCCATTTTTCCATTGATTGATTGGTTTTTTTGCTGTTGGGTTGTATAAGTTGTTTATATATTCTAGAGATTAAGCCCTTGTCAGTTGCATCATTTGAAACTGTTTTCTCCCATTCTGTAAGTTGTCTTTTTGTTTTCTTTTTGGTTTCCTTTGCTGTGCAAAAGCTTTTCAGTTTGATGAGGTCCCATGGGTTTATTTTTGCTCTAGTTTCTATTGCTTTGGGAGACTGACCTGAGAAAATATTCATGAGGTTGATGTCAGAGAGTGTTTTGCCTATGTTTTCTTCTAGGAGTTTGATGGTGTCCTGTCGTATATTTAAGTCTTTCAGCCATTTGGAGTTTATTTTTGTGCATGGTGTGAGGGTGTGTTCTAGTTTCATTGCTTTGCATGCAGCTGTCCAGGTTTCCCAGCAATGCTTGCTGAATAGACTTTCCTTTTCCCATTTTATGGTCTTGCCTCCCTTGTCAAAGATTAATGGACCATACGTGTCAGGGTTTATTTCCGGGTTCTCTATTCTCTTCCATTGGTCAGTCTGTCTGTTTTCATACCAGTACCACACTGTTTTGATGACTGTGGCTTTGTAGTATTTCTTGAAGTCTGGGAGAGTTATGCCTCCTGCTTGGTTTTTGTTTCACAGGATTGCTTTGGCGATTCTGGGTCTTTTGTGGTTCCATATAAATGTTTGGATTGTTTGTTCTAGTTCTGTGAAAAATGTCATGGGTAATTTGATAGGGATTGCATTGAATCTGTAGATTGCTTTGGGTAGGATGGACATTTTTACAATATTGATTTTCCCAATCCAGGAACATGGAATATCTTTCCATTTCTTTACTTCTTCTTTGATTTCTTTGATTAAAGTTTTATAGTTCTCGGCATATAGGTCCTTCACCTCTTTGGTCAGGTGTATTCCGAGGTATTTGATTTTGTGAGGTGCAATTTTAAAAGGTATCATATTTTTGTATTCCTTTTCTAATGTTCCATTGCTGGTATACAGAAATGCAACTGACTTCTGAATGTTAATCTTATGTCCTGCCACTTTGCTGAGTTTATTAATCAGTTCAAGTAGTTTTGGGGTTGAGTCCTTAGGGTTTTCTAGGTATGGAATCATATCATCTGCATACAGTGACAGTTTGATCTCTTCTCTTCCTATTTGGATGCCTTTGATTTCTTTTGTTTGTCTAATTGCTGTGGCTAAGACTTCCAAAACTATGTTGAAGAGCAGTGGTGAGAGTGGGCATCCCTGTCTTGTTCCAGATTTGAGTGAGAAGGCTTTCAGTTTTTCCCCATTGAGGATTATATTTGCTGTGGGTTTATCATAAATGGCTTTGATTATATTCAGGAATGTTCCCTCTATACCCACTTTGGCGAGGGTCTTGATCATGAATGGATGTTGAACTTTGTCAAATGCTTTTTCTGCGTCTATTGAGATGATCATATGATTTTTGACCCTTTTTTTGTTAATGTGGTATTTGATGCTGATTGATTTGCGTATGTTGAACCATCCTTGTGAACCTGGGGTGAACCCAACCTGGTCATGGTGTATAATTTTTTTGGTATGTTGTTGGATTCGGTTGGCTAAGATTTTGTTGAGAATTTTTGCATCTATATTCATCAATGACATTGGCCTTATAGTTTTCTTTTTTGGTGGTATCTCTGTCTGGTTTTGGAATGAGGGTGATGATGGCCTCATAGAATGTCTTTGGGAGTATTCCTTCTTCTTCAACCTTTTGAAAGAGTTTAAGGAGGATGGGCACCAATTCCTCTTTATATGTTTGATAGAATTCACCTGTGAAGCCGTCTGGTCCTGGACTTTTCAGATCTCAAGAAATTTTTGAAGGTAATAGAAGAAATAGTTACATTGACTTTAAGTAAGCAAGCAGGGTTGAAAGTACAGAAATACAGGGATGCTGTTACAGCAAAATGAGATAAACAAAATCCTTTTCCACCACTGAGAATTCACAGTTACTCATTCTATGGGTCACAGGCCTAATGGAGCAATAAGCATTCTGAGAAAACTAATAGTGTATAGCATATGATAGAAATTCAATACATATTTGTTGAATGAGAAAATAAGACAAGGAAGACATAGACACGACGGCAGCTTGGAGGAATTGCTAGAGTAATGCTGTTATCTCATTGTTACAGTAAATTAGTCTTTGTGTAGGCCATCACTTCTTATTATTAATACCTACACATGAAAATATAGCTCCCAATACCCAAGCATCAGTGGATCCAAGTTTTGTGAAACATAAATTTGTCACCATATTGTTCATGCAGGTATCTGGATCCCCTGGGAGATGGCTGACTGCACCCCTGAGGGAAACGGGAAAAGGGACTATTTTACAAAGCTTAGCAACATTGAATTTAGACATGTTATTATGTGTAAGCTTTATAAAAAATTATTTCATTTTTCACTAAAATTTAGTCTCAGAAAGTCTTTAATCACTGCTTAGTAATGAATATTAGCAGGGACTATCTCTCGGGAAATGTATTGCCCACAACTAGCAAATTCTGTACAGTAGTGAGCATATTAATATATTAAATGTATTAGGTGGTTTATTTATAGCTGGTGCCTTCACTAAAAGTTATTAGTTCATCAAAATATGTCTGTTTTGACTGGCAAAGAGCTGTCTAATATTACATGTGCCCCAGTTTCCCACCCCTATATAGTAAAGGAAATAGGTTGCTTTAATTCTATATAATTCAGAGCACACATCCCCAAAAACGAAGGCTTTATTAAAACGGCCATTGCTTAAGTTTTATAGTTCTATTACTCAGTTATATGTAACATAAATAATAAAGCAGGGAATATTTCCATTTCCTCTCAAAGGATCACAATGATGAATTTTAATATGATAAGTAAATTACTGATATTCTATAAGCAGCCTTCCTACAAACTCCAGTGTCTTAGCAACTGTGTTAGTTTCTACACAGAGAGTCGCTTGGTTCCAAGGTAAATTTCCTTAATGACAATGTTAAGGCTAAGATTTGTTCAGAATGCTCAAAGCAACTTGATTCTAGGTAATTACTGATAGGTTTCATTATTCATATGTGCAACCATTAATATGCTGCAAATGCACATATTATTAATACCACTATGCATCAAACCTCATTTATATAACTCCTTTTGATGATTCAAATTTAAAATATTAAACCCTCTCATCTGACCTTAATTCAAAATTGGAAATAGCAGAAAATTTGAAGGGAATGCCCATGGATACCAAACATTTTAGCAAGCCAGTACTGATGGACATTAAACAGAATGATTCTTATAAATGATTGGGTGCTTTCCATACAAAAAATAAAAATGGCATAGCATGATTTCAATTTAAAACTAATTTGATAAAAACTGTTATAAAATTAAGCTTTCCACAATTTTTCAAATGGTTTATACACTTTCAGTAACTTGGTTAAAGCAATCTATTTGAAATAGTATAAAAAATGTATGTTGATAAGTTGACATCGATTTCTTTCAGTCAAAGAAATATGTCATGCCTGCAACTGCTATACACAGTCACCTCCAGCATACATTTGGAAATGACCTTGAAACTCAAAACTCCACACTTGAAAAGACTATTAGGAAAGCATTAATATTTATATTATGGGTGTGAAATGTAATTTAGGTACCTATATTATAATATTTCTGGGAGTAAGATGAACTGGAGGCCCTCAGGAAGAGAGGAGAATATTATATACTGAATCTAACTCCCTCCATTTAGTAAGATATACGTATGTGTGTGTATATATGATATTATACACACACACTATATCAAATGCACAACATAGTGTATCTGTTAAGAATCCTCAGCTTTTAACAGATGAGTGAAATACACTTGCAAAACATTTTGCAGTAATTCCTAATAAAAGAAATTCTGGGAGTTCCTGTGTTGGCGCAGCAGAAGTGAATCCGACTAGGAACCATGAGGGTATGGGTTCGATCCCTGGCCTCATTCAGCAGGTTAAGGATCCAGCGTTGCTGTGAGCTGTGGTGTAGGTCGCAGATGCGGCTCAGATCTGGCATTGCTGTGGCTGTGTGTAGGCCGGCAGCTGTAGCTCCAATAAGACCCCTAGCCTGGGAACCTCCATATGCCACAGGTGCGGCCCTAAAAAGACAAAAAAACAAAAACACAAACACTGGAACACTTCCTACAGAGCAGTTACAATAGGAAAGTCTTTTTGGAAAGAATGAATATAGAGTTGAAAGGGTTAAAACAACAACAGCAACTTGTTGAGTTTTTCATGTCCTTCCCAAATTGCAAATATCACCTTTAAGATGATTCAAAAACAAGTACACTTAGACACCAAGAATGAATAATATTATTCAGACTCCGAAGCAGCTCAGAAATGTGGATGGTCTGGAAATTCTCTCACAGCCAGCATATATTACTGAACCAGACTCTCTTTCTTGCTGTCACACCCATTCTGGCTTCCAAACAAACCCTAGACCTGCCTGGGCATGTATCGGGAAGGTGGAAAGGGACTCTGGTTCTATGATGTATATACTTCACGAATGTATAAAAAAGAGCCATATGTTACCAGTCCTATAACTGACTGAGCCAGTCAGTTTATAAAGTAAGGGCATTGGTTTCAAACTCAACTTTGTTATCTACTACCCTTGTTACCTTTGGGCAAGTCACTTGATCTTCCTATAACTCAGTTTTCTGATGTACATAACTGGAGAAAACAACTTCATCTCATAGGTTTTCTTTCTTGAGGATTAATTAAATGATTGAATATATGTAAAAAGTTCAGAAGACCATATGGTATGTAACAAATGCTTTGTGAATCAGCTCCTCTGTGTGTCTATATCCATTCTCCTATTGATAAATGCTGAAGTCCTAGTTCACATATAAGTTCCTGGTTGTCACCTGCTGAGTGGCTAAGAAATGCAGAGTACCCTCAGCAACCAGCCAATGGAATGCTCACAGACCAAACTGAATCCACTATAGATCATGAGTGAATTTGTTTTACATAGATGTATCACAATTGTAACCATACCAATCTTGAAGTGTTTGTTGGACCCTTACCAACAATACTGCTATTGCTATAAGAGACAAAAAATGGAGATGGGAGAATTAAGACAATCTACAAAAAGAGAGTCTTACAATTTAAAATAACACCCCATACATGGCAAACCCATTGTAATTCTTATGACCGTGAAGAAATTCAATAGTAGATACAGGGATTTCTGTAATGTACAGTCCAGAAGAAACTTAAAGCATGAGAGAGGACCAATGTAGGTTTCCCAAAGGCCAAGAGTACATTTTTCTCTCTGCTAACAAAAGTTTAAAATTATCTTTGAAAAATTTTTAAACAAGCCCCAGTAGATCTGACCAAAGGAAAGTTATTCTCATAGCTTCTTTTGTTTCTTACTCCCAATTCAAAATAACCCCACAAATAAGCCTGAGTTAAATATACTGTAGTACAAGAGAAAAAGCACTATAAAAACACTTAATTGCCTTTACCTTCTATTTATACTCTCGAAAGTTCCATACACTCTTCCACTTTGTTAAAGTAGGTAACTGAGACCTATCACACGTCATATATACTAAATTATAAAAAGATTACATGTTTATAGTCACTTGCAATGTCTATAAAAACCAGAGCAAACTCTTAAGACAATTACTTTATTAGATGCTGAAGTCTAGTCTAATTTAATAAACTTATTTATTGGTAATAATTGCCAAGCAAATATTATGCAATATATAAATGTTGATACATAAATATAATCTGTCCACCAAGGAAACTAAAAATGGTATTTTGAAAAACATAATTAAATCTAAGAGAGCTGATAATAATAGCTGACGATAATGAGCAATTGCTTCAACATCTCTGAAGGTATGAAGATATGTAGACTAGCACTAAAACAAAGTGAAAATGATACCATAATATTAGGATAATGATGAAAAGGCTTTGTACAAGTGACTATCTCTCTCAACAAAAGCTTAATATATTCACTTATGTTCCTGAAAAATAAAAAAAATAAGAATTTACTGACATATTTTTTTTAATTTATTTTTTTTCCCCACTGTACAGCAAGGGGATCAAGTTATCCTTACATGTATACATTTTCCCCCCACCCTTGTTCTGTTGTAATATGAGTATCTAGACATAGTTCTCAATGCTACTCAGCAGGATCTCCTTGTAAATCTATTTTAAGTTGTGTCTGATAAGCCCAAGCTCCTGACATATTTTTCTAAACAAAATTAATGACATATTGTTACATCCTGAACTGGTAAAGTAATAAATTTAAAAAGCACTTAAGTAAGTCTTCAATATTAAACAATGTAAGAACCCTATAGTATGAAGCTGTTCTCAGGCAAGGCTACTGCAGAAAGCAAATGCTACCAAATTCATATATACTATATATATCAAATTGTTTAACGTGGTTATAACACCACACCAAAATTATGAGTTCAACGCTTACTGGGTCAGTTACCTTGGTTCTACATCACAGACACAAACTTTCCCCCTAACCTATAGTCACCATAAATGAGTATCACTGGTCAGAAGAAGCATTAGGCAAAAATAGATGAAATGATTAGCTTAAAAAATTCCTACCACTGGAAATTAAAAGAGTTATCATGTCCTATTAATTATGATGGGTAGCACAATCCTTTTATAAGGATGACTGACATTAGTACACCAAGTAACTGACATATTTTAACAAGCAGAAAATAGTATGAAATACATCGCTGCTTTCATAGCAGAAAGTATTTTATATATTAGTGAACCTAAAAAACAATATGGCTGACTAGAAGTCATCTCAGGAAAGGGTAAAAAATTCTAAGTTTTTAAGAAATTGTTAATTCTAAAGGAATCCCTTGACTAAGTTATAGCTCAGTCTGAAATATTAAAAAAGGACTAGAGGAGTTCCCGTCGTGGCGCAGTGGTTAACGAATCCGACTAGGAACCATGAGGTTGCGGGTTCGGTCCCTGCCCTTGCTCAGTGGGTTAACGATCCGGCGTTGCTGTGAGCTGTGGTGTAGGTTGCAGATGCAGCTCGGATCCCGAGTTGCTGTGGCTCTGGCGTAGGCCAGTGCCCACAGCTCCAATTCAACCCCTAGCCTGGGAACCTCCATATGCCGCGGGAGCGGCCCAAAGAAATAGCAAAAAAAAAAAAAAAAGGACTAGATGTGTCAAGTCCTGTTTCAAATCTAAGAAATTAATTGCCTATAACTTTATCTTTGTATGTCTTTATAAAGAACTTAATTTATATACTAAAATGGATTAGGAAGTTGTGTAATACCAAATGATCTTATTATTAATAAAATGTCTATAATTATGATACAAGGATTTTAGAACCACATTCTATTCCATCATATAGATATATCAACATTTGATAATAAATTATTAAAAAGTTGACAGCATTTGGAAAACAAAAGCATGTGAAATGCAATAAAAATGCCAATTATTAACAGGAATTTGATCTGATTGGTGCTGAAAGAGCAAATAGTACATAAAACCTAGGAGAGGAGTGATACCATTGCTATTATTCCTGTTAATGGAACAAAGGTACCTAATCACACCAGCTTCTCTTTTCAAAGAAAATTACAAATACCCTAATAGTATCACATGTCACAGAGCAGTTACTTCTGCTGCCTTCTATTAAAAGCAATTACATGCTAGGAAACAACACATTGCCCACACATTGCCAGGAGCATGTTATCAGTCTATTCTTATCACATGAAGCCAGACACAGTCAACTCTCGCAGTAAGCCATTCGCATGGAGGGAACACTGATAATCCATAATAGTTATATTTGCCATTTGAATGTATCACATGGTTTGTTTAAGCTCCTATAAAATTAATTTAAATTAAAAATATGATTCTTAAGCCTGCATCGATAGACGACAAAAGAGCATGAGGAAATGGTGCTGGGGAGGCAGGGAAAGATCAGACTACTAGTAATATTTGATCATGGACAAACCATAGGCAGATCACACATACGTGGAGAACTTAGCCAAGAGTGGCTAGGAACTTCAACACATTTTCCCTCTTTATAGATTGGTTTTATATTGGGAGCTATGTTCTTCCAGACACTGAAATTTTTTTTTAATTGAGTAAATATTCATTTAGTTTTGTCACTTTATGAGTATAATTTTACTGAGTCCAATTAATAGAAATATATTAATAGTCTACATAATTAGGTAAAATTGAGTACACAAGAGTAAAATACTTCAAAGGGCAAGATGACACAAATAGCCTGTGTCCTGTGAGATAGACAAGCAGATCTCGAATTGAGGATTTGGAAACTAGGACTTTTTTTTTTAATTGAAGTACAGTTGATTTAGATAACAGAGATTTAACAGGCACAATCATACTACAGAGAAACGCAGTAGTGTTGAAAAGCACAGTCTGCAGGTTCAGGCTTGTTTTAATGTACCCTATTTCCATAAATTTACCCACAGAGTATGCAGAGTAAAGCAGTGAAGCACGTAGGCTGTGGAACGCTTGGGCTGCTTGAGCTTGATTTCCATCTCCGCTGTGCTCATCTGCAAAATGGCTACAATAATAGTACTTACAGCATAGGCTAGATGAAAAAATTAAACATAATAATCCATGGAAAACACTTAAACTCTCTGGCATACAGCAAGTGCTCAACAAATATTAACATTTATAATTGTTAAAACTGGTAGTCTTGTTGAGTTGGTAATATACATTTATCTTCATTCTCACAAAACTCAGATTGATGGCTTTTCTGTTTTAATGATCATTATTCTACTTTATAAAGGTTGTTTAAATAGAGACAATAAGAAATTAGCTAGTTTCTTTACGGTCAAACAACAAATCAGGAAATAGACAATCACTTTAGCACACTAAACTTCTATTTATTGAAGTAGACCAACCAAATATTTTAAAACTTTATTGACTAAACCAATCATAGGTTGGATTTCACATTTGAAAATTTTAACACAGACACAAACACACACACACAGACACACACACACACACACACTCTCTCTCTCTCTCAAAATGAAGTGAATTACTACATCATAGAAACTTAAATGCAAATTAGCTTTAACAAACTACCACAGCCAGATTCAATTACGTAGATCTCTGGTATTTAATCAGTTATAAGAAGGATTTTCACAAAACAGATTCTTTTACATATATCACTGAATGAATCATTAAATACACACACACTTCCTACCATGTGCCTAAATTTTGGGTTAGCACCCATACGACGAAATTAAGTACACATAACTGTAATTCACTTGGGTGTTCACTGAACACACTAAAATTTGCCAGAAGCTGTACCATATTCTGGGAAATAACAATAAACAAAACAGAAACATTTCTTTCTGCTTTCAAGAAGTTCAGTGTCTAATGGGCAGTCAAATGAACGAAGACAATTATATAATGTATTATGAAAACCGCATTCTGACAGAAGTGTCATCTAAATAGAGACTAAATGAAGAATTGGTGAAGGTCCAGAAAGAAGTTGCAAAGTCTTGCAAGTGTCTCTGCTCCAGGAACAAAAGAGTTTAGTCTAAGAATATTTTAGGGGGAGTGAAGAAGCAAATCACCTTGAAAGACATTAGTTTAAATGTCCCCTTGAAAATAAAATGGGTGGTCGGTGAAATGTTCCAAGAGTGCCATGCTAATTTATACTTTAGAAAGAAAATCGTATTAGGTTGTAAAAAACTGATTGCAAGGAAAGACCTGAAGGCAGACACCACTTAGGATTCTGTTGAAGTCATCAAGGAGAGAGATGTCATTGCACTTGTAATTACTGAGAAATTAAATTGTATATATCCATATGGTTGGCAGCTTCTGAAATGGGTCCCGAATGCACTCTGTCTCCTGGTATTCATGGCCTTGAGTAATTTCTTCCCCATGTGTGTGAGGGCTAGACCTAGTTAATTGCTGCCAATGGTGAAATCGGATTACAAAACACTGACTTCCTTTTTGCTTTCATTTTCTCTTCACTTCTGGGCATGCACTGCCTTTTGTGAGCTGCACTACTGGGAGCCCCATGAGGCAAGGAACTGAGAGCAGCCTCTAGACAACAGCCAGAAAAGAAAAATGGAGGTCCTCAGTGCAATAATCCTGGAGAAACTGAATGCTGTCAAAAATTATACAGGTGAGCTTAAAAACAAACATCCCCCACTTGATCCTTCAGATAAAACCACAACCCTAACACCACCACTTATGCAGCCTTATGAGGGACCCTGAGCAAAAAGACTCATCTGAGCTCTGCCAAAACTCCAGAAACTGTGAAAAAATAAATGTGTGTTCCTTTAAGTTGCTAAATTTTGGAATAATTTGTTATGTAGCTATAGGAAATTAACATTATCCACAACAATAAAATAAAAAGGTAAAATTCTTTCAACATGATAGTCACACAAAAATGTGCATCTGTTTTTTAGAGTAATTGTATTACTAAAAAACTTGTGTTAAAATGGAAGTGATACTTTTAAGTTATAATTTTGAATTTCTTGGATCATCTTCCATACAGTGTCTGAAGGGCACTTAATTTAGCTCACTCAATCAACACACCTTACGAGGTGTTAAACATTGTTTTAAAATAATGATATACTCATAGAGAAATTTGTGATTGCCAGAGGTGGGGCAGTGTAAAGCAATAGGGTGAGGATGGACAAAAGATACAAATTTCCAGTTATAAAATAAATATGTTCTGGGGATGTAATGAAGAGTGTAACAACTATAGTGAATAATACTTTACTGTATATTTGAGAGTTGCTAAGAGAGTAAATCTTAAAAGTTCCCATTACAAGGAAAAGAATTTATAACTATGCGAGGTGATGGATGTTAACAAAACTCACTGTCCGTGGTAATAATTTTGCCACATTCATATATCAATCATCATATCATTATGTTGTACACCCTAAACTTACACATTATATGTCAATTATACTACAATAAAATTGGAAAAAATAAAAAAACTACAACAAAACCCAAAAAATAACAATATGAATATAATTTTTAATAATAATACCAAAACTATAGTTAAAAATTAGGGGAAACAAGATAATACCCAGATATTATTGAATAACATATTAAAAATAAACAATTTACTTTCATCAACAAGGACTGACCAAAGGGATTACTTATATATAATGCTTCAGAAAAGCTGCCAGATTTGCACTTCCCTAAATTAAATATATTTCTCTTAAACAAATCAGAGAAACCTCTCACTCTTACTTCTTACATCATGCAAAATATACATAGCCTGGAACTGGTTTAACTGCCATCAATATACAGCATGAACAAAACATGCCCTTTTATAGTTTGATATAGCTGTGGTTAAAAATTCCACTGGATTTCAATGTAAATAATTTCTATTTGCCAAAATACAACTAATTTAGCTTGAATAATAATTCTAAATGTGAGTGAGTATCTGTGTGAATTGTACATGCTTCCACCGAACACCTGTTATTGTGCTTAATTCATACAATGTTTAGAAGCAAAAATTACTAAAATGGGGAGAGACAGTCTCACTAACTCATAGCTAAAAAGTGTCATATTAAAATAACACGAGGTGTCTATAATGTTATAAAGCTAACCTCAAAGGAGCCATGTGAAAAATTGATTTCATTACTTTATGTATCCCATGTATATTGATATACCCTTACCAAATGCCTAATGACATGAAGACCACATCCCTTCATTCATTATTAGAAGAGACAGACCACAAGTCATAGCAGTGCTTTACAACTGATAGGTTCTTTGCAGAAAATGTCTTAAAAAAAATCTTAGCCATACAAAAAATAATCTTGTTCCCTGCCAAAAATACAACTTCCTAGCTTTGGTTTAAGTTCTAAAGAAGCATCTTCAGCACCAGAATAATAAGAGGATTATGCATTTCACAAGATAACATATGTGAAACTAAAGCTTTAAAAAGGGATCAGTTAACTATGCAACAAAACGTTCAGATTACTAAGAGCATAAAAGCCACTTAACAATGCAAGGAGGTAATTAAAGAATAAACCTGGGTTCAAAACTCAGCTTTGCCACTTAGTAGTTATGTAAACAAGCTACACTGCCTCATCTTCCACAGTGTCAGTTTCTTCTATAAAGCAATAATGCAGGTATCTAGGGTTGGTGTGAGGGCTAAATGAGATATGAATTTAAAATGCTTATCACAGCTCATGGGACATAGCAAATGCTTAATAAGTGTTCTACTATTGTTATTATTATGATTGCTATTAGTAGTAGTAATAGGAGTGATGGTGTAGGTAGCAGAAGTGGTGCAGTCACCACACCATCACCAACATATAAAGAAAGAGCTATTTTGAAGCTTACTCATTGAGAAGGCTGAAGATACACTGTTTCCAATTCTCTCTACAATTAGTGACTCTTATAATGAAACAATGGCATATATCTCTGGTTCATGAATTCCTTGTTATCTCTTCTACATGAAAGAGGTGACTGATTGATGCCAGAACATGCCAATGGAAATAAAAGCATGTGTTACCATAAATTAAATCACCTAAAATGTTCACAATAAAAAGGTTTTCTGATAAGGTGATAAGGATAATTAGTTTATAGAGAGAAACGCAAATAATTTAGATATAATAAAAAAGGAGGAAATTATATACACATTATGTATGGTAGTTGGTTGCCTGAAAAAATTAAAGCCTTCTCCATATTAAAGCTTACACTACAGAGCATGCATATTATGTCATTAAAATGACAAATTATTTGTTAGGACACCAGCTCTCTCGGGACACTTTAGAACCATTTATGGGGGTATGCACACTGAAAATGACATCTAATTATTTTCAAGTCAATTTCAGTAATTTCTACATTATGAAGACAGAGGTGAACTCAGTTTTAACACTTTTTTTGTGCTTTACATTCCTTCACTATATATATAAGACTCTATTAAGCAAGCAAACAAGGATGGGTATTTTCAAAAGCTGATTGTAAGACTAAGAAACACAGTTTATCTACTTAAAAGAGACACGTGCACCCGCATGTTCATTGCAGCACTATTCACAATAGCCAAGACATGGAAACAACCCAAATGTCCATCGACAGAGGATTGGATTCGGAAGAGGTGGTATATATACACAATGGAATACTACTCAGCCATAAAAAAAGAATGACATAATGCCATTTGCAGCAACATGGATGGAGCTAGAGAATCTCATCCTGAGTGAAATGAGCCAGAAAGACAAAGACAAATACCATATGATATCACTTATAACTGGAATCTAATATCTAGCACAAATGAACGTCTCCTCAGAAAAGAAAATCATGGACTTGGAAAAGAGACTTGTGGCTGCCTGATGGGAGGGGGAGGGAGTGGGAGGGATCGGGAGCTTGGGCTTATCAGACACAACTTAGAATAGATTTACAAGGAGATCCTGCTGAATAGCATTGAGAACTATGTCTAAATACTCATGTTGCAACAGAAGAAAGGGTGGGGGAAAAATGTAATTGTAATGTATACATGTAAGGATAACCTGACCCCCTTGCTGTACAGTGGGAAAATTAAAAAAAAAATTATAATAAAAAAAAAAAGAAACACAGTTTAAAATATGATACTAGAGGAGAAGTACTTTTACGTAAATAAGTCTTAATACTCAGTTCCAATACAATTTTCAAGGTAGGCCAATATTTCAAGCACTGCAAAATGATATTTAGATGCATTTAAATATTTATAGAACCTCAATTTTTCTATTATTAAAGTAAAACTGCACTACAGAAATATATTATTGAAGACACTAAATTTCATTAACCTTTTATGTTTATTTCTTACATTTCCTTCAAGCAACATTAAAACCAAAGAAATTGCTTACAACTTCCATACACACTATCTTTGTTCTTCCTCAAGCCTAGAGAACCCTAGAAATTCTAATTAGAATTAGCAGTAATAACCTATATATTTTATTATTTCAAGTTTAGTTAATAATAACCATCATTACTTTAATTCTTATATCTTATTACTATTGCCTATAGTTACTATATTTTTAAGGAAAAGGACACTATTGTTATAGGCTTCATGTTTATATGTCCCAAAATATCATCAAATTGAATAACAAATAAAACTAGAACACATATACAAATTCCAATAGCTACATATATGATGGATAGTCAAAAGTACCAATAGCATCTTTTCCAACTGCCTCTAATATAGACACTTTTTTTCCCCTTAATCCAGAGAGCATTTGAGGCCTAGCTTGTCATACAGCATCACTATGGCTTGTAAGAAGATCCTAAATATTATAAGCATAAGGACATAGGATTTGGAAACTAGAAGAAACCATAGAGATGAAGAATTCATACAGATCAGGATATCATCCTATCTTATCTAGCCTACTGGTATTTACTCACAATCAATGGTCCATCACCTATCTGTGAATTTTCATCATTTGTCTGTCAAAGGCCTGCTTGATGGTTAATCATCAAATTATTGGGCCCCTAAGGCTTAAACAACAAAAACCTCATTCCCTCAGTTTGAAGTTCACCTTACCACCTTCACTCCCCAAGCTCCAACCCAACAAGCTGTGCTTTCATCATTTCTCCCTCCCCATATTTTGCTAATGATGTTCTCTGCCTAGCATGCCTTATTTCCATCTCCCTATTGACGTTTTGCTTACATTTCAAGGACCAACTCAAATTATACCCCTTTTGAGATCTCCATTTGCCCTACTTAAAATTAACTATTTCCATTTTGTGCTCCTATGGCTTCTTAAAAATATCTAGCTTCAGCTAATGCTTAATACAACTTGACTAAATGGAATGCACCTCTTTCTCTCTCCCTCAACAGATAAGTCACCTACCTGATACAGAGATGAGACCTTATTCATTTATCTCCCTCCTATTTAGTATAGTATTTTGTACATAGTGGGTAAGCTACAAATATAAATTAACTTAAATGAGGAGTTCTCTTGTGGTGCAGTGGGTTGAGGATCCAGCATTGTCACTACGATAGCATCACTGCTGTGGCGTGGGTTCAGTTCCTGGCCCAGGAACTTCCACATGCCACAGGAAAGGCCAAAAAGAAAAAAAAAATTTTTTTTTTAATTAAATGAATTAAATGAGAGGTCCAGTCCTTCCTAAGAAATAATTATTTGTATTACAATAGGAAATTTAAAATAATTTTCTCTACAACTCTAAGAATAAGTAACTCAAATAGAAAGTATAATCTGATGATACTCTCCCATATTAGACATTTATATATTTAACTATCATAGGTATTAGAACTAGTCTATGTTAAAACTTCTATTTAGCAATCTGAAGCAACTTTAAACTACTAAGTTAAACACTTTCTTAAAACACAGACCAGTAATGCTTTATAGCGAATTTAGGGAGAACAGAGATAGGAGCTCTCCAAACCCCCTGCAGTAGGGGGAAATTCTCACAGGGTTTGTAACACTGGGTCTAAGAGCTTTGGAAATAGGTCTTAGAGAGAATGAGTGTATTACTCCTTCCAGAACACAGCAGAGAGGGTGGCAAACAATAATACCACAATAGGCAAGAGAAGTTCCCATTGTGGCTCAGGGTAATGAAACTGACTAGTATCAATGAGGATACAGGTTCAATCCCTGGCCTCGCTCAGTGGGTTAAGGATCCAGTGTTGGTGTGAGCTGTGGTGTAACTCACAGGCATGGCTCGGATCCTGCACTGCTGTGACTATGGTGTAGGCTGGCAACTTCAGCTCTCAATATGCCACAGGTGTGCCCTAAAAAGCAACAATAGCAAAAAGAATGGGCGAGAAAGTGGTGTCCTGGGACTAGGAAAACCAGGGCAGTGTGGTTTGAGTTCCATGGAGCCAGAGCTTTCTGCTGATTTCTTACTCATCCTGCAACCTACTGACCAAATTATGAATCAAGGTCTAACAAATGACAAGGCACTTCAACTATTACAGTAAGATCAATCACCAGTTATTAAAATAAATGGCAGCTTGTATCATTAAAATTTGTTTTGGCTGTGTTAGACATGCCTGGAATATGCTGATGCTTAATTATTCCTTTAAATGTCCCTTCAGAAATAAATCTTAGTAAAAGTAATGGTACTGAAAGGTGTTCCTGACCCGATTTGAACTCAAATATTCAAAATCAGGAAAATAGAAGTAGTAGTAGTTTCGAATAGAAAATTCAGAGAGGAGTTACCACCACGGCACAACAGGATCAGTGGCATCACTGCAGCAGTGGGACGAAGGTTCAATCATGGCCTAGCACAGTGAGTTAAGGATCCCACATTGCCACAGATGTGGCATAGGTCATAAATGAGGTTTGGATGTGATGCCTGGCCTGAGAACTCCATATGACACAGTATAGCCAGGAAAGAAAAAGAAAAAAGAAAAAGAAAAAAAAAAGGAAAATTTAGAGAATCAGAGTCAAGAGAAATGGGAAAGTAGAATTCTAAGCAGTGAGTAGATGAGAGCCTTTATAGGACTTTTCTTTAGTTTTACTTTGGTTTAATTAGGTTTTAGCAACCATGGTAGAAATGGCTTGTACTGATCAGCTTTATGAAGTACTACTGAGAAGAGCAGAGGCTTCTCTTGCTAAATTAACAGGTGCATTGTCAACAACTAAAACAACACACACACACACACACACACACACACACACCATGATGTTAAATGAAAGGGAAAGGGGAATTGATATTTATTGAGTGCCTCCTAAGTCAAGCACTATGCTGGGTGCTTTAAATATATAACCTTGTTTAATTCTCAGACTACTAGTTAAACATTAGCCTTACCCATTTTATAAATGAGAAAATTCAGTGTCAGAAATTGCTAGTATCACAGTGAAATACAAATATGTGTAATTCGATTTTCTCTGGGCTTTTCTCACTACACCACACTACCTTTAAAAACTCTCTAACGGGTTTTATACTAATATCTATCTCTCAAAATTAACTTTATTCATTTCTAAAAGAGAGTCTGCCATAATCACTCCTAAGGTCCAGACTGACTCTAAAATTTTATGAAACTTATAATTCTTATGGGACTCAACAAATACATTAGTAAGTAAAAGCAAATGTTCAATACAAAATGTACAAAGAACTAGAGAGAGAAATTCACAGAAAAAGAAGTTAAAATTGCCTATGAATATAAGAAAAACTACTCAACTTCACTCTTAATTGAAGCAGTAAAACTGGAGTTCCCATCATGGCTCAGGAGAAATGAATCTGACTAGGATCAATGAGTATGCAGGGTCCATCTCTGGCCTTGCTCAGTGTGTTAAGGATCCGATGTGAGCTATGGTGTAGGTTGCAGATGTGGCTCAGATCTGGCATTGCTATGGCTGTGATATAGGCTGGCAGCTACATCTATGATTCGCACTCTATCCTGGGAACCTCCATATGCCACAGGTGCAGCCCTAAAAAGACAAAAAAAAAAAAAAAAAAAAAAAAAGAAGTTAAGGTGTTCCCATCATGGATCAGTGGTTAACGAATCCAACTAGGAACCATGAGGTTGTGGGTTCGATCCTTGGCCTCGATCAGTGGGTTAAGGATCCGGCGTTGCTGTGAGCTGTGGTGCAAGTGGCAGATGCAGCTCGGAACCCGCGTTGCTGTGGCTCTGGCGTGGGCTGGTTGCTACAGCTCCAATTCGACCCCTAGCCTGGGAACCTCCATATGCCATGGGAGTGGCCCTAGAAATGGCAAAAAGACAAAAAAAAAAAAAAAAGTTAAAACTATAACACAAATGATTTACCATTTCACCTTTGAGATGTGGAAAGATTGCAGGGAAACAGATACTCATATATATTTTAGTTGTAACACTACAAATGGACAAAAAGATTATAGAAGGAGCTTTGGTAATGTTTATCAAATTTATAAATGTACAGAACATTTAATCCAGGAATCTCACTTCTAGAATTTATCCTACAGATATATATTATGTGTGTGAAGGTATACATGTTCACCACAGGATTGCTTGAAATAGCAAAAGATGAGAACTAATCTAAATATCTGGCAACAGGGGACTGGTTAAATACAGATAGGCTACTACTACAGACTTCTATGGAGTGTGTAGAGAGAACATAACAGATATGCATAAACTACTGTGGAATAATATCCAAGTATAATAAAGTGAAAACAGAAGCAAAAAAACAAAGAACAATACACATATATATGCTTCTAGACGCAAAGACTATTTCTAGGAAGCAATGTGAGAAATCAGTAAGAGGGGTTTTCTTTGGGGAAGAAGCTGTAAGTCTGGGAAGGAAGGGATATGTTTACCACACATTTTAATATTAATACTTTGATATAGTACATTACATTTTTTCAACTTCAAAAAATGATTACAATAAACAATAACCTCAGGAGTCCTTGAAGAACTCTTAAATATGAAGTCTACTATAGCAAAAAAGACAGAGGAAAAAAAGACTTTAATGGAGGGAATTTTTTCAAATATCAAACTTCTTCAGAACACTCTAGTCACCCCAGATTTGTGTGTATGAGAGCTTCAGCTGACACAGAACAACAAACACAGCACAAGAACCTCCAGTGCACAAGAAAAGATAGAAGGACTGAACAGGAATAATTTTCACCTCTCTCCCTCTCTCTCTCTCTGAATCTTTCAAAATTGACATTCACATATTCTAGGGTATGTTGTGACAAATCAGACAAATGAATGGTAAAGGTGCTAATTCCAAGGGCATGGGAATGTGGAATACATCAATTTCTTAGGTATAAAGACTCAAGCTGAAAAAACTTCTATGCTTAACTAAACTATCAATTTGGCACTAATTAGTAAAACAATGTTTAAAAAAGCACAAAAGTTCACAAGCCACGATGACTAAATATGAGATTGAGAAGTACCAATATTAGGTGTAAAATTCATAAGAGATTAAGGATCTAATCATAAAGAAGGTACTCAATTATCAAATCAGTAAAATATACTTATAAGGTATCATATTTTGATGTAATTTCAGAAAATCTGCTTACAAAAAAAAAACTATTAAATTTCCTAAGAAACCGAATGAATTAGTAAAAATGTACCACTAAATAAGCACTGTACTACCAATCCTATTGCAATTTCATGAAAACTTATCAGCCATTAGTATTCTGTTACATGATATTCTCTTTTATGGTGAATGAAAAATTCATCTCCTCTGCTTCTCAGTAAAAATGAAAACTTTAGGATTGGATTAAGATGGCGGAATAGAAAGACTGGAGCTCAACTTCTCTCCTGAAAACAACAAAATTGACAACTACATGATGAGCAATCCTTAACCAAAAGAACGGAAAACCTTAAAAAAGATATGCTACTCTAGAAGAAAAAGAGGAGGCCACATCAAGAGGTAGTAGGGGTGAAAATGTGACATAAGCAACCCCATACCTCACGGGTGGGAAGCTCCACGAACTGAAAACTAACTGGTTCACAGAGACTCGCCTACAAGACTGAGACTTCTGAGCCCCACATAAACTCCCACATATGGGGATCTAGCACTAGGAGGGAGAGCCCCCAGAGCATCTGGAATTGAAGGCCAGTGGGGCTTGTGTGCAGGAACTCCACGGAACTGGGGTAAATGGTGACCCATTCTTAAAAGGTACACACAGACTTTCACATGCACGGGGTCCCAGGGCAAAGCAAAGTCTACACAGGAATCTGAGTAAAACCTGACTGTAGTTCGTAGAGGATCTACTGGGAAAACAGGGGGTGAATGCGACTTGTTGTGGAGGTAGGACATTGCAATCAAATATCTTGCGAATATTCAGCAGCATGCCTTTCTCAGAAGGTGGCCTTTTTGGGAAAATCTGGCCCCACCCTTCAATCAGCACTGAGAAGCCCCAGGCCAAACAACAATCCAGGTAGGATCACAGCCCCGCCCCTCAGAAAACAGGCTACCTAAAGACCCCTCAGGCACACAGCTGCCTCTAATCCCATCCAGACTAAGCCCCACCCACCGGAGGGATTAGAATCAGCTCCACCTACCAGGGGGCAGGCATCAGCCCCCCCCCCCCATCAGGAAGCCTACAGCAAGCCCCCAGACCAACTTCAGCCACAAGGGGGGCAGACACCAGAAGGAAGAGAGGCTACAACCCGATTATCTGTAAAAAGGTCACCACACCAAAAACCTATAAAAATGAAAAGACAGAGAACTATAACTCAGATGAGGGAGAAAGGAAAAACCCCAGAAAAACAGCTAAGCCATGAGGATATTCTCAGCCTCCAGGAAAAAGACTTTAGATTGTTGATGCTGAGGAAGATGCAAGACATTGGAAATAAACTGGAGGCAAAGATGGATAACTCACAGGAAACACTGAGCAAAGAGATGCAAGATATAAAACTTAAACAGGAAGAGATGCAAAATACAATAACTGAAATAAAAAATTCACTAGAAGCAGCCAACAGCAGGATACAGGAGGCAGAAGAACAAATAAGCGAGATGGAGGACAGATTAGTGGTAATTAGGGATGTGGAACAGAAAAGAGAAAAAACATTGAAAACAAGTGAAGAGAGTCTCAGAGAACTCTGGGACAACATTAAATGCACCAACATCCATATTATAGGGGTGCCAGAAGGACAAGAGAGAGAGAGAAGGGGACAGAAAACACATACCAAGAGATTATAGCCGAACGCATCCCTAACATGGGAAAGGAACCACTCACTCAAATCCAGGAAGCACATCGAGTACCATACAAAACAAACCCAAGGAGGTACACCCCGAGACACACAGTAACCCAACTGACCAAAATTAAAGACAAAGAGAACATCTTCAGAGCAGCTAGGGAAAAGAAACAAATAATATACAAGGGAACCCCGGTAAGGTTATTGGCAGATTTTTCAGCAGAAACTCTGCAGGCCAGAAGGGAGTGGCATGATATACTTAATGTGATGAAAGGAAAAAACCTCCAACCAAGATGACTTTACCCAGCAAGGCTCTCATTCAGATTGGAAGGAGAAATCAAAACCTCCACAGATAAGCAAAAGCTGAGAGAATTCAGCAACACTAAACAAGCCTTACCACAAATACTAAAGGAACTTCTCTAGGCAGAAAAGAAAAGACAGCAACAGGAAACAAAACGTCCACAAATGACAAGGCTCACCGGGAAAGGTACATATACAGTAAAGATATGAAATCATCCAGCGCAATTATGCCACCCAAATCAGAAATCGTGAGAAGAGGAGGGTACAAATGCAGGACACTGCAGATGTACTTCAACTGAGAGAACAACAACTTAAAACAGTCTTGTATATATATATATAAAGACTCTTACATCAAAACTTCAGAGTAACTTCAAACCAAATATCTACAATTGATACACACAGAAATTAGAAAAATCAACTCAAATGACAACACTAAAGATAGTCATCAAACCAGAAGAGGAGAGAACAAGGGAAGAAGGAAAGAAAAAAGAGCAACAAAAACAAATCCAAAGCAATTAATATAATGACAATAAGAACATACATACCAATAATTACCTTAAATGTGAATGGACTAAACGCCCCAACCAAAAGACATAGACTGGCTGAATGGATACAAAAACGAGACCCATATATATGATGTCTTCAAGAGACCCACTTCACTTCTAGGGACACATACAAATTGAAAGTGAGAGGATGGAAGAAAATATTCCGTGCAAATGGGAATCAAAAGAAAGCTGGAGTATCAATGCTCGTATCGGACAAAATAGACTTTAAAATGAGGAATATTTTGAGGGACAAGGAGGTAACTACATAATAATCAATGGATCAAAACAAGAGGAAGATTCACCAACTTTAAGTATCTAAGCACACAACCTAGATTCACCACAATATATAAGGCAACTGCTAACAACCTTAAAAGGACAAATCGATAATAACACAATAATAGTGGGGGACATTAACACCCCACTTACAGCAATGGACAGATCAACCAGACAGAAAATCAATAAGGAAACACAGGCCCTGAATGAAGCATTGACCCAATGGACTTAATAGATATTTATAGGACATTCCATCCAAAAGCACCAAAATACACATTGTTCTCAAGCGCACATGGAACATTATCTAGGACTGATTGCATTCTGGGCTACAAATCCAACCTCGGTAACTTTTAAGAATATTGAAATCATATCAAGCATCTTTTCCGACCACAATGCTATGCAACTAAAAATCAACAACAAGAAAAAAACTGCAAAAACCACAAACATGTGGAGACTAAACAACATGCCACTAAACAACCAATGGATCACTGAAGAAATCAAAGAGGAAATTTAAAAATACCTAAAAGCAAATGACAAGGAATATATGACACTCCAAAATCTATGGATTGCAGCGAAAGCCATTCTAAGAGGAAAGTTTATAGCAATACAAGCCCACCTCAGGAAACAAGAAAAACCTCAAATAAACAACCTAACTTTACAACTAAAGCAGCTTGAAAGAGAAGAACAGACAAGAGCTAAAGATAGTAGAAGGAAAGAAATCATAAAGATGAGAGCAGAAATCAATGAAATAGAAACAAAGGAAACCATAGAAAAGATCAATGAAACGAAAGGCTGATTCTTGTAAAAGATAAACAAAATTGATGAACCTTTAGCCAGACTTATCAAGCAAAAAAGAGAGAGGACTCAAATCAATAAAATTAGAAATGAAAAAGGAGAAGTAACAACAGGACATCACAGAAATACAAAGGATCATAAGGGACTACTATATGCAACTATATGCCAAATAAAGCAGAAAACCTAGAAGAAATGGACAAATTCTTAGAAACATACAATCTTCCAAGACTAAACCAAGATGAAATGTAAAGAATGAATGGACCAATCACAAGAACTGAAATTGAAACTGTGATTAAAATACTTTCAACAAACAAAAGTCCAGGATCAGATGGATTCACATGCGAATTCTATCCAACATTTAGAGAAGAGCTAACACCTATACTTCTGAAACTTTTTCCAAAATATTGCAGAGGAAGGGATACTCCCAAAGTCATTCTCTGAGGCCATCACCCTGATACCAAAACCAGACAAAGATACCACAGAAAAAGAAAACTACAGGCCAATTTCACTGATGAACATCAATGCAAAAACCCTCAACAAAATACTAGCAAACCACATCCAAGAATATATTAAAAGGATTGGACGTCATGATCAAGTGGGATTTATCCCAGGGATGCAAGGGTTCTTCAATATCCACAAATCCATCAGTGAGTTACACCACATCAAGAAACTGAAGAATAAAAATCATACGATCCTTTCAATAGATGCAGAGAAAGTCTTTGACAAAATCCAACACCCATTTCTGATAAAAAAAAAAAAAAAACGCGGAGTTCCCGTCGTGGCGCAGTGGT
Organism: Sus scrofa; assembly: GCF_054392235.1. NCBI lineage: Eukaryota > Metazoa > Chordata > Mammalia > Artiodactyla > Suidae > Sus > Sus scrofa. The sequence continues at coordinate 88,981,673 of NC_139401.1, read as the reverse complement.
TAACGAATCCGACTAGGAACCATGAGGTTGCGGGTTCGGTCCCTGCCCTTGCTCAGTGGGTTAACGATCCGGCGTTGCCGTGAGCTGTGGTGTAGGTTGCAGACGCGGCTCAGATCCCGCGTTGCTGTGGCTCTGTTGTAGGCCGGTGGCTACAGCTCCGATTCAACCCCTAGCCTGGGAACCTCCATATGCCGCGGGAGCAGCCCAAGAAATATCAACAACAGCAACATCAAAAGACAAAAATAAAAAAAAACCCTTCAAAAAGTGGGAAAAGAGGGAACCTACCTCAACATAATCAAGGTCATATATGAGAAACCCACAGCAAACATCATTCTCAATAGTGAAAAGCTAAAAGAATTCCTGCTGAGATCAGGAACAAGACAAGGATGTCTGCTCTCACAGACATCCTTCGACACAGTTTTTGAAGTCCTAGCAACAGCAATTGGAGAAGAGAAGAAAATAAAAGGAATCCATATTGGAAAAGAAGAAGGAAAACTATCATTATTTGCAGATGACATGATCCTATACCTAGAGAACCCTAAAGACTGTACCAGAAAACTTTAGAGCTCAACCATGAATTTGGCAAAGTCACAGGATACAAAATTAATACATATACAGAAATCGATGGTATTTCTATATACTAACAATGAAAGTTCAGAAAGAGAAATTAGCGAAGCAATTCCATTTACCATTGCATCTAAAAGAATAAAATACCTAGGAGTAAACCTACCTAAAGATAAAAGACCTATACTCTAAAAAGTATAAGACACTAATGAAAGAAATCAAAGATGACACAAATAGATGGAAAGACTTATCATGCTCTTGGATTGGAAGAGTCAATATTAACAAAAAGACTATACTACCCAAGGTAATCAACGTAGTCAATGCAGTCCCTATCAAACTACCAAGGACATTTATTACAGAACGCTAACAAAATATTTTAAAGTTTGTTTGGAAGCACAAAAGGCCCAGAATAGGAGGTCCCATCATGGCCAGTAGTTAACAAATCCAACTAGGAACCATGAGGTTATAGGTTCGATCCTTGGCCCTGCTCAGTGGGTTAAGGATCCCGTGTTGCCATGAGCTTTGGTGTAGGTCACAGATGCTGCTCGGATCCTGCATTGCTGTGGCTCTGGTGTATTCTGGTGGTACTGCTCCAATTAGACCCCTACCCTGGGGATCTCCATATGCTACAAGAGTGGCCCTAGAAAAGGCAAAAAAAAAAGACCCAGAAGAGCCAAAAACATCCTGAAAAAGAAAAATTAAGCTGGAGGAATCAGGCTCCCAGACTTCAGACTATACTACAAAGCAATGGTAATCAAAACTGTATGCTACTGGCACAAAGACAGAAAGACAGCTTGGTCAATAAGTGCTGCTGGGAAAACTGGACAGCCACAGGGAAAAGAATGAAATGAGAACACTCCCTAACACTGTACACAAAAATAAACTCCAAAGGGATGAAACACTAGATATAAAACCAGACACTATAAAACTCTTAGAGGAAAACATAGGCCAAACACGCTCTGACATAAACCACAGCAATATCTTCTCAGATCCACCTCTTAGAGAAATGACAGTAAAAATAAAAATAAACACATGGGACCTAATCAAACTTAAACGTTTCTGCACAGCAAAGGAAACCCTAAATGAAAGGAAAAGACAACCCACACAATGGGAGAAAATCTTTGCAAGTGAATCCACTAACAAGGGGTTAATCTCCACAATTTATAAACACCTTCTGCAGTTCCATACCAAAAAAACAAACAAGCCAATCCAAAAATGGGCAGAAGATGTATACAGACAGTTCTCCAAAGAAGACATACAGATGGCCAAAAAACACATGAAAAGATGTACAACATCACTCATTATTAGAGAAATGCCAATCAAATCCACTACGAGGTACCACCTTACACCAGCCAGAATGGCCACCATCAAAAAGTCTACAAACAGTAAGTGCTGGAGAGGGTGTGGAGAAAAAGGAACCCTAGGACACTTTCAGTGGGATTGTAAATTGGTGCAACCACTGTGGAAAACAGTATGGAGAGTCCTCAGAAAACTACACATAGAACTACCATTTGATCCAGCAATCCCACTCCTGGGCATCTAGCCAGAGAAAACCATGACTCGCAAAGACACATGTACTCCAATGTTCATTGCAGCCCTATTTTCAATAGCCAAGACATGGAAACAACCTAAATGTGCATCAACAGAGGAGTGGATCAATAAGAAGTGGTACATATACACAATGGAATATGACTCAGCCATTAAAAGGAACAAAATACTGGCATTTTTAGCAACATGGATGGACCTAGAAATTATTATGCTAAGTGAAGTCAGTCAGACCAATGAGACACCAACATCAAATGCTTTCATTGACATGTGGAATCTGAAAAAAGGACAGACTGAACTTCTTTGCCGAACAGATACTGACTCACAGACTTTGAAAAACTTATTGTTTCCAAAGAAGAGTGTTTGAAGGGTGGGGGATGCACTGGGGTTTGGGGATGGAAATCCTATAAAATTGGGTTGTGATGATCATTGTACAGCTATAAATGTAATAAAGTCATTGAGTAATGAAAAAATGAAAACTTTATAATACAGGAGTATAAGTCTCATATTAAACAATAAAAAACACATTTTCAGTTGCATAATAACATTTATGGACAATAAGTTTAAAAGGAAAAAGAGCTATCCTTTAGTTGCCAAGTAAAATATAGTTCATATGTCAATCGACTTATGTTTGAAATATATACAGTGTGGAAAAATTATACTTGTATAAGCTACTAGAAATTTTTAGCAAAGCACTGAATTCAATATATCAGGATAAGAACTTTATATTAAAAAAAAAACATACCTTTCATTTGTGTAGCAAAATTCAGTGCCAGTTTTGCAAAAAGATCTGGATTTTCAAACTTGTCCTCCTTAACTTTCAACCAGAAACAGCTCTCAGATAATTCTTTGGGTTCAATCTAAAACGAAAGTAACAAAGAATAGTTTGTTTGTTTGTTTGTTTTTGTCTTTTTTTGTTGTTGTTGTTGTTGCTATTTCTTGGGCCGCTCCCGCAGCATATGGAGGTTCCCAGGCTAGGGGTTGAATCGGAGCTGTAGCCACCGGCCTACGCCAGAGCCACAGCAACGCGGGGTCCTGAGCCGCGTCTGCAACCTACACCACAGCTCACGGCAACGCTGGATCGTTAACCCACTGAGCAAGGGCAGGGACCGAACCCGCAACCTCATGGTTCCTAGTCGGATTCGTTAACCACTGCGCCACGACGGGAACTCCCAAAGAATAGTTTTAAATTATCATTTCATACTTATTTTTTCAACTAATTTACTTTCCCCAATGTTGAATAAAATTATCTTTATTTATCTACCTACTAAATTGATTTTAGGATCTTTCAAAATAACACTTTTTAAGTAAAAATTCATTTGGGAAAGCCACAGACTTCTATCAGTGTACAGAAAAATACATGATAGCAATAGGCAACATAGAAAATTACATTTTAAAAATCTTCTACTAGTGCTCGCTTCGGCAACACATATACTAAAATTGGAATGATACAGAGAAGATTAGCATGGCCCCTCTGCAAGTATGACACGCAAATTCGTGAAGCGTTCCATGTAAAAAAGCATTAAAAAATAATAATCTTCTACTATAAGGAATCTTAAACACATTTTAGTAAATCCCTCCCCCAACTTACATACATTCTTCTTGCTCCTGGATTTTCCAAAATGGAGAAACTGAGATTAAACAAAGTAATTTCCCATGTTTCCCGACTAGGTTCCCTGCAATAATCATAACAGCTGACAATTATATACCCGCTACAATGTGTCAGATATTGTTTTAAAGTGATTTCACATATTAACTCATCTAATCTAATCCTCACAATAATCCTCTGAAGCAGGATTTATGATTATCTCCACGTTAAAGATGAGGAAACTGAGCTCCAGAAAGTTTGAATGGCTGCCCAAGCCAATGAATGGCAAAGATGGGATTTAAACCCAGGCAGTGTAGCTCGGCAGAATTCTGCTCATAGCCACTACCCTGAAACTCAGTATTAGAAATGTGCATTTTTCAGTACATATCATGATGCTTTGTGATATGTAAGTGCCATTACACTGTGTGCTTAATTAATATATTAACATATCATTACATTTACACACACAGATAACTGGGCCATCAGCTTCTGGATCTTATAGTTTGGTGAACTGCACTTAATAAAACATAACTACACTCCAAAAATATTTATACCTCACTTATGAGTAAAGCATAAGTATATGTTTAACTTTAAAACTGATTTAAAAAGGATATGTATATAAGTGAATCACTTTGTTATACAACAGAAATTATCACAATGTTGTAAATCAACTATAATTCAATAAAACTTTAAAGAAACTGATTTAACCATTATTCTGGCCAAACCAATTTTATATGCAGATATTTTGGATATATCACTGTAAGTCTTGGAATAAAATGGTGGCCTGGGTAATTGTATTTTCATTAGATTAGTTTCTACCTATTTGAAACTGTGTCAATCTTGATAATAAGCATTTTATAAGACATGTTATTTGATAATAATAAAACAAAATCACATTCAAAAGAAAAAATTTTCATATATCATATAAAAAACTCAATTAGCTCATGTCTCTACTGAATGCTGTCACAAATTCCACACTATCTGAAAGTTTAAAACTAAAAAAAATTTCTAAGAACAAAAATAAATAAAAAGGCTCATTAATACAAGATTATTTTTAAGACTGTTACAGCAATTCAACAATGGTAAAATAACAAAACTATTTTTCATATACTATCCTCTAAAACCACTTTCACTTTGATTTTACTTTTGCCCTCCACATTAATTTCAAGATATCTATGGAGTTTCTGATTCTCTAGCTACTCGAACTGGAAGATGGAGGTGAGATGGTGAACGCAAACAAACGAAAGCAAAAGAATCAGCAGTCATGATCTCTAATATTTATCATACTTACATGTAGCAATGTTAGCATTCACACATTAATGATCAACAGTTGCTACACAAAGCCAGAAAGCCCCAGAGTATTACCTTTGACCAGTTGATTCTCTTCATGGACACCTCAGGTTTATATATTTTTTTCTGCTTCATTCCATGTGGTAGATCAAGTACTGTTCCTGGAGGAGGAGGAATTCCTCCAAGGGGAGGTGGTGGAGGAGGTCCCCCAAACAAAGGCGGTGGTATTCCAGGCCCTCCAGGTAAAGGAGGTGGAGGAGGAGGAGGACCTACTCCAGGTAGAGGTGGCGCTGGTGGGGGTGGGGCTGAGGGTGGCCCAACACCTGGCAATGGAGGTGGTGGAGGGGGGCCGGGAATGCCCGATGCACCTGAGAGTCCATGTCCCTGAAATATACAAAACCCAATGTTTATTTAAATGCTTACAGTAAAGTATAGTAGCAAAGAAAACTTAATCAGGAGAGACATTTGTGGTTGGTTTCTCTGCAATTTACTTAATTTAGCAACATCTAAGGGCCTAATAGTACATGTAAAAGACTTGCAAAGGTTTTCAATAAGCATTATATAGCCTGGATAATGACTGACTGTGTTAATATACTAAGGCTAGGAAAGTTGGCATCCTCAAAGATTTTGTGAAACACTCCTCCAAACTAATGAAAACTTACCTCTCATCATAAATACATGCAATGAAGAAGTACTATATATGTCTTGGCCCTGTTAGACTGGTTGGTATGTATATGGGGTGATTCATACAAAATCATAGATTTTATTTTCTTGGGGCCAATTAGCTTTACACAAAGAGTCTATCTCATAGCAGCAGTAACTTAGTTGTCTTCTAATACCAAGAATTAATGCTAGGTAACATTTATTTGCATAATAATATACATTTATCAAAATAGATATTTTTACATCTATTATCTCTTTTAATCCTTATTATAACCCTATAATATAGGTCAGGCATTTTCATCTCACCTTTATCTCACCACTTATAGATGAGCAAACTATAACTACAAAGACGTTCAATGACTAACCAAAGGTCCAACAGTCTGAAATGTGATTAAGATTCAAATGTGGTTCTTCTCATATCTAAGGCAGTTCTCTTTCTACTATAGCAGACTAGCTCCTCATGAATGGGTGTCAGGTGCCATGAGAGGAACTAATTCATACAGACTGCAGTGTGAGAAGATTATAACTTTTTTCTACCACCAGGAAATAACTTCAGGCTCATTCTCTAATGACAATGGATGACAGCTGACAGAGAACATTGCATTCCATATTGTCTACTTTTTTGATGATTAATCTGTACATGTTTCCTTAAACCATTACTGATTACAATGGTTTACTTTCCAAAACAAATGAATATATAGAAGTGAATGTGCTAATTATAAACATTCCTAGGAAATTCCTACAAGGAAACATATCTATTGTAATTGAGATATAACATTAGATTAAAGGAATAAAAAGTTTAAAACAGTTAAACTTTCTTTGTATCGTGTTATTTTTATTTGGAGAGAGACTCTTAAAATCTTTACTAATACTTAGCAATATCTTTACATAATAAATAAGTTGAAGCATATTTTTGGAGCAGTCGATTTAAAGGATTGACTCATTTACAAGAATATTAAATTTTAACAATCATAGGTAGAGAACATCACAATATTTTATTCGCTAAAGTGTTTATATACTGAATAATTGACAATCCTGGGATTAGGAAGAATTAAAGATAGGATTAAATTATTCAAAATTCTTTTTATTTTTAATGCAACAAAAAAGCCAAATTTTTTCTAATCATGATTGATATATCAGAAATTCTGGGGAAAATTAAAATAATTTTTCTAAAAAGCTCAGTAAATTAGTAATTTACTCTCCAAGTTTTGTGTATAAATGGATTTGTTGAATAATTTGGAAGGTAAAATGTATGTCCCATTTCTATTAGCAGGCAGCAAAAGTAAAGTAATACTTATTGTAAACATCACTTTTTCTATTAGATCATCTTTATAATATTAAACTTGTGTAATCACAAACATTTTATCACTTTAAATTAAGATTTTTCTTATTCAGCCATTTTCTTCTATCAACCATTAGGAATGGAACAATGAAACCACAATAGAGTATTAAGAATTGAATACGGCAAATGAATAATTTAGTATTAGACATAATTTGGGGTGTTCTAGAAAGTATTGTTTAACTCTGCACTTTTACAGATCAGTTAATAATAAATAAGCAACTAATCACTGAATGGCAAGGCCTTGTGCTAGGTGTAGTAGGGATTGTAATAAAAATAGAAGTAAAGCCATTGTCCTAAGGTGCTTATACTGCAGTGGCAGAAATAGAGTAGGCACAAAACCAAATATACTACAAGTGGTCTACAAAAATGATATAGAAGTTCAAAGAAAAATTCTCTAACAGAGTGTTGTTTCGTTTTGTTTTGTTTTCTGGCCATACCTGCAGCATATGGTGGTTCCTGAGCTAGGGGTCCAATCAGAGGTGCAGCTACAGGCCTATGCCACATCCACAGCTACACCAGATCTGAGCCAGGTCTGTGACATACTGCAGCTTGCAGCATGCCCAGATCCTTAACCCACTGAGCAAGGGCAGGGATTGAACCCAAATTCTCTATGAGACAGAATCAGGTTCTTAACCTGATGAGCCACAATGGGAACTCGCCTAACAATTTTTGGTGATGCTTTCCAAAGGGTATTTTTCTGAGTTTATTCTTAAAGTAGATATTTCACCAGCACAGATGAGTGAGCAAAGGAGGGCATTTCAGAGAATAAGTCAGCATTTCTTAACCAAGTTCCATGAAAATGCAATTTTGTAAGAGATGTTAAAAGGTGGTCTGAGATAAAGGGTTCCATGGCTAAATGAGTTTGAAAAAGAGACAGGTTTCTTCAGTGTAGGACCTCTCAGACCCTTTACTATGCTAATGAGTGTCATGAATCTCCAAGAGGAGAATTTCAAGTGTACCAAATTTATTGGACTATGGAATGCTTTCCTAATGAAAAACCTATTAGCATCACTGTAACTAATGTCTGGGAAATGCTGGCAGAAGGAAAACTGTGGGGACAGTAAATTCTAAATGTGGAGGGAGGAAAGGTGACTTAGCTGCAACAGAGGCTGGAGTTAGGGGAGCAGAGACGAGGCTGCAAAGGGGAGATAAGGGAGCCCAGGAGAGAAGGCCTTCCAATTCCCGGTAAGGAGATTTTTCTTTAATCCTGAATTCAACAGGCAACCAGTGAACATATTAAAGCCTGGAGTGACAATAATCGGCAGTGTTTTAAGAAGATTAATTTGCAACTGACATAAAGGATGAATCTGAAGAGGAAGAGACTATAGGCAAGGAGGAAATTTAGGAAACAATTGTAATATTCCAAGCAGGATATATAAGAGTGTGACCCTGGGGGTTTCTAGGTTTTGATGCAAAGGGAAGAAAGATGAAGAACTGACATAAAACAGTGACCAGCGTAATTGGTCAGGTGGCAGGGTGGGGAAAAGGCAAAGAAATCTCCAGCTTCGTAATGCAAAAAATTGGTGCTAAATTTAAACAAATAAGAATAGAGCACAAGGAACTACATTCAATATCCTGTGATAAATCACAATGGAAAAGAATATTAAACGAATGTATATAGATAGAGATATATATGTATACTTCAATCACTTTGCTGCACAACAGAAATTAACACTTGTAAATCAACTATACTTCAATGAAAAAAACAAACAAACAAACAAAGGAGACCAAGGTGGTTTGAGGAAAGGGAAGTGACCATAAATAAAGGGCTTGATTTCAACATGCAGCAGGACTGTCTATGCAGAGATCTAATCAAGAGCTGGAAATAGATGACAAAGCCAGGAGACTTGACATCCACTAAAACATGATATTTGAATTTACGATATTGAATTGGATATTAGCGCAAGGACAGAGGGGGGAAAAAAACAGAAGACAGAACACTGGGGAACATCATCATCTGGGGGATAAAGACAAAGAGAAAATGAGTTCTGAGAGATATAAAAAAGAAATATGACACAAAGAGAAAGATTTAGTGAAAAGAAATGATCAAATATTATAGAAAAGTGAAAGAGTCTAAGGGTAGGAAAAGGCCACTGCATTGGATAATTTGGAGTTCACTAGTGACTTCTGATAGAAATAGACCTGGTCAATCAAAAAACACCTACTGAGCATCTACTATGCTAAGTAATCTTAACGTTTTACAATATTCATTTAAAACTACATTATGTTGAGAGTACTTAATAGACTCTAAAAGACACCATCATTATGATTTTAAGTGTATATGGGAGCTTTTCTTCATAGGGAATGTAGGTGGAAATATAAAGTTTATAGATTTTGAAATTATAGTAGTAGAGATTTAAAGAGATCTCAAAAAACTTTTGGGATAATTAAAATTAATGAACATTTTTCCACATTCCTTTTGAAAGAAAATACTACGCATCTAACTTCCCAAATCACCATGAAAATTTCATCTCAAAGAGAGTTTTGCTCATGTAATATATTCCATTAAAAATATTCAGGGCAGTTTATGCAACTAATGACTTATTTTTACCCAAACATTAAAATGATTTATTGTCTTGAAAAAATCAAATCTGTAGTTATTTCACCTAAAATGTGGAACTGCCAAAAAGTCTGCTTCTGGCCACATTTTTCCTTCCATCTAACAAGATAATTTCCTACCATCGAACTCCCTGTGACATGACACAAATTCTATATCTTGTTTCATTACCTGGGTTCGAAGTTGCAGGATTTCTGTTTCAAGCTCTTTGATTTTTTCTTCCCTTTTTTGAAGCTCAGCTTGAGCTTCCTGTCGAGCTGTGAATTCTTCATCAAACTGAAATGATCACCACCACAAATGTACACTTAATAATACAGTTTGGAGTAAGCTTTAAACGACATTATGTATTAAGTAAGTGAAGTATGTTTTGCTTCTTAAATTTCCCAGATCACTCACAAAATCAGAATCTCAATTATTTTTATGGCAATTAAACATCTCTGAGAGGATGGTCTACTGCTTGTGGTGGAAGGATAGAAGAAATATGTCCCTCACCCAAGGTAAACAAACCCATTTCCACTTCTGAAAAAAATAACATGAAACAAAATTTTAAAAGTGTGAACCCAGAAGGCTCTCTTCATATATAATGGACATTTTTACTGTTTTATTCCTGAAAGTTAAATTTTAAAATTAATCATTTTAAAATGTTTCATCCCATAATTTTATGTTTAATTACAAAATGAAACCTAACAATTAGGCCACCAAGCAGTTCAGCTCCTTAAAACTATATTTAAACTTGAAAAGAGACTGCAGTTTTAGAACACTCAAATGGATGTACATTAATATAAATTAGAATACTTTTATTACAGTCTTAATTGTCTAACATCCAAAAAGTGATGCTCCACAAAATCTGAGAGCAGAATGATATATGCTGTAATGGCATTCTCATTCAGATGATTAACCCAAACACCTGTATAAAATGTTTTAAGAGGGAAAATGGGAGGTTCAACTATGGTGTGCTAAGCCAAAGAGACCATTGGAATGGTGACAATCCACTTCCTGCATTCTGCCCAGTCCTTACTTCAGTCAGGGCTCTAAGCAGACCCAAATAAGTCTTGGAATGAATACTGCTTATGTCCAGCTATACAACATTTGGCCTTTATTGTCGCTGTCACTTCAAGTCATTTTAGAAGTCTATATACATTATTCCAACAATGTTACTCTGTTACTAAACGTGATACATCTTACTGCCTAAAACTGGAACTATAAAAAGGCACGTTCACTGTTAATAAATACTCATCATCACAGTAGATTTGACCTTCAGAAATTGTAAAATGCCATTCAGATCCAAGTCTAAAGAAAGAGTGGGTGAGTAATTTGGATAATAGTGTTTGGGTCAAAAGAACCCTATGACACTGTTGGTGGGATTGTAAATGGGTGCAACCACTGTGGAAAGCAGTATGGAGAGTCCTCAGAAAACTACACATAGAACTACCATTTGATCCAGCAATCCCACTCCTGGGCATCTAGCCAGAGAAAACCATGACTCGCAAAGACACATGTACTCCAATGTTCATTGCAGCACTATTTTCGATAGCCAAGACATGGAAACAACCCCAGTGTCCATCGACAGAGGAGTGGATCAAGAAGAGGTGGTACATATACACAAGGGAATATTACTCAGCCATTAAAAAGAACAAAATACCAGCATCTCTTGCAACATGGATGGACCTAGAAACTATCATGCTAAGTGAAGTCATTCAGACAATGAGACACCAACATCAAATGCTTTCACTGATAAGTGGAATCTGAAAAAAGGACAGACTGAACTTCTTTGCAGAACAGATGCTGACTCGCAGACATTAAAAAACTTATGGTCTCCAGAGGAGACAGTTTGGGGGGTGGGGGGATGGATGTGCTTGGGCTGTGGGATGGAAATCCTGTGAAATCAGATTGTTATGATCATTACACAACTACAGATGTCATAAATTCATTTGAGTAATTTAAAAAAAAAAAAAGAGAGAAGAACCAGTGCCTTCCCATTTCTGCGTACAATGGAACAGAGGTCATAGCTGTTGGAAGAAACCAATATTCACTTCTCTCATTACACGTTTATTAAGAACCTCTACCTATCAGGCATTGGGCTGGGAACTGGGAACATGAAAATGAAGATTTGGTAGAATATAAAATTGCTAAGAAGACAAGGAATGGTAATTGGTTACAGATAGGCAGTAAGATGGGTGTAGGTTCATGGGGGACATTCTTTCTAAAAAATTCAAATTCAAATACTACTAATGCTTATAAAATATGAAGTTTTGACTCTATCCTACCTCTCATCACTATGCCCATCCTGAGATAAACATTGTTATCAGTATGATGTGGACCTTTCCAGATGTTTCTCTATGCATATACATGTAGCACATGCATATCAAAACCAATTCCTTATTAAAAATAAGACCACACCAGAAAAAAAAAATAGTGTTTGGGTCAAACCTGAAATACTACTTAATTAATTCTTTTATTCATCTCTGCTTGAGTCCCAGGAAAATGTTCCACAGAGCTTGGTCCAAATCATTTCTAATCTCTTTAAATTCCAAAGCCATCCCAGATCCTTCAGTGTCAGCAAATGACCTTGTTTCCTAGTTCACTGTGAAGATGGAGCTTTTTCAACTTCACTAGAATCTGTGTTAAAATTGATCTGATTCTCTACTGCCAGCCTCCTTCTCAGAGTTGGCTTCTCCTGTGTGCTTCTCAAGCATGCTGTCCACACAAACACACTCTACACAATTTTCCTCTATTAGTACACTTCAGGGTAGGCACACAATGCTTCTGCTGGTAATCTAAAACAATCTTAATCTGTAAACCCACAGAGTAGGAATCAGAGGAGCCTGAGATATGCACTAGAAGACTTGTTACAATTCCACTAACCTTATTCTCTCCTTTTAATGATGAAAACACTGTAAGATCCAAGGAGAGTAAGTGGCTTACTTAAAGTCACAGCTAATTAGCAGAAAAGCTGAGGTCAGATCTTACAACTGTTTCTCATTCTAGATGCTCCCTCTCCCCCCTTCTCTCTCTCTCTTTTTAAACTGCTTTATACTGCCTCTTAAAATCACCCAGAATAAGAGAAGGCATGCAGATAACCACTGGGAAACCAAATATGTTTTCATTATAAATGTTGGTGATATTTCATTCTCAATGTTGGTGAGAATAAAGCATCTAATACTGAAATTTTTTTTTATTATTTCAAGACCCTTTTCCAATAATATATGCTTATAGAAATTTTTTACCAGATGGATCAGCATGATTTGCTCTAGTCTTGTGGTTGCTAATCATAGAGCCAGAGAAAAATTAAGGAGATTCCAAGATTTTCAAAGGGAATTTTAAATGTGCTACTTAAAAATGAACATTAGAAATATAAAGGTCTATTAATCAAAAAGCATGCATTTTTGTTTACCAATAAAATGACAGCTTCACAAACATTTTATGCTCAAACTCTTAAAATCTATTCCAGTAACTGAAAGAGCAAAGTCATTTCTTCAGATGCCCTGAAGTAACGTCAGTAATACTCTCTAATTTCTAGAGTGATAGCAAAAGTGATTATCTAATCTCCAAGGTAAGTCATAACTTTGAAGAGACATCAATATGTAAGCACTTTATCTTGCTTGTCAGAAGGATGAAAACTGGGGAGCTTTTAGACCCGTGCTTCAATCCTTCTCCCTGCCACCAATAGGAGAGAAACACTCTACTAATGCTTTTTAGGACCTAGAACCCAAAAAAAAAAAAAAACCGCAACTTTTGGTAGAAGCTACTAAAACTGCAGCTATGATTTCATGAAATAAGGAAAAGACTATCTGAGATACAAATAAAATTCAGATTAAAACTGGAATTTACATAAAGCATTACACAAAGAAGGGGAACCTTAAATTCTACCAAGCTTACATCCATGAAGTAGAGGCATCATTTGAAAAACTGTAATTATAAAATTCAAAGAAGATAAGTCTAAGTAGAGAAAGAGAAAAAATACTGCATCATTCTACTGCTATGAATAGCACTGATTTAAAGAATAAAATAGATAAAACTAGCTAAACATCTAACAGTTCTCCGAAGAGCTACTAGTTAAATAACAGTGGCAGAGAAGCAATGGGGGAATGTACTTTGATTAACCGTTTCTAACTCCATGCTTCCATCAACCTAATTTTATTTCATTTATCACTTTAGTAGAATACAGTTAGTGTTTTTCTTCCATAATGGATTAAAGGTGACTAGCAGGGAAGAGTAGCAACCTTATCTTACCAGCAAACAATATTCTGCAGTTGTGCTTGAATCCGGAAACAAAAAGTCCTATGTAACTGAAACATTTATAAGGACTTGCTTAATAAAACAAGGTAGCATATGTACTGTAATAAAAGTATAAATTTAACAAATATGGCTAGTATTTTATAAGCCTTACCTTCTTTGAAAATTCCGCTGCTTTTTGTTCACTTTCTTCAACTTTTGCCTTGTTCACACAAGCGTCTATTAAGATTGACCAAAAATGGTAAGAAATTACGGCATTGAATCACTAGGCAAATGATGGCTGCCAACATATAATTATACTATGTAGACTATTATTTTTATGTCAATTGCTATTAGAAAGAAACTGACTTATACTACACATCAAACAAACTACCAGGTTTTTCTTTCTTTGCATACTAACTGAATTCAATGATAGCATTGTTGAGGCACAAAACCTAGCATCTAAGAATATACAACAAAATCATCATCTTTTCAAAGATATTATTTACCAATTATTTAGCAATTATTCACTGTTTAACAATTACATAATTCTTTAAAATTTTTGTAATGTACTAAGGGTGGAGAAGTGCCAAAGAATCTATGCTTAAGATTATTAAAACTCAAAATGATCCTTAAAATAAGGCTGGAGGACAAGATACAATAACATTCATAAATTCAGGTTTCTTAAAGATTTCACTTGAATATCTTCTGATCAGGGGCAAAATATATTACGTAAATAAGAAAACAAACATCCAAAGTCTCAAGTCTAATCAAATACTTCAGAATATAAATAACTGAAGAACCCTTTGGAGGCAAAATTATTATATACACAGTCTATTCTATATACCTATACTTAGTCATTCCATACTTATTTATTTAGCCCAAAGAAATGAAAGCATATGTCTATACCCAGACTTGTATGTGAATATCTACTGAAGATTTATAATATCCTAAAACTTAAAAGAATCCAAAAGTCCATCAACAAGTAAATACATAAATAGATTTCAGTATATTCATAAACTGGAATACTACTCAGTTACAAAAAGGATTAAACTAGTGACACATAAAATGACATGAATGAATTACAAAATAATTATGCTGAAGAGAAAAAGCCAAAAAAGAGAAAAAATACAGTATGTTTCCATTTACATAGATTTTAGAAAATGAATCTAATCTGTAGTAAGAGAAGGAAGATCAGTGATTGAATCAGTACAGGGAGAAGTTGAGAAGAATGGGAAGGGCAGACTACAAAGGAGAATGAAGAAATTTTACTGGGTGACAGAGATGCTTATTATCTTGACTGTGATGATAGTTTTGAATATCAAATATCAAAATGTATCTAATTTTATACTTTAAACATATACAGTTGTTCTTATCAAGTATACTACAATAAAGATTTTCTTTGTAAAGAACTATGTGGCTGGAGCAAGGCCCCTAAGGAAGAAAGTGGGACATGATGAGATTAAAGAGAGGCCAGATCTGTGCTGTGCTGGCAATAGCTGGTAATTATTTTGATTTAAATTTCAGTGGGAAGGCATTGAAGAAATTTAGGCCAGGATATGATCTGATTTATACATTGAAAAAAATACTAGACTTACAGAACTGTGCAATGGAAAAAGGATCTATGCTTCTCAAATCCAGGTGATCTTAAAATAGCCATAGATTTCCTGGAAGTTCTTGAAGTATCTGCTAATTTGTGTGTCTATGTATGTGTGTTCTAATGAAAGTTTCACAACCTTTATCAGCAATTTAAGACTTCTGAACATAAAATATTAAGAAACACACATTCATGTAACTGATTTGAATTTAGAGTTTGAGGAGACTGAAGCCTAGAGAAATTAAATGATTTGTTCACAATTGCAGAGATGACATATGGATGTGGTCATAATGGGCTTTTGATACTGACTATGCTCTCTCACCTGATCCCTTCATGTCTTCCCACCCCAGTGCTCTGGATTAATTGTACACAATCCTAAGTACCTGGCACACAGTACACAAAACAAATGTCCGTTGAATATTGAATAAGTTAGCCAAAATCAGCAGCAGCAGCACATGTGTGCCAACTATGGCCCACAACAGATTATAAGCCAATACAAATATTTGGAAATAGTCCCTTATAACTCTTTAAACAAGATGTGAAATAAATACTGAGTTTATTATGCTCCAGGAAAAATATGCATTGAGTCCTGCATTCACATTAATTGCTGGGGCAATGTGGATCGACACAAGCTTTCTGAAAAGCTTTTGGCCTTTCAAAGTTCATACCCTCACTTAGAGAAATCAATCCTAAGGAAATAGTGAGAATAAGTCAAATATCTGTACAAAGAATATTTACAGCAAATTCATTTATAACTCTGAAAACCTGAAAACAATCTATAAGGACTAAGATGATTATGATATTCTATAAAATGGACTATTATACAGATATTCAAAGTCACATTTTGAAGGTTAACATGGAAAAAGTCTAATAATAATGCTCCATGAAAAATCAGCATATAGACAGAAGAGGGATGGAGGGACGGAGGAGAGGGGGAGGGGATAGGGGGAGAGACAGAGAAATAAGGAGATGTACTGAGCTAAAAAGAGAGCAATTGTGAAATGTACTGAGCTTGAAAAACAAGATTGGTAGTTTATTTTGTCACTTATGTTAAGTCTCTAGATCGCCAACAGTAAGTGAGCATTTGTTTTAAAACCAGAGAATAACACATGATATATAATAAGGAATTCGTCTTTCAATATTACTGTGATTCTTCCCTGTGCTATGGAGTGAAGAATTACATACAATTGGCATTCAACAGCTGTTGTTTTCTACCTTTAAAGACAAGACAAATGAGTTCATGCTTGAATCTTAGCAAGTGATTTTGATTAAGTATAAATAAAACTGCTAACCTATAAGGTCATATGACATAGTGTATTTCTCAAGAGATGTTTCACATCATCCTTCAGAGATTGTTTCAGAAAATGCAGCTAGCTACCAATCTTGGATGACATAAGATCATTTCCTCAACAATCCAAGTAGATGAACTTGATCATCTCGAATTCTCTCCTGGCTGTAAAGTCTATAAAAATATAAATTGATCTACTTTGAAAGAATTAAAAGGACTTAAGTTACTGAAATAATCCTGAGTTTCTTTTCTCAGACCTGAACACTAATAATACATTATTACTAAATAGACCCTATTGTACGTATGACTTCTACAAAACCACTAAGGTACCAGCATAAACTGAATCACAGGATTTCAGAATAACGTTTCTAAAAAGCAAGGCATTCATGTATAATATGTTTTTGTGAGGCACTGATTTCTGAATTCAAGAGCGTTGAAACTTAACAGACAGACTGGTACTTCCGATCACACAGGCAGAACTCTCATGACCATCATAATTAATAATTATAGCAAATGGGTACCCATGGACACAATGATTTACCAGCTGTTAATACAGGAAGTTTAGTGAGAGAACTACATTTTAAAAGTGTCTATTATTGGAGTTCCCACCATGGCTCAGCAGAAATGAATTCGGCTAGTATCCACGAAGATGCAGGTTTGATCCCTGGCCTCGCTCAGTGGGTTAAGGATCCGGTGTTGCCATGAGCTTGGTATAGGTCACAGATGCGGCTCAGATCTGGATCAGATTGCTGTGGCTGTGATGTAGGCCAGTGACTACAGCTCTGATTCGAGCCCTAGCCTGGGAACCTCCATATGCTGAGGATGCGGCCCTAAAAAAAAAAAAAAAAGTGTCTATTATATAAAAGAGAGTAAAACACAATCAAAAGACATTGAGGATTATATCACATACCTATCAGATGAGTGAAATCAATGTCTAGTCTTTGTCTATACTTGAAATCTGGGTCCATACCACTGCAGTGCAGCACTATCTGTGTAACACACTCCTCAATTATTTTGTAATACTGTGGCCTGAAAAAGAAAGGAAATATTCTTGAATACCTTCTCTACCTATACACATCAATTTTCGTAAGATGTGATTCAGCATGATAAAGAAGACTAAGTTATTTTCCAGCAGTTTAGAAAACTCTTTTCTAGCCATTACACTCCCTCAGGAGAAATACGCCTAAGCTTAGAGATGGTCTGGACATTATAATGTAAACCCATTTTGATATAATCAACTGTGAACACTTAGTGACTTAATACACCAGTTTGCAGGGATTCATGTGTGTGTTCAAAGATACTTATTAACTTTATCTACTTACTTAAGCTATTGTTCCTAAAGTTAGCAAAAATAAATGACTTTTTAGTCCTACATTTATGGATATAGAAATGGTTCTACACCCCTCCAAGTTCTCAATTTCAATAAGGAATGAGTATCTTGGCATTACATGGCAAACAATATCATGAATTTACAGCTACACTTTTACTCAAGATAGCTATAATAGCTTTTACAAAACTGGACTGAGCCACTTATATTACAGACTACTCTGGAGATCTATTTATAAACATATTTTAAAAGATCCATTTTATAGAAGCATCTACACTAAATATGCATGGCTATGGCTTCAATTTGCTCAAAATGTCAAAGGTTTTAAAACATATCCTAATTCTGTCATCTATCAAAGTAATTCTGGCCTTAAAAGTGACCACTTACATCAAAAATTTTGAAAAGGCACTTTTTGCATTAAAATTCAGGGAGAATTTAGCATTTATCAGTGGCTGATAACATTCAACAGAGAAAAATCGGAAGGAAATACTACTATGGACAAATCATGACATAAACACCCCTAAAATTAGTATGCTGATAACCAGCCAACCTAGTAAAAGTTTGCAAAGGTACTCAAACATATTCTAATTGCTCTTACATGTCTTTTGTCATGGGGCTGGTATCATGGATTACAATAAATAGTAATATATACTACATGTTTGAGGCTCTTTCAAGTCATTATCAGATTTAGAATAAATAATATTGGATTATAATTGATCTAAGTCAATGACTTTTTGGGTAAACAAGGAAAACACAATCCTTCTCTTTCAGGACAGAGTAATCATCCATAAGTAGAATAAAAGTGCTTGTCACACTTCTACCTCACATGGATGTTCTCGGGATGAAAAGATCTTATATTAGAAAAACTTTTCATTTATTCAAAGTTACTAAGGAGTGGATGGTCTCACACAAATTACCTGCCCAGGTAACTGTGTACCCCTGGGCACAGTACCCCTTTAGTTGGCAGCACTTATTCTAGAAAACAACAGTTGTTGAGTTGTGTTACTAACTTTCCTACTGAAAAAAATGGCAGATAATATTTTTGACATTTTTCTATGTCATATCATAACACTATGATGTCCATCAGTTATTATACTGGGATGAACTATAGAAGTTCTCTATGGGCTTCAGAACTGTCAATTTTGTTGTGACTGTACCTGGCCCCATGGTAGCCTTCCTTTGCCTTTTGATGGAGCAAGTTTTGAGAAATTAGAGAACCTAGGTTGCTAGACTTCCATGCATATGAGAGCATGAAAACCATGGTTAAATATAAGATCATGGTCAGCAGCTTATGGATAATTTCATTCACTCAGAAACCTTTCTCTAACTATCTGTCTTTCAGATATATTTCCAGTTGCTAGACTATGAAAGATCTGACTTTATGGTATTACTATACTCTTTTATTTAGAAGAATTACATTATTAGGTATAAAGCTGAAATATCAGCATTATTATTTTCTTAGATAAGATCACATCTACTACTAGATAAATAATATGCAAGAGGAACAACAATAAAGTCTTAACTTATTAAAATGTACAAGAACTTAAAAGTTCTACCAGAGAGTCTTTGAGAGCTTACTCTGTGCTACAAAAAAAATTCATCATGGGGTATGTAAAATATGCTGGGTTCAGTGCTATTAAAATGGCATACTCCTTTTTTTTTTTTTTTTTTTTTTGGTCTTTTTGCCTTTTCAAGGGCCGCTTCCCACGGCATATGGAGGTTCCCAGGCTAGGGGTCCAATCGGAGCTGTAGTCACCAGCCTACACCAGAGCCACAGCAACGTGGGATCCAAGCCGCGTCTGCAACCTACACCACAGCTCACGGCAACGGCAACGCCGGATCCTTAACCCATTGAACAAGGGCAGGGACCGAACCCGCAACCTCATGGTTCCTAGTCGGATTCGTTAACCACTGCACCACGACGGGAACTCCCTCTATTTTTATAAGTAGATTCTTCTGACTCAATTAACGATAAATCAACATCTTTTAAAAAAATGTCATCTAAAGTCATCAAACTCTTATTCTCTCTCTCTGCATATACTGTCTAGGCCCCACTACATTGTTAACTTTCCTTTAATATCTGATTCAAGTTACACAAATTATACTCTCAGAATGGCCTCTTACCTGATATAATAATCATTTCTGATGAGCAAAAAATGTTGTAGAATGGATAATAAGTAATTTTCAGCAGCAGTGTCCTTCAACATGTTATACAGAAGATGGTATACTTCATTCATATCAGTGGAAAGTAAGTAAAGGAAAAAATCAAAACTTCT
The DNA here is from genome assembly GCF_054392235.1 of Sus scrofa. Classification (NCBI taxonomy): domain Eukaryota; kingdom Metazoa; phylum Chordata; class Mammalia; order Artiodactyla; family Suidae; genus Sus; species Sus scrofa. The sequence goes on along the minus strand of NC_139401.1, from coordinate 88,961,421 downwards.
TGATAAAAGTCTCATTCATAACAAAGACAGCTTCATTTTTTAAAACACTGATATTTTATTTCCATTACTCTTTCTAAATCTTCAATTCCATGATCCAGGATTTAAACAGTTGCATAACTAAATTTACTCTATGGAATCTATTTTTTAACAAGAGAAACAGACTTAGAGTATTTCTAAGACCATTTATCCCTTAAAAGCTTAAATTATCAGTTATTCACTTTATTTTAAATTCCAGATTATAGTTTGGACCCCTCATTGGAGAAGCAATGCCACTAATGAAAGTGGTTTTCTCTTGACCTTCCTGTGGCTGTGACAGACCACCTATATTATTCATGCAAGCCACTACTCCTCTCTTTTCACTGCCACATAAGACTGTATGGCAAACAAGAATTGCATGGACTGCTAAAAGTTCATAAAAGCCAGCTTTACTTTATACACATGAAGTCCTTTCTACATCCAAAATCATTACTGTTTGCATTTGTATTTCATTATTTGATAAAACAGAGAGACTAAAGACAAAGGAACATGAAACACATTTTCCTTAGGATATAAAGAGTGGTAGAAGTTTAAATGCTTTTAGTAAATTAGGAAACAGATTTCAAAAGGGGATTCACCGACTAGGAACCATGAGGTTGCAGGTTCGGTCCCTGCCCTTGCTCAGTGGGTTAACGATCCGGCGTTGCCGTGAGCTGTGGTGTAGGTTGCAGATGCGGCTCGGACCTGGCGTTGCTGTGGCTCTAGCGTAGGCCAGTGGCTACAGCTCCGATTGGACCCCTAGCCTGGGAACCTCCATATGCCGCAGGAGCGGCCCAAGAAATAGCAAAAAGACAAAAAAACAAAACAAAACAAATCAAAAGGGGATTCACTTTTATGATAAAGGCAAGGACCTGAAAAATTGATGTAAAAGAAGAGTAGAAGAGGACATGTAATCTAGCCTCTGAAAAATAACCTAAAATGTCAACATTTTCTCCTAAGTAGAATTAAGTATATGATGGATTACTTCTTAGACCCCATGTAAGAGTGTTGTGTTAAAGTCTCACAAGGTCCTTTTGATGACTTAAAAAAGATTAAAAAAAATAGCTTTATGGTGAAGAGAAATTCATATAAAGCAAGATATTTATTGATATAAAGTATTTTTTATATTATGTAAACCACCATAGACTAGAGTCACAAAGAAGGATAAGAAATTACTAGAAATGCATTTATTATAATAACAAAATATCCATTCCATTTATCCAGTGCTTATGTGTAAGACACTTTGATAGGGATGTTAGAAGAAAAGGTTGAAACACTTCTGCCCTCCATCTCACAGGGGCATAGGAGTGTACATAAATAAGACAAATGCAAGCAAAATACTACAGGGTGGGAAGGAAGACAGAAGAAGACATCACAGAGAAAAAGTCCAGCTCAAAGATCATTTTAGTTCTGAAGTATTTCCCAATTTCCCCAGAACACGTAAGTAAAAAATTCAATGGGTGTAAAACGAATAGCCAACAATGCTATGACAACCATCTTTTGGATCTAAAGTCATTTTGTATAAAATCATTCCCATAGGCAGGTTACACACTAGCTGTATTTGACTCAAAGGCTTCTACTTTAACAACCTTGCTACATTCAGACCCTATCTAAACTTTTTATTTTTATTTTTCCACTAAGGAAGCAAATATTTGGATTGAAAATGACATTTATTTGAATTGAATACTATCTCTAAATCACTGGAGTACTATTTAATAAACTGAAAAAGTATATTACCCATAGTCACAAATGAACTCAGTGAACTTTTCCCCCAATCCTTATCCATGAGGAAATACTGCCTTAGGCTCTTCTCTATTCAAGACCATTGAGCAGGGCCTACCCATAATACAGCAAGCCATTGTGCAGATTTCAATATAGTCTGTATAAATCATCAGGACAGTCTGACAATTCTTCAACATGAATCTCAAGGACGGCATCATAGTAAGGTTCTAATATAAATAAATGGATATAAATTGGGCTCCCAGACTAGAATTCTAATAATGGTTCACAAAATCTCCCATGAATCTCTTTTTCACAGTACACGCAGAATGATTTTTGTGCTTTGTCAAAAGGATATTCCATTTCTGCTCGAATGTCATTGAGACGGTGTGATAATTCAGTTAGGTCGTCCTCTTTGTTCTCATCAAATACTTTCAACTGAATATCAAGCTCATCATTCTCCTTTTCTTTCAGATCCTAATATATAAACATAAAACTTAACAGTCAAATAACAGTTTGACAACACTGTACTTTAGTAATAAAGGCCTGACACTATTATTCATTTACTTATACAGAAGAAATTTCAAATATTGACTCAGGTACTTGGATTCCTGAAAGAAAGTAAATGTGCTATGTTTTTCTATTTTAAAATAAAAGAAACTCATTGCATTCACTGCAATTTCTTTTCATGCCCCAGAATTTGATGATTCACATTACAAAATTAATGATCACTTTTACAACAGAAAAAACTAATTGCTAACAACCCAAATTAAATGCTGTCCTTTTGACCAAACACACTAATCAAAGATTGCAAAAGAACTCATGCAGTTAGAACATTTACATATGCCTCTGGCAAAATGCAAATATAGATCAATTGTATTAATGAAGAACAAATGCAAGGATATATTCAACCACAACAGTCCCAAGTATGGTGTGAAAACTTGTATAAACAAATTTATTTTAAATTATATTTTGTGATTTTAAAGCAAAGAGGCATTAGGGCTTTTTAATCAAGATGCATGTCTAGCCTCCTCCACCACTTTTCGTTTTTGCTTAGCCACATCACAAAATACCAACTTGGGCATCAAAGATTTGTTTTTGTAATACATTATAAGCACATGCATTACAAACCTGATAATTTTCAAAATAATAGTATAAACAAAATCTTTGGCAGCATACCACACTAGAGATTATTGGGCTTAATATATATCACCTGGAATATCTTTTAATATGTGTCCATTAAATTGCAGGTTTCAAAACCCAAAGAGAAAAATCACAATTGCGGATACTCAAGGGTGATACCGAAAGTGGGACTAGGATATTCAGAGCCGAACTTGAACTCTAAAAGGAAATGCAAGCACGGTGTACTTCAAATTAGGTTGCGAAAAGCAAAATCGGATGCATTTCTTGTTTCTACATTTATTCAATATGACAATTACAAATGGAGATGCAATGGCTATTATTGAAGCCAAACAAAAATGTATGCCATTTCTAGGTGTTTTCTTCCTAATATTCACATACATAATTTACTGACAATTTACCTACAGAGCAAATGAAAATATTAATATGTATACATGTATAACAAATACATGCATTCATACTTAGTTTTCTCTTTAGCGATAATTTGTTTCACGCCTAGTTTTACACTTTGAAGGGGAATGAATAAATTTATTGAAATGTAAAGTTAACTAACATTGGAGAGTTATATTATCAAGTGATTTCTGAACTCTATTAAGAGCAGAAACCAGATACACCCAATATGCTGGTCACTGCAGAAACAACCACCAACACATTTTAGAATATGGAACTTCTCCTCATTCTTATGTCATGATGCATTATTTCTTAGAAGCTCACTATCAACCTTTAACATATTCAAACATGTTTCAAAAATAGAAAATTAAATACTGTCATTTAATCAGCATCAGAAACATTTCATGTTATAAAACATGGAATCAATCTCTATGATTAAAATATTTTCAGTGAAAATAACTGGTTGAATGTTTCAGTTTTTCATTAGGACAACACATTATTTATATAATATATATGGTATGGGAATATACACAGCACAGTATAAAAATATAGAAATGTATAAGTGAAATATATTGTGTATTAACAATGCTCCATTAAAATACATGTATGCATATCTACATATACACACATATATAAAAAACTTCCTTTTAGTCAAATGTCAAACTTTGAAAGGTGTATTCAAATATTCTCTTTTTTTGTTTTTGTTTTTTTTTTTGCTTTTTAGGGCCACTCTTGTGGCATATGGAAATTCCCAGGCTAGGGCTCAAATCAGGGCTACTACCGCTGCCTGCTTACACCACAGACGTGGCAATGCATTATCCAAGCCGGGGCACTGGATCCTTAATCCACTGAGCGAGGCCAGGGATCAAACCCGCATCCTCGTGGATACTAGTCAGATTTGTTTCCACTGCGCCACAACAGGAACTCCCGGTATATCCAAATATTCTTGATAAAATAAACATTTACTGAATTAATAAAAATTTTAAACAGCACGAATGTGACAGATGCTCTTGACAAAACAGAAATGCATCACTAAAGTTTTATATTTTATTTTTGTCTTTTGTATTTTTAGGGCCGCACCCGTGGCATATCCAGGTTCCCAGGCTAGGGGTCGAAATGGAGCTGTAACTGCCAGCCTATGCCACAGCCACAGCAATGCGAGATCCGAGCCAAGTCTGTGACCTACACCACAGCTCATGGCAATGCCAGATCCTTAACCCAATGAGCGAGGCCAGGGATCAAACCTGCGTCCTCATGGACACTAGTTGGATTCGTTAACCACTGAGCCATGACAGGAACTCCAAGTTTTATATTTTAAAATGAAGAATGCCATAAAATTACTGAATTATACTATTAATAATTACATGAAATACTGTAAATATGTTTCAGTTATTTTTTAAACGAATTGGCTGTACATATATAGAACATTTTCAGCAGATTCTCTAAAACATATAATTAAGTCTCTATAACATAGTGTACTTCAAAAGAAATCAAAGTCCATTGATTAACAGTCAAGCAGTCAAAATTGAATCTTCAAAAGAATTAGAAAGGGTTTGTTGGTCTAGATTAAGAATGATTGCTGCCTACAGACACAATTTCTTACTATCTTGTTCCTTCACATATCTGATTTATCTAAAATTTTCGTAATTTATTTAACTAAATAAAAGACAGATAGAGAAAACTTCACAAGAAGTCAATGTAAGTTAACTACAGAGCAATTATTTTAAAAATCACTGCATAGCATTTAATAACTCATTTATTCCAAATTGCTAAAGCAAATTTATAAAAGTGAATTTTCCATATAAGTGAAACATAAATTCTCTTTAAACATAATTTATCCATAGAGATGGGGAAATTCTTGAAAATAAATTTCTCCAGAATACAATTAAAATAACTGCCCTTGTCCTGAGGATTCCAATAATTGTATCAAAAAAAGTTTCACTCTGCTATAATGATGGTCTCAGGGGTTACTGAAATACTAAGAACTATTCTTCCCTCTTAATGATTCCAGATAGATATAATTTTTGATCTATGTATCAAAAATTTATTAGCCCTAGCCATGTCTAATTTGCTGCTTTGAATATGAAATATTCTAGAAAATTAGGAAGCTCTGCCTGTTAAAACACTATAGAAAATAAGAGTAAATAGGAAAGAAGTAAGTATATTAAAGATTCATCTATCAATATATTATTAGGCTTCCACACATGTGTAAAGGATGTTTAATGTTACCATAAATTCTAGCGCTTTAAATGTAAATTTTTAGTAAATGAGATAGTCAGTAGTTGACATATTAGGTACGTGAGTATGCATTAAAGCAAGACCATTCTGACTTTTGTTCCATATTGAAATTTGCTCCAAATTACAATTAAAAATCATTGTAGTGATAATACAACTACAAGAACAATGGCAACAGCAGAGAAACATATGGTATTAAAGTAAGGACTTCTAATCTTCTCAGCATCTATCTGCCAGGATTCCAATTCTCATCTTATAAATCAGAAATACCTGCGGGGGCTTCTTTTTTTTTTTTTCAAATGAAACATCTCTGTTCTACCTCTAATAAGATTCTGATAGAATCTCTTTAGGGGAACATGTCCAACTTCATGAGAACCAGAGCCACAGTTATCCATATTTCACTCCACTGTCATAGGAAGAAGAAAACATTGAGAATCCTTGTAGGTTCTATTCCTAAATATTAGGGGGCAGAAATATGGCACTTCTCACTTTCCTCTTGCTGAGGAATCACCGAGATCTAAGAATCAGGGCATACTAAAAAAATGTGAAAGTTAAAGAAAAATGTAACTGGAGGCATAAGAAGTACAGGGCACCCCCAGAGGCTTTATATATGGATATAGATAGAGCCAATGGGAAAGTATAGCTTAAAAACACTGATACAAAATCTCAGCTGTCAATTAAATGAAAAATACCATGAGACTACTGCAGCCAGCAGAGATGAGCACACCCTCACAAAAGTGCAAAAGATAAGGACAAGAGCTACTATGCATTCTCTTTGAAAAGATGAGGACTTAAATAAAATGAGAGTCATAGTTTTCTTGAACAGCCATTCAGTAGTATAAGGTAGAAGATGAGTGCTCAATTATAAACAGATACAGAGAAATGAAAGCTGGAAGAGTAACAACAACTAAGGCAGAAAAACATGACATATTAGGAAATGAGTAGAGGATATACAAGAACCCCTAAAGCCAGCAAGTATCCAAAGACATGATTACCCTCCCAGAAACAGGATGACCCCTGTGAGGACACTCATGGAAACCACTGAGCAGGCAACTCAAAAGCACACTAGAATTAATGTCAGAATATTACCTCTAGCTACAGAAAGCCACGGAGTTTTCAAGAGGGGAGATTTGTGATAAAACAAGAATAAAGTACATACACTAAAACTAGTGAATGTGCCTAAGCTAACTGCATATTGAACCCCTATACGGATCACTTACAATGATGCTTTGATTTACTGCAACCAATTCGTTGGTTTTTGAAGTCATAGATGAAAAAAACATTCAAAAAGTGGGACTGAAAGAAAAATTTCTAAAATGACACAGATGCAATCATATCTTACTAAAATGGGTTTCTATAGACCCAACTGTGTACATTTTATGATGATTACTTTCAACCACTTTCAGTTAAGACTATCAGAAGACAAGTTACAGGTACATGCTACACACTAGATCTTCACGAGAAAATTGCCCTGATTTTGGAATTTCTAGTAACAAGTGAATACTTTATAAACATGCTCATTGACATTTGTTTTTCTTCTTTCCTCATTCCTTCCTCCCACCCCACGCCCACGCCCACATGTACTTCTTGTTTATCAGGGAGGATCTAAGTAGTTTAACTAGACTATTGAGATTTTTACTTGTCTCCTTTAACAATGCCATGGTATTGAACAAAATGCTTCTTCAGTTAACATTATAAAGTCATGGTCATTGTCTTTCTATTTATAGAATAAGTGTGCTTATTTATCTCAGATCAAGCTTATAGAGTTATTTCAAAAACTTTTTTTTTTGGTCTTTTGTCTTTTTAGGGCTGTATCCGCGGCATATGGAGGTTCCCAGACTAGGGGTCTAATCAGAGCTGTAGCCGCCAGCCTATGCCACAGCCACAGCCATGTCAGATCCCAGCCGCACCTGCGACCTACACCACAGCTCATGGCAACACCGGATCCTTAACCCATTGAGCAAGGCCAGGGATTGAACCCGCAACCTCATGGTTCCTGGTCAGATTCATTAACCACTGAGCCATGACAGGAACTCCTCAAAAATGTTTTTAAGAGCATCATAACCAGAGCAAATATTCATACTCAATTTAAGAAATAAAACTGTTTTTCTTTAGTAAAGTTTCTACAGAATTGGTAACAAGAATACCATTCATAAGTAATATATCTAGAATATATGAATCTAAAGTCTATGCACATTTATGCTGAATATAAAGGATATCAATCCAAGTTATCAAAGAAGAAAGGAAAAAATTTTTAATGAAAATTGAAATTGAAAAAAAAAAAAAACTAGCAGTCTTTTTATGTTCTCAGGACTGAAATTCAAAGAAAAGAAGTTCCCTTTCAACTTTAAGAAGAACAAAAAAAAACCCATCACGTCTGGACATATCATTAGCTGAATTCTGAATCATCAGTTGTAGGTAGAGACCAACACTACTGCTATATCAAAAGGCTTACAAAATGTCTAGTGCTTCACAAACAAAAACACAAGGCACATTTTTATTTACTCTGCTATAAGTACATTTGTCTAAAGAGAGAAAAATATTAAATTCTCTAAGCATAATAAATGTGCACATTCAACTTACAGGTAACATTGTTTTTAGTCCTGAACGAAGGAATTCATTCCTTAAATGTATTCGAAAATCAAGCTCATAAGGAGATGTAACCAGGGCATTTATAAACTGCATACAAGCCACCTGAAATTAGAAAACAAGCTTTGTTTAAAAAAAAAAGTTTTTTAATTAAAGAGACATTTACTTTTTGCATTCAGATCTTCTTTTTCCATTGACTAAAGGTATACATACATATATTGTAACATATATGAAGAAATACAAACATTTACACAAGTATACTGATTATGACTTTAAAGTAGAAAAAATAATAACAATAAAGTTTCTAATGTCCAGAGTAATTCTAACAAAGATAATGATGGATAGTTAAGTACTGCTTTGCTTTGCGGAACAATCTGAAGTAACATGAAACTCTCTCTGAGAAACCTCAAGTTCCAAAAATGTGGATATAGAGTGCTTTAAAAAAAGATCATGAAATGTATCTTTCATATCTGAGCTGTCCTCAGAGTGCACTTGGCCTCAATTCTATATGGCCATAAATACTTTTCTAAAATAAATCAAATAAGGCTATAAAATTACCCTGATATTAAACAGGGAACAGTGATAACTTAGAGATATTATTACATTGATTTATACTCTCTCCAACTATTATTGGATAGATTTGCACAAAATACATAGTATTAAAATATATGATTAAGATGAACTAATTTACTATGCATAAAAAATGAATCCAAGTGAATTAAGATTCAACTAGAAGGCAGTGAAGATACCAATACTTATGTGCATTGCATGATAATGTAAATATAAGGGCTTGTTTTCCAATAAAGATGATTCATTGCTTAGGCTGATTCTGAAAAATGAATTTTGCTATTCTTCTGATATTGAGGCTCCCTATTATAAAAGGGAAGGAACTTATTTGGGGGTAATTGCAAACTAAGAGAGTAGCAACCAAATGATGCCAGGTGTTCCATAGATTATTCCTCATTCTTGGAAAATGCTGCTCAAGTTTAAATCAATCGGCTAAAAGTGAAGAGCTGCACATTTACATTGATTTTTTCTGGCTGCCCCCACAGTATGTGGAAGTTCCTGGACCAGGGTTCGAACCCATGCCGCAATTCCTGCCTGCTCTGCAGCTGTGGCAGGACTGGATCCTTATCTCACTGCGTCAGAAGGGAACTTTCCTACATTGATTATTTTTAAAGTATGCAGTAAGTAGTAGAATGTTCAAAGAGTTGAATGCAAGGGGATCCCTGGAAAATATGTGAAGATATTAAGTATATACAGAGGGGGACAAAAATCAATAGTTAGCATAGGAAAAACCCATCAGCAAAATAAAAATATTTCAATGTATTTTGCGTTGACCTTATCCAGACCTGTTATTATGAGAGTGATTTTTTTTTCAAGTAAAGAGAAAATATTAAAAAGCATATTGCTTTTATTTTTATATCTTTATCTTAAGCATTTAAGCTTTTTTACAGGAGATTAGCCTATCTAGCTCACAGGCAGGTTCAAAAAAAAGCAAAAATTGCAAGCATTAAAGGGGATGGATCGAGGTTGTCTCTAACATTATTAGATATCTAAATGATAATTGAAAGATGCAGTCCAATTGCTATGAATGCTCAAATGTCAAACTAAATCACTTAGACATCTGACTAAATATTTGCCATTGACTTGGCATTACCTTAAAAGTCATATCAGATAAGTTATTAATTCACTTATGCCTTAATCGGTTACTTAAACTTCCTATTTACAGTAAAAAAAAATGCTTAAGTCTTTAGATAGTTTCAATAGGCTGGGATATAAGTTTGCACATTGTACATGTCCATGGCTATATTATCATTGCATTTTCTTGAATGGTTCTTATTATGCTACAACTATGACCTGACCGAATAAGCCAAAGTACATGTCCCAAACAAAATTAATAGAGAGAAAAGTTGCCATCTGCTAGGATTTTTTTTTGCCAGAAGAAAGTCTAGCTTAATGGCTTGTATTAATACCCTACAAGTAAAGAGAACATTTCCCTGAGAAACAAGTTAATGAGTCTTGGAATTGTACCTTTATACAAATAGAAGTAGTTAGATTAGAAAATGATAAAAGTAGTAAAAGTCAATAAAACTAATGCATGTGAATAACATCAAAATAATTTTATATTTAATAAGATAAATGTTGCAATGCTATTAAAAACTCAACTATAATATATGAATATGTAACTAAATATTAAGAAAAGAAGTTTATATACCTTGTGAAATAATTAGCACACACTTTTAGGTCGTTAGTTTAAACAGGTAACAGCACTGTCTTATCAATGTACTATTTATTATCATTATCATTTATAATCATAAATTAATTAATTTAATTAATTATAAATAACATAAAATGAATATTCATACCGTCATGTAATTTTCCAACATAATCTGCTAAAGCAAAGCTCTTTATTAGGAATATTTATATTTTATGAATGTGAAGAACAAAAAAAGTCATCTTAATTATCTCCATTCCTTTATACTACTACACAATTACTGCATTTTTCAGAGGACAGGAACAAAACCAATCCAACTGTCACTATTTACAAACACAAAATTAAATTTTAAAAATATAGGCGTTCCCGTCCTGGCTCAGTGGTTAACGAATCCGACTAGGAACCATGAGGTTGCGGGTTCGGTCCCTGGCCTCACTCAGTGGGTTAAGCATCCGGCATTGCCGTGAGTTGTGGTGTAGGTTGCAGATGCAGCTGGGATCCCACATTGTTGTGGTCCTGGCATAGGCAGGCAGCTACAGCTCTGATTAGACCCCTACCCTGGGAACCGCCATATGCTGTGGGTGCGGCCCTAGAAAAGACAAGAATGAATAAATAAATTTTAAAAATATAATTTAAAGGGAAGAATATATTATTACCTAATTATAGACCTGAAATGCCCATTGTGTGGATTCTCATAGCCAAACATAAACCCCCCAAACTATTACCATCATTATTATTTTGTATTAGTTTTTGTTACCAGAAAATAGTAGGTGCTTTACATAATTCACCATCTAATCTCATCCTCACAAAAACCGTGTTACTATTATTTTTTTTCCACAGATGATGAAACTAAGGCTCAAAGCAAATAAATAACTTACACAAGGTCACATAACAAGAAGGAAACTCATGGAACTAAACCATATCACTTTACTCCAAATACAGTATAATTTTCAGCATGTATCAAAGGCCTCAAAAACTCCATTCTTAGATTAAAACAACAAAATATTTTAAGGATAAGTAAGACAATAAAATTCAACTAGTGCCTCATACATAATACAGTGGGAATGCCTAACTTTGAAACTATAGATTAGAAAAATATATTATTTTAACAATATGTTGTCTAGTATATAAATTGGTTATATGTCAATTATACCTTAAAAAATAGTGGTTATCATAATACATAATAAAACGCAAAAGAAAGAAAGGAAGGAAGGGAAGAAGGGAAAGAGACAGAAAATGGTTCCTTAGAATGTGTTACATCCTTTTATATATGTGTGTGTGTATATATATATATATATGCTGAACGTGACCTATGGATAGCATCCCATCATCCAAAACAATAGCCTCTCATTCTCCTTTACTTCTTGCTACTCCACTCCCTGCACTCCCCATTCAGCAAAGATGTGTATATGCAAATGCACACATACACACAAGCATGCCATTCAATAGAGATACTTACCACAACTTAAATTCATCTTAAATATGATTAAATAAAATTTAAAATCCAGTTGCTCAGTGTCATTAATCACAGTTCAAGTGTCCAACAGCCACAGGTGGCTAGTGGCTACCATATTAGATAGCAAGGACATAGGACACTGCAGAAAGTTCAACTGGGTAGCACTGCACTAGACACTTTGGCCTAGTATCTAAAATCTAACCACCAAAGCAATACAAAAATCATTCCTGAATAATGAAACTTTCGAAATTGGTATTTTCAATTCCCAAGCATATAAATCGTTAAGAGCACAATTGACTACATTCTCTTCTTACAATGCAAAATCAATCTGCTTTCAAAAAACAAAAATCCTAGAGTTCCCATCATGGCTCAGTGGTAACAAACCCAACTAGTATCCATGAGGATGCAGGTTCGATCCCTGGCCCTGCTTGGTTGGTCAAGGATCAGGCATTGCCATGAGCTGTGGTGTAGGCTGCAGGCATGGCTTGGATCTCAGGTTGCTGTGGCTGTGGCTCTGGCCGACGGCTGCAGCTCAGATTCACCCTCTAGTCTGGGAACCTCCATAAGCCACAGGTGCAGCCCTAAAAACCAAAAAGTTTCAACACCAGAGAAAGAAGGAAAAAAAAAAGGAGTTATGGGATTTTATAGCTATAAAGAACATAAAATATTCTGGTCCAATATCCTCATTTAAAGATAAGGAAACTGAAAACCTAGGAAAATAAGATGATTTGCCCAAGATTATATAGCTAATATTAAGCCATAAAGATTGGGCCTCGTGGCTTTTAGTCTTGGATTCTTTCTACCTCACTACAATGCACAAATCTAGCATTGCTGAATAGTATTTTTCCTTGTACTGAAAAGGAAACAACTGCCTTTGAATTGAAGTCAAAAATCCAACTATCCAGATTCCATCTATTGCTCAGTTTCTTTACAATGACTCTAAGGTTCAGAATAGGCTGCCATATCTATTTGTTTTACATTCTTCCATGAGAATTAAAATTTTAAAATCATAGAAAGTAAGTGAATTTTCTCCATGATTGATAAATATGCTTGGCTAGGACCACAATTCTGATTTTTAACTAGTAAAAACAGTTTCTATATTTGCAATTTTATTAAATGATCTCCTTATAAGGAGATTACTACATGGTATCCATATATACCTACTGAATAAATGCATGGACCTATAGATAAAAATGACCAACTTTATGCATGTCACAATGCACTCAATAATTTGTGCCATGCAAAATTATACTAAATTGAATGACTATCAGCTATTCCATCACATAATGATCCTTCCTTTATCATAACAGTATATGTTCTTTCAACAACAATCGCCTACATTCTTTAGAGGATGCTATTGTCTTCATTCTGGGTGTGGGATATGGTATAGAGAGTGAAATATCACAAAAAACATTTTAAACTTCTTCAAGATATGGCTATGTACTTGTTTAGGGTTTTCTTTGTAACTGCTAACTGCCCGCAATAAAATGTTTATAATGGGTGAACAGTCATTAGATATTTAAATTTTATCAACATTTTAGAACATTCTAGAACTTTAACTCACCAGCTTTGAAAACTATACATATAACATCTATCTGTCAGTTTGATCACCATTCATAGAGCTACAGAGTACAATAATTGCCAACTCCAGGACATTCTCAGACAGATTATCCATATTGCCATTAGCTGTGACAAATTGTGCTTTTAAAATGTTATTGACACTCTCACACATTGACCTTATTAAGTACTCTGTTGACATTAACAAGATCTTTCTTTATCCCAGCCCAGCAGGATTTAGGAAAAAATATGATTTAAGTCAAAAATAAGAACTAAAAAATTTACAAATGTACGGTGCAAGTTAATTAAGTCAAAAAGGTTGAAATATTCCAGGCATGGCAAAGCCATACACAATGGTATAGAGGTAGAGGGATAAAATAGCATACAATGTTCGGGAAACTGAGTATAGTATGACTAGACCAAAAAACTATATGTAGAAGAGTGGTGGAATTTGAACAAAGCAACAGTTAGATAAGGACGTATTTTCTGTGGACTGTTATTAGACTTTACTCCCAGAGGCTACTGGAAGATACAGTAATTTAAGCAGTGATTTAACAAGAATTGCATTTCAGAAGTATAACTTTGTGGAGTATAATTTAAAAGGGGGGCTATAATGAAAGGTATAAGATAATTCAGAGTCCAGGGAAATGATAAAACATTGAGATGTAACAATGCCTGGAACAAAGAAATGAGAGCAGGGTGTGGGGGATACCATAACAAGGAATGGAAGCACAACACTAAGGAAGTAGAATTGGTAGGATTTGGTGACTGAGGAAATAGTGAACGGAGAAAGAACAGATTATTATAGCAGACAGCTACGTTTCTGGTTCATGCTACTTGGTAGGTAATCTTAAGGTTAACCAAGAATGGGCAAACAAGAGAATGGCAGGTCAGTGTTGGAAAGGTGACTGAAGTAGGAAGGAGAGGATAAAGAAAAGGAATATATGTATAGTTAAGGACAATATTAAATTTGAAATGCAGTCAGGAGGCAGGTGAACATGAGACCTGTGAGTCAGGACTGTATTTGGAGTGAGGCAGAAAGATGCATCACATAGAATGCTGGTTGAAGTCATAAGGATGGATGAGGCTGTCCAAGGACAATGTAAAGAATGAGCAAAGGATGAAAGGACTAAGATCAAGCTCTAGGGATAAGTATATTTAATGGTCAAGTATACAGAAAGGAGAGTTTAAATGTAACTTAGAGATAAAAGAAAAATGAGTAGAGATTAGTATCACAGAAGTTGAGGGAGGAGAGAGCTTTGATACAGCAGTGACCAACACTGTCGAATGGTACTAGAGAAACCAATATGATGCCTTCAAAAGTGTCTGTTGCTTTTTACATCATACAAGTCACTAGTGACTCCTCCCTGTTATCAAAAATGATGGACTTGACAATTATGCAACTTTGAAAACATACTTAAAACACATTCTTCTTCAAGTCAGAAGTTATTTTTGTAAGTATTTGAAAAATAACTACAATGGAGAGTTCCTGTTGTGGCTCAGCGGTTACCTAATCTGACTAGTAACCATGAGGATGCAGGTTCAATCCCTGTCCTTGATCAGTGGGTTAATGAGCTGTGGTGGTGTAGGTCAAGACATGGCTCAGATCCCACATTGACATGGCTGTGGTGTAGGCCGGCAACTACAGCTCTGATTAGACCCCTAGCCTGGGAACCTCCACATACCTCAGGTGCAGCCCTGAAAAAAGCAAACAAACAAAGAAAAAAAAGAAAAATGACTACATGGTATAAATATCTCTATACAACCTCCATTTTACTAATTTTACTTTTTAAATGGTAGCAATATAAAGCTGTCAGTAAATAGAGAAAGTTTCCTAAGCAATATCAGGCATTTCTTCAACACTTAATATTTAACACACTCATTTATTTTCCACAAATTTTCTCCTTATTCATAGCTGCAGTGCCTTGTTTTGTTATAAATGTACCTTTACTGACAAATGATAAATGATCTGTCCAAAGTTACTTCCTTATATGTGATGATGCAAGGGCACTAATAGCTAATTTACAGTTAGGCTTAGAGTAAATTCTCAACTGTTGAGAACCACTGTGGAAAGAATCAAGCTACAAAAAATGAGTTCATATAGATGAGGGTTTGTCTCCTTAAGCATGAACATCTGTTTTTGCATAGAACTCTTTCTGAAGTGAATTCCATGACTCCCACATTCCCAAAATACCATATACATATGATATTTTATATATATGATAATATATATATATATATATTGTGTGTGTATAACTTTTTTTTTTGCTTACTCTGGGACATGATTAAATACATGAATTAGTGAGTTATGATAGAACACAGAGAGACCCTCAGAACTCCTGATATATATATATATATATATATATATAGGGCTCCTTGCCCTGACACTAAGTGAAACCAAATGTTATAATTTTGGAATTTCAGTTCCTGTCTTTTATTATGTTTCTATCTCCTCCTCCTTTGCTTTCATTGTCAGTTGTCACTTCTTGATCATCTCAGTGCGCAAGTCTGAAATAAATCATCTTCCAACCTCCCAACTTGTGCTTTTAGTCTGTTGTGGATGGAAAACAGATAATCAAGCCCATTAAGATAGAGACTCTCGTACTAAATGAAGTAAGTCAGAGAGAGAGAGACAAATACCATATGATATCACTTATATCTGGAATTTAATATATGGCACAAATGAACCTTTCCACAGAAAAGAAACTCATGGACTTGGAGAACAGACTTGCAGTTGCCAAGGAGTAGGGGAGGGAGTGGGATGGACAGGGAGTCTGGGATTGATAGATGAAAACTACTGCATTTGGAATGTATAAGCAATGAGATCCTGCTGTACAGCACTGGGAACTATATCTAGTCACTTGTGATGGAGCATGATGGAGGATAATGTGAGAAAAAAATGTGTGTGTGTGTGTGTGAGAGACTGGGTCACTTTGCTGTACAGTAGAAAATTGACAAAACACTGTAAACCAACTATAATGGAAAAAAATCATTAAAAAAAAAAGATTCATAGGAAGAGTTAATAAGCTCTGACTAAAGGCCAAAAGGTCTTTGTCATCACGAGGGCATACTTGATGCATTTGGTGACATTTTGTAGGCTGCTCAGATTATTTGTTGTTTTAATTTTTTTTTTTTGGTTCTGAGTTACATTCCAAAATGATAAATCCATCCAATAGGTGAGGTCAGGATAAGTAGATCAACTGTGTATTTTATTTCTATGTTTTTGTGTACCATATCGAATTTTAACATGTACCTTTTTTTATTATTTTCAGCATTTTAGAAAACATTTTTGCAATTTTTAAGTTGTTATATTTTAAATTTATTTAATATATTTTTCTTGGCCATGCCCACAGCATGCAAAGGTTCCCAAGCCAGGGATTGAACCTGTGCCACAGCCGTAACCCGAGGCACAGCAGTGACAAAGCCAGACCCTTAACCTACTGCACCACCAGGGAACTCCTAAATGTTTTAAATCATGCTAAGAACACTTCTGCACACAACTCCTGAAGTACTTCAAGACATTGTACCTTTCAGACTAATAGCAGCCTGTGAAGACTGGGGATATTTTAATAATACATCATTGGAGGTTAACTATATGACTTTCTCTCCACAGACAACTATCATTAATGCTCAGTGTACCCTAGCTTTTCCTGCTGGACTATATAGAAATCAGTTTCAACTATATGTAGGTAGTACTTCATTCTGTCTTTTGTGAAGTGACTGGCAGACTACTCTGGCCTCTTTTTTTTTTTTTTTTTTTTTTTTTTTTTTTTTTTTTTTTTTGCCTACTGGAAACCCTTCTCCTGCCTCCATAACACTGGTTTTCTACTAGCAAAGGTAATTTTCTGGAAAATTCCCATTGATCCTTCGAGACCCAGTTAAAGCATCACCTTACCACTGAAGCATTCCCTGACCTACGCAGAACATACCTAAATTTTCCTTGTGTGCTCACTAAACCTACCAAGAGGAAAGGGATATGTGTGGAAAAGTGTTGCTATGTCAAGCAAAGAGTTCTATATGATACAATGTTAGAAGGAATTTAAAAGTCTACAGAATATTTGGGAAACACCAGGTTTAGTATGGCTGAAACATTTGGGAGAGTGACAAGTTTTAAGACCAAAATGTTAGGTTGAGGTCACACTGAAAAAGATCATTCACCATGATTAGGCTTTTTACTTTTCTCAAGCAATGGGTCAATAACATAGGTTTCTAGGAATGCTACCATGTCAGAATCAGATTTACTTTTTAAGGATAACTGACAGCAGTACAAAACATCTGTCTGGAGGGGAAGAATGTATCAGTTTGGGGTGCTAATTAGGAAATTATTGAAATAATATTGCTATGAGAAAATAAAGGCAGTGGGGATAGAGAGACTGGGATAGATTCATAGTCTTCAGTAAGCCTTGAGGATTGACTAGATGAAGGGAACAATGAAGAATGAAGTCTTGAGGAAAATTAAAGATTAGGCAAAAGATGATACTTCTATAACCTAAAATGAGAAAGACAGCAAGAAGAGTAGACTTCTTTGGGGGGAATCGTATGAAAGGACAGAAGAAAAATGAACTTACTTCATTAAGACGAGGCACCATGTATTAGTTAAGGGCATGTACACTGAAGCTTGATACCCTAGGGTCTAATGTGGTCTTTACCTCCAATTTACTGTGTTACCCTGGAAAAGTTATCTAACCTCTATGGGCCTCAGTTTACTCATCTATAAAATGAGGATACTACTACTGTCTCTCTCAAGAGAATTGCTATAAGGTTTAAAATGAAGTGACATATGTAAAATATTTAGAACTATGACACAGGGTTAATAAATGCCACTTTTAATTTTGTTTTTGATGATCCCTATAAAACATCCAGTTAGCTATTTGGACAGGGAGGTTTGAATAGACAGGGATGTGAGCTGGAATTACAATCCCTAGAACATGGTTGGATGTTAAAGTTAGAAAGGCAATTGAGAACATTCATGAGGAGGATAAAATATGTATGTGTGAACATATAGCTGTCTATGTATATGAGCGTACACACATATGTGTACATACGTGTGTGTGTATACAAAGTGAAGACAGAAAAAGACCAAGAATAGAATACAGAGAATACAATACCCAAGAAGTAAGCATAAACATGACAAAGATAGAGAAACAACAGTTAGAGGTAGTAAGAGAGCAAGGAGAAGACGGTGCCTGGAAAGCAAAAGGCAGGAAAATTTTCAAGGAAGAAATGATCAATGGAGCCAAGTATTCGGAATTGGAAAGAGGCCATTGGATTCTGAAATTCAAGGATCATTGTCAACCTTTCAAGAACTGTGAAAAAGTTGAGTTGTGATAGGGTAATTTAGGAAACAGAGAAAACAAGTACAGATGACTCTTTTAGAGATTTAGACTGTGAAATGAAAAAGGAAGATGAGAGGATACTTTGAAAGATAAGAGGATCAGAAGAAGGTGCTGTAGTATGGGGGAGATGTGAGGATGCTACTCAGCTAAAGGAAAGTCAATAAACAGAGAACATATGAAGATATATGGCTATTTCACGAATTACGGAAGATAATGAAACTCCTCTCACAGGTACAAATTTTCACCTTAAAGATGAGCTAGAAAACCTCTGTGAGAAGTTAATAACCTGTTTTTAAATCCAAAAAGGGGGGGCAGGTATATAGTAGTTATTTTAAAATATATTTAGTCCTGTATTTTAACAGAATTACTTCCTGAGACTATAGTAACATTCTGAGAAGTCTCAGGATCCTACAGAAATAGATAAGTAGTTCTGTTAAAATACAGCACTAATTATATTCTTTTAAACAAATTTAAACTTTTGCTTTTCATTCTGTATCTTCAATATATTTTTTAACTTTTAGATACTTTTTCATCCACATGAAATAATCCAGATAAACCTACTTCACAATTCTTGTGAGAGTAATAGGCTCGGTATAAAACAAATTACTAATTTTTGTACCTCATTAAAATAGGAAATTTCAAATTGTTATTTGCATATGTTTGCATCTGTAATTAGTATTCAACAATTTCTGGAATATCTAGCAAGATGTCTATGATTCTTCCTCATGTTACTTGTTAACAACTTGCCACTTTATCATTCCATTCAGTCCAGCTTCCTGAAGGCTAACAAATGTCATTCCCATCTCATTGTGTGGTTTAAACTACATTACAGCAGGGATGTCATTTTAAAGGTCAGCTAACACAGTATACAAATGTTGGCATCACAGAGACCTAGCTTCAAATCATAGCTCTACGTCTCAACAGCTGTGTGATTCTGAATGAGTGATTTGCGTAAATAATGAAAGCTTTGAAAATAGAAAAAAACATTTAATTCCTGCTAAACAAACTTTGCAAGATAAGTACAAATTCCTACATATGACTGAAAAATCAATGAAATATAGTTAGGTTAGCCCAAGCACAGGAATAAGAAGAAAATTTCAAGACGACATCTTAAAAAAAAAAAAAAAAAAAAAAAAAAAGCACCTATTTTTGAAGCTTTCAGTAGAGATATTAAATTTTATTGAGATAAATCACACACTAAAAAGTGGATTATAGAAAGGGAAACACTGGGACTTACCGTAGTGACTCAGTGGTTAATGAACCCAACTAGTATCCATGAGGACACGGGTTCAATCCCTGGCACAGCTCAGTGGGTTAAAGATCTAGCGTTGCTGTGAGCTGTGGCGTAGGTCAGAGATGCGGCTTGGATCCCATGTTACTAATGGCTGTGGTGTACGCTGGCAGCTACAGCTCCGATTCAACCCCTAGCCTGGGAACCTCCATATGTTGCAGGTGCAGCCCTAAAAAGACAAACTAAACTAAAATAAAATAAAAAGGGAAACACCGAAGGGAAATAATCTGAGCATTAAATGCTGTAATACACTGGAAATCAAAGGCACACTATAAAGTTTATCCAAAATGGTCAACATAGTTGGAGTAGAGCAACAATTAATAAATTTGCTCAAACATCTGGAAAGAGATTAGCATTTTGTAACACTACAGTATTCTCTTTGGACAAGCTGTTTATCTATCTGTTAGAGTTTGAAACTCTGTTGAAAATAGGTATCAACACTTAATGATACAATTAAAAAGAGGAAAAGAGTTTCCGGTGGCTTGGCAGGTTAGTGATGTGGCCTTGTCACTACTGTGGTGCAGGTTTGATCTCTGACCTGGGAACTTTCACCTGCCATGGGTGAGGCCAAGAAAAGAAGGGAGGAGGGATAAAACTGCTTTATATAAGATCAGAAATTTGAGTATTTAAACACTATTAAATAATTCGATAAAATTAAATGTGGAACCATCTTTGTTGAATGATACTATAGGAGATTAAAAAATATTTCAGAAAGTGTTTTCCATGGTACATTAAATGCTAAGCACTGTCTAAAAGAAAGACATGGGCATCAAAGACCACAGACCAACAAACCTGGCATCAAATTCAACCATGCTGCTTACAAGGTGTGGTACCATAGACAAGTTATTTAATCTCACTTAACTTAGTTGTCCCATAAGCAAAATGGAGATAATAATAGTACCTACATAGCTACTAAATCTACTATCTATTAAATCAGATAATATATGTAAATTAAAGTGTTCAGTCCGGGATCTCACACTGTAAGTATTGCCAAAAAATGAGTTCTCGGGAGTTCCCATCGTGGCGCAGTGGTTAACGAATCCGACTAGGAACCATGAGGTTGCGGGTTCGGTCCCTGCCCTTGCTCAGTGGGTTAACAATCCGGCGTTGCCGTGAGCTGTGGTGTAGGCTGCAGACGCGGCTCGGATCCCGCGTTGCTGTGACTCTGGTGTAGGCCAGTGGCTGCAGTTCCAATTTGACCCCTAGCCTGGGAACCTCCATATGCCGCGGGAGCGGCCCAAAGAAATAGCAAAAAAAAAAAGACAAAAAAAAAAATGAGTTCTCATCATAAAGAACCCAAGTTCTCATTTATAAAATGGGTCATTTACTGAAACCATCAAAGAAAAGATAGTGAATTTTGCCATTTTTCTAAAGAAGACACGTACGCCAGGTCTACACAGAGCTATCAGATAAATGAGGACCTAAGAGTTGCAGTTCAACTCTCTATATTCTGGGGAGTCAAATTTCTCAATGCTGTGTGAATTGCACAAAAAGAGATATGTTCAGTGTTCTTAAATTTCTAGGACAAGCCCACACAGACTTCATTAACACTTGTTAGGATAATGGCAATGGCTGAACTGCTTGCCCTCTTGCCCTGATTATTGCTAAGACTTTAATTTCCGTGGCTTATTACACTAATTACTAAATTTCTACCCAAATACTAATGATAATCATGATCATCACATTTATAATAATCCGAAATACCTCCCCTAATTTTAAACATATTGTCACTTTCACTAACAAAACTTCTAGCTTTTACGAATGACCAAACAACAGGAAGAATTTCATTTTTACATTCCATTCTAGTTAAACACTAGCTAAAATGGAGTTAGTGTCATACAAAATGAGTACTCTAAATATAACCCTAGATGTAATTTAAGACTAACTCACCTGTAATTGCAAAGCTTCATGGTTTTCTAATCCTTCCACAATTGGTGAAAATCGTTCTCTGTTATTTCGTTCTGCTGCTGTAGTTATAGCTCCTAAAAGTTTATCTAGACTATAGACCAAAAAAAAAAAAAAGAAAAAAAAAATATATATATATATGGAAAAGAGAAATACTTCCTAAACACAGAATATGAAAATGTGTTATCTCTTATACAGTCTTCCCTGTTTCCTTTCTGGTGCTTGATGCTTATATAAATAGACCACTACAGTTTAAGAATTGTGTTCTTGTCCATATACTTCTACAAATCAAATATTATAGCATTAATATTTGATATTAATTGCATCGATATTACAGCATCGAATATTATAGCATAATATTTGATCAAGGTATCAAAACGAAAATTCAACTTGAAAATCTTGAGGCAAATAATTTTTCTGGGTGATACTACTTAAAAGATAACTGATAAACATTAAAACTTTAAATTTCAGGTTTTGATATTTCATTTGTTAACATAAATACTAATGTCACTTAAAACATGATTTGGCATCTACAATTATTAAAAGTTCATTCAAGTGTAAACAGACTGTAATTTTATAATAAAGTGTTGGAGAGAGTAAATAATTTTTTAAGAACTTAAAAAAACTAATACTCTTTCAAAATGGAACAAGGAAAAAAAACCTGAAAGAGAAAGCCCAGTAAATTAGAGAAGCATCTATAATTGAATAGCACAAGAAATTTTTTCACCATAACAAAAATATTGGAAACTATCTCTGTACAGTCTGAGGCAAATTAACCTTGATGTAGTATACTATTCATATGAAACTACATCTGAAATTCTAATTAAGTCATAAAATATACCAGAGTAGGTTGAAATATATGAATTAAGTACTGAAAATCCAATTGACTAGAAAACTATTTCTTACTCATGTATACTGATTTATCTATAAAACTTAAGGAAGTCTTACTTTTGCACACATTATCTTATTCTCAGTTTGTTCTCATTGAGATAAGATAATGCTGTGTAATATTATTTCTGTTTAGTGTTTGTCTTTTAGTTTCAAAGGACTAACCAGCACCAATCAGTATCTCCTTTATTCCAAGAAGTATGAGATGGTCAACATATTACAATATTCTTAAATCTTTGCCTGGCCCTGTTCTGATTCAAATCAAAATGACTACTGTCACACAGAGTGTTGAGAAGAAATATTTTAGTTTGTGTCCTTAGCAGGCATTTCACTCTTTATCACAATGGTTTCTTACCAATCAGACATTAAATCTGAAATTTTGCTTCTGATTCAATATTATTTCCATAAGAAGAAATGATCTAATGCATGGCACATACATGCACTTGGAATAATTATGAACAGCCTTTTTGTTCTTTTTAACAAGTTAGTTTATGTCATTCCATGAATAATTGCTTCATCTTTTCACTTACCACAAGCAGGTCAAGTAAAATACTACTATAAAATAATACTACAAAATAATACTACAAAATAAAGGCATCTAATTAATTCAGTAAGTTAAAGTAGTCAAATGTTGTGATGTACACTGCATGGAGGTATGTTGTGGAGGGTGTGTATGTATATCTTTCTGGGTGTGTTTAGCAATAATTATTCTCTAATCTATTTCCATTTTTCTACTAATTTTTTTACCTTCAGCTAGACAAAATTCCATTCATTCACTTTGAATATTCAACTTAGAAGAATTCCCCATTAGAATTCTATCTTTTTAAACCTATTTTTCAAAGAATCCAAACAGAAAAGCTAAAATATAAAGTATCACTAATGTTTTTTATAAAATTTAATACTATTCTCATGCAAGTTATCAAAAAAAAACCAGCACAAAAGTAGAACTTGTTAATTTCGCAAGTGTCATTTTCTATGCGGTTAATTTAGTAATATGTAATACTTACATGTTCTCTTCCCCAACAATGCAAATAGCAGAAAGTATTTTTACTATTTCAGTCATCATGTTGGGTTGTTTGGGGTCAATTGCTCTTGCCAATAATAAAAGACTTCTTTCATCTCCTAGGATCCTTTGCAATCCAAACTGAAAAAAAAAAAGTTCATCCAAAATGTTTTTGGAATACATTTTTAATTTTAAAAAGCAACATTATAATGATTTTCTAAAAACCAATACCTCCACAATGAGGTTCTTTCTTCTTAATGATATGAATGTTTGTCAAATAAGGTTATTTGTCTTTGTTTATTTGAAATGACGGCATCTTGTAGTTTTTGCCCCGTGATCAAATATCTCCATTAGCCTGCCTAAAAATTCCATAAAAATTTGGGAGAAATATAGGAACAACCAGCATTTCTTCAACAGAGAAGCAAATGTAAAGCACATACTGATATGATTTTCTAAAGTAGTTCTACTTATGTCATTGGGTCTCCCTGGAGATGTCTGGAACTTACAGTCAAATTCTCCAATATGCTTATATGGTAAATTAAGTTGAAGAAAAAGGGTCAAAATGTTGAAAAGCTCTTTTGCATATACTACATGTCAAAGAAGCAATAAAGCTCTTTATGGATTTTCCCAAATCTTCTCTTTCTTAGCCTCCCTCTTTCAAGCAGCTGTGTAGCATTATAGAAGCTATAAACCCAAAGAAATGGTGCCTGGTTTTTAGGAAGTGTCAGTCAACTAGGAAAAGAGAGACACCATTTTAATTTATTCTCTAGGCTTGAATATTTGCATGCATGTATGACTCATAAGAATGAATAGGTAAAGAAATCTTGAAGAAAGACCCAAATTTGGGTTTTCACAACATTAAGAAGGTAATATTTTCTTTGATCTTTGTTCCACAAAATACTTCTCAGATTTCTTATGAAGTATGTTTGCTTCTTTTTACAGTACAACGATGAAACCTGACAACATTTCATTGGAGCAAAACTGCCATTTCAAACTAACATTTAGTTAAGTACCAAACATTTGAATATTTTTAGGGTTCCTAATTTTTCTTCTAAAAGAATTCAGGAGAAAAAAAAACAACATAGCTAAAGCTCTTAAATATGATTTTACTGGAGATCATAATAAATAAGAAATATACTGAGACAAAACAAAAAAAAAAGGAAATGGAAGAGACAAGATTAAAAAGAAGCAAACAGAAGAATAGGAATATGTATGTATAAAGGTGCCTAGTAGATAATAAATAGTAAGGAAAATAAGTGAATAACTCATGTGTAAAACTAAGAGATTTTTAGCACGCAATTACCAAACTTAAAAGAACAGCTTTAAAAGTTAGGCTGAGGAGTTCCCGTCGTGGCGCAGTAGTTAACAAATCCGACTAGGAACCATGAGGTTGCGGGTTCAATCCCTAGCCTTGCTCAGTGGGTTAAGGATCTGGCATTGCCGTGAGCTGTGGTGTAAGCTGCAGACGCGGCTTGGATCCCGCGTTGCTGTAGCTCTGTTGTAGGCAGTGGATAGGATACAGCTCCAATTAGACCCCTAGCCTGGGAACCTCCATATGCCACAGGAGCGGCTCTAGAAAAGGCAAAAAAGGCCAAAAAAAAAAAAAAAAAAAAAAAGTTAGGCTGAGAGTGAAATTGCTTAATTTTCAAATTTCCTTTTTATTATTTAAAGTAGTTTCTAATATATAGGGACATACTGAAAATAAAAATGAAGATATGAGAAATGATGGAAAACCACCAATCAAATCATAAAAGCAATTATTACAGCAATGGAAATTAAGAGACATATATGTTGCTTTATATGGTCCTATTTTACATGCATTATATAAGCAAAAAGTTTTTGAAGTAGGTAATCAAAATTCCTTGGGACCAGCAAATTTGATGTATAAGTCATGTCAGACGCAAGCTTCATTCTTTGATTATGACAATTTATTCCAGTATGAAATAGATACATCACTCCATAATTTTTTTAATTTTGAATGTGTACTTTATGCCTATTGTTTCACACACCTATAATTTAAAAGACCTACCATTTATCCATATTTGAGCACCTATGTGCAAGACATCAGCATGCTCTAATTAAAGCTTAATCTTAGTTGAGATTAATCTAAGTTAAACCACAACGTTCTTCAAAACTTCCAAACTCTTAAGTAATAATTACGTACTGACGTATCAATTTATGTCTTATGCGAAAAGGTTCTCCAGGAAATCTCACTAACATGACTTTTCTCTAGTAACTATACTAATTAGAGATATGTCCTGGAAAGCTGTAAGAGTTGACAATGCAAGTCAATAAGAATCTAGATCAGAGTCCTAATTTTACAGGTGAGGGAATTGATTGCCCAAGAGGTCAGACGATTTTTCTAAAGGCCACACAACGTAGTGGCAAAGAATGAACTATATTTCCTGATTTCTAGTACTGTGTTGTCTTTCCATTAATTCTGTTTCCCTCAGTTGAAGAAAGAGATCCATCTTGAGCTATGGAAAAGCAAAGCTCATTAACTGCTTTTGTGTAGGTATCAGACTCTGTATAACTTTGTCACCAAAGACTAAGAGCACAGAAGTTGAGAAATTCTGTACTAGTACTGATAGAAATCTTTCTGGAAGAAACTTCCAGAAACAGCACAATTAGTATATTCTATATGGGAGTCACATGTCAACTGGCAGGCATACATCAATTCCACATGCCAAAAAATTTTTTGCTAATACATGTGTGTATAATATAATCCATACTTAAATACAATCCCATACACTTAAAAAAGATTGCAGATTACTTACATAGATAGTCTTATTGCATTAGTTATTAATAGCTCTATTTCATATCTGACAGGTTTTTTGGTACTATATTTTTATTAAATATTTTGAGATTATCAGAACACCATCTAAAGGGAATTATTTAATTAGTGAATTAGTCAAAAGTATTTTACCTATAAGAATACAGGGAAAATCAGGTATAAGAAAGTAATAAAATGGTTTATAGAAAAAAAAATAACTATAGCTTCATAACCTGAGCAAAGATCACTTTTAGAAGAAAAACCTTAGCCTGGAATTCAGAGTCCCTCAAAATGCTACTGACATCATACATATATTTAAAAAACACTGCTATCTTCCAGAAATATGTTTTATGTATGTTAACTTACTGACACTCATTGAATATATAAAGAAAGAAAAATCTTAACCTTATACCCTTCTGAAACCATAAAGAAAAGAAAAAAGAAATCATACCATAGCAATGAATTTTCCTTTACAATGGAATAAAAACTCTGTAAGGAAATGATATTCAACTTATCACATTTAAATTTTCCTACTATCATTAAAAAAAAGGTATTACCTGATTTAGAAACAAGACTTGCATGTTTGCATGACTGCAAAAACCTGCCAATAAATATTTTGTAAAGCAAAATGTTTTATTTTAAATAACATTTAAATGAAACTCATGATGATTTGTATTACAAAGGCCCTTTTGAAAACTGAATAAGCAAGCACCCACTATTTTGCCTGTTTCAAACTTACATACTGCTAGTCAGACAAGTTTCTTACCTTCTGTGACAGAGGCATAAATAAATACTACTTACCTTATTGTTCATAAATGCTTTGAGGCACTGAATAAGTTTATACTGATTCTTCTTATCAATGTTTTCTTGCCTAAATAAAAGAAACATATTATGTTGTACCTAAAAAATTTCCCCCATGGTGATTTTTTTTTTAATGTTTATTCTTACTGTTTCTTGTCCAGAAGCTTTTCCAGCACATCCAACAATAGTCCAAGACCTTCATGGCCAAAGTTGTTCACCCAGCTATTAAAAAAAAAAAAGTATAAATAACTTTGTATAAAATATTAAATATCCAAAATTAAATTTTGATTTTCAAATTTTATAATCTCATCTTCCTGTTGTTTGTCATTCTTTTTTGCTACTCCCATTGCTTCAAGTGTTGACTCCATGAGGATGACCCAGGTATCTCAACCCCAGACTTTTCACATCTTAGAATGCCCATTCCTTGGTTGTTTCACCAGCATCAAATGCTTATACCAGAATTTTTAAGCCAAATTTATCTTCTCCTGTGCCTCTGTTCTCCTAAATCAATTTCTCTTCCATAATCTGTTAACACCATTATTCTTTGACTCCTTCAGACTTGAAATACTGGCATGATTTCTTGATCCCCTCTCTCTTTCACCTTTGCATTTATTCTGTTCATTTATTCAACACATATTTATTGAGTTCCCTCTAAGTACCAGGCATGTTCTATGTGATAGAGATATAACATGCCACAAACTAAGCCCCTACCCTCACGTTGATTACCATCTAGAAAAAAAGGAGACAAATGATAAATAAACAACTACATAATAATAATTGGTACTATGAAGAAAAATAAACCCTGCTAAATGGACTAAGGAGAGCTATGATGTTTTTGTTTTGTACATTCTTTTTTTATATATTCTTTTCCATCATGGTCTATTCCAGGTGATTCAAAATACTTCCCTGTGCTATACAGCAGAACCTCATTGCTTATCCATTCTAAATTCCATACTTTGCATCTGCTAACCCCAAACTCCCACTCCCTTCTCCCTTCCCTTTGGCAACCACAAGTCTGTTCTCTATGTCTATGAGTCTGTTTCTGCTTTGTAGACAGGTTCATCTGTGCCACATTTTAGATTACCCTTATAAGTGATACCATATGGTATTTGTCTTTCTGACTTAACTTCACTTAGTAGCAGAATCTCTAGTTGCATCTGTAGGATACTATTTTTTAACATGCAATCGGGGAAAGATTCTTCAATAAGGTGATATTTGAGCAAAGCCTTGAAGGAAATAAGGACTTTCCTAGTAGAGGGAATAAGGGCAAATAGGGTGCTCAGGTAGTAGCTAGTGTGCTTAGAATATTCCAGAAACTGTGAGGAGACCTGTGTGGTTAAAGCTAAATAAGCAGGCTTAGGGGAATGACAGGAGACAAAGTCCCCTGTGTGTAGAAGACTCAGAGATTGACCAGAGAGCTTAATTTTGACTTATTATCATCCAGTTATGACTATTCTACTTCTAGAATGAATCCTCTTTCATTGCCTCTTCTACCATTCTAGTTTAGCCCTAGTTACCTTTCCTTTTATATTCCAGAAGCCTCCCAACTAGGATCTCCGAGGTACTCTGCCCAAAAATTTTCTCTGCACTACCTAACATATTTCAAGTATTGATTCTGATCTAGCCTCAACCTACCTTTCTAGCCTCAGGCCTTAAACCACATGTTCTAATAAAAATCAGACATATTCTCTTTCCTGGAGTCTTCCCTGCATTCCCTGCTTTACTTCATTTTTCATTCTTTCTTTCCAGAAAGTAACTCCAACTCCATCTTTCCAAACCCATCAGGTTCAAACTGACTCAATTTCTCCATTAGTGTGTTTTCCCTCTAAGTCCTCCATTCAAATGAGTAATTTTCTCTTTGAATGCCCATGTATCTTTATCTCTTACTGCTTGACCTTATCATTCTTACAAGTGTCTTATCCACCTTTCTGAAGACTGTTATATGATCTCATTCATCTTTCTGTCTCCCACAATGCTTTTTAGAGTGGATTACCTACAGTCAACACTATGTATTTGCTAATTAAAATTTTATTAAATTTGCTGGCTTGTGTGGTTAAGAGAATCAGCAGTCTCATACTGCCCAAGAACTTCATAGGCATAAATTAATATATAGCAGAATTCCTGTGAAGCAATAATTAAAATCTCTACTCTACATATTTAAACTATGACTATAGTTCAATTCCACAGTCTTTAAATCATATCTCGTATCAACCTAAGGTAAAGCTTATCCGCAAAGTAGAGAGCTAAATTCTAAGAAACTGTCACTAAGAAATAGCCGATCACTAAAGAAAATATATTTTAAAAACAGCTCAAATATTCAGAACCAATCACATCCACAATATATATGGAAGCTCATTTTAAACAAATTGTGCTTTAATTTCCATAGTGGAAATGAGAAAAAAATCAATATGGCATTGTAATGATAATTGGCAGCAAGCTCCTATTCAATTGAGGCAAGTAATCAACCAGTACAATGAGCTATTTTCTTTAAAGACTCTCAATAATCAGTGGGGTGGTGGTAGAAGGATAAAAGGACATCAGCCCTCTAAGCATAAAATACTGTATTTCTACCACAGAGAGAAATCAGCAGATAGCATTACAGCAAAAAATACCCTGTGGCAACCTTAAAATAATAGGAATTCTGAACAAATTTATGTATAAAGCCCGCGGTATGTGCTTTGGCATTTGGGAAGATGAAATAATCTACGATTTCCTTATATTCAACACTTAGAAATTGTTTTAAGATTATAAATTTTCTTCATCCCTTTTTATACCTGGTGCTATTAAGGTTAATAGAATTACTTCTTTTTTGGTCTAGGGAAGTGTTTGACACAAAACCATGATTTCTATTTGTTCACTTGAAATCAGTCACCGACACATCCCAGAGTGTTTCAAATTGTGCAGTTTATGGTACTTTGGTTTCATTCAGTGAAAATTACTATTGGTCTGGGGAAAAAAAAGATACAATCATGAAACTTAAATGCGAGGAGGCAGGGCAGATTTATTACAAAGCTGGCAGTGAAAAGTCTTAACAGACTATGTTAGGCCAGTGGGCAGAGGTGGCCTAGTAAGAGTGCTCAGAGCTTTTAAAGAAGAGAGAACGGGAGTCCAAAAGGAGCCTATGGCTAGAAGGATAAAATAATTACGATATAGTAGGGTGATATTCAAGAGGTGAAGAGGAAGGGGTACAGCTATAGACATACCTTTTTTTCATTTTTCTCTTACCAACACCATTTCTCTGTCTTTCAAGTATCAAACACTTTGTAGCCTCTAGTCAAACTCTCTGTGTTCTGTTCTCTTTCTCTCCTCCCACTCTCCTCCCTCCCTCTCTCCTATATATGTTAGCCAATACAATTTCTACCACACCAAAATACTGTCTCATTCCTCTTTGCAATCAATCCCTTTTCCCTACTCCCAGCCCCATGGCAACCACTTATCTGATTTGTATACCTATAGTTTTGCTTTTTCCAGAATGCCATACATGGAATCATATTGGATACAGGTTTTTGTGTCTGGTTTCTTTCACTTAGTCTAAATACTTTAATATTCATCCATCCCCCCATTCCTTTTTATTGTATGGATATACCACAATTAGTTTATCCATTCATCAGTTGATGAATATCTGGGTTATTTCCAGGTTTTGATTATTATGAACAGAGCTGCTAAAAACATTCACATGCAAGTATTTGCGTAAGCATGTATTTTCATTTCTCTTAGGAAGTAACTAGGGGTAGAATTGCTGGGTCTTAGGATGAGTGCATGTTTAACTTTTTACAAAACTGCTTTCCAAAGTGGTTATAGCATCTGTCATTCCTTCAGGAAAGTGTAACAGTTCTAATTGCTCCAAATCCATCAAATACTTCATATTTTTAATCTTCTAGACCATAGTCATCCCCAAAACAGTTTTCAGATATGGAAACTGAGAAACAAAGTAGTCAAGCAATTCACCAAATGTCACTCAACAACTAAGTATCAGTTCTAGGACTTCCACCCAGGTCTGACTCCAAAGCCTATTGTTTATTTCAACCATATCATTAGAAATTACTAACAGGACCAATACAAACTTTTCTATAACAACATCTGGTTGATGGCTCCAGCAGTAACTCATTGAAGAAGAATTAGTGGTTGTTCCAAAACTGCATTGAGCTTATATATCCATGTCTAGACACACATATATATGCTTTGTATTATTGTTATTTTTTTTTTGCCTTTTTTTTCTTAGGGCCACACCCATAGCATATGGAGGTTCCCAGGCTAGGGTTCAAATCGGAGCTGTAGCTGCTGGCCTATGCCGCAGCCACAGCAACGCCAGATCCGAGTTGCATCTGCAACCTACACCACAGTTTATGGCAATGCTGGATCCTTAACCCACTGAGCAAGGCCAGGGATTGAACCTACATCTTCATGGATGCTAGTCAGATTCACTAACCACTGAGCCACGACAGGAACTCCTATGCTTTCTATTATTTAATACAGCTTAATTCATTCATTTATGTGTGATAAGTAGTTTTCAATTCATGTTTTTATTGCCTTTCAAAGTCCTAAGCTTCATAAGAAATTTACCAAATACTGTTAAAGGAAGCTATCTGGAGACTCCAACTAAAACTTCTAATCAAGATAAGGTAAGGAAGCTTATAAGAATAAAGGCAGAATGTAGCTTGTATTTTTGCTTTTTTGGGGGGGGGATGGGCTATATTTCATAATCTTATTTCTAGTTATTAACATATTGGTGATTTTGTTATCAAGTTACCTAAGTTAAAGAGTTGTCTTGACACACTACACATCTATGCTGATGTTTACAATCATCACATGACAGGGGCCCAGGTGGAAGAAACAAAAATAGAAAGATCAGAAAGGACGGTTAACATACGAGTGAGCAAGGGGTTAAGATTAAATCTGAACAGTGAAAAAGAAGCCAGAAGATTATTTAGGGAAGAAGAGAATAGATCCACAAAGAGACCGTATTTTCTGATCTTAGGTGTAAAAGGCATGGCCATATCTATCAGGCAGTCCAACATACGTACATTGCTCAAGAAGTCAAAAATTAGAGATCTTTTCACAAGTTTACTCAAAGATCAGGAAGATAATCCAACATCCATAAATGGAATTTCTCTGTAAGATCACAGAGTGGCAAGGTTAAATGCCTAAACTTAAGACGACAGATCTAGGTTCCAATCCCATATCTATCATATTCTAGCTGTGTTCTTTTTGATCAGTTACTTAAACCCTCTAAGCTTGTTTTCTCATCTTCGAATAAGTAGGGATGAGAATAGTCCCTATAAGACTAAGGCCTTTGTGACTATTAAATGAAATAATGTACAGTGAATAATGTACAGTGAAGCTTGTACTAAGATATTTTTGAAAATGCTGGAGTTCTCTGGTGGAATATCAGGTTAAGGATCTGGTGTTGTCACTGCTGTGACTCCAATAACTACTGTGGCACCTGTTCAATCCCAGGCCCAGGAACTTCTGCATGCAGCAGGTATGTTCAAAGAAAAGATATTTTTGAAAATGTTAAAAAATAAAAAACTTGAAGGCTCTTTGAATCTTCTAGTCCAAAATATAGTGTGAATTTTAGGCATAAATTAAAGACATTCTTTCAATAATATTAACACTTAATAACATTTCATCACTTATTCATTGAAAACTTTTAATTATATGAAATATGCAGAAGAATCTAGACACTAGACTTTTTGATTTTTTTTAAAAGATGTCATATTTGACACTGATATTACACGTGCTTTCTTTAACTCATTACTATTCAACTTTGCATATATTTATTATTACATTTACTGCTGGCCAATTCTGAATGAAAGGGACTAAGAAATTACAATGGTGGGGGAAAAGGGATGTAAAGAGAAAGTCTATTTATACTTCATGCATAGCTCTAACAGAAAGATATCAAAATATATTAAGGTTTTAGAACAGAAATCTCTCCTAAGCTTCAGGACTTCTGAGGTCATTATTTTTAAAGGGCCCACTTATACTGATCAGCACAAAGGAAAGAAGATCTTATATTTTATGAAAATATCAGAGGATTCACTGAACCCTAATAAGCCCATGAGAAAGTAAAATTCTTCCCTCTTCAGCTCTCCAAGGAAAACCAAATGAGGAAAACTCTATATAAATGTGCCTATTCTGCAAAGGAATAAGATTCTGCTCCCCCACATATACAGGAAAAGGGAAACACTTGACAGTTTCAAAAAATGTCAACTTTCATCCATAAGCTGGAAATTCAGATTCTGAATTATTTAATCAAAATTCATGCAAATATATCTGCAAGTCAGATATTTAGTGAATGGATTAGTTCAGTACACTACATGCAATACAGACATAACAGGAAGTACTGACTGCATGTACATTTATGATTGGAATGTCCACATTGATTTCTTTCTTTCAAAAGGGTTAAAGCTAAAATTAGAAAGTTCTATCCTGAGTCCCATAAGCTGTAAAGACAATTGGTCTCATGTGCAGGAGTCCAATATTAGTCATGTCATCACTGTTTGTGCAGTGCTAAAGTGTAGTATAGAAGGTTATGTGTTCTGTACAAAGGATTTTATTTCTCTCTAATGGTGTTCTATTCCCATGTGTAATCCCATACTACAACCCAAATCACTGGAACACCAAATAAAATGAATGATAGTTCAGAGTTTCTAGAGTGAATTCAGAAAGTTGGTAAATTTATAAGATATAAAACAACTAATTCAAAGGGTTGAAGAGAATTTAAAGATGACTGCAAATGGCGTTTACATATTTTCATACCAGGGAAATGTCTCATTTTAGTAACAATGTTGTCAGGGTAATGTTTTTTAATGAAATCAAAACCAAACGCTACTCCTACACCCTTACAAAAAGAAAAGAGGTGCCCAGTGATGAAAACCAATGTACAACCCACTGCAAACAGTATTATACCTTCAGCCCTTGGATCAATATCTCCAAATAGCGAAGTGAAACTTGGTATTTTCAGCCTCTTTAAAGGATAATTTGTTCAGTCAAATCAACTTCATAGTTACACTATCAATATACACATGCATTAAAAAGTAAAATGTTAACAAAGCAACATGGATTTGTAAATGCTATGATTGCCTTAGTTTTAGACAAATACACACACACACACACACATATATATACACATACATATATCAGATTTGTCTATGTGAAAATAAATACCATAGCCTTGGGCATTTCAATGTCCTTCGAAACTATTCATCATAGTAGATTAGCGCATGAACTACTTCTGACCAATATAAAATATCTATTATTTTAATACTGCCATTTCCAGGCATTTGTGCATATTTCTTTGAAGCATGACATTCACTGACCATTTATTTCACCCGATTCATAAAAAGGTTGAATATGTCAATTTTCCAGCTCAACCTCTCAGTGTTTTTGACTTCATTATTGAGACAGATTACAATTTCCTTAGAAAACACCAAAGAAGATACTCCATTTTTCTCTACAGCCCCTGTTTTTTACTTAAGAAGGTTGTACCTGGCTGCATTTATTCTCACCAACAGGTCTCCCTGGAAAAATCCTGCTCTGTTTCATGCTACTCACACTTTTTAGAGCTCCTCACCAGGGAGGAAAGGCGTGCTCTTTCTAGTTGCTCTTATTAAATAAAAACAAATTTCTCTTACATACTTACAACAAATTGTAAGTGCCTGAGTTACATTTAAAAATCTCCCAATAGCAATATTTTTAAGTAAAATTCTCCCTCAAGGATAAAAGTTCCTTATTCATTAAAAACAATTTCTTAAGCTCTCAAAATTATTTTGGAGACAGTTGTAATGGCTTAAGTACAAATCTGTCAAAATGCCCAACAGTCTACAGAACAAGAATATTTTCCTCTGTATCCACCTTAAAAAATATTGTTAAAAAATATGAGATGGTCTTATCCCACAGTAATGATGAAAACAAAATATACAAAAAATGTGAAATTAAAAGTAGAATATTTAATCTACAATAAATAGAAGGGAAGCAGGGAGAAAGAGCATTCCAAACATTCAAGCGAAT
This sequence comes from Sus scrofa, assembly GCF_054392235.1. Lineage (NCBI taxonomy): Eukaryota > Metazoa > Chordata > Mammalia > Artiodactyla > Suidae > Sus > Sus scrofa. Next base: position 88,926,092 of record NC_139401.1, on the reverse strand, counting down.
GCTAGTCATAGTTTATGTTTTCATCCTGTGTTTGAAATTGCAAATGCAATTATGTAAGACAACAACTAAAGTCATATTCGTAGTGATATAATGAGTCTAACTTATAAGAAAATGTTAACTTCCACAAGAAAAATGTATTGGTTTATTTTCCTAAGCTAAGTAATACAGTTAAAATTCTATCACACACTCCACAGGACGTCTAATTTCTTTTAATAGTGGAATTTTGTTAAAATGAACTTACTCTTAGAAATCACATTCCTAATCTATAAACCCTGGAAGAGAAACAGAGTTGACATCAAGTTTATCTGTTGTGAATAAGAAGTTCTTTGAATGCAAGTAGGAAAACAGACAGGCATTAGCACATACTTGTGCACACTTCCTCTTTTTCTAAACCAATTTGCATATTATACTGGCTGGTTCTGGTGGGCAGCAGCAAAAGTAAATGAATGTTCTTTCATGGTAATAAGGGTAAGGAGAGTTGAAAGATAATTGCTATTTGATGACTGAAAAACAGAAATACAACAGTCCTTCTCACCTACCAGGTGCAGTTCCAAAAACACATAATTAAAGACTCATTATAGAGTGTGATAGCTACATAGACAAAGATCAAAGATTTGTCTATGTGAAAATATTTTTGTTCTCCAATATTTTTGTTCTCCAATATTTTTGTCACAGGATAACTGCAACCAAACCAAAAAGAACCATTTCATTAGGTCCTCCTGGTGGATGTCAAAACATCTCAGCAAGTTCAAATGTTTTATTGTCTCAGAATGCAATCTGTACTGGTAATTTTCTGGTCTTTTTTGGTTTCTCCTAATATTTTAAAACCCTTTCCTCCTAAAACTGATAAAGATATTATGGAAATTATGTGAGGATCTGTATGCACATACTGTTAACTATAGTTAAATATCATAATACATCCAACCTCAATAAACTTTTTCAAAATATAATCACTGAACAATGAACAGTCAAAATCTTTAATAACCACACTAAACAACTTGAGAATTATTAAGGCTTATCAACCCAAATTAAATTTTAAAAAGCTCATTATTTTTCTCTTCTACACTGATATAAACCATCTAAAGCAATGACAACAACAAAATAATAATAAACCATATGTGACAAAGGGATGTGAAAAGTAACATAATGTCTTTTCTATCAAAGGAAATCTTGGTTACTCCATTTTGCTTTGGTTTAGGCTGAAATACCCTCCTGTGACTCCCTCCTCTTTCCCTCTTCTCCCAGTTAACAATTTGTTTCAAATTAGCCAACCGAGAAGAATGTGTGCCCTAAACTGACAGATGGGAAGGACACAGGTATATCACCTGCGTTAGGGATAAATAGGGAGGGTCTTTTCTTCTAAGCGTGCACTTTTTGAGTACCCGTGCCCTTCTGCAGAAGTAAAGAGCCTTGTACAGATCTCCCTGTGTTCATGTGTCTCATTTTCTGACACTGACGATCCAAGCCATTTCCCCAACAGGGATAAAACATTTATAGAGTTACAGTGCAGTATAAAGTCCCTAAGAAAGAAATATTAGCTTTTTACTATATTCAACATGGCTTGCGCTCATCTTCAGAAAAATCTAGAAAACATAGCTACTGCTAAAGGTTACAAATTTGGCAAGTCTTTCAGAACATACAAACGATGTTTTAAAGAAAATATAAAGTTTTAATTGCTGAAGTAACTCTTATCTCCTTCAAAATTGCAAGGACTTTCTTTTGAACAGGAACAGTTAAAACCCAAACAAATACTAACAAATTAACAACATGGTTTTATCTTCATTTATAAACAAAGATCTGTGAAAGAACACACACTAATAAGAGTGGCTTAACTGGTTATGAAATTAAACTAAGTTACCCAATATTGGCGACTTTATTTTACAGATGAAAATAATTTTATTGACTTATCTTAGATCAGAGAGCTTGTTAATAGCAAAACCATAACTGGAATCCAGCAATCAATCCTCAGACCTTACATACTTTGCATTCAATGATATTAGTAACAACTAACATAAATATAACCAATTAGCAGTTACAAGTTATTTTTGGCTATTTTCCTTTCATGAAGGAATATCAGAAGAAAGTGAAAATTTATTCAGATATCATCAATGTGTATATTTAGACACATAAGCAATACAGCTGAGGGTTTTTTAAAAAATTATATATTATGGGTTCCATCATGAAGCAGGGGATACTTTAGATAATAAAAACATTAGAGATGTCCAAAAATATACTTTCTTTCTTCTTTCCATATAACAATAAATAAAACAGTTACTTGCTCAGCACAGATGCAGGCCCTGTCATATTTTAATTCATTAGTTAGGATTGTAGACATACCAGTGAAGTACAAATGTGTAAAGATCCACTTCAAAAGAAGGACGCCAATTGTTAGTTGATATTTGGCCTGACACAAAATATAAATATTAGGAAGCACTTGGAAAAAAGGGGAGCCATGCAACTCTACTTTGGGAATTACAGTTCTTGGTTAGCCTTACTTGCTTCTTTACCTGGCAATGAATGAAGTGGCCAGCCATCTTAAGATTGCTTCTGGAGTTCCCACCATGGCACAGCGGAAATGAATCCAACTAGGAACCATGAGGTGGCAGGTTCGATCCCTGGCCTTGCTCAGTGGGTTAAGGATCTGGCATTGCTGTGACTATGGCATAGGCTGGCAGCTGTAGCTCCAGCTTGACCTCTAGCCTGGGAACCTCCATATGCCTCAGTGCGGCCTTAAAAGCAAAAAAAAAAAAAAAAAATTTCTGATGGAGTTCAGAACACACTACCCCAAAATATGGCACACTGGCATACTGAATAGCTTAACCTACAGAAATCTGAGAAATGGGCAGAAGAAGGTCACTCTGACTTCATTTCTCCCCACCTCACCCTTCTTCCTTGAAAGCAGGAGAGAAATTTCCCACCAGAAAGGTACCTATTCTGTCTGTACCAGGAGGAGGGGAGGCACTCTTATCATGGGAGACAGGGAATGGAGGGTACAGAAGGCTATATAAATAAACCTTGTTAAACTAACCCTTATCTTCCTAATTCTTCACCATTTACTACCCCAGTCCAAACCCTTGTCTTATCAATTCTTCACAAATTTGTTTCTTTGCCTAAAAGGTTAAAAAGTTTCAGGCTCTGTTTACTCCTTTGGGTCTTCATTCTCTTGTGAAGGCTACCATGTATACATAAAAACTCCGTAAAATGTGTATGCTTTTTCTTGTAAATCTGCCTTTGTCAGTTTAATTTTCAGACCCAGCCAGGGACCCTAAGTGGGTCCAGTAAAACTTTTTCCTCCCCTACACTTCCTGCTAACTTAACTTCCCCATCCCTCTGTGCTTTGCCTTAGTCAATTTGACTTTATTGAATTTTTAATGAACACAGTGAACTCTCTTGTTAGGTCATTTAGTTCCTCTGTCAATTCATGTCTGCAAATAGAATGAGGAACACTGAACTAGAACACTGACAATGGAAATGTGAAAACTATGCAAGAGATACTGCAAATAAGAAAATGAGCAAGTGTGATGAACAAGGAGTGTCAAAGCTAACTCCAAATCATTGTTCAGATTTCAGAGCCAAAACCTTGAACAGATGAAGGAGTGCTCTAAGTCCAGCATTATGCTTGTCTATAGCTCTGCAGCATGTGTCTAGTGTGATGCCTGTATCTCCATTGTTCTATTTGATAATTCATATTTTTAGCACTCTTCCCATCAATATGTTTCAGAAATTTCCAGCCACATATGTGAAAAAAACAATGTGCATGTATAATTTGTTCTTGCCTCTTAAAATTAACTCCTCTATAAGCTTTGCTTCCTTCTTAACTTTTATTACTCCCATTTTCCAAGAACATTAAAAAGAGTTGAGAAATGCACTAAGGTGAAAACTTGCATCAAACTATTGTCATCAACAAACTAAGACATATGATTTCAACATACAAAATCAGGACTATTATTTATAAACAGTGCGAAATAACAGAATAAACCAAAACAAATGAAAAGCTCTCACAAATAAGAACTCAGCACAGCATATCCTGCATTCCATTCCTGGGAGAAAGTTGTTTTTTTCCAAGTACAAAATATGTCATAGGGTCAGAGAATATCCCCATATCACTGACAATTAAAATATTTTCCCTCTTAACTGATTCTTATAATGCTGACCTCAAAAGAACTACAAAATTCTTAAGCAATTTCTATATCAAAGAAAAATGCTTAATGTAGTTTTAGTGCTGGATTCATTTTAGAATATTCTTATTCTCTGACAAATGCTAATTCACATAACGGAAATTTATGATAACCCAATTTTTTCAAATCCATTTAACACTCCAGTTCAGCACTTGGTCTTCAATACTTTTGATGAATGAATATTGAAGGTACCATTTAAGAAATGATCTCCAGGAAACTGTCTTGGAAGCTGATATCAAGGGTGGTATGGTAACAAAGCCTTGTGGCATGGAAAACTAGAGCAATAACCAGAATTCAGGCAGCATCCTCCAAAAGACACAGAATTAGACCCAATCTGCATATTTTCAGTAACTCTGGAAGCTGCAGAACAGACCTAACAAATAGAGGAGTGGGGTGATTTGGGGCATATGAAGGCTTGAGATTCATTTTCCTATGACAGGCTACTAAGCTATCTCATTTGAAGTTTGTTTTTCAAAGTCCACTACAATGTTATTCTGCCTTCTATGTTCTCCCTCCATGGATTCCACCTCAACAGAATACCTTCAGGTTTACACTGCCTGACACAAGAAGTTACCACCTATAGCTTTGCTGACCAGGTGGGAAATCTCCCCAAATTAGCCATCCATTATCTAACACCAGTCAAACAGCTGGGATCATAGAGTAAACACTGTTATCTAGTGCACATGGATCTTCTTTCAATCGACCACACAGAATACCTGCACTCCAGGTGCTAGCTGGCATCTAAATTGTGAATTGTCAGCTATCCAGCTCCTATCAAAAGTCCAGCTGAGATGATAGATAGTCCAAAGGGAAAGCCTCAGGGATATTTCTCAAGCACACCTTGGTAGCAGCTTAGATTATGGGGAAGCTGTATACCAGTACTATTACTCTGAGTCTTTGTAGAAACATCAGGAATTTTTTTTATCTCAAGCCCCCATGTAGGAAACAGACATTCACTGAAATCCTCTGTACTTTATGGAAAACTATCAAAGACTCACTCTACTGTGGTATTCAATACCTCTTGTTTAAAGAATCACAAAATAAAATTCTGAGTTTAGAATTAGAAAGAATGTCCTTCCTTCCCTGAAAAATGAATGTACTGTCATTCATCAGAAAACAGCCGTATCTGTCAATACCCTGCCTTTCCTCCTCCTTGGCTACAGGGAAAACTGGAACTATTTTATACTCTAATCATTACCTGGGAGTTCCCATGGTGGCGCAGAGCTAACGAACCTGACTAGTATCCATGAGGACACAGGTTCAGTCCTTGGCCTCGTTCAGTGGACTAAGGATTCAGTGTTGCCCTGAGCTGCGGCAGGTCGCAGATGCAGCTCGGATCTCGCATTGCTGTGGTTATGGCATAAGCAGGCAGCAATAGCTCCGATTCAAGCCCTGGTCTAGGAACTTCCATATGCCCTGGGTGTGGCCCTAAAAAAGCAAAAAAAAAAAAAAAAAAAAACAATCGTTACCTGGCATTGTCCTAGGCTTTTTGAAAGTTCCTCATTTACATGGAGCTTGTATTTTTACCCTCATCTCAATAGTGGTGGAATATCTGCATCTCTTCTTTGTATGTGTCTAAGACATTTAGTAAAGTTAATTCATATAAATCAAAGTAAAAATATTTCAAATGACTCATATTTACAAGCATTCTCTACCCAAGGCTAATTTTGAATATCTATAAAATATAATAAAATGCATATAAAATATTCTCAATGGAAGAAGTTAGCCTTCTATTAAGAAATCCATTTAATGTGCCTAGACTCTGCTGCTAGATTTTATATACATTTATAATTACATGTCCAGTCACAAGTTTCTAAAATTTTAGACAACTATTATATATACACATCAGTTCTCAAATTTAAAACATATCATTTATATGAGAAAATGCACTACCTTGGTCAAGCTTCATATGTTATATAATAATAAAATTAATGCCAACAGAGGAACCATCATTTATTCTGCCTGAATTTCTATAACATTTTCTCCTACTAAAATAATACTTCAGAAATTTGAATCAGTATTGCCTGTTCCCATGTTCTTTTTTTTGAAAATAATAGAGGACACATAACTCTGGTTTGGTCCTATTATGAGATATAATATTGGATCTTCCTTAAATTAAAATTCTGTTTTGAAGCTAATATTATAAAATTAAAATCCAATGTCACTGAATATTTAAAGAACCAACTTAGCTAAATGAGCGAATATGGTTGCTGTTAAAGCAAACTGTTGACAAAGATTTTAAAAGAAAGCATAAAGTTTGACAAAACTGCTCTGAATTTACTATTTTCTATTCTATGTAAAAATGTACTAGAGTCTTGTAAAATGATGTATGCATTTGAACTTGCATTTGAAAGTTAAAGTGAACAAATTTAAAATACCACCCTGCTTTCACAATACTGCACATAATACTGCCTTATGAGATGTGTTCACAATTTTAAGTCCTGTTCACATTTCTGCACTATAAAAAATTGTCCTCATTATTCTGTTTTTCATAGGTAGTCCAACACAAAATGTTCTAAGAGTATTGATCTGCACCTAACCTTATATTAACTTTGTAAGTGGTGTCAGCTGCTTTGCCAAGCTTTTAATAAGTTTAATACAGGCTGTTCAAGTAGTTATTAACACTCATAACTCAGAAAGTACTTTCTTTTCCTAATTTGTATTACTGTCAAGAGTCGGCTATTTTCATTACGATGATTATGTTCGAATGCATATTAATGTGCTAGAAAAAATATTTTAAATCTAATGGGAAGTTAGAAAACATCAAGTAAAAACAAATACACCAGAGGTAATGCAAATAACTACATATACAGAAACTCTGAAAAATATTTTAGCTGTTTTTACCTGCTCGAAAACATTGGCTGAGGAAGCTATGGTCACAGAAAGGAATATACACACTGTGCCATGAATCTGGCAGATAACGAAGATTCCAAGTGAAACAGAAAAAACAGTTTCCTAGTCGGGTAAAATACCCTTCAAGCTATAAAGCAATTTCAACGACAACTCTGAAAGAATTCTACACAATCACAACTCTCATACTATTCTTCAAACCAGTATTTGTTGTTTTTGTCATGTGTTGAGAAAGCTTAGTGACAATGATTTATTGCTACACCTTTCTTTGGATCTTCATAAAATGTATTGCCAAATACCTATACATTGTGTAATGGGTTGGCTGGGAATAAATTTGTCCAAAGTCACTGGTCACTTCTCAGCAGGCACTGCTTCCTCTCATAAATTTTAGTAAAGGAATATGGACAGCAATCTGTAAATAACATAGTTCTCATTCTGAAACACACAGACCACTCTTATGTGCAAAATCTAACACAATCTGTGATGGCAGATTGGGATTTACTTTATAGTCGAAACTCATGGATTTTTAGGGTGTTAAATAGAGTTGTAAACATTCTATTTCATTAACTCACCATGCAACCATAAAAAGATCATTGTGGAAAGCATGCTACATTGTCTGTAGCTGATGAATATGGTTCAAGTCAAACCAATAGGTTTCATTCCTGTGTGGAGGATGTTAGCTCCATTCTTTTTCTCTGATTACATCTAAAAATGCATGGCCACAAAATAGAGCCAGATTAATGCAAATTCATTCTTACTGCCAGAGAAGCATAGGTTGTTATTGATGGTGGGTCAATATCTACATCAAATCACACATTACTGTATATAAATTACACCATACCTGCCATCATGAAACAAATAAGAGGACAGGAGGGTCCCTTCCCTAGAAGAGTCTAAAATCTAAATGAGAAAAGCAAACATACATGCATGAAACTATTGCAGTTCCTGTTGTGGCGCAGTGGTTAATGAATCCGACTAGGAACCATGAGGTTGCGGGTCCAATCCCTGGCCTTGCTCAGTGGGTTAAGGATCCCACGTTGCCGGGGCTCCGGTGTAGGCCGGCGGCTACAACTCCGATTTGACCCCTAGCCTGGGAACCTCCATGTGCCCTGGGAGCGACCCTAGAAAAGGCAAAAAGACATGCATGAAACTATTATAGAGCATAAGCAGGTGCAGATGAATGTATACAGTATAAAATAAACACTGAAGGAATGTACAATAAGGGAGTGATTTGGAATAAGGCCAGTTAATGATGGTTTATAAAAGGGACTTTTTGATCCCTGGCCTGGAAACTTCCACATGCAACAGGCATGGTCAAAAAAGGGAGGAGGGGGGATTTTAAAATAAGCAAATAATAATATAATTAAATTACTTTCTTAGAGCCTTTATTATCTGAGTGATTAAAGTCTGTATGAATTTGAAAGCCATGACTCCATATGGTATTCTGAGATGACTGTGCTCTGAGAATATTTAGTAAAGCTATTAGTGTATGTGTGTTTGTATATTTATTATTTTACTAGGAGCCGAACAAAAAGAGACCAGTTAAAACTGTGATACGGAAGGAAATCAGCCACGAGTACACAAATGCTCATATTCTACCAAATATCAGCTTTGGAAAATAGTTATGTAACAGAGACTCAGAAGCTGCTTCCTTCAATATGTTAAAGGAAACTATAAATACCTGTCTGGAATTGGTTAAATATACTTACAATTTCAAGAAAATAATGGAACGCTAGGAAATGTTTTAGTCTTATGGAAGAACATTTTTCTCACTCTTCAAAATCATATCTAAACAATAATCTAGTTCCTATAGCTAAAGTAAGAGGATTGGAACTAAGCAAAAGAAAACACAGAACATAGAAAGGCTCCAGTCTCATTTACATATGGAAAAACCTAGGCCCAAAGAGTTCACTGATTGGACTAAGGTCATAGAGAATAAGAAATCAAGGACTGGAAATCAGATCTCAGGACAAGCAGCCTAGTGGTACTCTATCATAGAATGTGCTCTCTTACTCCCTCTCTGAATTTCTTCGTATACAGAAAAAAATTCGTTATACAGAGAACAAGACTAACAAAATTTAATTTCATTAACGATGGTTCTACATAAGGAAAAGTTCTATAAGTAGTACATGGTTCTACTCTTTCAAAAATTCCGGGCTATTTTATGTTTTTACCTTGACAGAATTTAACTTATTTAATTTTGTTACATTAGTGTTTTTAAGGGTAATTTTCTTTTGCATGATTGTAGTGGGTTGAATGGTATCTATCCAGAACCTCAGACAGAATATGACCTTATTTGGAAATAGAGTCTTTGCAGATGTAATCAAGGGAAGGATGGACATAACATCATACTGGATTAGGGTGGGTCCTAAATCAAATTATTCTTTTTTTTTTTGAGTGTTTACTTTCTGTTGGTTTTCAGATACATTTAGAAAGCTGATAATCGGAGTTCCCGTCGTGGCGCAGTGGTTAACGAATCCGACTAGGAACCATGAGGTTGCGGGTTCGGTCCCTGCCCTTGCTCAGTGGGTTAACGATCCGGCGTTGCCATGAGCTGTGGTGTAGGTTGCAGACGCGGCTCGGATCCAGCGTTGCTGTGGCTCTGGCGTAGGCTGGTGGCTACAGCTCCGATTCAACCCCTAGCCTGGGAACCTCCATATGCCGCAGGAGCGGCCCAAGAAATAGCAACCAAAAAAAAAAAAAAAAAAAAAAAAAAAGAAAGCTGATAATCAAATTAGCTATTTTCTTAGCATTACTTTAGATACAGTAATTTAGCTCCAAGCATAAATGGTCACTTTGTTACATTGTTTTTTTTAATCAGTTAGATATCCCCTACCACAATTAATTTATTGTGATAATGAATTCATTGATTTACATTTTACCAACAAGTCTTTTTTATTTGCCTCCCTCTCCCTCACCAAAGACAAACCTGGCTCAACTGTAGACAGTCACCTGACCAGTGGTGTGGCAAGCACTGAAGTGGGCCTGTAGGCTGAGATGGCCTGGCATGAAAAGCTTTTCCAGAGTAAAAACAAATGGGAACCAGAGTTTCCCCATTAAGAATTTGAAATGGGGAATATAGGAAAGGCCAGGCAGTTACTTTCAGGAAAAGAAGCAGACTCAGGTAGAGTCCAAGTTCATAATGGAACAAATTGGAGAGATGCAACATGAATTTCTGCTGCTGAGTTGAAGACGACTCATGACCAAAATACTAAGGTTCTAGGACTACTTTGGGATGTCAAATGACCTTCCATGTCTGCCTCCATGATATATAGCTATACGGCTGTCTCTACAATTGCTGTGACATTTCTCGCTCTTTTACTGCAACATATAACATGGACTCTCTGCTTCTACTCAGAGTAATCCTTCAAAAAATCTAGGTCAGTGTATTACTCTCCTAAAAACCTTCTAACAGGTTCCCAGCTCAATCAGAGCAGGGGAGCCAAAGTCCTACCAATGGCTCACAATTCTCTGCCTCCAGCCACACTGGCCTCTTTGACATTCCAGGAACAGGCCAAGCATTTGCTCTTGCTATTTCCTGTTTCTAACAATGTTCTTCCTCCAATGGACAAATAATTCAAACCCACACTTCCTTTAGATCTCTGCTCACATATAACTAAAGTCAAGGAGGCCTCCACTGACCATATGATATAAAACAGCAACATTCCCTCTTCAAAACAGATCTCACCCTGACGTCTTAGGTGTATGGTGTTTTTGTTTTGTTTTTTGTTTTGTTTTGTTTTGTTTTAGTATCTGACTTCTCTTACTAGAATGTAAATTCCATACAAACAGGCCCAAATGGATAAGAACTGATTTATTTATGGGATAATTATCTGCTATAAAGAAAAACAAACTACATAATATTAGTGCTATTCACTGAACTGCTCCAAACTAAGGTATAATCAAAAAAATAATAATAGTAAAAAAATTAATTTATCATAAAATGGTAAATTGGAATAAATATAACATGGATGGCATTTGAATTACTAAAGGTATCATCCATAATGTATAGAACAAAGAAGTCCCAAATTTCACTACACAGAGCCCTGAGGTCATAAGAAAAGGACTTTTCAATGTGATTATATATATTAAGACAGTTCATTTCAAATAATAAAAGCATTGGTTTCTAGAAAATATAGAAATTCTCGACAAGTATAATAAAATAAAGTTTTGTTTCTTAAACTGCTAGATAAATACACAGGTGTTTTTATATTCTCCTTTATATTTTTGCTGAAATATTTTACAGTGTTTTAATTCACGTCAGGCAAATTTTAAGGAAAGAACTGAAGTAAAGATTTAGTATGTGAAATGAATGAAAAGAGACTATTTTAAAATATTTTCCTTACTGTGAGATAATATGAAGAAATGGTTAAACACCCAGGCTCTGGCATGGAACCTTAGATCTGACACTATCCATGAAACACTAAAATGGAACAAATTACTTAAACTTTCTGAGCCTCAAGCTCCTCAAGTATAAAATGAGAATATTAATAATAATAATAATAATAATGACTTCCTGGTCATTATTTCAAGATCTTAGAATATTTCCTGGGGGACAGTAAATGATATATATTTGTGTTTCTTGGTATTATTTTACAAATGTTTTTAAAGGTGCCTATAGGGCATCCAGGAAGACATTTGGAGACAGAGTCTGAATTTCAAGAGAATAGTCTGAGCTGGAAATATAAATCCAGGCATCACAACGACATACACACATACTCTCTGTCTTAGAACAATGCCTAGCAGATAATAAGTACTATACAAACGTTAAAATATTAAGTATTATTTTTAATAATCATTTCAGAAGTCAATTAAATTTAAGCTTATTAAAATGAAAGTTAACACTTAAATACATATAATCAGTGCTCACTAAAGGTTTAATGACTGAAAATAATTCTCAGTGGTTACCTTTTATGATTCGTCATTATGAAAAGTTATCAGAAATTGTAAAAAATAAAAGAATTTATATTTCTCATATTACACTTAAGACACAAATCTAAATTTAGTAGGTAAAACTATTACTAACAATTGTGACAACAATATTAGCTCTGACGTGAAAAAATTTTCAAATTTATTTATTCAGTTCATTTAGAATCAAGTTCAATATAAATACATACACTTTATACGCTTATAAGCCATAGAAAAATCTGATTCAAATCAACAATTATGTTCTTCAGGCTCCTCGGACTTAAAAATCCCTGACCAAAATATTCAACAGTATTTCCCCAGGATTTCTAATCTTATACTCAAAAGGTCTGGCTCACATACAGGGCAGGACTCTGTGCAATGGCCAAGTTTATTCACCATCTAAATAAAATTGAAAAAGAAGTCTACATGCCAGGTAGGTAAAAATGAATTTTAAATATCTGCTACCCCTAACATGCATGAAATATGCATATATAAGACAATGAGGCAATTGTTTTCTGCCTCAAAATATTTGTTGATTTCCATTCACATCGGAGCTAGACCTACTTACTATTCTTCCACTGCAGTCCAATTACCTGCAGCAGAATCCCAGTAAAGCACAAGAAGAATTAGGGGAAAGAGGTGCTAGGGTAATTAACAAAGCTAAAAAGTACCCCAAGGAACAAAGACGAAGGACAGTTCCCCTCAAAGAATGGGTGAGGTAGTGGGGGTGGTCCCTATCCTTAAATTCAGGTATACATATTGCAACATACCAGTTCCCAGGCACAAAGGAGGCAAAGGCAGCCAAAAGGGCTCTTGGGGGCAGGGTTGCTATTTTCCTAGTTCTGAAAGAATATTGCCAGAGTGAGGGGAAAAGTGGCTACTCATCCAATCACCAATTGAGTCAATTCTGACAATTAGGAAAGTGACCTATACATATCAAATTCTAATCTCAGGGTTCCTGCCTTTGTATAAGTGATACTGCAAAAGAATAGTATGTCTCTTAGACTCTTTCTTTGTGCACTGAGATTCTGAGGAAGAAACATGCCCCTCATCTGTAAGTATGATTTTCCGCAGGGCAGGCAATCTTTTCAATAAGTAGTGGTTCAGAATTTCTTATGTTTATGAAGATGAGAATTTGGGAAGATGTGTGATAATATAAATAATAAACAGGTATGTAGCATGTTAACCATTTGTGCTTTTTAAAAGTGTCATTTATGATTTCTTTGCTTTTGAAAAGAAGAAAAGTTAAGTTTTTGCCTTAGGAGGCTTAAGAATTGGTGATAAGTTTTCCTAAGAACTGGCAAAGAGAGGCCACATTCTGACAGTATAGATTGCTAGCAATGGTGCATTTAAAAGATTTTTCTGGTTTTGCACCTTTTCATGATTAAGACAAGTAATATTTTTCTCTTCTACCTATCTGAATGAATACATATATTTTTTCTACTAATGTAACATAACTACTAATTTAAAAGATAACATCTTCAGCATATATACAATTGAGTGCTTGCTTTATTCAGTTATTTAAAAGCCTCACATAATTATTACAACCTATACTAGAATGTATTTATTACAACTACAATATGTTATTAATATCATAGAACAATTATTCTGGATAATAATATTAATATTCAAAAGCAAAATACTTTTCAAATGAATTAGAAAAAATCAGCCAGGTAAGTAAAGATTTTGCAAAACTATTTTAATAAAATGTTTGAATAAATTGTGGTTAACATGCTAGGCTTAATAATATTCCTATAAATACTTTTTGTTTGTCTAACTTATAAAAATAACACCTTTGTATACATAAAACAGAGCATTTAGTATTATAGATAATTCATAAGAACATGAAACTTACATAAAGTCTGACATGGGTGTTAAAATGCAACTACAAGAAATTGTACTTTAATCCAAATATCATCATATTGTATTGGAAATAATCATTAATCATATTTTAAGAAAAAAGTAGTCAAAGCTGACTGCCATTTAACATGGCACAATCATATCTTTTAAAAAACATAAACCAGGAGTTCCCGTCGTGGCGCAGTGGTTAACGAATCCGACTAGGAACCATGAGGTTGCGGGTTCGGTCCCTGCCCTTGCTCAGTGGGTTAACGATCCAGCGTTGCCATGAGCTGTGGTGTAGGTTGCAGACGCGGCTCGGATCCTGCGTTGCTGTGGCTCTGACGTAGGCCGGTGGCTACAGCTCCGATTGGACCCCTAGCCTGGGAACCTCCATATGCCGCGGGAGCGGCCCAAGAAATAACAAAAAGACAAAAAAAAAAAAAAACATAAACCAATGCTAATAAGAGCAAATCAATCAATGAACATTTGAACTGGGTACTTGAATTCATAAATTGCTTTCTTTAGCACATCTGAATTAATTACTATATTTAACAAGAGATAATATGACTATAATACACTAAATTCAAACTACAGATCATAAATATAATGTAAAAACAGAATTTTTTAAATCACACCTTGCTTCTTGACTGCATCTAATAAGCAGTTGTCTCAGAAAAATAAGTTCCCATGCAACTAAATAATTTTCAAATTTTTCTGTAAACCACCCCCCACCCCCATTCATCCATCCAGGAATGTTTTAATTTGCTTGCTGGTAAATCCTATAGAAAAGCCAGTCAATTTATCCATCTCCCTCTGAGCTTCAAATAGAGTTAGAAAAACAGAAAAGTTCAAAGCAGCTGTTACAGCCTTGAGGTTCCAAAGGATGCCAGTTGCGATCTTTTGTTCAAAAAAAATCTACTTCCTGAAAGTCAGAGTCAAACTCAGCCACAACTGGAGGCAGTGTCTTCGGAAAATGAAATAATGTTTTGCTGCTTCAATCAGCAAATTTAAAGTGCTTGCCATCCACAGTGGGGTAGATGTGGCCCTCGACAGTCAGATAATCTATGGCTTGCTTGATGGTTCTGATGCTCAGGTTGCGAAGCTCCCTCTGGAGCGCATCGATGCTCTGGCCTTCCTATTGAGGACACCTCCTTCTGAGCCTCATCCATCTCTGATGGAGTGACAAGGGCACTTTACCTAGAGGCCAATTGGTGGGCTTTATCCAGCATCAAGTGTGCATTGACCATTTATAGAATATGTGTGGTGAACTCATTCATGTCTTCTATAACACGGATTTTCACCACGTCAATGCTCTTCACTTCCTCAGAATATTTGAGGATATTGAACACTTTAGCATATATTCCCACTGGAAGCAAAGCCATCCTCTGCTTTGCTTTATCTCTGCTGACCCACTTGTGGACCTCGACAGGCTTTGCGGTCATATCATCAAACTTGGAATGAATGTAGTTTGCAGCCCTCTCTGCCTGTCTGGTCATCCCCACAATAGAGACCTGGGAACCTCGATTCCCCTAATCTTGAAGACATTATCAACCAGAGTGGAGGTGAGCATCTGGTTCACACAACAAGGTATATAATACCTTGGATTTGGACCCTAAATTGAAGAGCTACCCTGCCCTGAGGCGGTGGGTCGTTGCTTCCTCTGGCTCCACAAGAGGCAGAGATGCTGCCAAAGCTCCCAAATCCACTCTTACTCATTTTAAGGACAGCTCCAGCAGACGAGGAGGTGGGGTTTTGACTCTGATCAGGAAGTTCCGCAGATGGCTTGGAGTTATAGCTTGGGCTGCCGCGAAAGCTGGGTCTGTGACCACACAAGTAGCCCCGCACAACAATAGAGCCAATCAGCTGCCAGGATGCAGCTGATTCTAGCCAATCAGAACCTGGCCTCAGAATTCTTCTGAGAAGTCTGGCAGTTACTCTGCTACATTTTTAAAGATCCACTTGTAACTTCAAACCTTTCCCGCTATCTTTATAAAAATAAATTTTACTACCCTCTTCCACAACGCTTCATTCCTAAATGTCATGACTTCTGTACTCCCTTCTCAAAGATTCATTTATTCACTCTTCCATTAACCGTTCAACAGAAATTTCCAGACCAAGAAGTTCACTATAGGTTGCGTGTGGCAGCGGCGCAGGGCAGCTGGCAGGTACAACTGAGGGCAACATGTTTATTGTCGTCAAAGAACTCACACCCTTGATCAAATCATTAAAACCAGAAGCGTGCTGATAAAAATGGCAAAACGGCCACCTCTGAAAAATTATCATATTCAAACACAAGTCATATCCTACCATTACGCTTTAAATTTTTTTTTTTTTTTTTTGGAGAATTACACTTTCCCCATTCTGCCAAATGCATTACAGGTAAAAATAAATAGTATAGTGTACTTCAATTTATATATAAATTCAAATGGAACAACTAAGCTCTAAGTTATTTTCAAGGCCCTGTGGATAAGTCAGGAAGAACAAGATGTGAGCCCCATCATATATAAGGAAAAACAAGAATAAAATCAAAATACAGTTTCTACATGCTTTTATCCAGTAATTTCTGAACTCAAGATTTTAGTAATTGTGTAAATAGATCCCATAATATTTTTAAATTACATTGAAAATCTATTTTTCCTTATAAAAAACATTTTATTTTAGGTATAATTCATTTAAAGCCTTGTTCTTAATAAAAGAATGTCAGTTATTAGAATCCACCATTGACAAGAACTCCTCCTTAAAAATCTTTTGTTCCTTCATAACTTACATGTATAAATTTTTGAGGATTTATATTTTCCTATTTCTTTTTATTGGTTAAAATAATTTCTGCTATTCCAAATTACAGAAATGTGTGGATAATATATATCTGAAACTTATACGATGTAAAATTATATTTACTTTTCAAGTTAAAAAGTAGCATCATAGGGCAAACACAATATGTTCTACAAATAAACATATAATTGTTATCCGAGTACAGATTTTCATATAAACATGGATATTTAACTTGTAGATCCATATTTTATATAATGAAAGAGTACTTAGCCATTGGAGTAATATTTGTATTCTTAAAATTGCACATTATTAGAGATCAGATTGATTCTATTTTTTAATGTTCACAACCTCATAATTAGACATTGTTTTCTTATTAGCGAATATCACACTTCTGGTCAAGAAATCTTGAGGTTACAATGATGTAACTGGTTATATTCCCGACACTTATATACAGTACGAACTGTATAAATTATACCAAAACAGTAAAAAGCACTTACCTTACAGGATTGCTGGTTAAAGAAACCCTCAGAGATTCTAGGCAGTTAAGAAGTTTCTCATCTGAAATACCAGATCGTAATTCATGAACATACTCTTGTGAAGACAGGGTGCACTCATGTTTGCTGTTTTTCAGCCCTCCCTATGAAAAAAGATAATATTTTAGATAAACAACAGGTTTTTCAAAAAACATTTAAATAAAATAATGCATAGAATATGCAAATATTTTACTAGATAAAAATGTGTGCAGAGGGCCCAGTGCTTAAAAACTCTTGGTTATAGAACTGACATGGTAAAATCGTGTTGTGTATATCTCAATACTCTCTTCAGCCTCATTTAAAAGAAAATTACACTGATGGTTTTCATAACCTGAACAGAATATGGACTCGAGTGGCATAAAGTATCACTGACAGGAATTCTTAAATTTACAATATCCATGTATTAGGATTAACATTAGCTGGTCCTCCTTAACCCACAAGATGAACATTCAGAAATTATCTTATTAATTTTCCTAGTTAAGATATTTACATTCTATTCTACAAAACACAATGAACAAAATTTAATGCAAAACATTACACATAACTCAGCTCTATTGAAATATGTCAGTATATCAGCCTATTTCAAAAACAAAGTGAAAATAGTTATTAAAACAATAGTCTCCAATCAGCAGGTTAGTTAACACATTAGTCAAAGTAATCACCAATTCCCAACTATTCCTTCCAAAGTGTGTTACTCCCAAACTATAGATTAATCTTAAAAAGTCATTAAATGTGTTTATCTGATAGTGACAAGTTTTTAGTTTAATTTCCAATGTACATGGGGTTATTTCTAGAACTCATTATCTCATCACAACTCCTTAGCTTCATCACCTTGCCTTAACTATGTAAGTAGTTTGGAGAAAAGACTGGGAGAAAAACATCATCAACATACTCATTTTACTAATAACTCATAGTTTCACATTCTAGACATACATAATCATAACTGCCCCTTTCCTATATTACAAATGTATCTGCCTGAATTAAAATTCTAGCTTGAGTCCCATTTTGTAAGTTCATATGAATTACTCTCAGTTTATGCTAAGTATCTAAGCTAGAAGTGAATTTTTTCTCCAATTTCATAGAAGTCATCATCAGAGAATATAGAATTTAAAAAAGAACAATATGTTAATAATGAGAAATAGATTCCCTAGGGTTTCATACTATTTGGCTTTTTATTGAGAATGCCTTCTGATATAGAAATTGTCAATCATGTGTAATATCTGAATTTTTTAAATTCCATTAAATAGTAAATGTTTAAAGTCTTTAAATGATAAAGTCTCATGTATAGGAACTCCATTCCCTTATGCCACTGTGGCACTATCACTATTACAGCACTTAGGACACTGAAACAGAGGGCATTATTTGTCTGTCTTCTAGAATGGGAGCTCCATGTATGCCAAGTATCTAACACAGTGACTGAGTTTAGTGAGCCTCAACAAAAGTGTGCTGTTATTGAATCTGTCCATAACAATTTTAGAACAAGGAATACAATTTCATACATTTTGCTCCCATGTTTTGTGTAATGGCCACTGACTTGATTTTTCTTGCTTTGGTGGGATATACAGTAGATACCAAGTAAGTCTACTAAATGAGTCACCACGATAGATGGTTCAGTAAGTAAAACCATCACTGAAATCATTTCCACATTTCTGTAATTTATTTGCCCATCTCTTAAGGCTACAATTCATAAGAGCCAGTAAACATTTATTGTATAAAATGTTTCAGATCTGCTGTCACATTCCACTTTCATATGATCCATAAATGAATTTTATTAATTAATGAATGACAAGGCCCTACCAATCCTTCCCTGAAGATTTATATAGAGAGCTTATTCCTGTAGAATGACCTTTGCATTGACTGTTTTCTCTGCCTCTGATCTCTTCATTACTGGATCTCATCTTTAAGTCTCAGCCCAAGAGTCTTCCCCCTGCACACTGTACTTATCATAACAACATCATTTTAAATCTCATTTATCTTAAAATAGCTTTATATAAGTTTATCTTATTGAGCACTTTACTTGTTTACTGTCCTTCTCATTAAAACATAAGCTCCAGGAAGCCTGCCTATCTTGTTCACTCGTTCTAGATCTTAACACAGGGCTTTGAACATAATAAGAACTCAATACATATTTCTTGACTACATAATGGATATATGGATGGTCAATAACCAAATGAGTGAGGGATTGATGAGTTTCAAAATATTGAAGCTTCCAAATTCACTTGAGTTTTGCTTCAGAATATTACCGTTCTGAGACAATTCATTACAATATATTCAGTGATATTACTATAGAACAGTTAAATTTAGACAGTATATGGTATACTAGGGATGCTCAAATTGCCACTGGGAATGAATCATGTCCCCATCACTTACCTTCCAGGTAATCTTTGAGAAGGCAACTGAACTGATCTCTATAAATTTTTTTGCTCATCTGTGGTATTGGAGTAATAAACACCTCCACCTCATATTTGTTATAAAGATTAAGATAATTGGCATTTAGATAACAGGTATTTCTTGTGTGGTGTCTCAGAGTAAGGTGTTCAGAAAATGTTAGTTCTATTCTTCTACATGGTTGTTGGTGAGATATTCTTTAGGAAACAATGGGGCCAGCCCATCACCTTGGGTCTGACCCCTCCCCCAAATCTTAGAAATAGATTTAAATTTTATAATAGAGGACACTCTGGGTAATAACAGATGGAAGTAAAGAATCTAATATGGAGCAAGACAGAAAATATATAACTTTATAGAACAAATGCCTTCTAGCAAGCTTAGAAAGACTTGGGGATTTTAACATTAGTTCATATTTGAAAATTATGAAACACTATAACATGGAAAGGCTGTACTGGTCCTTAAAGACAAGCTCTTCCGATACCCTCACTACATAAGTTGAGAATCAAGTTGATTTCCCAAGTTCATGTAATTAGTAAGAGAATAAATCACTAACATTCTGATCCTTGGGTTACTTCTTTTTCTATATCACTTTTCTCAATATTGAGTAAAAATTAAAGTAAAAAGTATTTAATTCTGAAATCTCTAGTACACAATATCAAAGTATCTTCATCATAATCAATATGGTACAACACAATATTAAAGAAATCACATAAAAAATGGTGCAATAAATTAAACTAATTCTCACTATATTTAATAGGGCTGTAATATAAGAATAGCTTATTATTAACATCATGTCCTGATATTGAACAAAGGAAACAACTAGATAATGGATGGATAATAATGGAAATTTTAATTAGCTGCTCTGTATGAGATTAATGAAAATTACCAGTGTGCCCATTTGATCTTTAAAAAATAATGCAGACAAAGTTAGCAATTAGCATACATCATGCTATTCCAAAGATAGGTGAACAAAAAGCTTTCCTAATTTGAAACTATTCCTTAATTTGAAAATCATTAGGATGGAGATACTCGTCAGTGTGACAATGTTTGTATTATTCTAACACAGTACACAAAGAATCAAAAGAAGCTTTGGACCAGTTTAATAATCATAATCACGCTTCTCTGATTAAAAAAAAAAAAAGAAGTTAGTATCAGAACCAGACACACAATATTATTAAAAAGAACAATTTTAATTTGCAGTGGAGATACCACTTCTGATTTTAAATTGACTTGGTCTTTAAATTGACCTGTCATTCTTTAATGTAAATACAGATTTGCTTATAACTTGAGGAAGAGGCTACATAGTTCTCAACTGTAAAGGTATCTTGCTGCAGACAGCAGGGAAACACTATTGATTGTACACAGGTCTTTTCAACTACAGTGTGCACACAAATAGCAATTACTATCAGTAGTATCATCTTCAAATAGGAAAAAAAATATTGTTGTGAAAACAGTAATAGCATTACTGTTATTGACCATGATTTATAAACCCTAATGTAGTCAGGTTTCTTTGGCTACTATAATCAAGTGAATTTTTTATCTTTCATTGCAATTCTCTGAAAAAGCAATGTTATAGATTAACAAATTTAGAATTATATCTACAAAGGTCCACAGTGTTGTTTTTGAGAGGCACCTATGAGTTGAATCTCATACTGAGTGAAATGAGCCAGAAAGACAAAGACAAATACCATATGATATCACTTATAACTGGAATCTAATATCCAGCACAAATGAACATCTCCTCAGAAAAGAAAATCATGGACTTGGAGAAGAGACTTGTGGCTGCCTGATGGGAAGGGGAGGGAGTGGGAGGGATCGGGAGCTTGGGCTTATCAGACACAACTTAGAATAGATTTACAAGGAGATCCTGCTAAGTAGCATTGAGAACTTTGTCTAGATACTCATGTTGCAACAGAACAAAGGGTGGGGAAAAAATGTAATTGTAATGTATACATGTAAGGATAACTTGATCCCCTTGCTATACAGTGGGAAAATTTTTTTAAAAATTTTTAAAAAAAAAAGCATAAAAAAATTGAAAAACCATTTTCCTCATCATCAGTTCCTTGAGTTCCAGTAGAAAAAGGAAACAAGCAACAAGTGCCTGCGCCAAGTGGATCTACCTATTTATTTTAAGGGTGATGTATTTGGTTGTCTATACAAAGCTGAATATATTACTGCACCTTTAGAGGGCTTCTCTCTAATTATATAAGAAAAACATCTCATAAGGGAAAGTTATTATAGTTACATAATTAATTTATCCCCAAAATGTAAGTTACTTCAAAATAAATATAACAATATTTCAAATAATTTTATATACAACTTACAATGAAAATTCATTTAATTGCATGAAAATTATAGTGTAAAATATACTATATATTATCAACTCAGGGTTTGTAAGATTAAAAACCTACACAAAACATTAGTACTGTGAGTAAATTCATATACTGTCACTTCCCACTGCAGGACATGGTTTAAAATATAGTCCTGGAGTTCCCGTCTTGGCGCAGTGGTTAACGAATCCGACTAGGAACCATGAGATTGCGGGTTCGGTCCCTGCCCTTGCTCAGTGGGTTAACGATCCGGCGTTGCCATGAGCTGTGGTGTAGGTTGCAGACGCGGCTCGGATCCCGCGTTGCTGTGGCTCTGGCGTAGGCCGGTGGCTACAGCTCCGATTGGACCCCTAGCCTGGGAACCTCCATATGCCGCGGGAGCGGCCCAAGAAATAGCAACAACAACAACAACAACAACAACAACAAAGATAAAAAAGACAAAAAAAAATATATAGTCCTTTTCAGAGGGTGAAAATAATATGCGAAATGAGAACATATCCTACCACTAAGCAGAATAACATCTGCATTATGGTCCCAGAAGGAAAATAGAGAAGGGGCCAAAAAAAAAAAAAAAAAAAAAAAACAATTATTTGAAGAAATAATGGCTGAAAACTTCCTGAATCTGTAAAAAGAAACAGATATCCAGGTCTAGGAAGCCCAGAGAGATCCAAATAATATGAACCCAAAGAGAAATGCATCAAGATGTACTAAAATTAAAATGTTTAAAGAATGAAGAGAGATTCTTAAGAGCAGAAAGAGAAAAGCAGATTATGACTAAGGAAATCAGATAAGGTTATCAGCAGATTTTTTTTTATATAGAAACTTTATAGGCCAGAAGGGAGTAGCAAGACATATTCATAATGCTGAACAAAAAGACCTAAATGTGAGACCAAAAACCATAAAACTTCTAGAAGAAAACATAGACAGTACAGACTTTGACACAGGTATTAGCAATATTTGGGGGAACCTGTCTCCTCAGGCAAGGGAAATAAGAGCCAAAATAAACAAATGGGACTCAATCAAAATTTTTGCATCAACAAAATGAAACAGCAACCTACTGAATGTGAGAAGATATCTGCAAATGATATGTCTGCTAAGAGGTTAATATCCAAAACATATAAAGAACTCATACCAACTTATATCAAAAAACCAAAGAACCCAATTAAAAATTAGCAGAGGATTTGAACATTTTCACAAAGAAGATATACAGATGACCAAAAAGCACATTAAAAGATGCTCAACATCACTAATCACCAGGAAAATGCAAATCAAAACCACAATAAGATTATCACCTCATCCTTGTCAGAATGGCTATTAGCAAAAAAAAAAAAAAAAACAAAATAACAGTGTGTTGGTGAAGACTTGGAAATAAGGGAACCATTGTACACGATTGGTGGTGCAGCCACTACAGAAAAAAGTATGGAGCTTCCTCAAAAATTTAGAAATAGAATTACCCTATGATCCAGCAATTCCACTCCTGGATATATATATATCCAAAGAAAATGAAAACACTAATTCTAAAAGATATATATAGCCCTATGTTCATTGCAGCACTATTTATAATAGCCAAGATAGAGAAGCAACCTGAGTGTCTATTGATAGATGAATAAAGAAGATGTACACCATACACACACACAAGAATATAACACAGGCACTAAAAAAAAGAATGAACTCTTGCCACAGCCACAACATAGTTGGTCCTAGAGGGTACTATATTAAGTGAAATAAGTCAGAAAAGAAAGACAAATACTGTATGATTTCACTGGTGTGTGGAATCTGAAAAGCAAAACAAAAACATACTCATAGATAACAGAGAGCAAACTGATGGTTGTCAGGAGAGGGTGGGTAGGAAGACAGGCAAAATAGGTAAAGGGGATCAAGAGGTGTAATATAAGAGGATAATTACTCTTTAGATTATACATACCATTTGTCTCAAAAGGATCTGACTAAGGTTATTTAAGTATGATTTTTTTTTTTTTTGTCTTTTTTGCTATTTCTTGGGCCGCTCCCGCGGCATATGGAGGCTCCCAGGCTAGGGGTCGAATCGGAGCCGTAGCCACCAGCCTACGCCAGAGCCACAGCAACGCAGGATCCGAGCCGCGTCTGCAACCTACACCACAGCTCACGGCAACGCCGGATCGTTAACCCACTGAGCAAGGGCAGGGACCGAACCCGCAACCTCATGGTTCCTAGTCGGATTCGTTAACCACTGCGCCACGACGGGAACTCCTATTTAAGTATGATTAACTAAAATGTTTTAAGTATAAGGTTTTCTATGAGAAAACATTTATTATTTACTTATTGACGATTCTACATATTAAAAACCAGATTAAATATGTGACCCCCAAATCACAGAGTCTAAGACCATCACAGAATGAATACTTAATCATTCTTTCAGCGCAAGTACTATTAGAAGAAGGAAATCCTTAACATATATTTAAATTCTGTGGCTGTACTGTTATCTCTTCTCTTGTGAAACACATATTTAATTTAAAGTATGGAAGACAATACTTTGTAGTAACACCAAATTACTAAATTAAATACACAATAAATTTTAATTTTTATCACTGACTGAAGCAAAAGTACGATATTTTAATAAGGAGAATTTTGACCCACAAACACTCAACTACATTTCTTATAAAACAACCTTATCTGCTCTAGACACTCTGGGAGACATTAAGCATGAACAGCTAAACGAAAATGATTTGTTAGAGAAAGCTAATTAAAATATTTAATGAGGAGTTCCCGTCGTGGCTCAGTGGTTAACGAATCCGACTAGGAACCATGAGATTGCAGGTTTGATCCCTGGCCTTGCTCAGTGGGTTAAGGATCCCACGTTGCCGTGGCTCTGGCGTAGGCTGGTGGCTACAGCTCCGATTCGACCCCTAGCCTGGGAACCTCCATATGCTGCGGAAGCAGCCCAAGAAATGGCAAAAAGACACAAATAAATAAAATAAAATAAAATATTTAATGATATTCAAATGAGTCAACCTGCACATTAAGCAATCAGTCTGACATGTTTTTCATATCAAACACAATAAACATGTGGTCTATTTCACACCTAAAAACCTATCTATGCTTAACCTTTTATAAGTAGTATTTAGCAATAATAGTGAACAATGTTCATATGAGTAAATGGACACCAAGTAAAATTTTAAAACTGTAAAGTGTTGCTACTAGCATTTTTATGAGCCCTTATCACCACTTACTATACTTGATAAAAGAAAGCTTAAGCATTATGTTTATCTTTTATTTGACAGAGGCCCTAGAGATATTTCAGATAATGAAATATAAACAGATAGAAAGTAACCCAAGGGGTTCTTAACCCTGGGTCCCAATTCAGGGAGAATGTAAACTTGGAAGATGAAAAATGACATCTTTATTTTCAATTCATAATTGCATCTCTTTCAATTATGAATATAGGCAGCAGACCACAGTGAAGTAACCAGCACTTACCTACAACTTGGTCACTGTGACTAACAGAAAAAGTCACAGATATTTTCCTGTCACACCACACATACCGCATTTGTGTGGTATTAAAATACCACTTATATTCATCATTTATTCAAAATTCACCTTGGTATACAAGTTACCACTTTGTCTTGTTTCTTAACAAATCTTGTAAAGAAACCCATCACTGTCTCGTTTTTTTCATTTTTGAAATAATTGTAAGTATCCATGCAGTTGTAAGAAAAATGCAGAAACCCTTTGTTTTCACCCAGTGGTAACGTTTGGCAAAACTATATTACAACATCACAACTGGGATATTGACATTGAGAAAACCCACCAATCCTACTGAGAATACCTTAGTTTTACATGCACTTATGTGTGTGTGTGTGTGTGTCTATTTGAGTTCCTTGCAAATTTGATCACCTGTAGATTCATGTATCCTATCATCAAAATCAAGATTCAGAACAGTTCCATCACCACAATGATCCTTCATGTTGCCCCTTCATAACCACACTCAAATCCCTCCCACAATCCTAGCACCACCCCTGGCAATCATTAATCTATTCTCCATTTCTATAAATTTGTCTTTTCAAGAATGGTGAATCAGGAGTTCCCGTCGTGGTGAAGTAGTTAACGAATCCAACTAGGAACCATGAGGTTGTGGGTTCGATCCCTGGCCTTGCTCAGTGGGTTAAGAATCCAGCGTTGCCCTGAGCTGTGGTGTAGGTCGCAGACGGGAGTTGGATCCCATGTTGCTGTGGCTCTGGTGTAGGCCGGTGGCTACAGCTCCAATTAGACCCCTAGCCTGGGAACCTCCATGTGCCGCGGGAGCGTCTCAAGAAAAGGCAAGAAAAAAAAAAAGGAAAAGAATGGTGAATCATACAGAAGTAACCTTTTGGTATGGGGTTTTTTTTCACTCAGCATAATGCCCTGGAGATTCACACAAATAATTGCACATATCAATAGTTTGTTCCTGTTTGTTGCTGAGTTGTCATCCATGGTATGGATATACTACAGTTACTTAACCATTCACCCTTTGAAGACATTTGTTTCCAGTTTTTGTCTATTATGAAAAAAATTGCTATGAACATTCATGCTCAGGTTTTTCTGCAAACATAAGTTTCTACTTCTCTGCAATGTGCCATAAATTTTAAAAATACTTTGATAAATATACTTTAATATAGTTTCCTTAATGTCCAACAGGATAATCAGTCTATTTGGCACAGCCAGTTTCTTCATGTACCATTTAAAGATAAGAACAATAATCAGAGCTGCAGCTGCCAGCCTACACAATGCCGTGTCGACAATCTGCACCACAGGTCATGGCAATGCCAGATCCTTAACCCACTGAGCGGAACCAATGTCCCCATAGATACTAGTCAGATTCGTTTCCACTGAGCTACAATGGGAACTCCCTGTAATGGTCTATTAAGAATTGCTGATTTTATAAAATGGAACTATTTCAGTATCAGGAAGTCTACATTATACTCCTTTGTTTTTGTCTTTTGTCTTTTTAGAGCCGCACCCAAAGCATGTGGAGGTTCCCAGGCGTGATCCAATCGGAGCTATTGCTGCCAGCCTATACCACAGCAATGACAGATCCAGATCCGAGCCACGTCTTTGTCTTCGACCTACACCACAGCTCATGGCAATGCCACACCCTTAACCCACTGAGCAAGGCCAGGGATCGAACCCAAATCCTCGCAGATTCGTTTCCACTGTGCCAAGATGGGAACTCCACATCTTTTTTTTTTTTTTTTTGGAGATTATACTCCTTGTTCGCTACTAATAATCCCTGATATATTTGAGTTTCAGGTTTTTTGATTGCAAAATGAAGAAGTTATGTATATCAAGTGGTTCTGAGATAACACTGACATTAAGAGAAGACAACTATCAGACTAGCAACAAAGAGAATAGGACACAAAATGAAAAGAGCAAAATCACAGCAGCTGGGGACCATTGTGGACAATGAAATGTAATCCTGTATACTGAGGTAAAAGGTGTCACTGTTTTGCTGTATGGCATAAATAACTGATAAAATGTGATCATGCTAAGTCATCAATAAAAAGGTGAAACTACAAAAAAACAAAAAAAAGAACAATAGGGAAAGGTACATCAGCATGTATTACACCGGGCAAAGAATAAAAAGTTATTGAAGCATAGCACATTGCATATCAACTATACTTTAATAAAAAAATTAAAAATAAAGACATTTAAGTATAAGATATTTAGGATATTCAGAAAACAAATTTATGGCTACCAAAAGGGAAAAGGGGGAGGGATAAATTGGAAATTTGAGATTAACAGATATACACCACTATGTATAAAACAAATAAACAAGGACCTACTATATAGCACAGGGACCTATATTAAATATCTTGTAATAACCTACGATGGAAAATAATCTTAAAAAGAATAGATATTTTTATCTATGTATAATTGAATCACTTTGCCGTATACGAGAAACATCATAAATCAACTATACTTTAAGTACAATCTTCTCCCCCCTGCTTTACCATTTTTGGTGTTTTTTTTAATTTGTTTTATTATAGTTGATTTACAATGTTTTTGCCTTACCACTTTTGGATCCACTTCAAAGAGTAACTTTTGACACTGTAAGAAAACCAGTTTAATAATACTTTTGCAGATTATGTTTCCAAAAGCCTAGATAGAAACTATACTTTAAGTAGGTAATGAAGCTATAAACTCTAAATGAAATAAAGAAAAATTCCTTCCACAAAACAAAAAATACCCTATTATTTTTAGACACCTAGCTTTCTAAATATTTTACCAAGTGCTCTTCACCAAAATGAACACACTGAATCTTATTCAATTCCTTGCCTACCTGTAATAATAGTGCATCAATAGTAAAATACCCAAAGGATAGAAAAACAAAAAAAAAGCAAAAGATCTATGACTAATTGACATGTAAATAAATGGACGTATGTCTTCATCACTGAATGACATTCATAGATTTAGATATCAAAAGGGCCTTAAATTTCTATAGCCAAAAAGCTTTCAGAACTTTTCCTGTATACGCTTTCATCTTAATCTAACAACAGGGAAAGATATTGCTAAAACCATTTTTCTTTCGTGCAGTTGTGAAAATTGAACCATGGAGAAATCATGACTTGTCTGAGACTATCTAATTGGCAAATAATTGTCAGAAACAGGCTAGAACCTAAAATAGAGAGTATCTTTCAGAATACAGGGTAGAACTATATTCAAGGGAGCACAACTTGCTCCCAATATCAGATTATAACAAAAAGAGGAAATGTGGGCAAAAGTTTCAGAAATAACCCTTACCCTCAAAAGCTGTGTGAATGCAGTTAAGTTATTACTTGACCGCAGGTTCTTAATCTGCAAAATGGGAATAATATAGCACCTATCCTCGGGGTTGTTGGAAGAATGAAATCAGAATCCAGGTAAAATAAACTGCCTGGTATATAATAAGCACTCAGGTAATGCTTGCTGCCATTATATTTTATCTTATCATTAATTTAGGGAGAACTTTCTTTAAAAATACCCTAATGAAAGAAATACTGCTTTTCTGAAAGTAGTCATCTCTTGTCACCTTATTCAGACGATGCTGAGTTGGGCTGCTAACTTTCTGAGATATTCAGGAAAGGATTTCTACCTTAGGCAAATTAGGTTATTATTTTCAAACTGTATTCTGAGGGTCCACAGAGTTCCTTAAGTTGTATTCAGGGCTTTGGTGGCTGAAGAGGCTATGTGTAAAGAGGAAGGCTCACTGAGATCCTGTCTTCCCTGAGAATAAGGACACTTGCACATTTGTCTGCTTTATCTATTCCTGTTCCACATGCAATTTCTTATGTATAAGAAGTGCTTAGTCTTTTTCTTTTTGGCCATGCCTATGGCATGCAGAAATTCCTAGGACAGGGAACAAACCCGCTCTGCACCAGTGACCTGGGCCACAGCAGTGACAAGTCCAGATCTTTAACCCACTGACCCACCAGGGAACCCCCTGAGAAATGCTCGGATCACCCACCAGGCTGGGTGATCTCAAAGGTCTTGCCCTTGTGAATCTATGACTGAGAACAGGTCACCATTTAGGCACTAAAGCATAAGCTTTTTTAAAAATATAAAATTTAATTGACTGCCATATTCTCTGCACACACATGGATGAGTCAAGTTTTCAGTTGCTTCACAAAATAGTACTGCAAAAAGATATAGCCTCTCTTTTGCATATGGTGTCCTTTTCTTATGAGAATATTCCCATTCAATATTTACTGAGTTTGCATAGGTTCCAGAAACTGGGAATAGAGACATAAACCAAGACATACATACCCCTGACATCAAAGAGTCTGCTCCCTGGGTAGGGGTGAGGGACCAAAAGCAGACTTATTAAGAGATGTAATCAGATGACAGAAGTAGATGTGGGGAGGTATGGGAATTTGAAGGATAGACCATCTGATTTTATTTGAGGGAAGATGGTCAGGCAAGTTGTAAAAGGTGAGTACATGTTCACCCAGGGCAGATAAGGTTATTTTCGTGAGAAGTTACAATAAACATTGAGGTACAATAATTAGGAATTTGCTAGTAGGTCACTAAACCTAGAGCTAAGGGGTAATGGCTTCTGAATTGTGTAAGGTAACTTATAATCTGCAATTTCATTTCATAAGATAATGTGATAAAGTTACACATTAACTGGATTATCTGGATAACCATGTCATACCCAAGTACTGCCACCTCATCTCAGCATGCACAGTTGCATTTAGGATCACACTGTCACTGGGAAGGATGACTTTCATTACCTCAGACTAATGAGCAGAGATGGGTGGCCTTAGCAGGAAAACAATGTATTTATACCAAGTAAAAGCCAAATGACATTTCAGCATGCTATACTTATCTAAATTTAACCACAGATGGAATAGAGAAAACGGATGGTACAATTAAAAAATAACCACTTGTACTATAGTATCTTCAGATTGTAAATAGCAATTTAGGTTCGGCAAAACATCATTTATCACTTAAAATAATGTTAATTTAAATTTGATTAGTTTTTGTATTTTACTTTTATAAGTATATTTGTTTTATAAGTTGTAGAAGAGCTCTTGGCACACTTTACATATTATTTTGTGTTGGCACATATTTAAATAGTTTAATTAAAATATTTTGAGTCTTTGCTAAGGCTTTTCCTTTAAAAGGAGTCTAATTTTTTTTTTTTTTTGGAGGGGGGCAAATCTGAGAAACTGCCATAGGTGAGAGGAAGGCACTGGAAGAATTTAAACTCTGGAATGACCAAATATATCTGTATATTATATATCTGCATTTTTAATAATGGCTTGAGCAGAGAGGTGAGTAGAAAAGCACCTAGGGGAGAGAACGGGGCAGTATGTTTGTTTAGGGAAGAATATGGTGAAGTGCTACCTCTTTAACATTGAAGTTTGAAAGAAGGCTGGATTGGAGAATTGTTTTAAGACCTAGACTTCTTTCACCTGGGGACATGAATGGGGACGCTATGTCAGGTAAGACAGAGGAACTAAGATGTTCCCCAGACTTAGGCAGCTGCTCTGAGCTAAATGATAAAGTGATCTGCATTTTTACAGATCAAGAAACTGAGGTTTCAAAAACTTGAGCAAGATCACATTGCTATTAAGAACCTGAATTTGACCCCAAGTTTGCCTGACTCAGGCTTAACCACAGAGCAGCACTGCCTCCATATTAGCATTGATAGAGGTGTGTTCAAGATTCCCACAGAAAATGCAGAAAGTGATAAGACAAGGCCAAGTAAGAAAACTTAATTGTTGTTTATATTTAAAAGCAGAGAGCAACAACTACAGAATAATTTATAGCTTGACCAGAATAAGTGAAAGGAAAAGGATATTTTAATTTGTGTATATGAAATACCCAATTTTCCCTTTTTGTGATCTAGCCTCTAAAACTTATTGCAACATTAAAAATGACAATTTATTTACAATAAAATCAACTAGTCCATAAAAGTTCAGTTTAATGAAAGAAACTGACATCTTTGGGATCAAAGAGTACTTTACTAGGATAAATGGGCTTAATATTTAAAAGAAGAATGAGTTGTTTAGGTTTGTATATGTAAACTCTAAGACTAACTGGAAGTTGACCTTTGGTTTCATTTCAAAAAAACTGATTTTACCTAACAAAGTCAAACATTTGTTTGTATTTTTTACAGTAGTGATGGATTTATGGGTTATTCAAGACATTTTGTGATAAATAATTCATCTATGCTGCATGAGAACCAATTCTAGTTCTCAAATAGTATACAACGAATATCACAAAACACTGCTTGCTCAAAGCCCTAACCTAACTTGAAAGAACAACCTGATAAGAATACTGAGCTAGTACTTGAGCATGTAGTCTTCAAAGGTTTTTTTTTTTTTTTAATAAAAGTACAAACAAAGTTCTGGCTCGTAAGAGCCAAATATCATGTTAGAGTTTATACCAATAGAAATAACAGTATCATATTAGCCAATATGGCATTACTTTCATAGATTACCAATCATCTGTTTCAATTTGTAGCATTCTTACCTCTAAAAACTTAAGTTGAGAATTTGACTGTAAGAGAACCCACATTTCTAGTTCATCAAAATAATCATTCTAAAAATAACATTTCTTCATGGTCTATTTTCAATGGTATATTATTTTAGCATATCATTTACTTCTCAGAGAGAAAAATTAATATAATCTAACAACTCAACACACACACACCCCTTTAAAAGCCTTTATTTCCTTCTACTACTACCCAAAGTAAAACATCAATGTTTAATCTCCTAAATAGTTAAGATAATCAGGAGTTCCCATCATGGCTCAGTGGAAATGAATCTGATTAGCATCCATGAGGACACATGTTCGATCCCTGGCCTCACTCAATGGATTAAAGGATCCGGCATTGCCCTGAGCTGTGGTGTAGGTCTCAGACACAGCTCAGATCCTGCATTGTTGTGGATGTGGTGTAGGTCTCAGACACAGCTCAGATCCTGCATTGTTGTGGATGTGGTGTAGGCTGGCAGCTACAGCTCCAATTCCTGGGAACCTCCATATGCTGTGGGTGTGGCCCTAAAAATTCCAAAAAAAAAAAAAAAAAAAAAGAAAGAAAAAAGATAATAATTTCTAAACATCTTCACAAAACGAATGAGCCTTTTAATTTATCAAATATATTCAGTGAGGGTTTTGTACAGCAAAGAATAAAGAGTATAACTCGTGATTTTTTAAAGTGTGTGTTTACTCTACAAGCACAACAATTTATACTACCCAAATCTGACACCAGTCTGAGGGCTCTGCTGTCATTTCTACATACCTTTAAACAAAACAAGACAAAGCAAGACAACCCAAAAAAGTCAGCCATCTGGAGTTCAGTAGGTTAATGCACCATTCTGACATTTCCAACTGGAACAATTAAGGGTAAAACATTTTTAAAAGAGGCTGCTATGTGATGTATGCCTTGGAGAAAAAATAAGGAATTTTGCAAAAACAAAAAACCTGAAGGTTCCTTAGGTTTCTTCAAAAGTTGTGGCATGTTGTTGGCAATTATACTGTTATGCACATCCACTTAAAGAACACAGTAAGAGTTTCTAGGAGGAACAAGATATTATCCCAAGAATTGAAAGGAATGTGAACAGGCAGGAACATTCCTGCCCTGCAAGAGATATTTATGGAACATAAAAGACCGAGCTCACCTCTAAAAGTATGTATAGTCACAAATTCCATTTACATACAAAATCAACCAAGACATTATAATTCGTTTACTCCCTTAATATAGTAGTAGGAAATAATAGCAAACTTACGTTGGCGTTATGGAGATTTGACTTTAAACCCAGTATCTACTACTTAGGACTGTTTAACTGAACAAGTAATACTTTTTCTGAATTTCTATCTTACAGAATTGGTTTGAGGATTCAAGTAGAAATACATGTAAAGCGTCCAGGACTATGCCTGACACATAGTTAGGTATGCAATGGAGATTTATTGCTTATCATTATCATCAACACCCAACATCTTGAATGTACTATGCACCAGTCACTGTACTATCAGTTAAACATTTTTTATCCTAATCCTTCTAAACAGTCTGGGAGAGGAGTAATCACTCCCAATTCACATATGTGAAAACCGAAGCTCACCGAAGTTAAGAAACTTATCTGAGGTCACACCGCTAGTAAGTAGCAGAGATTCAAACACTGGTCCATTTGAACTCCTTGCTGAGGTCTACAAAGCCCTGTGTAATTCTGCCCCTTCCTATCTCTACAGCTTCCTCTGGCTCCATCTTTATCCCTACTTCACAACCATGGCAGCCTATTATTTGGCACTCAAACATGCCAAGCCCATTCCCACATTAGAGCCTCTGCGTGTGCCCTTTTCCTGAATATGTGCATGATTATCTCCTTCCCATTATTCAAATACCACCCCTTCACACAGGCTTTCTCTGACCATTATATATGACTTAACCCATCATTGAAACAGCATCCTAAAAAAAGAAAACTCATATCACTCTGTCTTTTTGGGATCTTATTAATATTTGGTATATTCTTTGTGTATCTGTTAGATTACCTATTCCCCTGCACTAAAATATAAATCCCATGGCAACAAGGACTTTTGTTCTCTCTTCTATTAGGCTGTATCCCCAGTCCATAGCACTGTACCCAGAACACCAGAGATACTCTTAATATATGTTGGATGAATTAATGGATAGATACACACCAGAGCTTTCAACTCTGTGGCTTAAATACACAAAAATACACATACATATAAACATGGATAAACCCCAGATTTGAAAAGCAGATGAGTTATAGGTGATTTTTCATGAGACAAACTTGACAGAGTTTCTGGCACGTTTCCTTGAAATATTGCATAGTATACATATTGGATATGCTCATTAACCTGCTATGAGAACAAACATCTTCCCTTTAGTCAGATTCCCTTACATCTAGAAAGCTATACCTTCTGTGACTCCTGGAAACAAATTTCTAGGTGCCTGATCTTGGAGTTCCCACTGTGGCTCAGAGGGTTAAGAACCCGTCTAGTATCCATGAGGATGGTGTCTGATCCCTGGCCTTGCCCATGGGGTTAAGGATCCATCATTGCCATGAGTTGTGGTGTAGGTCGCAGACATAGCTCAGATCCCACATTGCTGTGGCTGTGGTACAGGCCGGCAGCTGCAACTCTGACTCGATTCCTAGCCTGGTAACTTCCTTATGCCGAGGGTGCAGCCCGAAAAAGAAAAAAAAAAAAAAAAAAAAGAAAAAATAATAATAAAAACAATAGATTCCTGACTTTGCCCAAACCTCCTAGAGCAACTTTTTTTAATCACACAGCGATCCATAAATCAGTCCATTTGACCTGACCAGCTGACGTCCCACATGAGTCATTTTAGTTGAGCAGAATGTGGTAAAAGAGACTGTGCTAGTCTAAGTTGCCAATTAAAACACAACAGTGATAAGAAGGAGGCTGGGTGCTAAAGAGGGAAACTTACTGGAGCGGAAGTTATGGCATTTATATTTTAAGCCTGGATCAGTCACAGTTTGCTTTGTGCCATGAGATATAGAGGTTCTCTAGGAGAATATGTTCCCTTCTCTTAGGAAAATAAGGGAGGTGTTGCCTAGAATACAATCTTAAAGGTTACTTATACCTGGAACATTCCACAGAACAAATAAGGAATAAAGTAATTGCTTGGGGCATGTGAGAAAGTGTGGCCACTATCAAGAGAAAATACGGGGTAGAAGGACACACATCCCTGAGAACATTAAGTCTCTCCACAAAAATGATATTCCACTGAGATCCTGAGTCCCATATGACTTGCCATTTTTCAATTTATTCTCTGTCCCTGCATAGATAGCAGAGCTAAACATATTACTTACTCCCAAGTTTACTTACTGTTCCATTATTATTCTCAATAATTCTTTCCTTCATCCACCAGCCACTATAAGTTTTACTCATTCAGCAGACTTTCCCAAGGGCAGTGACTTTTTTGTAATGGTTTATGTAATTCTTCAGGGATAGATCTATCATTCAATGTGTGATATATATTTTACATTACTAGAACTTTACAATACTCTAGGATTGGGGGAAGGGGCTTCTTTCCTCCACTAGATTTTTTTCATTTACTGAAGCACAGAAATCTGCATGCATGCATGGCAGAGAATTTTTATGAAAAATATATACATTAGTAAATTTATTAAGGTAGATCTCACAACTAATTTGCAACAATTCAAACAAAATGGTATGTTCCATTAACACTAAATATGGCCCCCGAAATTAAAACGATTTTGAAACATTACTGACATTTCAAAGCATTCAAAAACAGAATTTCTCTAAGAATACTAAAATTTGCTACAGATCCACTATCAAACTGGCTAAGTCCCTGAAAGCAAAAATAAAATAAGAGCAAAAGTATGGAGTTCCCCAGTGGGCCAGTGGTTAAAGATTCGGCATTGAAGTTCCCATCACGGTGCAGTGGAAGCGAATCCAACTAGGAAGCATGAGATTGATGATTCGATCCCTGGCCTCGCTCAGTGGGTTAAGGATCCGGCATTGCTGTGGCTGTGGAATAAGCTGGTAGCTGTAGCTCCAATTAGACCCAGAGCCTGGGAACCTCCACATGCTCCAGGTGCAGCCCTGAAGAGACAAGAGACAAAAGACAAAAAAAAAAAAAAAAAAGTTTTGGCATTGTCACTGCTCTGGAGCAAGTTTAATCCTTGGTCCTGGAACTTCTGCATGCTGTGGATGTGACCACCCCCCAAAAAAATTTTTTTTAAAAAGAGAAAAAGTGCTACTCTTCTCCCAGAAAACAATAATTTGTGTGGCTTTACGTAATGCATGAGCTCTTGGTGGTCAAAAGAGAATCAATCTGAAATATCCTCACCAAGTATTGTTTCTACATCAGAAATGCAAATTCTGAAGAGCAATAAATGCTTTGAATTCTTACAGAAGTACACTACATGTGAGAAATGTTATTTCAAAAAACATTTTAACTCCTATGTTGCATTATTTTTCTTGGAGTCAGAAGGCCTTTATGTATCGCTTTTCTTTTATGTCAACCAGCAGTGTAATTTCTCCACTAAACATTTCCTAAGCACCTATTGTGTGCTAGGTACTGGGTATACAAAGATGTCTAAGACACATCCCCTCTCCTCAAGGAGCTGAAAGTGAGGTTGAATACCATTTTCTTTACCAGGAGAATTTTTAATGAAAGTTTCTAAGTGAAGCTTAGGGATTATTTAAATTTGTCAAATAACTCTTCTACTAATCTCAAGATTCCCGCTATTTTTGGAAAATACTCACTGTAGATTAGAAAAAAGGGGGATCAATTTATAGACAGAACTTTGCCAAATTTAGGGGAAAAAAAACACTGATTCAAGCAATGAGGATAAAGAAATTCTTTTTCATGCTACAGTTTGCTAGCCCATTTCTTAAATTTATTTTCTTTTCTCTTTTTTTTTCTGTTTACTTGTTAGCTTATTTATATATATCTCTCTCTCACCATCATTCCAGGCATGTAGGGGTTTTTTTTGGGGGGGAGGGGATTTATTTATTTTTTGTTATTTCCCCAATATAATTTTTTTTTCTACTGTACAGCATGGTGACCCAGTTACACATACATGTATACATTCTATTTTCTCCCATTATCATGCTCCATCATAAGTGACTAGACACAGTTCCCAGCACTACACAGTAGGATCTCATTGCTTATCCATTCCAAAGACAATAGTTTGTATCTATTAACCCCACACTCCCCAACCACCCACTCCCTCCCCCTCCCGCTTGGCAAGCACAAGTCTATTCTCCAAGTCTATGAGTTTCTTTTCTGTGGAAAGGTTAATTCGTGTCTTTTATTAGATTCAAAATATAAATTCTCTTTCTGACTTACTTCACTCAGGATGAAAGTCTCTAGTTCCATCCATGTTGCTGCAAATGGCATTATTTTATTCTTTTTATGGCTGAGTAGTATTCCATTGTGTATATATACAACATCCTCCTAATCCAATCACCTGTCGATGGACATTTGGGTTGTTTCCATGTCTTGGCTACTGTGAATAGTGCTGCAATGAACATGTGGGTGCATTCATCTTTTTCAAGGAAACTTTTGTCCAGATATATGCCCAAGAGTGGGATTGTGGGGTCATATGGAAGTTCTATGTATAGATTTCTAAGGTACCTCCTTACTGTTCTCCATAGTGGTTCTACCAGCTTACATTCCCACCAGCGGTGCAGGAGGGTTCCCTTTTCTCCACACCCCTTCCAGCACTTGTTATTCGTGGACTTGCTAATGATGGCCATTCTGACTGGTGTGAGGTGGTATCTTGTGGTAGTTTTGATTGACATTTCTCTAATAATCAGGGATGTTGAGCGTGTTTTCATGTGCTTGTTGGCCATCTGTATGTCTTCCTTGGAGCAATGTCTATTCAGGTCTTTTGCCCATTTTTCCATTGGGTTGTTGACTTTTTTGCCGTTGAGTTGTATCAGTTGCTTGTATATTCTAGAGATGAAGCCCTTGTCCGTTGCATCATTTGAAACTATGTTCTCCCATTCTGTCAGTTGTCTTTTTGTTTTCTTGTTGGCTTCCTTTGCTGTGCAAAAGCTTTTCAGTTCGATGAGGTCCCATGGGTTTATTTTTGCTCTTATTTCTGTTGCTTTGGGAGACTGACCTGAGAAAATATTTGTAAGGTAGATGTCAGAGAATGTTCTGCCTATGTTCTCTTCCAGGAGTTTGATGGTGTCTTGTCTTATGTTTAAGTCTTTCAGCCATTTTGAGTTTATTTTTGTGCGTGGTGTGAGGGTGTGTTCTAGTTTCGTTGCTTTGCATGCAGCTGTCCAGGTTTCCCAGCAATGCTTGCTGAAAAGACTGTCTTTTTCCCATTTTATGTTCTTGCCTCCTTTGTCCAAGATTACTGGACCATAGGTGTCTGGGTTTATGCCTGGGTTCTCTATTCTGTTCCATTGGTCGGTCTGTCTGTTTTGGTACCAGTCCCACACTGTCTTGATGACTGTGGCTTTGTAATACTGCCTGAAGTCTGGGAGAGTTCTGCCTCCTGCTTGGTTTTTGTTCCCTCAGAATTGCTTTGGCAGTTCTGGTTCTTTTGTGGTTCCACATAAATGTTTGGATTGTTTGTTCTAGTTCTGTGAAAAATGTCATGGGTAGTTTGACAGGGATGCATTGATTCTGTAGATCGCTTTTTTAGGGCCATACCTGCAGCATATGGAAGTTCCCAGGCCAGGGGTCAAATCGGAGCTACCCCTGCCAGCCTAAACCACAGCCACAGCAATGCCAGATCTGAGTCGCATCTGCAACCTCACAGCAGCTTACAGCAATGCTGGATCTTTAACCCACTGAGTGAGGCCCAGGATCAAACTCACATACTCACAGAGACAAAGTTAGGTCCTCAACCTGCTAAGCCACAACAGGAACTATTATCTTCTTAAATCTTCTTACATTTCATTTCTTTTTTTTTTTTTTTTTTTTGTCTTTTTTGTCTTTTTGTTGTTGTTGTTGTTGCTATTTCTTGGGCCGCTTCCGCGGCATATGGAGGTTCCCAGGCTAGGGGTTGAATCAGAGCTGTAGCCACCGGCCTACGCCAGAGCCACAGCAACGCGGGATCCGAGCCGCGTCTGCAACCTACACCACAGCTCACGGCAACGCCGGATCGTTAACCCACTGAGCAAGGGCAGGGACCGAACCCACAACCTCATGGTTCCTAGTCGGATTCGTTAACCACTGCGCCACGACAGGAACTCCTACATTTCATTTCTTAAATGAAAATATCATAAGTGAGCAAAGCAAAATACTTGTATACTATTTTTAGACTCACCTTATTAAGTCACAGTGGATTTTTTTAAAGGAATTCATTCTCCTTTCATTTTAATGTAATAAGTGATAAATACAGAACATATGTAAAATGATGAAGGTTTTAGAGGAGAAACTAATTGATCATAAACCCAATATCATTTTTTGCCACATCTGGAGAAATACTGTATTTAAGCTATACTTTGTATAAATAACCACTAAAGGCTTTAAGTTAACAAACTAAACTGGGGATATAAAAGTTTGAATGTATAAATATTAATTTCTACTTTTAAATTCACTTTGACTAGTTTTTTATCTCTTTTGGAAGAACATAAAATGTACTACAAAGAAAATTACATTAATCCCTCTAGCAGTCCTGTAAGGTGAAACATATTATTCCCATTTTACAGATTGGGCAAGTTCTTTAATCACATTTGACCATGATACACAATGACAAATGGAACTGGGAACAGAAACCAGGGCATCTGACTTCTAGTCCGGCATTCTATCCATTAGTCTTTTTCTCTCTCATGTCTTTGGCACTTCTCATTGTCCTAAAATACAGTCCAGGATCACTTATTCTTCAAAGTACAGGCTCTGTTGTCAAGGCTACAAAGACACAGAACTTACAAAAAGAAAAAATTAATTGCTTTAGTTTGGGATTTAACAAAGTAGTATAATGTCAGAGTAATAACCCAGCAGAAGAAATGATGCCAAGTGTAGAAAAAATATATCATGTAACTACTGCTTTCAAAATATGCTGGGTAAGATTCAAATATGTGTACATAAAATAATACACTTGTTTAATGGATTAATTTGATAATGCAATACACAGAGCTATACAGAAATTAAGCACTTATTGACATAGAATACAATTAAAGCAACTAAAAACCCTGCACATGTGGTGAGATGGAAGTTATTTTCCAATGCTGAGAACAACATAGAGGCTTAGTGTAATCTTCCTGTAAAGCCATTTGGGAAGAAGAATCAAGAGTGTCAAAAAGTTGGAGTTCCCATTGTGGATCAGTGGGTTAAGAACCCAACATAATGTCCATGTGGATGTTGGTTCGATCCCTGGCCTTGCTCAGTGGACTAAGGATCCGGCGTTGCTGTGAGCTGAAGCGTAAGTCACAGATGAAGCTCAGATCCGGTGTTCCTATGGCTATGGTGTAGGACCCAGCTGCAGCTCTGATTCGACCTCTAGCCCAGGAACTTCTATATGCTGCAGGTGAGGCTATTTAAAAAGAAAAAAAAAAGTAAAGAGTCTCAAAAAAGTATGCATTTTCTTTGACCTACTAATGCTGCTTCTAAGAACCTATCACAAGAAATGAATTGTCAACTGAGCTTTATGCTCTAAGATATTCAAGACACCATTTTTTTGAAAAGAGGAACTTGTAAACACTTTAAGACATCAAATACAGTGAAAGGAAAAGGTAAACTATGGCATCTACTTAAAATGGAATATTATGCAGACATTAAAACGTTTCTATGATGTGGAAATATCTGAGTCAAAGTTATGTGAAATGAGATACAAATCTCCTTGTACAGTATGATTTCAATTATGTAAAAGTGTTTCTATCATCTAAATGGTAATCTATGTTAATGGTAATTATTCCCAAGTAATAGAATTTTAAATGTATATTTTCCTCTTTAAAACCTACTGTGTTTCCAGATTTTCTAAATTTAAGATTATTACTTTTATAATTAAAATACATCAAATATTTTTAAAAGAAGAGTCTAGCATCTGTTCTGGTTGAATTTATGCATATACACAGGTATATACACCTGAATAAACAAAAAGTGAGTAAAAGAGATAAGGGATAAATAAATAAATAAATAATTGATAAATGAGAAGCACAAAATAATACAGGGAAAATGTAGAAAGGGGCGTTCCCATTGTGGCTCAGCAGAAACAAATCTGACTAGTATCCATGAGAATGCAGGTTCGATCTCTGGCCTCGCTCGTTGGGTTAAGGATCCAGCATCACTGTGAGCTGTGGTGTAGGTCACAGACAAGGCTCGGATCTGGCATTGCTGTGGCTATGGACTAGGCTGGGGGCTACAGCTCTGATTCACCACCTTGCCTGGAAACCTCTCTATGCCATGGGTGTGGCCCTTAAAAAAAAAAAAAAAGACAAAAAATAAAAATAAATATAAAAATGGAGAAAGAAATAAAATTGAGGACACAAAAGAAAACCCTTCTCTCATAACAAGGCAGGTACAATCTCTCTTGCTTTAATCACAAAGATTGGTACCCTTTCAACCTCAATCACCAAGAGGATGTTTATTCAAACATGTATCACCTCTGTTTGTTACAAAGGCCCTGAGACATCTCTAGAGGCAGACATTTATAAGTAAACATATTGATGAAAGGAGAAGGAGGTGAAGGAATATAGATTACATATGATCTGAAGTTCTATGCTCAAACAGAAATGAAGGAAAAAAAAGAAAGAAACTTCCCCATAAAGGGTTCCCCACACATATTTCCTTCAGTTAAAGATCCTTTCTCAAATCCTAGTACACTCTCATTGATTACAGAGTGAATGATTAGGACAAGCCCTGGACTTTGTCTTAAAAGTTACAGAGCAACCCAGGATCCTTTGCAAGATCAACACAAAAACAGCCACAGTAAAAACAAATCAACAATGCAACAATGAGAATTTTGACTCTCTGTAGCGTGGGGGTATCATTTTAATGTGACTAATCAGCATAAATGAATATGAAACTAGTCTTCTACCTTTAAATAATGTATGTTGACATGACCATGCATACATGTACATAAATATACAGAGAAGTCTAGCTAAAGTTCAAACTCTAGACATGATCAGGATCAACTAATTAACACTAGCATTAGGTGGAACTCTAGCTAGTGTTCAATCTTGAGAATAATTATTCACTAAGTGCCTACTATATGTAAGTCACTATGTTAGGTACGAGAGATTAAACAGAGACAAATGAGACAGTCCTTACCTTCAAGGAACTTAGAGGAAGAATGCTTATTAACTTCAGTGAGGTACAACCATTACAATGATTCATTCATTCAAATATTGAGTTATTCATTCATTTCAAACCATTACTGAAGATGTACTGTGTGGGGGAATTAGTGCTTGGTGTTGATGAACCGACAAGTAAGAAGACAGTGCTCAAAAAAACTGAAAATATAAATCTTCAGGGGTTTACAGTATTCACAGCAGACCACAGCCAGAGAATCATTCAATGGATACATATTGAGCAGCTCCGAGGGGCCCAAGCTGCTAAAATTGACCACGCGAGAGCAAACCAAGTAGACAACGGGCTCCACTGGTGGGGTGGTCCTTACTTTCTAGTAGTATGGATAGAAAGAGAATAGTATGGATAGAAAGAGAATAGTATAGGGTTGTATGGGAACACAGAAGGACCCGACCCAGATATCCCAAAAGGCTGCAGGGAGGAAGGAATGTCTAAGATGAAACCTGAAGGATAAGCGAAAATTGAGGAACATAGGAAAAAGCTTGAGTGAGATTTGATGGGTGAGAGAGAGCCTGAAAACTCAAGTGATGGGAAAAAAATGTGTTAGAGAGAAAGAATGAATGAATGAACGGATGGATGAATGAATGAATAAAGGAATGAATTTATTTGCTGGGAAGCAGATGCTGGTGAAGCAAATAGAGGCTAAGGCCTGAAGTCCCTTGAAAGCCCCACTAAAGGATCTGGACTTTATTTAGCAAAGTAAAATCACTAAGGATTTTTGAAGCTGTGAAGTGATGTGGAAAGTGGAAGAAGAAGCAAGGCTGAAAGAGACTGGTGGTATAATCTAGGTGAAGAGGATAGCGATGGGAACGCTACACTGTATATGGGAAGTAAAGGATGAACCTAGGAGATATTTCAGCAGTTAAACTCAAGAGAATGTGGGACCAGATTGGAAGTTGAGAAAGAGGAAATGTGAGGAATCACAAAGGCCAAACTTCTGGCTCAGGCATCTGAATGAGTGGTGGTGACCATTCCCCAAGGGTGGAGAAAACAGGAAGAGGAAAGCATGTATGTTTGTTGCTGTTTTGTTTTGTCAACTTTAAGTCAAGATCTCTT
This sequence comes from Sus scrofa, assembly GCF_054392235.1. NCBI lineage: Eukaryota > Metazoa > Chordata > Mammalia > Artiodactyla > Suidae > Sus > Sus scrofa. The sequence continues at coordinate 88,883,008 of NC_139401.1, read as the reverse complement.
TTCTATCATTTTTCCATTGCTGATATTTGATTTTTGTTTTGAATTACTGTACTGGAATGAGAGGACTACTCTAATGGCCCTTTCCTATCACAGCTCTTCAATGATTTGGAGACAAGTATATCCTTCTGCTCTCTTTTTATACTTTCCTTTTTTTTCTTGTCTTTTTAGGGCCAAACCCACGGCATATGAAGGTTCCCAGGGTAGGGGTTGAATCAGAGCTGCAGCCACTGGCCTACACCACAACACTGGATCTGAGCCGCATCTGTGACCTACACCAAAGCTCACGGCAACGCCGGATCCTTAACCCACTGAGTGAGTTTAGGATTAAACCTATGTCCTCATGGATACTAGTCAGATTTGTTTCCGCTGAACTGCAATAAGAACTCCTGTTTTCAACTTTCAAACATTTCCGAATGAGAGACTCCATGCAAAACACTGAAAGTGGTTCCTGGTCCACTGAACATGATCAATACAAGTTTTTATGCAGCACAGTTTAGCATTCCTAACATTATTCTTAGAAGTCTGGGCCATTCTCATTTTCTCTATACCCCCTTAAAAATAAGTTTGGCAAGAGGAATGTTTTTAAAAAAATCAGTAAAAAACCCCCTCATACCAGACACTAGTTTTTACATTGTCATCTAATCTTCGATTATATGCTTACTAAAATGTAATAGTTGAAAGCATACATCACACCAGGTACATAATTCATTTTAACCACTGTATCAGAAGAACGTCTGCATTTTTCTACATCACCTATATAAGTTATTTTAGTACCTAACTAATATTCTCCTAAGGGTTTGGCTCATAATTTCAGCATTCCTTTCTTACTGGAATTAAGGTTTCCACCCACCCTGATTTTCCATTAGTATGAACTATCCTGCAAGGAATCACTTTTTCTTTTTTCTGGATAATTTCCTCAGGATAAATTCTCTGAAGTACTATATAACAAGGGTCAAAGGGTACCAGCATTTTTTATATTCTATCAGATTGCTTTTCTAACAGATTTAATGCTACCAGCACAACACAGTAAGGTATAAATTTCACTGTATTAGATAATATCACTCTTATTGTTCCAACTGAATAGACGGAAAATGATACCTCATTTTCAAAATTTGCACTTCTAAATTGGTATATTAAATTTTCTCCCATTTTCCTGATTTTATTTCCGCTTATGTGAATTATCTATTTCTTTCACACATTTATCTATCCAAACCTAAATGCTCTATGCAGTGCTTAGACACTAACATTAATCTCTTGTATGATAAATTTGTAAATATATTTTTCAGTGTTTGTTTTAATAGTTTCTGTACAATTTAGCTTTTATTTATTCAAAGGAGTAAATATTTTCTCTGTAACTTCAACTACTTCAAAGCCTACAGAGTTTTCACTTTGATACTTTTAATCGCTGAGTTATGGACCTATCTTTTCCTCCAGATTTATATATAGGCAGATTAATAAATGGTGTTGGAGTGCCAATCTCCTCCCCTTATATTAGATATATATCCTTACAAAATATTTTCCTTTCCTTCTTCCTCTCTTTCTCTCCCTATTTAGCCAATCTATCTATAATATTATCGGATTTTCTTTACTCATACTTATCTACATGAATGTGTATGCTAATCAAATATCTTCAAATATCTCTCTTCTTCAAAATTTTTAATTTTTTTGCTTTTTTAGGGCCGCACCCATGGCATATGGAGTTTCCCAGGCTAAGGGTCTAATCGGAGCTACAGCTGCGGGCCTACACCACAACCACAGCAACACAGGATCCGAGCCACGTCTGCAACCTACACCACACCTCACGGCAACACTGGATCCTTAACCCACCTAGTGAGGCCAGGGATCGAACCCACAACCTCATGGTTCCTAGTCAGATTCATTAACCACTGAGCCACAACGGGAACTCCTAAATTTTAATGCATTAACTTCTTATGGGAGAGTTCCCTACCACGAAAATATTGTCCTTGGTTCTCAAAATGATATTTTATATTCTTGCCAGTTTCCATATATATAAAAATCTTGTCATATTCAATAAATTCAGTTAAAATGTGTGTTTTTTCATTATAGTTTATGTTAAATGCATAAATTAATGAGAAATTTTTATCTTTATGGTCTTTATTCATCCCATCCAGATGAATAAAGACCATAAAGATCTTTTTTTTTTTTTTTTTAGGGCCACACCCATGGCATATGGAAGTTCCCAGGCTAGGAGTCAGTCAAATCAGAGCTGTAGCTGCCAGCCTATGCCACAGTCACAGCCATGCAGGATCCAAGCCGAATCTGCAATCTACACCACAACTCACGGCAATGCTGGATCCTTAACCCACTGAGCAAGGCCTGGGATCAAACCCACGTCCTCATGGACACCAGTTGGGTTTGTTACCACTGAGCCACAACAGGAACTCCCAGAATTGTACTGTCTTTATCTTTATTCTAGTCATTTTCTATAACTCTCAAAGTGAGATAGATCTATTTATATAGATCATATACATCTCCTATTAAGTTCAATCAAGTCATCTTATACTTAATTACTATTTTGATTGTGATATTTTTCATTGCGTTCTTTTTTGAAATTGTGGTTAAATACACATAACATAAAAATTTTACTATTTTAACCATTTCATTGTGTTCTTTAACTAGCTATCAGATTTATATTGGCTATTTCCAGACACTGACATGTTCAATCTGCAGGCTCAGTTGTGACCGAGGAACTTGAAATATTTAGGATCTTCATCATTGCCTATAAGTGGTGTCTAGATTTAGCTTTGCTGTCATAAATCTAGAGCCCATTTTACTTAGGGTAAGCATCACCTGCTGGGATAGGAACTTGCCATGAACCCTAGCTAGCTTGGCATCATGCTAACCTTATCCCCTAGGACTTGAATACAGCATCCTAAATTATGAATCCCAAATATTGGCAAGTTTTTTTCTCCCAAACCACCAATCAATGTGGAACTGCATTATTGCCAAAGGTCTGCCTAGAAGATCAAGAAGCTGTATCCTAATTATCAGATCAGAAGACTCCTTGGATATTGTCAATGGGCCAGATAAAAGACCACTTCCCACCATCTCTAGAAATCTTGATTTCAGCCATGGCCATCCCACATGGACCTCAACCAAGTTGCAAAACTGCCTCATGGTTGTCAACTTACTCCCTTTTTATTACTGGCCATTACATCGGTGGTCACAGTAGCCTCAAGGCTGAAACTGCCCAATATATAGCAGAAATAACCAGTATCCACTGTGAATCACTTCCTCTAGAACCCTGGAATACAAAGTTAAAGCTATCTACATATGTACTTGAAAAAATCAAATGAGCATTGTTATTTTACTTCACATACTATTACATGCCTTGTATTTATCAGATTTTCTCATTGATTAATCATCAAAAAATTATCATTATGTGGATACACTTACTTCAAATATTTACTGTGACAACATAAGTCATTTTAACAGGGGGAGAAATTTAGATCTGTTTTTTAAAACATGCATAGGGTTAACTCCCTTTACTTCATAAAAATACTCATAGCTTAGCTTCCAAGTAATAGGTATACTTGACATTACATAACAAGTTATAACTTAACATTTTCACTTATATTATGCCATTTAATCCTCATAACAACCACGTGTGATATTTAGGGCAGATAAGTACAGAAAAAAGAAAACAAGGACCAAGCAAGCTGAGTGTTTCCAGCTGATCACGGGAAACAACAGAACCCAGGTGTTCTGGCTGTTTTGGTCAGTGGTTTTCTTCTACATCATGTTCGTTTTTCTTTTTGGCCATGCCCACAGCATGCAAAAGTTCCTGGGCTAGGGATTGAACCTGTGGCCCAGCAGTGACAACATTGGCTCCTTAACCAACTATACAACCAGGGAACTCTGAAATCTGGTTTTTTGAAATGGGAAGAAAAATCTAACTATATAATAAATACCAGCATAATTTTCAATAAATATGTGAAACACACAAGATTGGTGGCAGTGATACTTTTGAAAAATAGGTTTTTCTATGGAAATTTAACATATATTGCAGGAGTTCCCGTCGTGGCGCAGTGGTTAACGAATCCGACTAGGAACCATGAGGTTGCGGGTTCGGTCCCTGCCCTTGCTCAGTGGGTTAACGATCTGGCGTTGCCGTGAGCTGTGGTGTAGGTTGCAGACGCGGCTCGGATCCCGCGTTGCTGTGGCTCTGGCGTAGGCCGGTGGCTACAGCTCCGATTGGACCCCTAGCCTGGGAACCTCCATATGCTGCGGGAGCGGCCCAAGAAATAGCAACAACAACAAAAAGACAAAAGACAAAAAAAAAAAAAAAAAAAAAAAAACATATATTGCAGGAAAATTTTTAGAAATCTGTATTTAAATGGATTGTGTTTTTTTTGAGAAATGGACAGAGCTTTAGAAATAGTAGTTCAGAACTTTCACTGCTATGACAAATCTTGTTAAAGTAACAATTTGCAATTTCTAAACATTTTAAAAATATGTAACTATTACGCTTGAGTGTATTTTTCAGTCTTTCCTATAAAAATGGAAAGAACACACACCTGCAGATGATGTAAATAAGCTTGCAGAAGTTCCAACAAGTTCTATAATATGAATACTCAAAGAGCACTCACATTATATTCATGTATAATACATCAGAAATGAAATACTAAGGCAAGTATTTTCAATCTCTCCCTAATTTAAAAACAAAACAAAACAAAACCAACCCTCAATTCAGAAGGATACTTGCTGTTCCCATCTCATGGTCTGGTGAGAATGTGCATATCTTTCATTTCACTGGTTATATTGAAAACTCCTCAAGTGCAAAGACCATGTTTTTGTTTCTTAAGGCTATCCATTCAAGGCCACACACCAGAGACACTCAACAAACACTTGCTGAAAGAGTGAATGAGTAGGTACAGAGAGCTTTGAATTATCAGAAAGCTTCTTTTGTTTTGCCTCTGAACAAAGCTTTTTTTCCCCCTTTTTAAAAAAATCTTAGAACAAGTAAATATTCAACTCTTCTGAAGTATACAAATCTAATTAGGACCTGCACTACTGAAACACAACACAAACTTTAAAGACAATGTCACCGCAGTAACAGCACCACAAAAAAAAAAAAAAAAGAAAAAAAAAGAAAAACCTTGAATTCTATTTTTAAATCTTCTAACTCATTTAGCAGCCACACAACTTACTTAACTTTGTGAGAGCTAGAGTGTCTGAAGGCAGCTAATAAGATACCTTTTATCACCCAGAGGGCCCAAGCATTCCTAGAATAGACACACTGAAATTTGTTGTTGGAGTAAAATTATCTAGGTAAACACTTCAAAATCATGAGTTACTTGGGTCAAAAAGTCAGACAGGAGTTCCCGTCGTGGTGCAGTGGTTAACGAATCCGACTAGGAACCATGAGGTTGCGGGTTCGGTCCCTGCCCTTGCTCAGTGGGTTAACGATCCGGCGTTGCCATGAGCTGTGGTGTAGGATGCAGACGCGGCTCGGATTCCGCGTTGCTGAGGCTCTGGAGTAGGCTGGTGGCTACGGCTCTGATTAGACCCCAGCCTGGGAATCTCCATATGCCGCGGGAGCGGCCCTAAAAGGACAAAAGCCAAAAAAAAAAAAAAAAAAAAAAAAAAAAAGTCATGGGTAATATGCTTATTGAATGAGAAGGAGAATTCAATATCATGATGGCTTCTTATAAGCAGCTTTCATGTTTTGCTCTATCCTCCCACTCCATTACACAGACACACATATACACACACACACACACACACACACACATGTTAATGGATTCATTTTTATTTATTAAGTACTTGTGTTCCAAATTCTGTTCTTAATCAAAGTAGCCATTGACATTTGCCTGGCTGCCATATTTCCTTCCCAAGACTCTGTTTATAGGCAACTGAACCAAAGTGTGGCCTAGAGGTTCATTCAAAATAAAACCTAAATTCAGTAAGATTAATCTTCAGCAAGGTTCTAAAACTGGCACATTTTGTTATTTCCATGCTGTTCCAGAGCTCACAATGTTTAAAAAAAAAAAAACAACTTCAATCTTGGTTTTAATTATCCTCCATCTCAGATTCTATTTATGTTTTTATTATATGAAACTCTACCTTGCCCATATTGGAAAATGTTCTTCCTGCTTTCTTTGATTAATCCTTACTCAGCATTAAAGTGTCAGCTTAAATATCAATTCCTCAGGGAAGCTTTCCCTGTACTCCCAAACTAGATTCCTCTAATTTTCTGGATGTCTCCCTTATGCACTTGAGATAACTAAAGTGAATGTTGGTGTTATACATTTCCCCCTTGTCTTCATCAGGATAAGGGACTATGCTATACTTGCCTATTGCTGAACCTGCTTGTACAATATTCAACAGAAAAAAAATGTATACTCAATAAAAGAATATACAACAAAACATATTCCTTTCTCAATACAGATCATATATATCTAGAAATCAGAAGGCTACATAAACCTTGCTCTTATAAGCTATGTACATAATAAACCAATCCTAATTTGAAGGGTATTACAATAAGGGTTAGGAATGTTTGGGGTTTTATTGCCAAAGCTAGGATCTCAGCTCTCAGTTCGAATTTGGATAAAATACGTTCAATTGTGAATTTAATCATACTATTTCTCTAGTTTATTAAATGAAGAAAAACTATCATACTAAACCAACATCTCAGAGAAAGTCTGAGAAGATATACATTTCTAATTACTTCAGAAAGATATTCTAAACAATAGAAAGAGGGACTAATCATAAAATATAAAATTTCAAATTTAATTTAAAGTGCAGAACATAGCACAAATTAAATTTGAAAATTTAGAGTTAAGAAGGAAGCCTAGATTTAAGGAAAAGATAGCTGATATAAAATATTCACTCAATATTTCAATTTTCAATTCAGATGCATCTGTGACTACCTAAAATGCAAAGATTATGTTTTAAGCCCAACACTTGCTCAGGGCTTTAGATTTTTTGTTTTTCAACTAATGGCATTTCATTTCAAAGTATGTTAATATAAAACCCATAATAGAACAAGCTATGCTAGGGAGGGAAAATAAGACTGCCTGTTTTTTTATCCTGCATGTCACTACTTTGCACATTTTTGTTTGTTTCCTTTAACTGCTGAAAAGATAAATGAGACCATTTGTATTTTTGTTAGTTTCAATATAAATTTTTGTACAATATTATTAGACTCTCTCATTGTGATGTAAGGGAAATATCTAGTACCAGTAAAAAGACTTAGCTTTGGATTAAATTGAATAAGAATACAGGGGGAAATAAAATTTCACCAGTACTATAGTACCTAATATTTTCATACATCATATAAGGTGACACCAGTTAGTGCTGGTATACTGTGATACAAACTGAAGCTATCCACAATAATTTTAAAAGCACGATTCTTCAATTTCAAAAATAAATATAGAGCTAGTATATAGATCTTCTTTACTAGGTTGTCAAAAGCAAGCATTAAACATTTAAATCTAGTATATGTACAATATCATACGTGACTCACCTATCTTCCATTAAACTATGAAACATAAAGCAGCTTTCAAAAAATATAACCAATAAAATGCTATAGTCTTAAAGCGCAATTAACCTATTTTAGAAGCTATAACTAATAACAGATATTGTAAATAGTAAATGTTTTAAGATGGGTTCAGAAATACTACATTTATAATGCTTAATAAAGTTTTACAGCTATTTCTGAAAAGTAAAGTCCTAAAATAGGGAACAGTAAGAAACAGTAGTGAATCTATTTTGCAGTATAGGGTATCTTTGAAGTGAATGTATTTGAATATATTAATGGAAAATGGGAATTTCTCTTTAATGTGAGAACCAACAGAACATAGGGTGATCTTTTTGTCTTAAGACAACTAGGAGTCTAAAACAGGAAAACTCTCTGTGATCCTGCTAAGTCTGAAAACTTGAAAAGGGAATATAGAATAGGGCTGTGAACTAGAAAAAAATCAAAGGATTAGAATTCAGTATTGTCAAATGCTGTCATATACCAAAATAACATGTTCTAATAATACTGTTTAATAGTATACCAGTTAACTCTTACCTATAAAAATAAATGTTTAAAACTTCTTGAAATAATTCCTCATAAAACTGATTTACTAAGCACAAGAAAAGTATACATAAATGTGTCATCAGTTAAGTACTCTTCCATCTCCCGACCTCCATTCCCCTCCCCGGCCCTCAGAAATCTAAAAATAAAATTATTTATACAAAGTACGTGTCTTCAAGAATGGCTTAATGGAAAAACACTAACTGGCCTTAGAGCTTAGAGCTAGAACACCGGAGCCAAGTCCCAATGCCTCCATTTTAATCACCTTTTGAGGGCAAGTCACTTTGCCTCTCAGAGCCTTGGGATATTAAATAGGGGTAATAATCTCTGCACTCCTCAATGGGTTGTTTTGAGATTCAGACTTAATAAAGGCAGTTTTTGACCTGAAACTTGCTTTGGTAATATCTTTCTTGGCATTGGGATCCTTTTGGCAAGGGGGGCTCTAGCATAAGTCAAAGAAACGCCTATTTGCCAAATGTCAATTCATGGTAACATCAATTAGAATTTACAAGGTGTCTCAGGAATATTTTTTCTCAATCATTTTTAAAGTTTCAAATGAGTCACACTGAATGGATTGGCAGAACAATGTAAACTGGGGAGTTAGAGCTTTTGGAGACCTCCAGCTCTTAACTCTCCCACCTGAGACAGGAGGGAAAGTGGCAGGACACAAATGTTAGATAATGAAGGGGCTCAGCTGTTGGGATGCAATACAGATCAGCTGAAACTAGAATGGCTTTGGGACTAATAGTCCAGTCATTGACCCTTAGCTCATTATACCTTCATTCTAATACTAAAAATCACTCCCCCATATGCCATGACAGTTCTGAGATGAACCATAAAAAGCCAAAGAGTGGGCAATAGCTCAATTCCTGGGAAATCCCCACTCTACCTCAAAAAAGCAAGAATATTCCTCCAACTCATTGTATGAAATTACTTAGCCCATAAAAATAAACGACCCCATGACCTGGTACCACTCTCCCTTCCGAGACAGACCACATTTCTGCCTCTGTAATGTGTCTCTCTAAATAAACTTGCCTTCCCTTTACTCTGGCTCGCTCTTGAATTCTTTCCTGCATGAAGCCAAGGACCCTCACAAAGTCAAGGACCCTTACTTGGCAGCCCATCCTAAGGACTCCTGTGGAGCTGGGTAGAAACAAATATTCCTCAAATTGCTGTTATGAAAACAATATGAAAATTAGTCAAGTAAAATCTCAGAGAACTGTTGAACATCTACCAAAAAGCACTGCACTCACTTTAAGTGCTGTAAACTTGACATAAATATATTCAAAAGAAGAATAAAGCCATTTAATAATTTTAAGAAGAATGTTTCTTAAAACAAAGTTTTGGTAAATTGGTAAATTTGATCAATTTGATCAACAAGACACTTGGAAAAGTCTGGAAGCACACGAACCATTTCCTAATGGTCTTTGACATGTTCAGTGCCTAGCACATTCAAAAGATGTTTGGCTGAAATAGAATGAAATAAAAGAGAAATCTGATGTCGATTTTATTTCAACATGTTAAATTTTAATTAAAATCAATTATTATCTCAGGTTTAAAATATGAAATGGACTAAGACAGCTGATATTCAAAAGTAAGAAGGTTTTTTACAGATAGGTTAATATATATATTAAACTCATTTACTAATAAATAGGAATCTGAATTTAAAAGTTTTAACTACCATAAGAAAAAAAAAATCATCAATCTAGTCTGTGACTTACCTACAGTGGAATTCTTACAGCACGTGTACAAATACTTCTCTTTCAAAATCCAAATATTGATCAAATGGAATGATTGTTTGGCATGAATTATGGTAGATGGCAGTCAATTCAACTTTCACTTTAAACTTTTCAGAACTGCACTACCTTTTTTGGTTACTGCTATTTAAACCCATGCTGATAAAAATACTTCTGAAAAAAAAGAATCATCCACCCTACTGCTTCAAAAAAAAAAAAACACCCCAAGGAGCAAAGATCTTGATACCTGCTCAGGGTTATCATTATGAATAACAATTATCAATAACTTCACTGCTGAAAGGGGGGGAAAAAAGACAAGATCTAGGCAAAATCTTGCTCATCTCATTACATAATCTCAAAATCAAGATACCATGTAAACCAAACTTTATTTGCTTTATTAGTTTCTATTTTAATTGCTATTTAAACTAGCATTTATAAATGTAGAAAATCAATATGTTTGAAAATAACTTCAAGTATTACATGCCTCAGAGAATGAAGCAATTACTATGATTAAAATCATAAGACATAATAACAGTTCTTACAGACCTCAGACAGTTCATACAGAGGCAGACACTATGGGATGAGAGTCTGGAATAAACAGGTGAAAATGCAGAGCATCTATTTTCCCCCTCACTATGCTTTCTCTATGAATGAAGGGCCAATTGAAAATGAAATTGAGAAAAAGCAGAAAGCATGGTAGCATCTTAAAATATCTACCAGCTTTACAACATAGCTAAGAGAATAGATCCTTGAGTCAAATTACCTGGGTGGATCCACTTAACTAGCTACGTAATCTTGGGAAAATTACTTAACCTCTCTGTGCCTCAGTTAGGATAAAATAGAATAAAAATATTACTTACTTCATCGGGATGTAGTGATGAAACTGAGCAAGACCCTGTGGGACCCGCCTGGGTAGAAATCCTTTCCATGCCCCCAACCCCTACCCCTGTGTCCCCCATTTCCTGTGTGTAGGGAAATAGGCTTGCTGAATACCAAGGGGGATATTCAAACAGTTGCTAATCAGGGAAGTGAGTAGATGCAGAAACAAAAGAGGTGCTGTCAAGAAAAAATAGTGCAGGAACTAAAGCAAGAGCCTGGTTCTTCTTCAAGGGATACACATAACAGTACCTTTGAGTTCTTTTTAGGTAACTAGGGCCCCACCCAGGTATTGGAGGATAACTTCAGGCTGAGCACAAGATTCCGGGAGCACTGCCCTGTTACCTCATCACAAACCAACCAGAAGATAGTCACATATGCTGCAGCCCTCACCCCAAATGTTGACTATAAAAATTTCTCCCAAAACCATAAGGGAATTCATGTCCTCTAAGCACGAGCCACCCATTCTTCCTGCAATAAACCTTTCTCTGCTCTAAACACCAAAGATTCAGTTTGTTTGGCCTCACTGTGTGGGAAACAGTGTAACAGAGCCAGGCCCTGTGGGGCTCCTGGGCACAAAATGCTTTGTGTTCCCCATCTCTTGTGTTTAGGGAAGAAGCTTCAGCCTCCATGAGGCTTCCCTGAGTTCCAAAGGTTAGGCTTAAACATTTGCTAATCAGAGAAGGGAGCACATGCAGAGACCAGGAAGGAGCAGGGAAGAGCAGAGACAATAGTGCAGCCTTGGGGCAAGGGTCCTCCTCAAGGGATATATATAACATTATCTTTGAGTTCTTCCCCAGAACTAAATGCCCCAACAAATGGAAGATATAACTACTTGATGAAGCATTCTTCATTCCAGGAAGGAGGACCACCATATTTAGTCCTGGGGCCACTTAACACCAGCTTTGAAGAATGCAAGCTTGCATCTACCTTAATCCTTATCTGCAGCCCTATTTTCCACTCCCAAACTATAAGACCTTCTCCTATTCTCTCCCAAAGGAGGGCACAGTCTTTAAGGCATTAGCCTGCTGTGGACTCCTTTGCCTGGCAAAGCAATAAGTTATCTTTTTCTCCTTCACCTAAAACTCAGCATGTTTCTATTCAGCACCAGTGGTCAGAGGCCAAGTTTCAGCAACAACAGTAAGTGTTCAGGAAAGATTACATGTTGTTATTATCTCATTAGGCAATCTATCTCTAGATTGTATCTATACTTAATAAGAAAGGAAATGCTTTTTTTGGATGTGAGATCAGTTCAATGCAAATTCACCATGTTAGATTATGTCAATAACTACAAAGGATCTAGTCCAATAGGGTTTACTATTTACTGGACCAGGAGGACCTTGCTGAAATACCTGAACCCTAAGGACAGAAATATCAGAAGGTATCTAGGAATAAATTTTCTCAGGTTTTTTTTTACTAGATGAACAGAAGTAGAAATGATGTGAAACTGTCAGGTATGAGTCCCTTCAGTGCTACATTAAAAAAAAAAAAATAGAGGCTTTCCTCATTATTGTCACACTTTCTAAAGTAAATATTCTGCATTTGTAGAGGTATTAAAAGGTTCCTAAGCTATTAAGCAATATAAAGGTTACTGCACTCTTCCAAACAACTGTTTTGTGATAAGGTCCCTCCAAGAACAAAGAGAGGCAACGTGGCATAACCAGTATGTGTGTGCGCATGCGTAACTCCGTGGCAGCAAGACATAATCAGTATTCATGTGCAACTTTGTAACATAGACCGTGTATGTTATCTTATAAGGGGGACAAAGAGACCAAAATGTAAAAGGGAAAATAACGGAGGGTGTATAAAACAGCGCACCGTTGCTTTCAGGGCTCAACCTTTGGATGTGAATCTGCTGAGCCAGTGCCGGCATGAATAGATGCTGCTTCTTGTCAAATAGCCTCAGTGTCCCGTCTCTCTGTACGAGAATCCTTCAACAGTTTCACATATATTCTGAATGAATAGAAAGTGTATGGGTTCATTATTCATTCACAGATAGTTTTTGCAATATTTTGCCATGTAACTGTTTCCAATCCAAAAGTATTCCAAATTTCTAGTAACTTCATCATTCATGAGGAAAGATTTTTATCAGGTATCTCCTTCTGACAAATGATAGTTGAATAAAAGGAGCCAATGTTTAAATTAGAGTAGATAACAAAAACTAAGAATATCTTTAATAGTGGTGCAAAAACAGTATCATTAAGTATTTGCCCTACACAAATAATGGCCATCCTTGGGGAAGGAAGCACCTCGAAGTGAGGCAAACTTTGAAAATAATGTTCATGCTTTACATACCAGATTCAAAGAAGTTAAAAAAAAAAAAAACATGCCGGAAAAGCATATTACATAAAACCAGAAAGTCATTATTCCAATGTACTGTCATAAACGAAAAGTTTTGTTGGCATTTTATGAAGTTTTGGGGTATCATTCTCTCTTACATACATCCCCAAAACTCTTATGGAAAAAAATCATCACCACTCCTGTCACTATCATTTATCACTTAAGAATCTCCCAGCCAAGAGGCTTGTGCCCTTGAAGATTCTCTTCAAAAAGGGAGAATAAAAGTAAATGCAGTTTACCATGATCCTCCTCAATTTCCTACTTTGTCACAAAAATTTATCAGCAATGCAGACAAGAAGATTACTTTAATAACTTAATGTTGGCTGACTTTGAGCAAATGGTCAATTTACTTACAACAGGCTGAAATGCATCAAATTGCCAAAAAGCTCAACCCTTGTATCCATGTATTCAACAAAATCATTTACCACTGCTGACTGTGGAGGAACACGCACATTGTTAGGCATTGTAGAAATAAAGATGTGGAATATGCTCTGAAGATCTACATGAGCAATAGCTCCAGATTAGATTTGTGAGGGGAGCGGGAGGGGGGCGGCGAGTGAAGTGGTTGCCATACCCATAAAAAACATAATAGTAATAATAAAATGTTCCTGTATGACAATATATACTTTCACTTAAAACGTCAATGGGAGGGTCTGGAGAGCTAGGCATAACCCTGTTTTCTCTCTATTAACCACTAACCTAGTTACTATACTATAGAGAGAAAAAGATAATGCTCATTACCAGGTAATGAATATCTTTAAAAGTGATATAGGATCACATCAGCATCAGTTAGATGGGACAACCAAATTATCAAATTTATTTCACTACCTTGTGCAATTTTTCAACATTATTTTTAAAGAGTAGCCTTCGGTCTTATAAAACAATAACAACAGCAACTACTGTTCACTGAGTAACTATTACATGCCAGGTATGGTGCTAAGGATCTTTCCACACATCAACTCTTAACCCTTATAACAACCTGCAAGGTAAACACTATCTGCCATGTTAGAGATAAAGAAACTAAGGTTCTGTCACTCAGTGACTTGCTTATGGCCACACGGCTGTTAAAATGTAAAGCCAAAATTGGAATACAGATCTGCCTGGTTCCAAAGCTCACACATTCTTTCCATTACACTTCACTGCCTTGTCAACATTCCATTCAGTATCCCTTAAGACAGCCATTCCATAACTGCGCATCTTGAGTTATATTACCAATCACTTAATTCCTTTACTGATGTGAAACATGCCTCACTGTAATGTATTCCTCGGTTCTACTTACTCCTTTCAGGCCTAGAGAGAACAAGGCAGCTGCTGCTTCTATACCACACTTCTTTAGATACTGGAAATTGCTATAAGACCCTGCTGCAAGTTCCTTCCTAGATTTTGTATTTTCACCCACAGAGGCAGCAGCAAAGGATGAGGGTCACAGGGGTGGGGAAGGGGACAAAAGACTGGTAGCAACTGAAATGACAATCAGGCAATAAAAGGCAATGCATATATGAGATGTATCTAAGCCAGGATAGCCTCTCTCAGGAAACACTTATTAACATAGTTATTGATTCCACTAGACCTGAATGTTCCAGCAGTCACAGTGACTATACCATTAAAATAGGTACAATGCAGGATCCAAGCTAGGCGTAGCAAAAGCAATTGAGATTTCAGACAGAATTCCTACTGTACTTTGAAACATGGGACCAAAATCTCTGTCAAATTCCTTTAAAAAAAAAAAAGTATCTTTTACATAACACCTTAGATTTTACAACATACTATTAAAAAACACTAAACATATAATTAGAAGAATATTTACACTATTGATTCATGCAGCCAGAAGATTTTGCAGTTTCAAATGCAAATTATAATACTCAAGATATGCATATTTTAGCCTTGCTTGCTTCGTTAAATGTGTGAAATGAGAAACTGGACTAAATGAATATGAATATAATTGGCTACATTTATACATTTGCTTTAGTTCAAAGTTTATCTCGGGTTGATACTGAAGTTTTCACAATTGAGGGAATTCAAATAAACATATATAAAATAGAGTGCTATTGTGGAGATCCTAAGAAATTCACTGCTTGAAGTAAATCCTTTTTTCTTTCTAACCATTGTCAGGACGTTTCACACTCAAGTATAAATGGTGCTTTTGCTTTAACTCATACTTCCTATTAGGTGAAATTAAAAAGACTAAAGGTGAAATACAAAAATATTCTTGCCATATGCAGGTCTGTGTGAGAGCTCCACTAAATAAAATTCATCTCAAATAATAACTATAAATGCACAGTTTTCCTGCTTCCCTACATGAAATAATTATTTGCTAATCAGGCTTAACAGACACAGAAACAGGGAAATAATTAATCATCTCATTAAAGAAAAGGGTAACACACCCCTGTCTTTTGAACATGTAAATGGTGCCTCATCAATAAATCGACTTCTACATACTTAAAGGGAGAGCCCACCAAGGTGATAACGTTCTGAAATTTATTGATGGTTTGCTCTTTTCACTAGCAGTTAGCCTTGGTTTTGGCTACTAGGATTATTGTCACTCTGTTTTAATCAGGTAGTCACTCTAGTGTCTATGTGAAAAGGAATCAGTTGAAGGGAGCAGAACTTACCACCCCAAAATATGTCACTTTGGCATGAGGATCATTTTGAGACAAAGACAAGTAAAACACAGCAGATTCAAGAAAAACTCTTTACCTTCTCACCTCCCCCCAAGACTGCCTAAATTGACATTGGAAAGAAGGCCTGTACCAAGAAGGCTATGACCAAAGCTACCTTTTTACCTAAAAAACGTATCTGCATAGCAAGACAACCTTTAGTTTTCCAAACATCTCCATTCTTCCTGTGACTGTCCTTCCTCTACTTTGTATCCCCAGGGCCCTAAACCCATTCCTTGGCTTAGGATGTTACATTGGCCTCACTTGCCTGACTGCCTTTGGCTCTCGTATCTTTATGGGACGCCCATACACCCAAAATTAAAATTTGCTTTTCTCTTGGTCATTTGTCTTATGTCCATTTGATTATTAGACCAACCAAAGAAGCTAGAAGGATAGAAGAAAAATTTTCCCTCTCCTACACAGTGTATATTTGCAAAGAGTTGAATACCTATTTCTGAATAATTATCTCTAAATAATTATCTCTGAAGAGACCAGTCACCAACTGGTAAACAATATGCCACTTATAAATAAGAACAAGTGGTATCAGACAGCTATCATTTTAATTTGGCAGAAAAATTGCAGTGCTTCCTTAAGATATTTACAGCACTTTCTAACTTAAAAATCCAGGAAGAAAAATGATAAATTTATGACAGGAAGACAAAAATCTTTTTATAAGGAGAGGTTTTTGCCACTAAAAATGTTTACTGATTAACTGCCTCCAAGATAAGTGGGACCAACCCATATGTAAAACCAGATTAATGATGGAGTAAGAAGAAATGTGTTTTCCTTGCCAAAGTGTTTTTAAATAAATCCTAAAATATTATTTTTCATATTTCATAACCACAACTGAATTATAAGGAGACTGTTAAAGCTTGGTAGCTTTTAAGAGTTCTGGCTTGTGTAATGAATGGTGTGATCAGTGTTTTCAATGAACAGGAGTTCAGGGAGGGTTAGTACACTGATGTGAAATAGCACTTCCTCTGCAATATGCTAAATATCCCTGAAAATATCTGTGTGTCAACATAAATTTCCTAGTCTCATTCAGGTTTACTGTTATCCACAAAACCATATGAAACAGAGCTATCACCATGTACTATGGTGGGCCAAGAAATTTGATTGCCAAAAATAATTTAGCATATAGATCTTCAGAGTTTATATATAAATCAATGACAATTTTACTATTGATATTAAAAGGATGGGATTTATTTCATGTTAACTTCTTTCAGTTTAAGTAGAATAAAAAATTTGACTTTCCTAAAAGTAAGGAAAGGTGAAATAAATAACTTAGTGAAAAATATTAATATCATTTTTAAAGTGTGACAGAGTAACTATTACCTTTAAATTGTTCATTTAAGCAAGTTTGTTTAATGAAAAATAAGCCACTTCACCAATGTAAAGCTTATGCATAACTGAAAAGAAGGAACTGATTGATGACAGTTTAAATGGTTACAATATGTTTTCATTTAGCATGTATAGTGAAGAATTATGCATGTGGATTTTGGATGCCTACTGATAGAGCAGTTCTGAAATACACCTTTGTGCTACTTATGAAATATATTTGCTAATAAAATTAATGGAGTAACAAAGAGCACAGAAAGAATATTGAAATTAGTTATTGGCATATCTGAAAGGGCATGTGCTTTGGGGGAGCTGGAGAAATACATATTTGAATGCTAATTCACACTTATTTACTTTGCAACTTAAGCAAGAGATTTAACCACTTGGAGCCTCAATTTACAATTCTCAGGTTACCTGCCTCATAGGGCAATATGAAAACTACATAAATTATGCCACTCAACAAATGCTAGTTTTCTACCTGTTTCCAAAATACTTCAAAAGCCCCTACTTATTGACAAATAATTGACACGCTAACTACTAAAAGCTTTTATACATTCAGTAAATCAGGTTTCCTAATATCCTCTACTGGTCAATCATTATATTAACCGACTCCCAATCCTTATATTTCTCACAAAGAAACATTCTGTGGTTACTTTTTACACATTTAGAAGAGTCTTTTCTTCTACAATCATGTTTTACTAACTTGCTTTTTACATAAGTACAATAACAATAATAACCATTCCAACGTTTAGGATACACCAACATAGGGAAATGGGAACAAAAGATTAAACAAGTTGGGGAAGTCAGGGTTATCAGGTCAAAAATGCCTGAATCAGAACATTCATCATGGGAGTTCCCATCCTGGCTCAGTGGTTAACAAATCTGACTAGGAACCATGAGGTTGAGGGTTCAATCCCTGGCCTTGCTCAGTGGGTTAAGGATCCGGCGTTGCTGTGGGCTGTGGTGTAGGTCACATACCTGGCTCAGATCCTGTGTTGCTGTGGCTCTGGCATAGGCTGGCAGCTAAAGCTCCGATTGGACCCCTAGTCTGGGAACTTCCAATGCCGTGGGAGTAGCCCTAGAAAAGGCAAAAAGACAAAAAAGACAAAAAAAAAAAAAAAAAAAAAAAAAAAGAACATTCATCATCATGCTTGGCCCAGTTGATCTATTTAGCCAAGATTGTTACCTCCTACCACCACCAAAGTTTCTTTCTTTACCCTGAATCTGTACTTTTATTTTTCATTTTCTTGTCTTTATTTTTTAGGGCCACACCCCCAGCAAATGGAGGTTCCCAGGCTAGGGGTGGAAAATCAGAGCTGTTGCTACTGGAGTATGCCACAACCATAGCAACTCCACATCCAAGCCGCATCTGCGACCCACACCACAGCTCACAGCAAGGCCAGATCCTTAACCCACTGAGAGAGGCCAGGGATCGAACTTGCATCTTCATGAATACTAGTCAGATTCATTTCTGCTGAGCCACAACGGGAACTCCCTGAATCTGTGCTTTTAAATCTAAGAGGGCATCCTTCAATTATACCTGAATTCAGATCCTAGTTCTACCAGTTACGTGGTGAGTGATTTGGATAATTAATTGACCTCATTTAACTCTACCAACTACTAAAGGTTATTGCCAATATTAAATGAAACTGAATGTATAAAGCACCTAGTAGGCATTTAATACATGTCCACACCCTCTCCATATGGAACTGCTAAATTAGGATTCCAAAAGGAGTACCAATGGATTTTTTTTAATTTTATTAGAGTATTGTTGATTTCTAATGTTGTATTGGTTTCAGGTATACAGCAAAGTGAATCAGTTAACCAATGGATTTTAAAAGCTGTAAATAACATATAATTCCACAAGTATTTTTTACATCACTACTACATTCTACCAGTGCTGGGATTGCAGATATAAACTAAACATACCTAGCACAGCACCTGAAACCTAGATGCTCAATAAATGCCAGTTGTGTTTCTTTTCAGCCCAAGGAGTTTACTATCCAACAAGCAAGAGATGTAAAACTACCATATAATATGAAAAGCAAGAAATCGATAAATAAAAATGTGTTATGACACTGCAAAAAAAAAAAAAGAATAATTCCAATGGATGGGAGGGACATTATGAAAAACAAACAATGACCTTTACAGTGGCTTGAGGGAGGAAGGCATTCTGTAAATGAGGAAAATCATGAACAGAAGCAACAAAGTTTGTATTATGCTGGGAAATTATGAATAGCAGAGCTAGGCTCGAGGACTAGATGTTCAGGATTGTGGAGGGTAGGGCGGGGGAGGGGCAGTGCAGGTGGAAAGCCAGGCTGCTAAGGAGCCTGGAGCCTGTCACACTGAGCTGGATGGTGGCAGGACAAGAAACAGCATGATTTAATTTAGTTTTTGAATAATACCTCTGGAGGCACTTTCAAGGGGCTGGGAGGCTCTCCTAAAACTAGCCCAAAAAAAAAAAACATTGAAGTGGGGAGGGAATTTAAAAAAAGAAGGCAATTATTTCAAGAGAGTTCACTGGAGAAAGTGTGAAACACAGATGAATGGAATACAGTGAGCCAGCTTCCTTCATTTCCTGAGTTCTTTCTCTGTTTGCCCTCCTTTTCTTAATTCTAAACTTCTTGGTTCCCAACAAACTGTCACATGATGGGCTTTCCATAACCTTATTTGGTAAGAGGGTACCATCGGCACTAAAGTCAAGGGAAGAGAAGACCCTACAAATGCTTAGAAGAGACTAAAGAACCAGGCAAAGACGTAACTCGCTTCCCTCTGGGCACATGTACGTGGTGGTATATGGAATGACTGGCCAATGGAGACCTGCTATATAGCACAGGGACCTCTACGCACTATTCTGTGATAATCTACATGGGAAAAGAATCTGAAGAGAATGGATATGTCTATATATACAACTGAATTACTCTGTTGTATAGCAGAAATTATCACAGCATTGTAAATCAACTATACTTAAATAAAACTTTCAAAAATGAAAAAGAAGAAGAAAGCAGAGTTCCCGTCCTGGCTTAGTGGTTAACGAATCAGACTAGGAACCATGAGGTTGCGGGTTCGATCCCTGGCCTTGCTCAGTGGGTTAAGGATCTGGCATTGCCGTGAGCTGTGGTGGAGGTCTCAGATGCAGCTGGGATCCCTCGTTGCTGTGGTTCTGGCATAGGCCAGCGGCTACAGCTCTGATTAGACCCCTAGCCTGGGAACCTCCATATGCTGCAGAAGCGGCCCTAGAAAAGGCAAAAAGACAAAAAAAAAAAAAAAAAAGAAAAGAAAGAAAGACATGCAAGCCCATCTACAAGCATAGGACAATCCTACCAGACTGTCCTATGCTTGCAGGCACACAAAGCAGGGGAAGAGTAAAGAACAAGGGGTTGTGCAAAGAGTGGATTAGGTATGACTCTGGAGTGGAATCACTGAAGGTGACGCCCCAGCCTCAGAGCTCAGTGGCTGTATAAAGTTAAGCAAGTCATTGCAACTCTCTGAGATTTGATTAATTCATTTTAAAATGAGAGAGAATGAGAGAAGTCAACTTCTTTGGTTGTTATAAAGATTATGTGAGATGATTCAGGCAAAGGGCTTAGAAGAACACTGGGCACACAGTAACTTATCTCAGTGGTAGCAGTGCAGTAGAAACACACTTTTGAAAGGAACAAAAGGACATTACCAATTAATAAGAGAGAGGAAAGATGTTTTTCAATGCAGAGAATAGAATGGCAATTTATTTTCAAAATGCAAAGCAATTAGTTCTGATTTGTTGAACCTACAACTTAAATGATAGAGATTCAAACAGAATAGAAACGGTGGATACATTTTTTTTAAATTGCATTCACAGAACCATCATTAATGATGTGTGATGTCTATTCCATTAGATATCGATTTTGTAATAGAAGGAAAAGGGATTTATGCAAAAAACACACAAACATGAGGAAACAAGGGGAAAGGCAACTGCAAGATAGAAAGAATCAGAGACTGCCGACCTGATCCATAACAGTGGCCCTGAAATGAATGTGGACCTTGTTTCCTCATGGTAAGATCAGGAGATAAAGTAAGATCAATGATTCTCAACGAAGAAGGTAGCTCCCCTACTTTAGGGTAGAGATTCATCAGATCATGTAAAATGCACTGTCCCGTCAAAAAAGAAAAAAAGAAAAAAAACTATAGAAGACATCTCTGCTCACCTGAACTTTCATCTTACACCTTACCAGGGATGTATGTCCTATCTGCACTATTAGCACTATTCTCATGCGCCATATCATCAGGGACATTTCGATGGAAAAAAAAATCGACGATCTAGATCTGCACTGTCCAATATGGTAACCACACTTCATGTGTGCCAATCAACACTTGACATGCGGTTAGGTAGAACTGAAATGTGCTTTACATGCAAAATACACACTAGATATTAAAGCGTTAGTATCCAACCAAAATGTAATATATGTCATTAATATAATGTAATATATGTCATTTTAAAATGATAATGTTCTAAACATGTTAGATTAAATAGAATACATTACTAAAATGAACTTCACCTGGTTCCTTTATTTTTTAAATGTGGCTACTACAATATTTAAAATTACATGTGTGTCTCACATTATATTTCTTCTAGACAGTTCCGCTCCAGTTGAAATTTTTATGTTGCATCTGGTGCAATAATTCTATGCTATCATGACTCCACTGTTAAAAGGGTAAAATAAAGTATAACTAGTTCTTACATCTTTGTGGAGAATAATATAAAAAATGTTTTAAAAACATAAAAGACATACTAAATACCATACTGACACTAAATACCATCAAATACAAAAGAACATTATAAGCACCAACATTAATTTTAAGAAAATGAAGTTTATTATTTAAAAGCATTCTCACACTGACAGTAGGACAGAAAAGTTCATGCCCAAGGTATTTTTTTGTTTCAATTAAACTCTTAATGTTTAATATAATTTGACAAAAATTACATATTTGTTTTAGGAATGTAATTGTTTTAGAAGCCACTCATTGACATAGGAAGAAAAAATTAAGTCTCTTAAAATTAAAAATTACGATGTACCATTTTTCTAAGCAGTAATTAAATCATGGTTGGCAATTTAACATGGAGATAATCTCTACAATGTTTTACTTCCTGACTATAGGCAGGACATTTGAGGTGCAGAAGGTAAGAGCATTAAACACTATATAATACATGATGACTGAAAGATAAGTAATGGAAAAAAAGGATCTATGCAATGGGGGTCGTAGCAGTGTAAGCATTTAGGGGAAATGACACATTTAAACTTCTCTGACCATAAGTAAAAGCTACAGTTTGGGAATCATACAGATTAAAATCTACTCTGCCTAACTACAAATCCTATATTAAGCATTCATGTATCTTCCTATATGTATATGATTATGACTCTCTATATCAACACAGACACTTACTCTTCACTCCTGGCCAAACTTCTTGAATCAGTAATTTACAGCAGTTTCCTTAATCCTGAGCAGATATATGCCAAGATGTATTTATCTACATCATTTTGCCCTGCTCACATTTTTTTCTTGTAACCCTTCCTGACAATTTCTCTAAAATAATTCTCCTATATTAGCATATCTTGTAACATCTTACGCTCTATTCAATGTGGATGTGGTATAGGATCTTGGGTTTTTCCCCTGTAATTACTAAATGAGAATTATCTACAGCTATGAAGATTCAAATACATAGCTAAAAATTTGATGATAAACATTAGAATCCAAATTTTCTGGCAGGAGAACTACCTTCTCCGATAACACATTTAAATACTGACTTAAGGAAATTCATTACGATTCAGCATAGGCTTAGCTCCAATATTAGAAACATGCCTCTAGGCTCATTTGTACAAGAATTTCTTATTCAGCATCTCAGCTGCACAGGTTTCCACACAGAAATGAGCAGGTAAAAATGGCTGGAGCTTCATAATGAGTCAACATTAACATAATTACTTTCCATTTCATCTATTACGGTACACTGCTTGAATCTCTCATTTCTTTTCATTTCAATCATTCCTTTAGAACACCCACAAGGCCCTGTTAAAGTAATGAAACTTTAGAGGCTATGCTATAGAAACTGAGGTGAGCTAAACACTTTTGAAATTTTCCCTTAGAAATGATCAAATGTTCCACACTAACATGGTGTAATTTTGTACTCTAATATTTCTTTATATCTCTTAAAACAATGTATACAATAAGATAATGGCATGAAAATTATTTACTCTGGCATCACAAAGCATGACTATAAAATAACAATCCTGTTTTGTTTTTTAACAAACAGAACTTAATCTTCCAAATGTGAATTGCCTATCACAGTTATCTCAAGGGCTATATATGTGCTATAATTATGCTGCCACTGCTGAAAACCTTTCTGAACATCTCTTTTGGATGAAAGAGTTATCTTCAAGAACAGTTTACCACCCAAACAGTAAAACATGTCTCATTGCTTCATATTTTAAGGCTAGGATTTGATTAGTTTAGTCACCCATCTCATTCATCACATTTAAGGCAGAAATTTTTGGCCATTTCTAAAGATTATTTTCACTCTCCGAAGATGAAGATTTACTACCGGCAAGGATATTCAAGAGAAACAGCACTTGAGTTTAAATAAAAGCCCCAGTGCTTATTATCAAGCAACTTTTGGGCAGCTTGCTTAAATACTGAGTCAGAATTTCCCAACTTAAAAAATGGAGATTATAATATCTGCTCTCAGGCATATAATGAGAATATCTGGTAAATAAGATGACATCTGTAATAGTACCAGCGTGGCGCCGAATAAGAAGGGATCAATAAATGAAAACATTATCTTTACACTGGAGGAAATACATTCCAGATGCCACCCACACATGAAAAATCTTAGTAAAATAGTTCTGATGTGTTGACAGTGGCACAAAAAGTCCTGCTCCATTTTAATTACAGAATTATCCTATTTGATGCTCTACATACATTCCTGAAAATAGCATAAACGTTTTTATTGTGAATATGCAAGTCTCCCTTTTACTTACAGAAATACGAGCAAAAATTTTGAGCACCTATTTCCAGGCACTATTTTAGGCACTGAAGGAGAAAAAGAAAATAAAGTGTCTGCCCTTAAAAATTAGAATTGACTAAACAGTTGCTTTATTTTGATTTGGTCAACCAGGAGACTATACTCTCCCACCCTGAAGTTCACTGGCTGCTCCCACAGGTACATAGACACACACACATAGACACACACACACACACACACACACACTTACACAAAAAGTTGTTAATAATATGTAAACATGTTCATCCATGAAGCTATTTATATGGTTCCTTTGGGAACTGGTCACTACCTAATGTGACATATAGTTCACATTTTTAGATCCATACTTCACAAAATACTCTTACCTAATATTAAAAGATAAAATAACTAAGATCTAAAATACCAGTGCTTGTCTTCCCAGTGACATAATTTCTCTTTGACACACACAAGAAAAGGAATACATGGTATATAAATTTTACTTCACTACTCTTCTGGCTAGAATGTCTCTATTCTTTAAGTATATCTGTACTGCAATAAAATGAAATTAACCAAGTGCCTAAGATTGGAAGTTGAGAAAAATAGAGCCATCATGCAAAATAATATTTTGCAGGGTTTTTTTTCCTATTCTGTAATGAGTATAAATAATTGGTCTAGGTCAGCCTGATTATTTAGCCTATCAGAGGAAAGAAGAATAGTTAGTCATTAATTATATCATTAAATTATGCAAAATCCAAGACTGTTTTGCTAATAAACTAGAGTATAACTAGCTATGTAATTATATGGAAATCAATATGCCTTTGAGAACAGTCATTTATCATGAGAAAAAATTCATTTCATAACCAAACAGCATTTTATGAGTACCTTAAACTCTAGATAACAAAAGTTCTCTAAATCATTTAGATTATATAATCCTATAAGACAAGGACTCTGGGTACAAATTCCTGTCTAGCTTTCAAGGCCCTTAATACCACCATGGCTAAGACTCCATGCCTAACCACAGTGGTGCAACTGCAAAAACTAGGCAGATGTCAAATGTGATCCTCAGACACTACCCTCCCAGCACAAAAGAAAGAAATTACTGTATTAGAGATAGGTAGATAACTGTATTTACAACTAAATAATATTCTTTTGGATACAAGCAAATATCTACTAAATTTTTAAAATCTTTGAGACATAAAATCTAAAACAGGAGTTCCCGTCATGGCGCAGTGGTTAACGAATCCGACTAGGAACCATGAGGTTGCGGGTTCGGTCCCTGCCCTTGCTCAGTGGGTTAATGATCCGGCGTTGCCATGAGCTGTGGTGTAAGTTGCAGACGCGGCTCGGATCCTGCGTTGCTGTGGCTTTGGCATAGGCTGGTGGCTACAGCTCCGATTAGACCCCTAGCCTGGGAACCTCCATAGGCCGCGGGAGCAGCCCAAGAAATGCCAAAAAAGACAAAAAAAAAAAAATCTAAAACAAAACATGAGAAGACAAAACACTTCCAACACAACGAATATTTAAAATTTATAAGATACAGAACCATCTTCCATTTTGCCATTAGGCCTGGTGAGGCAGGCGAGGGTAGAAGATGGCTAGATGACTCTTCCTCCCCCTTCTCTTTTGAAAAGGTCTTTAAAATCACCAAAGGGAATTTCCATCCAACACAAGAATCTTTAGGTGGTTTTATTGCCCCCTTGGGGTCGGCCCTGGTGGCCATGGGGAAAGGGAGAAATCTCTCACCTCTGTTTGGAAGGGGGCAAATAGAGGATAGAGGGTAGGACCCATGCTTTAGCGATATAGTAAAAAGAGAAACTGAGGGACCTTGCCATTGCTCTTTTCTCAATTCTCAGAGGTTTTCTTTTTTTTTTTATCTTTTTATGGCCGCACTCCCAGTATATGGTGGTTCTCAGGCTAGGGGTCGAATATGAACTGTAGCCTCTGGCCAATGCCACAGCAATAGCCACGCCAGATCTGAGCTGTGTCTGCGACCTACACCACAGCTCACGGAAACACCGGATCCTTAACCCACTGAGCAAGGCCAGGGATTGAACCTCCATCCTCATGGGTGCTAGTCAGATTCATTTCCACTAAGTCACAACAGGAACTCCATCAGAGGCTTTTAACATTCAGTGAATTCTCTGCACTGACTGGCTACACTGACTTGATGTTACCACTCTTTACTAATTTACACAGAGGCAACACAGCATCAAGGTTAGACAGAGTGTGATCTCTAAAGCAAGAATACTGGAGGCTTCAAACATTGGTTCCTCCACTTACTACTTATGGAATTCTGAGCAAGCAAGCTATTTAACCTCTCTGGACCTCAGTTTCCCCATCTGTAAAATGGGAATAATAATTGTACATACTTCTTCTTGTTGTGATGGTGAAATTAGTTCATATAGTAAAAGCACACACTCAGAACAATGCTTGACATATAATAAGTGTCTAATTAACATTAACTATTATTGTTCCTGCTGTTGTCATTTCCTAGCACATGCCTTCTTTTTGGATTGGCCCAGTTTCCTCCTTACTATTTTTTAAATTCCATTTTTGTTATTCCTCTCCCAGTAACATCCTTTAAAGTCCAATTCAACTGTCATGTATTCCATTAAGTCTTCCCTGCTGTGGAAGAGGCAATTTAACATAGTAATGAAAATGCCTCTGGAGTCAGAAGGCTCTCTCTCAGCTCTGTCACTGACCAGCTATAATTCCTTAGACAAATTATTTAACCTCTCTCTCAAGATCAAACAGGAAATTTTTAACTTCCTTCAAATAAAGATATTTTGTATTTTTTTTTCTGTATTCTCCACACCTAATTGTAGTGTTGAGTAAATAACAGGAGCTCAATAAAAAAGTTGAACAGTAAAGCCTGTCTTTTTTCTTTCCAGCATGCTTTATGCTAGAGTATGCAAGACAAGTTGACTGTTTATGACCTAATATATTTCAGTTTTTATTAAGAATTTTTTTAGAGAGTTCCTGTTGTGGCTCAGCAGGTTACAAACCTGACTGGTATCCATGAGGATGCGAGTTCGATCCTTTGCCTCACTCGGTGGGTAAAGGATCCAGCATTGCCATGAACTGTGGTGTTTTAAAAATATGACCAAAAGATAAAAGTAATATTTACCAAAGATGCCTTGTTTTCCTAATGTAGCATACTACTAAAATTTAAATAAGGGCTTCCATCCGTATCAGATATATAAAAAATCTGCAAGCTTGTATATTATACGATCCTGTTGTTCACTATACAGCTTTTGATATCCATTTGAATATCATACCTGGTCACTTTCCTAAATGTATTAATTATGCATGAGTAATTACCAAAGAGAAAAGTTCAGAGTTACTAGAAATTGAAGGAGAGGGAGAACATGACACCTATTTCAAAACACTTCTTCAAGATGTAGCTCACATTGTTGAGCAGAAATACTATCTCACTAGTTGATACAGACCACCAGCCTAGATGTATATGGTGAGTGACACAATCTAAATGTACCTGATTTAAAGAAAAGATACTTACACTGAAACATTCCTTGACATAACTAGGTGCTCAGTAATGTTGAAGAAATCCTGTTGTCTTCATTATAATCATGCAAGAGCAGTGCTTTCATGTATATCTCTGCGTGGTAATAAACCCTCTGAAAGGTCTTCAGGTTGAGTAAGTAAAAGACCAGTGAACTATCTGATTTTTCTGAACTCTTTTTTTTTTTTTTTTTTTTGCTTTTTAGGACTGCACCCATGGCATATGAAAGTTCCCAAGCTAGGAGTTGACTCAGAGCTATAGCTGCAAGCCTACGCCACAGCCACAGCAATGTGGGATCCGAATCATGTCTGCAACCTACACCATGACTCACGGCAACGCAAGGTCCTTAAGCCACTGAGCAAGGCCGGGGATCAAACCCATATCCTCATGGATGCTGGTTGGGTTTGTTATCGCTGAGCCACAGTGGGAACTCCCAGACTCATACAGTTTTATATATACATAAATTATATAAACAAAAAATATATTTATATAATTAGTGAATCTAATCCTTTAAAATTGTTGACCAATCTTAGAGAGGATTGTGCTTGCCTTCCTATGTAAAATAAAAGTGTTATATGCCTCATTTTAACCCAAAGCCATGAAAAAAGAACCAAAATACTTATTTAAAATACATTAAATCAGGGAGCTCCCTTGCGGCACACACAGTGGGTTAGGAATCCAGCATTGTCACTGCAGTGGTTTGGGTCACAGATTCTATCCCTGGCCCGGGGAACTACCCCATGTTGTGGGTGCAGCCAAAATAAATAAATAAATAAAATACACTATGTCAAAATTTTCTACCTGAGCTAAAGCTTTAAATACTAAATAAAATACATAATACCAATTTTAAAAATATATTACAAAGAGTAATTAAGGATAATTAGAAAAATCTCCTCTCAGAGTTTTCTACATACAAATCCTCACTTATTCCACTTTGCAAATTAGTAAGTACTTTTTTAATTTCAAAAGTCCTTCATTTTACCACTCTACATACTTTATAAGATAAAGCCATGCCTCCATACAGAACTTCCCATATTTGTATCTCCCTCTCAAGAAGTACACATCCCCCAAAAAGGCCAAAAAAGGTAAATAACAAGAGGTAAATAATAATTAGGCATATTAAAAGGTAAATAATAATTAGGCATATGTATCTACCCAAGTCATTACAAATAACAAAAATCTAAACAGAAGGAATTATTACCTCAACTCAATGCCTCTTCCACTGTTGTTTGCAAATCATTACACAAGTATATGCTCTGATGTCAAACTTTTTTTTTTTTTTTTTTTACTTTTTAGGGCTGCCTGTACCTGCGGCCTATGGAAGGTCTCAGGCTAGGGGTCGAATCAGAGCTGCAGCTTCCAGCCTACGCCACAGCCACAGCAACATGGGATCCGAGCTGCATCTGCGACCTACACCACAGCTTGTGGCAACATGGGATTCTTAACCTACTGAGCAAGGCCAGGGATTGAACTGCATCCTCATGGATAGTAGTTGGATTCTTAACCTGCTAGGCCACAACAGGAACTCCTCCTGGTTTCTTACTTTTTAAGAAGTACGAAAATGTGTCTTTTTCAATCTGGGAAAAGCCCTGGAATGACTGCCAACAGCAACTTTAACAGATCAGAAATATACTACCTCCCTGGGTCATGTTTCTATCCAAGTGCAAAGTGAGATAAAAATCTTTTCGTGGTCTGCCCCTACTTGCCTGGCATTTAGCTACCCAGAAGACTAGTAAGTTTGAAGATTTTACCATGCAAATTCCCTTCACCAGATAGTTTACACAACTTTAATACTGCCACTGGTCCTAGAAGAAGCTATATAATAAAATAATCTATATACTCTATAGATCCCAATTTTAGTAGTATCTGCTATGGTGCACTGTCAAAGTATATATGAGGGGAAGTTGGGAGACAATTTTATCTTAGTCAGGAAAGTAATACATGTGCACATTGAAAAATATATCAAACAATACATAAAGATATGATGTGAAAAGTAAACATCCTGCTTCCCAAAGCAGACTACTATTAAGAGTTTTTGGCAGATTGTTCTATACATTTTGACAATATAAACCCAAGAATATATATATATATATATATATACACACATACATACACACACATATACATACACACACATCTTTGAAAAGATAGACTCTTACCATACCTGCTTTTTTTGTCCCTTTTATCTCTATTATATTTCCATTATTAATAACCACTCACAGAAAGGCTTTTCTCCTTGGACTAAAATGACAGGAATGTACTCTCCCAGCCCTTGAAGTTAGGTGTGGCTATCAGACTTATTTAGATGATGCAATGTGAATAGAGTGAAGGATGGTACACTTACTTCCTTTTGCAGTATGGTGGAGCCCAGAATCCTGAGTGAGAATAACATGGGACAGAGCCCAACACTGACACAAGATAGGTGGCACGAGCAATAAATAAGCCTTTACTATTTAAAGACTGAAGTTAAAATTTCAGTGTATACTAGCCTGTGCTCAATAATATCTTTTTTTTTTTTTTTTTGGCTGCACCCACAGCATGCAGAAGAAATTCCCTGGGTCAAGGATTAAACCTGCACCACAGCAGTAACCAGAACCACAACAGTGACAACACCAAATCCTTAACCAATTGAACCACCAGGGAACTCCTTCATATATCTTGATGTCCATTCATATCTTAACACAGAGATCTACCTTAACTCACTGAAATGGTTCCATAACATTCTTTTTTCATGGTTCTTATTTTAAATCTTTTTTTACTTGAAGTGTAGTTAATTTAAAATGCTTCAGGTATATTATAATATTCTTTTGCATAAATAAATGATAATTTAATTCACTTGATCAACAAAATTTTTGTGCATATTTGCCTTGTCTTAAATACTGTTTTAAGTGCTTTAGATGTTAAAATTCATTTAGGAGTTCCCATTGTGGTGCAGCAGAAACAAATCTGACTAGGAACCATGAGGTTCGATCCCTGGCCTTACTCAGTGGGTTAAGGATCTGGTGTTGCTGTGAGTTGTGGTGTAGATTGCAGACCACAGCTCGGATCCCAAGTTGCTGTGGCTGTGGTGTAGGCCGGCAGCTGTAGCTCCAACTGGACCCCTAGCCTGGGATCCATATGCCGCGGGTATGGCCCTAAAAAGCAAATAAAATAAAATTCATTTAATTCTCACAGTAAGTCTAGGAGGTAGATTCTATCTTCACCCACAGTTTTGCAGGTGAAGAAGCTGAAATACATCAAGATAAAAGGACATTATGTCACTGCTAGTTTAATCTACATTTAATTCTGTTTGAAGTATCTTCTATATATTTATCAGTTATTTGTATTTCTTTAGGGGTATGCTGCCTGCTCAAAGGTTTTCTCATTTTTAAATTGGGATTTTTAGTTTGCTTGTAATTATGTCATAAAGTTCTTGTATATTAAGAGCATGAGGCCTTTGCCACATGTGTTGCAAATATTTTTTTTTCACTCTTTAATGTAGTACTTCACTTTATGATCTTTTTATCAAATCAGTTTGGAAATGGAATAACTGATCTTCACTGAGTTAAAATGCCTCTTCCATCATACAATAAATTCCTATACATATTAAGTAAGGTCTATTGCTGGACTCTGTATTGTCCGGTAATCCATCTATATCTAAAACAGATTCAAAGTATTTTACTTACAGTAATTTTAACATATTTCTCTTATTTAGTAGGATTAGCTACCCTTCACTGCACAGCTATCCTATTTTTTTCCTAGCTATTTCCAGATATTTATTCCTCTAAACAAAATGTAACACAACATTGTCAGTTTCTAAAAAAAGAAAAATCCTTCAGAAATCTTCATTGGTAGTTCATTGAATGTTTCTTACTGCTAAAATCAAATAACCATTTAACTCACAATTTGGATACAGAAGTACTATTAACATTGATTATATTTGTCTTGTTATGAGATATTCATATAAAGTGCAAATAATTTACACATTCCTTTCTCTTATCTCACTGCATAGGCTAATAGACACTGTCCCCTTTGCCTCCTAGTCTAATAAAAAAGAATAAAATGCTAAAAATTACAAGTTTGTTCCTGACTTTAATGGGAATTCTTCAAGTTTTCTTTTTGTTTTGTTTTTTTGTTTTGTTTTGTTTTTAGGGCCACACTTGCAGCACATGGATATTCCCAGGCTAGGGATCTAATCGGAGCTGTAGCTGTGGCCTACACCACAGCCACAGCAACACAGGATCCGAGCCGTGTCTGCAACCTACATCACAGCTCACAGCAACGCCAGATCCTTAACGCACTGAGCAAGGCCAGGGATTGAACCCGCAAACTCATGGTTCCTAGTGGGATTCATTTCCGCTGCGCCACGACGGGAACTCCCAGGAATTCTTCAAATATTTTAAACATAACTCTGTGTAAACATAACAGTGATACTTAGTTCGTGATAAATACTTTTATCATGTTAAGTACATAAGTAACTTTTCCTACTGTATCAAACTTTTTTCAAATTATAAAGCTGTTACATTTTATCAAAGACCTTTTGATAATATATTTGAGATAATGAGGGTTTTTTTCCCTTTTTATGTGGCATCTTAAAAAAATCAAAATGGAATGCATTCACTATATTTCACTTATCTACCTAATTATAGTCCTCCCCAAAACCTATGCATATTATTTAAGCACATTTTCCCTGGCAACAATGTGCTGCCTTTCCACCAAATGATGTGTATCTAAATAAATTTCTGTGGTTTGTTTATTAATATAAACCACACCAACTTCCCTGGTAAAGAAATGGGAACAGAAATTCTACAATGTAAAAAATGGAATCAATATATTCATATTATACAAATCAAGATCTCTCAA
Source organism: Sus scrofa (assembly GCF_054392235.1). NCBI lineage: Eukaryota > Metazoa > Chordata > Mammalia > Artiodactyla > Suidae > Sus > Sus scrofa. The sequence continues at coordinate 88,850,661 of NC_139401.1, read as the reverse complement.
ATTCTTTGGTAGGGAACTCATTATCCCATGAGATGATAATAAATGCCCTCAAATCACCTAAGATTTAGAAACAATGAGTTAACTAAAGTTAATCAATTTATCTACTATTGGATATTTCAGAATATTTCCTACGCTTGTATTTTAAAGTTAATGTGCACTGTGTTTCTTCAGTGGAGGTGTGTGTGTGGAGGTATACAGCATGCAAAATTTCCCAGTTATTTGGCCAAGACATATCCTTCATCCATGTACAACAAAACCCATGTCAGCGGGCACTGGCATCAAAATATACTGTTGGTAGAGCTGTCCAGCCAACCTGACTGCTCTTGTTGCCACTGGTAGCCAAGACATCTCCCAAAAGAAGCCTCTGTCCCACAAGTGAGAATGAGGCTGACCCACTGAGAGAAGAAGAGGTAAGAAAAAGACAAATATCCTAGTACCATTCTCATCTCTAATTATCTTGAGCTTCACTCCTATTCAAACTGGCCCCGGGTATACAGACAACAGGAAGAAAGCAGCAGTTCTCATACTGTGCTTAAAGGACTCCCTGATGACACTGGGACCCTTTCCAGGGTACATACAAGGTAAAAACTGTTCTCATAATAATAATAAGATATTACTTCTTCACACACAATTCTCTCACAAATCTCTGGTGAAGTTTTCCAGAGGCTACATGACCTGAGATGAACTATCACACTGATGGTAAATGAAGTGTGTGCCCTTGTATATGCTTGTATTTTTAAAGTTGCTCAATTTTTTATTTATTTATTCACCACATCCACACAGAACGCAGAAGTTCTCAGGCCAGGTGATTGATACCACACCACAGCACTGACCCGTACCACACTGGATCCTTAACCCACTGAGCCACCAGAGAATGCCCTGTTATTCTAATTTACTTTTCATCATTAAGGGTCTTTTCCTTGCCTTTAACCATTAAAACTGCCATATTTTATTTGTTTTCATTTTATTTAAGTATAGTTGGTTTACAATGTTGTGTTAATTTTGCTATATGGCAAAATGATTCAGTTATGCATATATGTATATATGCATACGTTTCAATATTATTTTCCATTTTGGCTTATCATAGGATATTGAATATAGTACTATGTGCTATACATATGACCTTTTTGTTTAAAACTGCTATATTTTGGGAGTTCCCGTCGTGGCGCAGTGGTTAACGAATCCGACTAGGAACCATGAGGTTGCGAGTTCAATCCCTGCCCTTGCTCACTGGGTTAACGATCCGGCATTCCCGTGAGCTGTGGTGCAGGTCGCAGACGTGGCTCGGATCCAGCATTGCTGTGGCTCTGGCGTAGGCTGGCAGCTACAGCTCTGATTAGACCCCTAGCCTGGGAACCTCCATATGCCGTGGGAGCGGCCCAAGAAATGGCAAAAAGACTAAATAAATAAATAAATAAATAAATAAATTTTTTAAATGAAACTGCTATATTTTGAAGTTCCTCTGTTGTTCAGTGAATTGAGGTCTCGGTGTTGTCACTGCTGTGGCTCAGGTCGCTGCTGTGGCACACATTCAATCCCAAAAAAATTAAAAATAAAACTGCTATATTTTAAATTCACTTTCAGTTGTACAATACAAAACCACAATGAAAAATTAAGTCATAATGTGGAAAAATGACTTTGAGAAGCAATATTCTTTTCAGGGGTACTTTATTTGAACACTGATTAAAATTTAAAGAAATCTCTATCTAAATATGTGGTTGAGAGGAGACTAAGCCTCATAAAAATTATTCTGAAGGCTTTTGGGATAATAAATTCAGAGACAGAATGTGGAGATGATGACGGTGAAAACACAAGAACCAGTCAGGAATTGATAGTTTCTGAGGTACTGGTCTACTAGAAAACAGGGAGAGCAATAAATAAGGGATAGAACAGGGGTGGTTGATAGGGTGAACAGGAAGTGACAAGAAACACAAAGAAAAGGCAAAGGCTAAAGTGAGTAATAAGGAAACATGATAGAGTCTATATTACATATATTAAGTATAAGGTGGCAGCAAAACACTGACATACAGCATAAAGGAATCACCATAATGGTGATTATAATGTTCTTACAATAACAAGAAAAGTGAAAAAAGAAATTTGATCTAAGAGAAGAACATAGCTATCTAGATTAGTAGTAGACTCACTTACACAGAAGAAATAGCTCTTGTTTTGGGAGTTCCCATTGTGGCTCAGCAGTAACCGATCCAACATAGTATCCATGAAGATGTTGGTGCAATCCCTGGCCTTGCTCAATGGGTTAAGGATCTGGCTTTGCTGTGGCTGTGGAGTAGGCCAGGAGCTGCAGCTCCAATTCGACCCCTAGCCTGGGAACTTCTATATGCCATGGGTGCTGCCCTAAAATGACCAAAGGAAAAAAAAGAAAAAGAAAATAGCTCTTGTTTCTAGTTCTGTGACTTTGCATAATTCTGTGCCCATATAAACACAGCCAATAAAAAATTCCACTTAAAAATCTCCATGAATGTATACATGGTACAACTTCACAACTAACAGTATTCTTTTTTTTTTCCCTTCTCCATTCATACTGTTTTATGATTTGTCTCTCCCACTACAGTTTATCACAGGATATTGAATATAGTTCCCTGTGCTATGCAGTAGGACCTTGGTGTCTATCAATTCTATACATAATGGTTTGCATCTGCTAATCCCAAACTTCAAATCCATCCCTCCCCCACCCAATTCTGACTTGGCAAACACAAGTCTGTTCTCTATATAACTGACAATATTCTTTAACAAGACAGTTTTTTAAAAAAAATGGAAAGAGGAGTTCCCTTCATAACTCAATGGTTAACGAACCTGACTAGGATCCGAGAGGCTGCAGGTTCGATCCCTGGCCTCACTCAATGGGTTAAGGATCCGGCGTTGCCGTAAGCTGTAGTGTAGGTTGCAGATGCAGCTCGGATCCCTTCTTGCTGTGGCTATGGCATAGGCCGGCAGCTCTATCTCCAATCTGACCCCTAACCTGGGAACTTCCATGTGCCGCAGGTAAGGCCCTAAAAAGCAAAAAAAAATTAAATAAATTAAATTAAAAGAAATGGAAAGAAAGAAAATAAATGCAGTAATTAAACAATTTACAAAAAAACTTGGAAGTTTTTCAAAATGAAAATTTTATCTGATCAGAAAAGCACCTAATACTTGTGAGGGAGAGAAAAGCTCCTATTAGTTACATATAAATAACCACTTAACAAAGGGTTCAATGTCTCAAAGAGATAGAACTAAGTAAAGCAATTGTCTTTGCTAACATGCATTTGCTAATATGCAGCATAAGTCTGTAATATGTGATACATGTTCAATTTAAACCATTACATAAATAATCAGGGGATAAAATCATATGGTCCACAGCCCCAATTGTTTACATATGCAAACTAACTGATATTTTCTTAAATAGCTCATGAGATTGGTCTTTTGAGAAAATCAAAAACACTTTGAGGGAAAATCATCCTGATGAACATCTGTAGGTAAATTAAACTAGTATATTTGTCCCTTACAATGATGCATGATGTTATCATCCCTTTCTGAATACACTATCTAAAAGTGAAATTATAAAGCATTTATTTGTTTGTTTTTTAAGAGCTTAGTGCCATGAGTGTGGACAGTGGGACTTTTACTTATTATACACAGAGCAGATGGGAAGATGTTACCAACTTTCAAACTTGTTTTTATTTTACTATTCACATCTGTACCAAAACATTCCAGTCTCAATAAGTTGATAATTTAAGGACATACAATTTCCCCCATGTGTGCTCTTCAACTCTGGATGTCTGGTGTTCAGTTAAATTTCATCTGTTTGCAATTTTTTCCCTTACAAGGCGTTATTTTTAGCATCCCAGTCTATTAACAAAACAAAAAAACCTGGATACAAATCTATTTCTAAATGTTAAGTCCCATTAAATCTGTCATCATTATAATTTCACCAAATATAACCCCCAAATGTGATCAAAATATATTACTAATATGATGCCCTATGATGTCTAAAGTAAAATCCCCGATGTGATCAAAAGATCAGGGTTTGGAAGGAAACATGGAGGTATTTACATATCTATTTTCTCATTTTCCCTTAGTCTGATCAACAATATATACAACATATTTGTCTTTTTTTATATCTAAAAGAAATGGTAGCTAAAGAATTGCTGTGGTTTCCTTCACCCTCTGCCTTCACACCATGAAGAAAAGAGAAAATATATTTTCACCCTTTATAAACAAAATGGAACCTAAATAATATTTCATCTTGCTAAACTCAGAGTTGATAAACAAGGCAGATACAAGGTTTATTAATTCTATCCATGAATGCTACCCTGTGAACACTGAGAATAAAGATAATGTAATCCAACCCCTTCTTCTGGATCATTTTTTCCTTTTGTCTCATTCCAAAACTTACTCATTGTTGGAAATTTAGAAAAAACAGTTAACATAAAAAGAAAATAAAAATCACCGTAATTTTAGAACTGCTATTAATATTTTAGCACATAGTTTTATCTTTTTTCCTACGTAAAATATATTCTTAAAACTAAGGTCATACTATATGTTGTATATATATTTCATATCCTGCTTTTATCATTTAATATATATCTTTCATATAATTATATAGACAATTAGTTTTAATTATCATGTAATAATTACTTAACAAACCCTTATTACTGGGCATCTGTTCTCTAACTTTTTACTATTAGAAATAATGCTGGAGTTCCCATCGTGGCTCAGTGGTTAACGAACCCAACTAGGATCCTTGAGGACATGAGTTCAATCCCTGGCCTCACTCAGTGGGTCAAGGATCTGGCATTGCTGTGAGCCGTGGTGTAGGTTGCAGATGTGGCTCAGATCTGACATTGCTGCAGCTGTGGCATGGGCCAGCAGCTGTAGCTGCAATTCAACCCCTAGCCTGGGAACTTCCATATGCCGCAGGTGCGGCCCTAAAAAGGAAAAAAGAAAAGAAAAAATGCTAAAGTGTGAACATCCACACACAAGTATCTTTTTCATATACCTGCTTCATTAGGAAATTTTTCCAGAATTAGAATTGCTGGATGTTAGTATAAATATTTGCATTACTATGTTTCATTTTGCTAAAGCTGCCTTCTAGGAGGACTGTACTAGTTTATAAATTAACTATCAAGAAATGAGAGTGACACTTCTCAGAACCCTCGCTGATCAGGTAATTATTTTATATCTTTTTGTCTATTAACTTGCATCATTATTTAATAGGCATTTTTTATTACTAGTAGGGCTGAACATATATACATGCAAACACACCTACATAAGCCCACCCTTACATACCACACATACCATGTACAGAACATATGCTTATACTATGTAAGTATCATATTCATTCATTACCTTTGTTTATATTTCTATTAAGATGTATATTCTTGTTGTTAAGAGCATTATCAAAATTTATAAAGTTTTTCCAAATTTATTAATGCATACTGTATTCTTTTTTTCTTTTTCTTTTTTCCCCTAGGGCTGCACCCAAGGCACATGGAAGTTCCCAAGCTAAGGGTCGAATCAGAGCTGCAGCTGGTGGCCTATGTCAGAGCCACAGCAATGCGGGATCCAACCCACACCGCAACTTGCAGCAATGCTGGATAGTTAACCCACTGAGCAAGGCCAGGGATCGAACCCGCATCCTCATGTATACTAGTTGGGTCCTTAACCTGTTGAGCCACGAAGGGAACTCTGCATACTGTATTCTTGATTTACAACAGTTCCTACTTTTTATACAGTCAGAAGGCTTTCTTCCTTTATGTCTTCTATGTCACTACACCTAACTCTTTAATTGTTCTGAAATTTATTTTGATGTTTGATGTGAGGTAGGAAATCAATTTATATCTTCCCTTCAATAATTTGTCAACTGCTCCAGCAACACTTTTCCCCACTGATTTGAAGTCTCTAACATAAGTTATAAAATTAGGAGTTCTCCTGTGGCACAGCAGGTTAAGGATCAAGCATTGTCAATTCAGTGACTCGGGTCGCTGCTGTGGCACGGGTTCAATACCTGTCCTGGGAAATTCCATATACCATGGGCACAGCCACACACACACACACACACACACACACACACACACACACACACACACACAAAGATTAAATCATCAAAAAATAAAAAGTAACTTATAAAATCAGAAAAAGCTTCTTGCCATAACTTTACCTGGCACGTTTTGCTCTCAGAAATATAACAGTAGCAACAAAATGATTGTGAATATTATCCACCTATCTATCTGAATAAAAGTTTTATAATACATGCTCAAAAGCATTAAAACCAACTTTGATTTAACACCATCCCTTTCTCTGAAACAATACTAGGGTACCATTTGTGTATTCAATCTCTCTTTAATTTCACGCACAATCCAACAGTAAGCCACTGAGTATGGGGAAGGCAGGGAAGACAGGAATACAGTATTCAGGAAACCAAACACAATATTCCTTTGTTTTTAAAATTGCATTTTACATAACAATTATTTTGATCTTCATGAAATAAATTGAAGGAATACAGTACAAGGAAGTAGGGTTTAATGTAAATTTGATGGCTTTTTATACTCAGAAGGTCTAAAATATCATTGTTCCTGACATTTAACTGCACTTTATAATCTAGATGTAACCTAAGAAAGAGTAGTACAGAAACTTTTCAAAGAGTCAAGACAAAAAAACCACAACCTAGCAAGTATGTCTTTGATGTTTTAAAAGCAGCCAAAACAATGTATTCTATGGGAAAATCTAAAGCAGACATATAGAATTTTGCCTGTTGTGAGCCTTGTATGGGAGACTTTTACATTACTGTGTCTTATGTATATAAATGGATTATATAGCTTTAGAAAAATGGTTCAACGCATCTTTAAAGTGTTTCCAAAGTGAAAATAACTTTCTTAAAGCTAAAAGTCACACACAGTACCAGTTTTAGTGACAGCAAACTATCAGAGTTACATTCAGACTTTTACTTTCAAAGGCAATAAAAGCTATATAACAGAACCAAATAAAAACCCTAGTCTTAAAGTTATGGGAGGGAGATTGATGCTAGATTTAAGATTGAAAACTTGCACTTTGGCCAAAAGTTAACTTAAAAGAACAACAACAACCAAAAAAAAACTCAATATTTTAAAAACTATTAGTATATCCTTTATAGAATTTACCTGACTTCCAATTATTTTTTTTTTTTTTTTGTCTTTTTGCTGTTTCTTTGGGCCGCTCCCGCGGCATATGGAGGTTCCCAGGCTAGGGGTCTAATCAGAGCTGTAGCCACTGGCCTACGCCACAGCCACAGCAACGCGGGATCCGAGCCGCGTCTGCAACCTACACCACAGCTCACAGCAACGCCGGACCGTTAACCCACTGAGCAAGGGCAGGGACCGAACCCGCAACCTCACGGTTCCTAGTCGGATTCGTTAATCACTGCGCCACAACGGGAACTCCCCCCAATTATTATTTTTTTTATTTTGCATTTTAGGGCTGCACCCGCACCATATGGAGGTTCCCAGGCCAGGGGTCTGATTGAAGCTACAGCTGCCGGCTTACACCACAGCCACAGCTATGCCAGATCCAAACCGTGTCTGCTGACCTACCCCACAGCTCATGGCAACACCGGATCCTTAACCCACTGAGCGAGGCCAAGGATCGAACCTGCAACCTCATGGTTCCTAGTTGGATTCGTTTCCACTGTGCCAGGACGGGAACTCCAAATTCCAATTTTTATCTGAATTTCAAAATTGTTAAATGTTTGATGCCATCACCTGAGAGATGTAGACATGACCATCATTGGTCACCTACCCATCTAGCAAATTCAAAAGCGTTACACTCCTGCCTGCTATTGCCCTGGCTTAAGGACTCTCGCAGCTCCATCTGTGTGCACATATTCAAGGAAGAAGGTAATTGAAACCTAGACTAAAGCAAAAAGTCAATGGTTCTGCTGTTTAGCCAAAAGGAAAAAACAGCAAAGGAGAATATAAAACAAATACCTTAACATGAAACACTGGTACATGAGTTTGCTTATGAAGCCTAAATTATTATGATTTACTTCCGGCTTACAAGCAGCTGGAAAGTTCTCCGGGCAACTCAGGAAGTGGTTTTGTTTTAAAGAGAGATAGCAGTTTTGCCTAGTTGGTAGATATAAATAGCTCTGCTGGATCTGGCCCTTGCTCCTCTGTGTGCTCTACCCCTATTCCTTGGCCCTCATGCTACTTCACATCCAAGGGATTTTTTTCCTGTTTTTCCATCATGCCAAGAGCTTGCCAATGTTAAAGCTGTAGTATTAGCTGCTCCCTTAGCCTGGAAGGGTTTTCCACTTGATCAACCCCACAGCTGGTTTCTTTATATTAAGGATTCAGGTTACCAATCACTACTTCAGAAAAGCCTTCTTTGATTATCAAGTTAAAAGAGTCACTCTGTCACTATCCTATCTCTCCACTTTAACTGTCTGTATCATTTATGATTGTCTTTTTTTGTTGTTGTTGTTCATTTGATCACTACTCTTTGCTGCCAGCTCCATGAGGATAGGGACTTTTGTTTGTTTTGTTCAGTGCCCTAGCCCCAGTACCCAGAACACTGTCATAGGCTAGCTGTCCAATAGATATTTTTTCAGCAAATACCCTTAGCTGGTTTGCAGAATTTTTTTCCTGGCCACACCTGTGACATGCGCAAGTTCCTGGGCCAGGGATCGAACTCATGCCACAGCAGCAACCATAGCTGCCTTGACAATGCCGGATCCTTAACCCGGCATTGTCATTGAAGTGCTAGAGAACTCCAACCAGCTATATTTCTAATCAGCTTTTTCCTGCCCATATGCCTCAATATAATGAGGTTAGACAAGAGTCCATTCCTCTGCCTCTAGGTGGATCTGGCCTTTTGGTCTCTAGTACAGCCACATCAAACAAGGCCATGATTCTCAACAAGAAAATGAAGCAACACTGGTGCACCTAAGGAGGAGGCACTAGGAAGCAATCTTTCCCATTAATCACCTTGATCATTAAGAGTTTCCTGGGAGTTCCCGTCGTGGAGCAACAGAAACAAATCTAACTAGGAACCATGAGGATGCAGGTTCGATCCTTGGCCTCACTCAGTGAGTGGGTTAAGGATCTGGCGTTGCCATGAGCTGTGGTGTAGGTCACAGATGCAACTCAGATCCCGAGTTGCTGTGGCTGTGGTGTAGGCCGGCAGCTCAGCTCCGATTTGACCCCTAGCCTGGGAACCTCCATATGCCACAGGTGCAGCCCTAAAAAGCAAAAAAAAAAAAAAAAATAGTTTCCAGAACTGGTATTGAAGTTTAGTCTCATTAAAATGTAAGTTCTTTGAGTGAAGGAACTTTTCGTCTCTTTGGGACATTGCTGTATTTCTAGCACCTAGAAGAGATTTCAGTGCATATTATGCATTCAGTAAATGTTTCCTGAATGAAGCAATGAATGAAAATGAATGGTTATATAATAAGCCCCAAATACTGACTTAGAAACAAAGATACTTAATTGCATGGGTTTGCTCTGCTTCTGAAGCCATATGGAGAAACATAGACCACAATTAGATTTTATATTCCTACTTCTAAGGAATTCTATACCATATGCTATTGCTCATAAGGTAATCGAGCTAGAAAGAGATCATAGTTTAAGAAAAGTCATCACTGATACTAGAAAAACTGCTAATGGTAAAATGACTCAAATACCCTAGAAAAATGGACAGCCTAGAATATTGATTACTTACATAAATTTTGGTTTGGGTTTTTTTTTGGGGGGGGAGGGGGTCTTTTTTGTCCTTTTAGGGCCATGTCCGTGGCATATGGAGGTTCCCAAGCTAGGGGTCCAATCGGAGCTGTAGTCACCGCTCTATGCTGGAACCACAGCAATGCCAGATCCGAGCCGCGTCTGCGACCTACACCACAGCTCATGGGAACACCGGATCCTCAACACACTGAGCCAGGCCAGGGGTCGAATCTACAACCTCATGGTGACTAGTCGGATTTGCTTCCGCTATGCCATGACGGGAACTCTCTTACATAAATTTTGTAAAAAATTTGAATGGTTGTAAATCACTAATATTTACTTATACTTTGCTCTGTTGTTAAGGAATCTGAAGTCTCTTGCAAGATTATGAAAACAACTAAAAAGACAGGAATAGAAAAAAAATATGTATCAGAACAGGTCAAGACTAAGAAAAATATTAGAACAAAGATTTAACTCTATTTTCTGGTGATCAAATAAAAAAATGTATAACCAGTTACTTTTCAAGGAAGCAAAGGCTTTTCTAGCATGTAGACTTGAGAAAAAAAATGGTTCGTGTGGGTTTTCATAAATGGACCTGATGATATAGTGAACCACATCCACTACAGAATTGCTGTATTAAAAATAGTAACAGATTTTTAGAGGAGTAATTCTTGTAACATTCCTCAGTGTAATCTAAACAAACATCAAATCAATAAAAAAATAATAATTCTTCTGTGACACAGGGGATTAATGAGAAAATGGATCTAAGTACATTACTCTCTTTGGGTCTGGACTGATCCAGAGTTATATATAGGACACAGAAAATTGATTTCATCTTGCATACCAAATTGGACTGATTTCTAGTCCATGTCTTTCATGGTGAACTGCCTGTAGTACTGTGTTAAGAATAATTAATAATCATAATCATAAATATTTTAAGCTTTACAAGGCATATGGTCTCTGTAGCAACTACTCAACTCTACCACTGTAGCATGAAAACAGCCATAGCAAATATTTAAAGAAATGGACATAGTTAGGGTCCATCCAACAAAATCTTATTTAGAAAAGCAAGTGGCAGGCAAAATTTGGCCCATAGGCCACAGTTTGCTGACCCTTGATTTAGAAGGACAGAGAGGCTACTATTCCTTCAAATAGGCCCCCAGAAATATAATTTTTCTTGATACAGCATTTGATAAAATTTGGATACATGACAGTTTGAACTTACGTCTTCTTTCCTGAGCCCATAGTTCATGTTTTCTAGGCTGCTGATTAAGGGCAAATCCATCTTTGAATAGATAAAGAAGCAAATAGCAAAATTGCCATTTTAAACTACTAATAAGCATCAAAAGTAAGTTTAATTTATACTGGCACTATGCAGTAGAAATTTCTGTGATGATAAAAGAGTTTTAACCTACACTTTTTCTTATCTGATAACAGTAGCCTCTAGCCACTCATGGCTACTGATACTTGAAATGTGGCTAGTGTGACTAAGGAACTAAATATCTAACTTTATTTATTTTTAAATAGCCACATGTGAATCAGGGCTATTCTATACTTTAATATATCATTCAGCACTTACCTAACTATATACAGACAATAAAAAAGTAATGCCTTGACTCGAAACGTTAGTGGGTATTATTCCCTTCACCCCAAAAGAGGTTCCTTGGTAACATGATTGGAGAAAGTAAAACAACAGACTTCTTATAGCTGTTAATATACTAGCACAATTCACTAATTTTCAAGAAGGGAATACAGTATTCAACTTTCTTTGTTTAAAAAAACAGCCCCCAATATGTCACAAGTTAATGTCTTCATTTGCATTTGAATATAGTATATTTATCTGAAGAATTGGAAATTCACAATAATAAATCTTAAAAGCATCATTATTTTCCTTCTTTAATTAATTTTCTATCACTTCACAAACTGATGAAAAAGATAGCCATATAAGGGAATAATGGTCAATGAGATGGTAGAATACGAAGCCTCAGACTCCCCTTCCTACCACAGAGATACTGATTCAACAACCATACACAGACCACTTTTCCTTGTTAGAAATATAGAAACCAGTTAAGAGACTCCTACATTCCAGGTGAGTGTGAAACCAGATACATGAAAGCCAACAGGAAAATATGTGGTACACTCCTGCCATAGTCCCTTCCCCCAGCAAAGAGCCATGCAATTAGGAAGAAATGCCCAGCTCTTTCTGGATCTTCCCTGATGAGGGTAAGAGAAGACGAGTCCCTATATCCAACTTTCTGACATTTAGGGTGACCTTGCCCAAAAGAGTAGAGCCTGACTTGGAGTACCAATGAGGCTTGGCATACTCTAGGTTGCTTGGGGCCACTGAGGACAAAAGAAAAGAGGTGGATGACATGCAGCTACTACAAGAGGACCAATGAAACAGCAGACAGATATCAGAGGGCACAAGCGATTACAAGCTCCTGAAAAATAAATTAAATAAACCAGAAAATCCCTCAATTTAAAATATACACACGTAAGTCCAGAATAGACATGTCTAGAAAAAAGGCTTCAGAGGCCCCCAGAACTTCTAGCAAGGTTGATTGGTGAAGGCCCTTCCTTGTAGGAACCAGTTATTAAAGACTTAGTTGGCTGTTTTTTCAAATGCACAGAAAACAACACAAAGTTACAATGAACACACACATATATATACACAAACCAAGGAAAAATGGCCTAAAAGGAATAAAAAACTATAGAAACTGACTCTAAAAAAAAACAAAAACAAAAACACAGAGGTACATTATATGACAAAGAATTCAAAACAGCTATCATAAATACGCTCAGAAAAATCATGCATGACCAAATTAAGAATTTCAACAAAGAAATAGAAAACAGAAAACAGGAACCATGGAGGGAGTTCCCTCTGTGGTGCAGTGGGTTAGGGATCCGGTGTTGTCTCTGTGGTGGCGCATGTTCCATTCCCAGCCCAGCACAGTAGGTTAAGGATCTGGCATTGCTGCAGCTATGGTGAAGGTCACAGCTACAACTGAGATTCCATCCCTAGCCTGGGAGCTTCCACATGACACAGGTGTGGCCAAAAAAAGAAAAAAGAAAAAGAACCAAACAGAAATTTGGAAACTGAAGAATGCAATAATTGAACTGAAAAATTCAATAGAGGCATCCTTTTTTTTTTTTTTTAGCAGTATGCTTTATTGACAACACAAATGTGTGAATTCATCATTTCCTTTTTTAGGTATAGAGCTAAAGGCACAGGGGGTGTCTTAGGCATCCAACAATAGAATTGATCAAGCAAAAGAAAGAACAGCATATTCAAAGACAAGTCATTTGAAATTACCCAAAGGAGCAAAAAGAAAAAAAGAATAAAAGAGTGAAGAATGCCTAAGAGACTTAAGGGTTATAAACAAGAAGAATAACATATTAAAGGAGTCCCAAGGGGTAAGAGAGAGAGAGAGAAAGGAGCAAAAACTTATTTAAAGAAATAATGGCCCCTTTCCATCAGTGCAATCTACTCTTGTCACCCAAGTATTTGCAAATGATATGACTGATCCAATATATATAAACAGCTCATACACCTGAACCTGAAAAAAAAAAACAAACTGATTTTAAAATGGACAGAGAACTGAATATAGACATTGTTCCAAAGAGGAAAGGCAAATGGCCAACAGGAACATGAAAAGGTGCTCAACATCATTAATTATCAGGGAAATGTAAATCAAAACCACAATGAGCTAGCACCTCACACCTATCACAATGATTGTCATAAAAAAGAATACAAAAAGCGAATGTCAGTGAGGATGTGAAGAAAGGGGAACCCTTGCACACTGTCAGTAGGAATGTAAATTGGTACAGCCCCCATAGAAAACAGTATGGAGATTTCTCATAAAAATAAAACTATAACTACTATATTGCCCAGCAATTCCACTCCTGGAATTTTGTTTCAAAAGGAACAAAAACACTAATTCAAAAAGATACATGCACCCCATTGTTCATAGCAGCAGTATTTACAATTGCCAAGTGGAAGCAACTCAACAGCTGAGTGGATAAATAAAACGTGGGGGGGGGCGGTGTACACATACATACAATGGAATACTACTCAGCCACATAAAGAATGAAATTTTGCCATTTGCAACAACATGGATGGACTTGGAGGGTATTATGCTAAGTGACATAAGTCAGACAGAAAAGGACAAATACTGTATGATATCATATGTGGAATCTGAAAAAATACCCAAACAAGTGAATATAACAAAAAAGAAACAGACTCACAAATATAGAGAAGAATCTAGTTGTTACCAGTGGGGAGAGGGAAGAGGGAGAGGAAATATAGAAGTAGAAGATTAAGAGACAAATTATTATGTATAAAGTAAGCTATAAGGGTATACTGTACAATACGAGGAATATAGCCAATATGTTATAAAAACTCTAAATGGAGTATAATCTTTAAAAATGGTTAATCACTATATTGTACACCTGTAACTTATATAGTATCATACATCAACTATACTTCAATTAAAGAAAAAGAAATAATGGCCCCAAATTTCCCAAATCAGGAGAAGGTAGTGAACATACAGATTCGAGAAGCAAGATGGAACTCAAAAAAGACAAACTGAAAGATATCTACCTCAAGACACATTATAATAAAAGTCACAAGTCAAAGACAGAGAATTTTGAAAGCAACAAGAAAAAAAGCAACTTGTCACACACAAGGGACCAAAACTAAAGATCTCATACTTTCTGCTTTCCAAACATATTACATGCTACAGTTAAAAAAGTATAATATTGGGAGTTCCCATCGTGGCGCAGTGGTTAACGAATCCGACTAGGAACCATGAGGTTGCGGGTTCGGTCCCTGCCCTCGCTCAGTGGGTTAACGATCCGGCGTTGCCATGAGCTGTGGTGTAGGTTGCAGACGCGGCTCGGATCCCGCGTTGCTGTGGCTCTGGCGTAGGCTGGTGGCTACAGCTCCGATTCAACCCCTAGCCTGGGAACCTCCATATGCCGTGGGAGCAGCCCAAGAAATAGTAACAACAACAACAACAACAAAAAGACAAAAGACAAAAAAAAAAAAAAGTATAATATTGGCACAATGACAGACATATAGGGACCAACAAAACAGAATAGTGAGGCCATTAGTAACACCTACACATATATAGTCAGCTGATCTTTGACAAGGGTGCCAAAAATACACAAGGAGGCAAGGAGAGACTCTTCAACAAATAGTGCTGGAGAAACTGGATATCCACATAAAAATGAATGAAACTAGACCTACTTGTCTTACACCAAATCAATGAAAAATGGGTTAGGAGTTCCCTGGTGGCCTAGCAGTTAAGGACTCAGCATTCTCAATGTGTGGCTTGAGTTGGATCCCCGGCCCAGGAACTTCTGCATGCTGTAGGTATAGTAAAAATAAATAAATAAATAAAAGATTCTGCTGCTGTGGTGCAACAGGTTAAGGATCCAGCATTGTCACTTGAGTGGCTAGGGTCACTGCTATGGCAAGGATTCACTCCCTAGCTCAGGAATTTGCACATGCCACAGGCTCAGCCAAAAAACAGAAACAAAACAAACAACAAAAAAATAAAATAAAAAAATGGCTTAAAGACTTATAATACAAGATCTGAAACTATAAAACTGCTAGAAGAAAACAAAGGGGAAAAGCTTCATGACATTGACTTTTCTTGGCAATGATTTTTTGGATATGATGCAAAAATAGGGTAACAGAAGCAAAATAAACAAATGGGACCAGATCAAACTAAAAACCTGCTGCACAGCACAGTGAAAAAAATCAGCAGAGTGAAAACGCAACCTGAAGTATGGGAGAAAATAATCTGCAAACCATATATCTGATAGAGTTACTATCCAAAATATATAAGGAACACCTACAACTCAATAGCAAAAAAAACCCCAAATACCCTGATTTAAAAATGGCAAAGGACATACATACTTCTCCAAAGAAGACATATAAATGGCCAATAGGTACAAGATGATCAACATCACTTAACAGGGAAATTAAAATCAAAATCACAGTAAGAATATCACCTCATACTTGTTAGAATGGCTATTACAGAAACAAAAAACCAAAAAGAAATGTTGAAAACGATGTGAAGAAATTGGAACCTGGAACACTTCTGATAGGAATGTAAAATAGTGCATCCACTATGGAAAACAGTATAGAGATTCCTCAAATACTTAAAAATAGAACTGCCATAGGATCTAGCCATCCCAGTTCTGGGTATATATACAAAACAATTGAAATCAGGATCAAAACAATTGAAATCAGGATCTTAAGGACAAATCTGCACTCTCCCGGTCATTGCAGAATTATTCACAACAGCCAAAACATGGGAACAACCTAAGTGTCCATTAACAATTAAGTGGATAAAGAAAATGTGAGATACACACACACACACACACACACACAATGAAATAATTATCCAGCCATAAAATAAAGGAAATCCTGTCATATGCTACAACATAAATGAAACTTGACAATATTATGCTAAGTGAAATAAGTTGGTACCAGAAGGCCAAATACTGTATGATTCCACTTACATAAGATATTTGAAGTAATCAAACTCATCGAAGTATAAAGTAGATTGCTGCTGGCCAGGGGCTAAGGGGAAAGGGAAATGGCGAGTTGTTGTTCAATGAATATACAATTCCATTCATGCAAAATGAAAAGTTCTAGAAATCTGCTATACAGCATTATGCTTACTGTTAACAATGCTGTACTATATGCTTAATACTTTCTTAAGAGGGTAAATCTCATGTTCTACATTATCACAATAACAAATTTTTTAAAGACAACCATGTTAAGCAAAGCTGAGGTCTCTGCAAACCTACTGTTTCATTGCTTAGGGAAATCAGTATTTTTGTAACAAGAGGCATTCTCTTCCAGCTACTAATGGACTAGAGGTGTAAAGAGAGATCACATTCAAGTCTCTAGAAAAGGTAGAATGGAAAAAGGGATAGACAGAGAGAGAGAGATGGAGATTTTGTTTCCATCAAATACCTAATAGAATAGCAAGAAAAATCACCAGGGTATATCAGGAAGCATTTGTGGCTGGATGTCCAATAACTTAATAATTTACTATTTTACTTTATATGGCAATCAATGAAATATGCATAAGCAAGTAAAAACATCTTTGCCAAGCATATCTTTAAATACATTTAAAATACATAAATACATGATCCTGTTCGAGGTAGTCTAAGAAGACACTTTTGAGTGACAAGAGAGAATAAAGTGAAGATCCCTGGCATCATGTAATTTAAAACAATCATCAATAGAAGAAAATTTAAGAGAAAATGGTGAGATTATCTTTAAATGGTGATACCCTCAAAAAAAAAATCACAAAATCAAACTCTAAACTAATCTTATAGTCCAATGGTAATGATCATTTTTTGGTGTTATCTGGATTACCGTTATCTGGATTTCCCTCAATGTGGTATTTCAAATGTATTTCTACCACCATTCCTGACAGAGCAGTAGCTGAAAAACATCTCCACTACTGCTCGCTGTGCCGGCCTTCCTTTGTTGAATAAATGGCTTAATAAAAATGTTTAGAGTAGGAAACTGTTCATGTTGAAAATGTGAAATGTCTTCTTTAATGGACAATTAAGCATTACCACATCTACGTGAAGTGCATACCTTTTTTTTAATGTAAACTTTTAAGCAAGATTTAAACCAGCCTTGCGGATATAATTCAAAATAGAAGGTGGGAAGAGGAAAGAATGCACAATCTTAGTTTCTTTGGCTTAATAGGAAATCTTTGTCCCTGTATCTATAGAACAATAATTAGTCTTTAGAGTGATACAGACCCTGGTGCAATTAATGTCATTTTGTAAATTTTATTACTATATTTTTTATTCCCTATCTAGGCCTCCCTTTGAGTTACCAATCAATGATGGGTGGGATTTTTGTCTATCTACTGAGTTATTTGTTAAATCAGCCCCATTATGAAGACATGAGAGAGTGGAAAGGATGGCACCTTTGTTAAAGTAGCTAGGAACTAAAGTGATATGAAATACAAAAGGTCAAGAAGAAATTTTCCCAATTAAGAGTGGGCCAAAAAAACCAAACACAATTTTTAAACCAACTGTGCTTTGAGATACGTTATTTTTAATTTATATGGAAAATGGACCTCAAAAAGGGCCCGCATATTTTTTTAAGATCCAAAGGAGATTTTGTTGTTTTTCTTTTTTTTTTTTTTTTTTTTTTTTTTTTAGGGTCACGTGTGCGGCATATGGAAGTTCCCAGGCTAGGGGTCGAATCAGAGCTGCTGCAGCCGCCAGCCTACACCACAGCCACAGCAATGGTGGCAGGATCTGAGCTGAGCTGTGTCTGCAACCATCACCGTGACTCATGGCAGCGCTGGATACTTAACCCACTGAGTGAAGCCAGGGATCGAACCCACATCATCATGGATACTAGGTGGATTACTGCTAAGCAGGAACTCCTTGTTGTTTTTCTACAACAGCAAATCTCATTTGTGCTGGACAACAGATGTTGGAGGGTCCTCCTTCCCAGTCTGAGCTTCCTGGACCAGAGTCCCTCTAAGTCTCCTTTTTACGCTAATATGCTCCTCAGATTGTGTATAAAACGTTTAGCCCATATTGAGTTTTATGAATTCCTAGTATCCTTTTTCCTTTGCCTAGCATCTCTGATTTCCACCTAGGATTTTCTCTTAACCCAGATGCTGTTCCTGGGTCCCAGACACTGTTTCTCAATTTCATAGACTATTAATGATTCCTCTTCAACCCTAAAACCTAGCTGTCTGACCAAATGACATTTACCTATATTCCCTGCCTTATTTAAAGTCATCTAGGAAATGGCATTATTTTGCTTTTTTTAATGGCTGAGTAGTATTCCATTGTGTCTATATGCCACATCTTCCTAATCCAATCATCTGTCGATAAACATTTAGGTTGTTTCCACGTCTTGGCTATTGTAAATAGTGATGCAATGAACAGCGCAAATGAACCTTTCCACAGAAAAGAAAATCATGGACTTGGAGAATAGACTTGTGGTTGCCAAGGAGGAGAGGAGGGAGCAGGATGGATTGGGAACTTGGGGTTAATAGATGCAGACTATTGCCTTTGGAATGGATAAGCAATGAGATCCTGCTGTGTAGCACTGGGAACTGTATCTAGTCACTTATGATGGAGCATGATAATGTGAGAAAAAAGAATCTACACATGTATGTGTAACTGGATCACCATGCTCTACAGCAGAAAATTGACACAACACTGTAAACCAGCTATAATGAAAAAAAATAAAAATTACATAAAAAAATTAAAAAATTGAAAAAATGGTCATCTAAGAGTTCCCATCGTGGTACAATGGAAATGAATCCAACTAGGAACCATGAGGTTGCAGGTTCAATCCCTGGCCTCGATCAGTGGGTTAAGGATCTGGTGTTGGTTGCTGTGAGCTGTGGTGTAGGTCGCAGAGGCAGCTCGGATCCTGCATTGCTGTGGCATAGGCTGGCAGTTATAGCTCTGATTCGACCCCAGGCTGGGAACCTCCATATGCCATGGGTGCGGCCCTAAAAAGCAAAATAAATAAATAAAGTCATCCACTGGCCCAGCTGGATTATTATTGACCTGGTTCCTTCACCAATGAGTACAGGATGTCTATACCTCTCCTTCCTTGTTGCAAGAGTGAAATACATACATACCATCAGCTAACCAAACCTATGACATTTAACTTTAATGTTAAAGTGGCAGTTCCAGTTTAACAGGAACTAGAAGCCAGGAAACTAAGCAAAAGTACATTGGATCATATATAGTTAGAACCTATAAAATGTAATATCTAATCTTTAATTTTTCAAATTATAAACCCTGCATGTTTGCACTGAATATGAGTGGTACATTGCTATAATAAAAAGCTAAGGATTTATCTGTAAAATTATATAAGATAGAAGGAAAAATTCCCAAGTTGATGACAGAATTCTGAATACTGAGTTGAAAATTCATGATATAACTATTAGGTTTCTACGTAGAATAATCACCAAAGACCCTGCAAAATGACACCTATATTTACACCAATGATACTCAGCGGTAACACAACAAACTAAGAGCTCTCTATTTTCTCTACTCAAATTTCGCTTTCTAGATATTCCAGGTTTCTCAATTACAGTGATGGTGAATAATGGGGAAAATCAGTAACCAGAGCAGATGCTACATAATTGGACTAGGTAACTTCCCATACTGTGTGGTTTGAGGACTACTTTTAGGTCTTATCGCCTTCACCCTTACCAGAAATACAGCATTATTCCATTCGGTATATAGTAACATCAGAAGAATTATTTCTGAAGAATCACGGTTACAATGGCTTCACATTACCTAGGCATTTCCAGTAAACTTTCTCACATTCACATTTTTAGATTGGAAAATCAGCACTCAAAATGAACCAGGTTTAGGGTCTGAGGTGATAAGATAGTTCCTATCTAAGTCAAATTACATCGGATGTGCAACAGTACAGTGACATACTCCACTCTCAGTGACTGGACAGCATGGAACCCCAGAAAACACACTAACAATAAAACAGAAGTCTAGGCAAAGCACTTCCGAAGAGTAAACTAAATTTACCCTAGTGTGGGATCAAAGACAGAAAATGTCATTGTATCATATATTACTTTAGTTTTGAGCTACTAAATAATTCAGGCACCGTATCGTTTCAGGAATGAAGTGAGAAATAATTTTAAAACCTACTAAATAAATACCATGCCAAGTGCTTATTTGGCTCACTCCCTTACCTTGTTCCTGTCTTTGCTCAAA
The DNA here is from genome assembly GCF_054392235.1 of Sus scrofa. Lineage (NCBI taxonomy): Eukaryota > Metazoa > Chordata > Mammalia > Artiodactyla > Suidae > Sus > Sus scrofa. The sequence goes on along the minus strand of NC_139401.1, from coordinate 88,830,211 downwards.
TATCACACCAAGGCCCATCCTGATCATCCTATTTCAAATTTTAAACCCATCCCTAGTACTCTCTACTCTGCTCTATTTCAGTTCTTTTTACCATAGCATTTATACCTGGGATTTTATATCTGTATATGTGTGTATATATATGTATGTGTTTGTATATGAGCGTATATACACATGTCCGTATTTCTTTGCCCTCACTATAATGTAGTCATATGCTGCTACCACAATGCCTGGATCATAGTAGACACTCAAATATGCATTATATACCTATGTTAGACTTTAATAGGTTGCCAGGAAATTCACTTAAGTATCCTACATCCTGGCAGTATGTTAGGGATATTAAAGAATTTCAGTGACTCTCCCCATTCCCTATAAGATTAAGGGCTTCCACATTTGGAAATGACACTCTGATGAATTACATGCTTTTCTCAAAAGTTTTAAACTAACTCCATTTAGATTCAGAGAATATTAGTGCTTCACTGGAAAGAGATGCTTTTTCTTACCACCCAGAAGCAATTCCTTTTCCAAGATGACAGTTATCACTTATTTATGCTGAATAAATTATTTTTAAATTTTAGCATATATTTATAACTTTATTTTTGGAACACTAGGAAGAACTGAACTATGACCATTATTCAATTAGAATGATCTAGCACTACTCTTTACTATTTTCCAAAATTACCTTGCCTAACTATCCCAAACCACAGCTGTAAAATGAATTATATTTGGTGAACAAATATTAAAATTAATAATATTTCATATTACTTTGAATACAGCTATAATTTCCTTTTCTAATACAACTTTTATAAAATGTGCCATTCCTTCCCTTTTGTTTCATTTAACCAACAAGAAAAATTACTTTACTCCTCGCTACTTATCAAAAGTTAATAAAACAATCCTACCTACTCTATTTGCTAAATGGGGAAAAGGGGAAGTTAGGACTTTGGGGGGAGAGAGAGAAGAGAGAATAAATGTGAACATTATGAGTTCCCTTCCGATATTTAAATTTGAGGAGGTGAAATAATAATACTGTCTAGGTATCTGGAAATATAAGACCAGAGGCAGGCGAAAAGTCTGGATCAAAGATATAAATTTAAGAACATACACATAAGGATGATAATATGAACTTATCACGGCAGGCAAATTTCAGCAGGAGAAAAAAAAAAAGCCTTGAACAAAACCTCAGGAACTAGGCAAAATTATTGGGGCAGAAAGATGGGAAGCTAGGAAATAGAAGCAGGGTATAGACAGGTAGAATGCACTGGCAGTTCAAGAAAGAAAGGGTAGAAGTTGATACCAAATGCCAAAAAAGAATTTCAAGAAGATGACATTTAAGAAAAGGACTTTAGATTTAGACTTTAATATAAAGGTCACAGGTAATCTTGGAAGAGGCTATTAACAGAGTACATGCACAGAAATTATGCTGTCTAGCATTGAAGTGTTCTCTTCTGCTCTGTGTGGCTGCTCTAAAGCTACCATTAGACATTTGTTGAGAATAAAAGTCAGTTCAATACATAATTTACATAATGTATGCTGTGGACCTCCTTTAACACATTAGGGTTAAGGAAAATAACAATTGGTTTGACAAGAGGCTACTATATTACATCAAATTTTCTATATGGAGTTGTCTGACTAAATAATTGATATATGGGGTCACTAATGTTTTAATTTTTAATGGAGGTATCATTATGTAATATGTATAAGTTAATAAAGAAAAGATCTTTTAAAAATACTGACAATAACAACTCAGGATGTGTGTAATACAGGTGGGGTGTAAATTAATCCAACACTTCGGAAAACCACTTGACATTACTATTGAATTTAAACCTAGGTATGTAACCTTTGAGGCAATTCTCTATACTAAATAGAAATGCATGCACAGGTACACAAAACACATGTACAACAGTATTCATAGCCAAAACACAAAGGTCTGTCAATATCTGAATGGGTGAGTTAATTTTGATACATTTTTATAATGGAATACTATAGAGCAGGGCTTGGCAAACTATGACCTATGGGCTCAGATCTTCAGCCTGTTTTCATAAATAAAGTTTTATTTGAATACAACCACATCCATTTATGGCTATCTTTGTATTACAATAGTCAAACGGAGCAGCTGTGACAGGACAGTATGATGCACAAACTCAAAAATATTTAATATTAGAGTTACCGCTGTGGCACAACGGGATCGACAGTGTCTCTGCAGCGGCAGGGATATGCATTCAATCCCCGACCCAGTGCAGTGGGTTAAGCATCTCGTGTTGCCACAGCTGTGAAGTAGACTGTAACTCTGGCTTGGATTTGATCCCTGGCCTGGGAATTCCATATGCTGCAGGGCAGCAAAAAAAACGTTATTGCCTTGCCCTTTACAGACAATGTTTGCCTACCTGGGCTACAGAACAAAAAAATGGCAAATTGCAGTTACACTCAAGACTCTGAACGACTCTCACAAACAAGAGGTTGAGTGAAAGAAGCCAGATATAGAAAAGGAGACACTCTATGATTCATGTCATATAAAGTTCAAAAAATAGGCAATACTAAATATAGTTCTTCCAGTTAAATTTGAAGAGGAAGAAGGCAATGGGAATTAAGAAGAATGAGGTGTTGGTTATGTGCGTGAATCGATCTTGAGATTATTCATTGAACTATATGCTTATGATTTGTGCACTTTTATATGTAGTGCTTCAATAATTTTTTTAAATATGGAGAAGGATTATATACCAAACTATTAATAGCCGTTATCCACAGAGAGTATAGGAGGGGAAGAATGAAGAGATTATTTTTAATAAATCTATATCCATGTTTTTTAACTTTTTAAATAAACCTATTATCTTAGAACTCTGAAAAAAGTTATAAAATGATATACATTATTATATATCTTTATCATGATATGATTATATTTTTATTCACAGGACTTAATACTTTGTAGGCACTCAAGTGACAACAGAAGGTTAGAAACTAAATGTTTAAATCACTCAGTGTCTCTAAATTCTGTGGCCCCACAATAGAAAATACATTTTATACCTGTTATATTCTGTGTTTTATCTAAAAGTTTCATAATCTTATGAAACCTTCTCATATGTTTTTAAGACACGATCTTAATTACCTTTGTCAGATTATATTTGTTATACATCCCCTATCTTTAGTAATACTGTGCATTAACATCATGGTCTTAACCATCCCCTTAAGCTAACTCTCCTCCTTTTCAAAGAGATAAAAGACTTTAGGAATTGAAAGTGACATTGAAAAAATGGTGCTGGCATCTACCAATTGTTGCTTAAAGTAAAGATTTAAGAAAGAAATATCTCTGCATGATTTAATGATTGCTTGCTATAGCAAAGTTCTTTTGTCTGGTCTCTAATACAGCTCCCTAGAGTGTCATGTTCAATATGCAACAAAACAATGATGTAGAGGTTTTGACAAAGAGCCCATCTCCCTATTGAGGTGGCATTACAGGATAATAGCTGCCTGAGCTATATAATTCAATGAACTATATTTTAGTATTAAAATATCTGTTAATCAGCTTTTAAAGCCACAATGTTCAAAACTCAGAACAATATGTAAAACATTCCTTTACCAAAGGGAATGACTAATCTTCTGTACAGCTTTGATAAGTTACAAAAAATAGGTTTATCTCAGAAGACTGGTTATGATTAATATGCAGTTCGTAAAGCTCCTTAGCACTGTATGGTCTCTCTCTAACTAAATCTAATAAAGATAGGTCACGCATTTTTCATATTCCTTTTTCACCCATGACAGATCTCTAATAGGATTTATATGCATTTGATATTAATTGTATCGAAGACTGCACCAATTGCAATAATCCTTCATTTCTTTGCCTTTTTAAAGCTATACATAAATTACGAAGTTTCCATTTTTGTTTGACTGCAGCTCTCACTGACAATCAAACCATGTTAATGATAGAGAGGTAGAGAAAGATTAAGAACAACCTCACCTAGTTCAGTGAAATACCAAATGATACCAAAGATTATAAACCTAGGTTTCAGAGCTGTTTTCGCTCTCCTCTCCCTTGTGTCAGAAGAGCTCAAGTATATAACATCAGTGAAAACCTTGTACTCCAAATTGGAGAGGAAAGGACATGCTTTTAATAACCATCTCACAGAGGGGTGCTGGCAGTAACCCATCGTTTTGATGAAGTATTGCTTTTCTAGCCATCTACAGAGACAACACAGGAAATGTAAAAATGAGATAGTGCTACCTAGAATGAAAAAGCGAGTGTCCTGGGGGCTCAATCTAAAATAGTCCTTAATTTTAGCTCTGAACTCAAAAGAGGCTTCACTTATATCTGGGGAAAAAGAAATGTATCTTGTGAGACTATTCAAATTGTAATTGCAGTTAAGAGAAGTGGACAATTATATTTTCATATTCTATATTCTGCACTATGACATAAATAGTGAAAAATTTCATCTGCAAAAGAACATACCAAGGGATTTGAGAAACTAATAAAATGTTGCTTTACATTCTATCAAAACACTTGGCTATTAGTGGGTAAAATCCAATGGAAAAAAAGTAGGTCACAATTTTAATGATTTTCTTTAGCTGAAACAGACGACATACAAATTCAGCATTTAAATGTCTCTCATACACACAGAAATTATTAAAAAAAAAAACCCGCAAGAAAGTCTGTATGACAAATTAAAGTTACAGAATTACCTCATGGATTATATATATAACTTTTGCCTTTGCATTAAGAAAGGTTACTTTTTAAATGCGATACTCATGAAAAAAACATGAACACAAATTCAAAAGTCAATTAACTAAAGAAAGGCAACCAAACACATCTCATCCATCTATAAAAGCTATATTTGGGAATCTTTCTGCCTCTGGTCATAAAGGAGTAAGTGATATTAGACTAGTCCTCCATCTGTAAACAACTAGAAAACTAGACAAAATATATGAAACAACTGTTTTCAGACCTTGGACAACATGCAGCACAAGCCTGTGATCCCTGAGAGAAAGGAAACACACAAAGTGAGCCCTGTACTCATCCCAGCTTTGTGTGTGGAGGCACCTTCCATATTGTAGTTCAGGAAGGGGGAAATTATGCAGAGTACTGGAGTCTCACAGAGCTAAAGAGAGAAAGAGAGAAAGATGTAAGATCAGGGAGGCTGAGGCAGCTTAGATTTATCAGGTACAGTATCAGAGAAGAGAAATCCCCACAGAAAAATTGTTCCAGACATCCACAATGGAGTCCCCTTGAGTTTTTGGCTGAATACCAATCTACACAAAGGTAGGGCAGACTTGATGAGGATGGGCACAGAATACTACTAGAGAAAGAATGTCCACCAGAAAAGAATAAACTTAACTTCTACTGCAGATCACACAGGACTAGGAGACATTTTGATCAACCAGAGTGGGGAGACTTCACTGAACATTCAGAGATCCAAAAAAGGCCACACTTTAGGAGTAGGATTAAACTAGCCCTATAGGAAATGCTACTTTAGATTCACACAAAGTTTAAAAATAAGTCTTGAAATGATCAGGATGATCTACATATAAATTAATGGCCAGAACAAAGCCTAACACTCTACAATATTCAACAATGTCATATTCTATCTAAAATTCAGTCAAAAATTACCAGATAATCAAAGAAGCAGGGAAATATGATTCATAAACATGAGGAAAAATCACTCAATAGAAATAAATGCAGAAGTGACAGGAGTTCCCGTCGTGGCGCAGTGGTTAACGAATCCGGCTAGGAACCATGAGGTTGCGGGTTCGGTCCCTGCCCTTGCTCAGTGGGTTAACGATCCGGCGTTGCCTGCCGTGAGCTGTGGTGTAGGTTGCAGACGCGGCTCGGATCCCGCGTTGCTGTGGCTCTGGCGTAGGCTGGTGGCTACAGCTCCGATTCAACCCCTAGCCTGGGAACCTCCATATGCCGTGGGAGCGGCCCAAGAAATAGCAACAACAACAACAACGACAAAAGACAAAAAGACAGAAAAAAAAAAAAAAAAAAGAAGTGACAGAGATGGTGGAAATAGCACGCAAAGATTTTAAAAACATATTATTAGTACATCCAAGATTTAAAGAAAACATGAACACAATGAGAAGAGAAATGTAACTACAAAAAAGAACCAAAAAAGACTCCAGAGCTGAAAGCTGTAATAAATGAAAATTTCACTGTATGGACTAATAGCAGATTAGACACTGAAATAAAAAAGACGAGTGAAGGAGTTCCCATTGCGGCTCAACAGTAACAAACCTGACTACTATCTGTGAGGACATGAGTTCAAGCCCTAGCCTGGATCAGTGGGTTAAGGATCTGACATTGCTGTGAGTTGTGGTATAGGTAGCAGACACAGCTTGGATCCCACGTTGTTGTGGCTGTGGCATAGGCTGGCAGCTGCAGCTCTGATTAGACCCCTAGCATGGGAACTTACATATGCTGCAAGTACAGCCCTAAAAGACAAAACAAAACAAAACAAAAAGGTGTAAAATAGAAATAATGGCAATAATAACTACCAATCTGAAGCACAGAAAGAAAAAAAAAATGGATGGCTAAAAAAATTATCACAGAGTTTCAATGACACATGGGACAATATGTGATGTAATATACAAGAAATTTCCAAAATGGTTAAGGGATCCTTCTGTATAGCAGAGTACTCTACCCAGTATTCTGTGATAATCTATGTGGGAAAAGAATCAGAGAAAATGAATATGCATATATGTACGACTGAGTCACTTTGTTGTACAGTAGAACTTATCACAGCCCTGTAAATTAACTATACTTCGGAGTTCCCGTCGTGGCGCAGTGGTTAACGAATCCGACTAGGAACCATGAGGTTGCGGGTTCGGTCCCTGCCCTTGCTCAGTGGGTTAACGATCCGGCGTTGCCATGAGCTGTGGTGTAGGTTGCAGACTCGGCTCAGATCCTGCGTTGCTGTGGCTCTGGCGTAGGCCGGTGGCTACAGCTCCGATTAGACCCCTAGCCTGGGAACCTCCATATGCCGCGGGAGCGGCCCAAGAAATAGCAAAAAGACCAAAAAAAAAAAACTATACTTCAATAAAACTTAAAAAAAATAAAGCTGCTGTGAACACTTATGTTTAAAAAAAGAAAAGTCAAAAGAAATATTTGAATAAGATAGCCCACAATTTTCCAAGCTTGATGAAAAATATCAATGTTCAAATGTAAGAATATCAAAGAACCCAAAACAAAATAAATACAAACCCAAGGTATATTATAATAATATTGTTGAAAACCAATGATAAAGAAAAAATTTTAATAGTAGCCAGAGGAAAAAACATGTTACATAGAGGGGATCAGAGTTTAAAATGATTGCTGACTTCTCATCAGAAACAGTACAGGCCATAAGAGAATAGAAGACATATTTAAAGCAATAAAACAAATGGCAGGGGGTGGAGAGAGTGAGGGGGGGGAAGGGGAGGTCAATCTATCATCTTAGAATTCTGTATCTCATGAAAATACTAGTTATCATGAAGATACTAATAGATAAATATAATCTTAAAGAATCCAATTGAAGAGAACTTACACTACAAGAAATGTTTAAAGGAAGTGTTTTAAGTGAAAGTAAATCAATGCCAGAAACTCAGATCTACATAAAGTAATGAAGAGTACCAGAATTGTGTGAAATAAAAAGATGAAAACAGATAAGACATTGTTTCTAGTTTGTTCTCCTTAAAATGTAATTGATTATTTAAAGAAAAAATAATACAATGTATGGTCAGACCTATAACATATGCAGAATAAAATATATGAAAATAATAACAAAAAAGATGAGAGGGAAGAATGTGAGTATGCTACTGTAAAGGTCTTATACAGAAATTACAGGGAGTTCCTGTCATGGCTCAGTGGTTAACGAAACCAACTAGGATCCATGAGGACACAGGTTCGATCCCTGGCCTTGCTCAATGGGTTAAGGATCTGGTGTTGCTGTGAGCTGTGGTGCATATTACAGATCTGGCTCGGATCCTGCACTGCTGTAGCTGTGGTGTAGGCTTGCAGCTGTAGCTCTGATTCAACCCCTAGACTGGGAACTTCCATATGCCACAGGTGTGGCCCTAAAAAGACAAAAGACCAAAAAAAAAAAAAAAAAAAAGAAAGAAAGAAAGAAAGAAAGAAATTACATAGTATTTAAAGCTAGATTGTCATAGGTTAAAGATTCATGGTGTAAACCCTATAGCAGCTATTGAAAATTAAAATAAAGAGATGTATCTAATAAGCCAATTGGTGAGATAGAATGGAATATTAAAAAAATACTTAATCTAAAAAAAAGCAGGAAAAGAAATCAAAGGAACAAAGGAAAGGTGAAACAGATAGAAAACAAGATTGACTAGAAACATAGTTACATTAATAATTGTATTAAATGTAAATGGATTAACCATACAAATTAATAGGCAGAGATTTCTAGACAGCATTAAAAATACATGTGCCCAAATTCATGCTTTCTACCAGAAACTCACTTTAGATATAAAGATACAGATTGGTTAAATATAAAATGATAGAAAATGATGCATCATGCAAACAGTAATCATAAGAAAGCTGGAATAGCTAAATATCACACAAAAGTATACTTTAGGACAAGGAATATTACCACAGATAAAGGAGGACATTCCATTATTATGAAATGGTCAATTAATAGGGAAGACAATCCTAAATGTGTATATAATCAATAACAGTTTCAAAACATATGAAGCAAAAACTGACAGAACTCAAGAAGAAATAGACAAATCCATAATTAGAGTTGGTGATTTTAACACACCTCTTTCAGTAACTGATAAAAAATGAGTAAATAGAAAATCATTAAGAATATAAAAGATGGAGACATCACTATTAACTGACTTGATCTAAATAATGTCTATAAAATAGTTTAAACCAACTGCAGAATATATCTTTTTTTCCAAGTGCACTGGAAACATTCAATAAAACAGACTATATGTCAAGCCATAAAACTAGCCTTAATAAATTTAAAAGTAATACAATAAAGCCATAATCGCTCAAGATTTTCAATTTTTGGGTGGTAATGAAATAAACTGCCACCTCTCAGGAACCACTAAAAGACCAGAACAAACCGTGGAAGTCAGGGTTCATTTCAGTACAAGTACTGCTGCTCTAAACCTTTGTTGAAATGGTAGGTTGAATGGTGGCCCCCCCCCAAAAGATATATCCATATTCTTACCCTGAGAACCTGTAAATGTGACCTTATTTGGGAAAAAAAAGTGTTCTTATAAATATAATTAAGTTAAGGATCTTAAGATGAGATCATTCTGGATTATCCAGATGGGTACTCAATTCAATGAAAAGTGTGCTTATAAAAGACACACAGAGAAGAGTCATACCAGGAAAAGAAGACAATGTGAAGCCAGAAGGAGAGACTAGAGTAATGCAGCGACAAGCCAAAGGATATCTGGAGCTATCTAATGCACAAGAGGCAAGGAAGACGTCTCCCTTAGAGCTTTCATAGGGAGTGCAGCCCTGCCAACACCTTGATTTCAGATACCTGGCCTCCAGAACTGTGATACAGTTAAGTTTCTGTTGTTTTAAGCCATCAAAGTTGTGGTAATTTATTATGGCAGTCTTAAGAAACTAGCAATCACATAGGTAAGAGTTTCTCCAGAGTCTATATATTAGAGATTTGTTATGAAATAGGATATACTAATCTTCAACTTGAAATGATGCAACCAATTTACTCTCCAATATGACTGTACCTATTTACAATTCCTATGAACAAAAAAGTTTCCAGTACCTGGTACTACCAGACTATTGGAGGAGAAGCAATTTAATGAGTGAGAAATGGCATTTGGTTATTTCAATGTTCCAAGTGGAGTTGAACTGGTTTGGGCAACTGGACCACTTGATTTCTAAGGTCCCTGCCAACTCAACAAATCTATTTCCATGATTTTTTCATTTACCCATTCAATACAACTTTATTCAATACCTATTTGTGTCAGCCAGGCACTTTGATCAGCACTAAGGACACACATATGAACAACATATCGTCTCTGTCCTTCTACCTCAATGGCTGTTTTACCTCCCAGCTTTCTTCTACTCTATATTCTTATGACAGGGACTTTGGCATTAGACGTGAATTTGACTCCTGATTCTATTCCACAAATTATGTGACTTTAGGCAAATTACTTTACCACTCTAAGCTTCCTTTTCTTCATCTCTTAAGAGAACAAGAATTCCATCTACCTCACAGAACTGTGAGGATTAGAGATAAAGGTAAATACCCACTGCATAATAAGTACTCGATATTAAAGTTCTTTTCTAACTTCCCTTAAAAAAAATGGAACACAGAAGATATGAGCGAGGGTTGGCAATTAACTAATAATTATCAAGTGTTCCCTTATCCAGAAATTCCACTTCTTGTATTCTAAAAACAAAAAATTAAAGTCTTCAAGGTTATGTAAATAAGGATGCTCATTTTAGAATTATAATGGCTAAAAACTGAAAATAAACCCAATGTCTTTTAATGGTGAAATGGCATGAGATATGTTTCCAAAGAAGGGAGGGACTTTCACTCTACTCTCTGGAAGGGAATAGTAATAGGAAGAAGACTTATAATCCTCCTGTCCAAGCCCTCACTTTCTTCTTTCCCTGGAAGGACAGATGTATCTAATTAAACAATCGCTAGGTCTCTGTCACTCATTAAGTTTCCATTCTCCATGGGCAGAGTTATTCTGTTAAAGTTCATTGCTCATGCACTGACCCATGCCTTATTTCTTTCTTCTCTTCACTTGCATCTACATGCCCTCTCTAACTCTGTTTCCACCTCTGCTTTATCTCCCCCAGATAAGCCCAATAGGATCTCCCTCCACCCCCAAATAGTCTGTTGTTTTTTGGAGGATGGGGGAAATAAAGCAGAGGTGGAAGCAGAAGTGGAAACACCAACATAAAAGAATACTATGGAGCCATTAAAAATTATTTAGCTTTCTATATTTTGACATGGAAAGATAATCATACTATCTTCTTGAGTAAAACTAAAAAACAAACACAAAAAACAAACACTAACTGCTTTTCTCAAGATGGTGAAATTAAGATGCATTTAGGGAGAGGGAGGGGAGTCTGTTTTCTTAACTTTTCTATAAGATAGTTATACAATTTGCATAAAATTATTGTTTTCTTAAGTATGGAAATAGAATGCGAAGAAAATAAGAACAAAAGTTCCTAATAGGGAGCAAAATCAAAATAGATAATGAGTAGATAAAAATAGATATTCTTTCATCATTCTCCAGTGGTTATAATAAGATTCTAGGAGTTCCCATCATGGCTCAGTGGTTAACGAACCCGACTAGTATCCGTGAGGACACAGGTTCAATCCATGGCCTTGCTCAGTGTATTAAGGATCCAGCATTGCCGTGAGCTATGGTACAGGTCGCAGAGGCAGCTCGGATCTCACATTGCTATGGCTGTGGTTTAGGCCGGCAGCTGTAGCTCTGAGTCAACCCCTGGCATGGGAACCCCCATGTGCCGCAGGTGCAGCCCTAAAAAGACAAAAAAAGAAAAAAAGATTCTATAACAAGTTTCCAAGTATGTTTTCCTCAAACAAAAGTTGTAATACGGTAGAACCTATATTGCAATATCCCAAAATAATGGAGCTTTTAATATCTTCAAGTCCTACTGATCCTGAAATTATCACTCTATGTAGTAAAATCATGAAATAGCAAAATTAGTCCTCATAACAGGTAGTGTACCCTGTAACAGCATCATTAGAAAGAGATTCTACTGCAGCTTCATTATGTTTATTCATTGACAAGTATACTTTTTTTCCAAACATTCCAAACTCATTACTAATAATCTAACTAACACCTCCTTGGAGCTTATTTTAAAGTAACTTTCATTTCCAAATGTAATGATATTCAAATAAGAAACAGTACCGGGCCTACACAAACAAACCTATTTTAAAATATCCAAAATTTAAATAAATTAACATTGAAATGAACAAACCAACTCTAAGTCTCCAAAGTTACATTAAATTTATATACTCTTGAAATTATGCTTTTATAGCAACTGAAGTGTTAAACTAACTGCAGCATACACAATTTTGTATATATCACAGGATTCAAGTTGACAAGAATATTCAATCTAATCTGATAGAAAAAAAGTATTCCCCAACCCTATCTGTGTTATACAAGAAGTCCTGATTTACAAGTTGGTTGTATTCTAAAGATGGTTTGCAAATCAGCTAGAAAAAATGCTGGGACAGATTTAATAAGAAAAACAAGTTTAAATAAAATGCTCAAGTGCCAAGGCTATCCTGAAAAACACAATTAACCCATTAAAATAATGTGCTACTTTAGTAATAGAAGTTCTAAGCCCTGGAATGGAGTCAAGAAGCCCTGAAAAAGAATGGATATGTGTATATGTATAACTGAATCATTTTGTTGTATAGCAGAAATTGTCACAAATCAACTATATTTCAATAAAACTATAAAAATAAAAAAAAAAGAGGAAGCCCTGAAAACTGAGTTGTTCATTGGGGAGCTTTGGTGGCAGCATAAGCCCAAAAGCAGCAAAGGAGAGTTCCAGCATTATGAGGTCCAATCACCCATGTTCAGAAGGATAAGCGAATTGTCTGTAAAATGAACAATCAAGGACTACTCATAAGAAAGTACAATACAGGAAGAGTAACTGTACAAAACCACACAGAGGCTACCAAATATCATGAAACAAAGCATTCTTTCACAGCTTTGACCTTAAAAATAAGGGCTGCTAGGTCTGCATTTCATTTACCATAAGTAAAGTACCCTCCTAAAAACTCCTAGAAGAATAGGGAGCCATTTTCCATTCACTACATATTCTTACACCCATAATTATCCCTGTTGCTCAATAATAACTGGGGAAAACTTGCTGGATATTGCGTCATGGTGCCCAGGGAGCACATTCAGATAAGAAGCAACACAGCATAACAGTTATAAGATCAGAGTTTAGCATCAGTCACAACTAATCTTGGGTGGGTTAGTTAATTTCTTTGAATTTCAGCCTTTTCCTGAATTGGAGATGAAAATAATGACTGCCCCACAGGGTTATAGAGGATTAAATGAAATCATCCATGAAAAACATTTATCACAGCAATTGGCACAAATTGTAAGTGGTCAGTAAATGTTACTAGACAGTTACCTAGCAGAGATGTTGGGACTGGGGTAGACCTTTATATAACAAACTGGCATAAGCCCTCTCCCCCCGTTGATAAGTAAAACAGCCAGCTTGCCAAAGAACTGCATACCTTAAGTCGGAAAAGTAGGAGCTTTTTTTCCTCCCCTTGAGATGGCACCAGGGTTTAACTATCTTTTATCCTATTTCTAGGCTTAACTGCCTTCACTCTCTCCAGAAAGTGTTACGACTTCTTTACCTCAGCAAGAACAGGAAACATCTTTGAAAAACAAAGTAGTTTGTCACCAACTGCTGTCTCTGGAAATCAATCTCAGAAATATTAATGTGAGGCAAGGGGGAAAACATGCAAAATGCATTCCAAATTTTACCAAATACTTCTGGAAACTTCCCTCTTGCACTTGGTGCAGTGCTTCTGTAGTTACACACGTAACCTTTTAAATTATATTAAGTATTGAATAAGTCACAGATATGTATTTGTCCCACGATCTTTTCATAAGAAGAGCTAAATATGAGTCATTCACCTGGCATAGTCAGTGAACTATGAATGTTGATCTATGAATGTGTGCTGTATGCGTACTTGAAAGACATCTCTTTGAGTATAACAACTAAAAGGGCGGGGGGGGGGGGGGAACTAATCGTTCCTGATGGAAACTTGCTGAAAATAATATTATGCCTAGATTGCACTGATGAAGAGTACATTGAATCTCCTCTTGATGACTCCTCATCAAGACCAATTTCTATTCCATACAATAAACAGAGATGCCCTCCAAAACCACTGAAGAGCACTGGGCTGCTTTTCTGTGAAATAACCAAAGACTACTATATTTTTATAGTTCCTCTTTCTGCTGTTAGCTGTCACATCTCACTGTCAATAGCACCTTTTTTTTTTTCTTTTCAAAACACAAGATTAACTAGGTGAGAGCCTGAGTTGACACCCACGATTCTCTAAGACACATAAGACTCTCCCCTCCCCCTTAATTGGCAGAAATTCAGGTCATACTCCAAATAGTTGAGATCAGCCAGAATACTGAGTTCCTGATCAGGCAACCTCTGTTGAATACAAAACTGTCATAATTGTATTCCAAAAAGCAGGAACGTAAAGCCCAACTGATAGAAACCTTTAAAACCAGAAAACATGTTGTCACAGCAAACTACATAAAGCAGTTATCAAAAGTGATTTTCTATCCATCGCCATGGAGATGCCGTCTATCAGGGATTCATCTAAACAGCCCAGAAATTAAGCTTTGAACATTTTAGGACATGTGATACTACAACAATATGCCCAGATTTTTGGGAATCTTCACTTTTTCCTTTGTTTTACTGCTTTCTTAGCTTTTGTCCTATGAATACCCCAACCCACCAACCATAATAAAGAAAACTAAAGATTCGGAATAGAAGCTGTTATAATATTATGGGGATTTATAATAACTGTCTGTAACCAGGAATCAACAGAGTCTATATCCTGGTTTACAATATTTGCAAGAGGACATTGACTATAAGCAACCGTACCTGCATAAGCTTTTTGGGTCTGTTGTGGAGCTAGGGAAGACAGGTGTGTTTGGCACATTCATAAAGCTCAAGAAAGGAATTTAAGGCGTTCCCATTGTGGTGCAGCGAAAACAAATCCGACTAGGAACCATGAGGTTGTGGGTTCGATCCCTGGCCTCACTCAGTGGGTTAAGGATCTAGTGTTGCCATGAGCTATGGTGTAGGTCGCAGATGTGGCTCAGATCTGGCATTGCTATGGCTCTGGCATAGGCCAGCAGCTGTAGCTCCCATTAGTCCCCTAGCCTGGGAACCTCCATATGCCATGAGTGCAGCCCTAAAAAGACAAAAGAAAAAAAAAATTAACAATAATGCAAATTGATGAACACACATTTAAAAACGCCAAGGTATTTGAGGTACCCCTAGTAAAGAAAAGAAACCTTAATCTCCCTAATGAATTAACCATGAGACTAGTTTGAAGCACTAAAAAAAAATGCAATCCAGCTTCCTTTTCCTCCCCAAAGTGATATTCATACAAATCCACAGTGTGCAGAAAAGCATTAATGTAGCAGGTCTAAGATTAAGGCTTGCTAGCAAGGTTTACCCTTGGCTGATGTCTGGGAACTTGGTTTTAGGGAGCATTCCTATTGCTCCTTAAATGATAAGGATGCTTGTGCCAGCTTGTACAAATAATGTGGATTATATACCGAGTGCCTGCTGTACTTTGGGGCATCTGAAATTTTGGTACCTGCTAAATATAGTGCCTACATGACAAGCCCCCCATAAAAACCTTGGGCACTGACTCCCTAATGGGCTTCCCTGGGCAGGAACATTGCAGATATACTGCTTCATTTTCACTGATGAGGGAAGAGAACACATGGGAGGGAGGAGAGAGAGAGAGAGATCATAAGGAAGCCTGCCCATGGATCCCTCCAGAATCCACCTGTAGTTCTCCCTCCCTTATGATGTGGTTGTGTATCCCCACTATGTCACTGTAGTAAATCTTAGCCATGAATAGAACTATATTCTGAGACCTGTGAGGCCTTCTAGCGTATCTCCAAATGTGAGAGTGGTCTTGGGAAGCTCTGACTATACATGTGGAACTGTTCTGAATGTGGGACAAAGGAGAATTTTAAAATGACTAATACCTGGGTCCCACCCTCAAGCTGCTTATCATCTAGTAGGAAAGTTGGGAGGGTGTGCTGGGAATAAACCAGTAAACCCTGATCATTCATTGAACATTTTAATGAGTATCTGTTCTATTTCTGGCAATGTCAGGTAATAGGCATAAAAGGAATATAAAAAACACAGCCTTTGTGTGAAGGACACAATAACAAACAATCCTCTTGGAAATAGCACTGCCTGAAATATTAGCAACAAAAAGATAGTAACTATTCCATCATGGACATTCCAATTTTCTGTGACCCATAATTTGACTTGCACAATTTATATGCTTCCTTGGGTAATACTAGGGGAGTTAGTCAATTTTCCTCAAAACATTCTGGAAAGGCAGGATTGTGGGCCCCTAAGTCTTGCCAGATACTTTAAATATATGTTGTCGATGCCTTCCTAAAGTTTACCAGCTATCAAGTATCAAGCACTATGCAAAATCTGCTTGAAATAGAAATATAAATACAGTCCCAACCTTCCAGGATCCCACAGCCTCCTGAAAGAGACAGAGAAATAAACAAATCATTAAAATTTCATGCTAAAGGTGTGAGAAGTTTGCAGGAAGTGATATGGTGGTGCTGAGGAAGAGCAAACTGGTTATCTCTACCATTACACGCCATTATTGTTGTTAGAAAACAAATGTGTGAAGAGGAGCTAACAATTTTCACACCTGAGTGGCAGAGTCTTAAAATTAACGATGAGTCTTACTACTAACTATACTTCAACACTGTTCTCAATTTTCTTTCAAGTTCTAAAATTAGAGAAACATTTTATCAAAATATAATTTTACCTGACAGAAAATTAAGTATAAAGATCTCTTATGGGTGATCCTTATTAACAATGGTATTGGTGAATAAATTACACCAGGCCCTGTGTAGGTAAGTCCTCACCAACAATTTCGTCTTGTTACCATTAGGAAAAGTTCCCAATGTTCAAAGCTATGTTTAGTTCTATTTGGTGTTACATCAAAAAGGAGTTTAAATTTTTAACCAATTTCCTCTAAGCCACAAAAAACAATTTTTATAAAGAGGAAATAAATCTTGAAATTACTTTTAATCATTTCATTAAATTTAAACCTCTTTACCTTAAAAAAATCACCAACTTTTTTTTCTTTATACAGAGTATTACAATCTCCTATCTTTGAAGACTTCAAAAATACATTAGTTCAAAATCCACTTCTTGGTTCCCACTGAGATTTAAATTACCTGAAACTAATAGCCTCACTGCAACAGTTCTATTCCATGGCTTGTAAGTTGAATTCACCAGCATGACATCTATGTTTTATATATGTAAATTCCACGGGTTTACTGTAAATTCATGACATCGACAACACTGGCTGAAAAAGATTGGTACTGCTACTGAAACAAATACACAAAATGAGACAGGAAGTAGCCATAATTTTTCCTACTTGCCTATTTTATTATGGTAATCATAGAAAAAATGGAGATAGTCTAGAGCACAAAAACTAAGATAGCAGCTGAAAGCAATGTAAACTATAAGAATAAGAAATATTTGCATATAAATCAAAGCAAGCAGTAAGGTTTACATCATGACACACAATGTAAAATTATTTTATTACAGAAGCTACTGCTTGCATACTACCTTCAATTATTATATTTTCTAAAATTTGGCACAGGCTATATTAAAAGAAAATTTACTGGCAATAGCATATACAGGGTTGACCAGAGTTATCCTTTACCTTTTCAGTTCTTTCTAACATTGCAATGAGTCTGGTCCGCAAAACAAAGCATTAAATTATTACTGAAATAAAAGGATGAGTGTTGTCATCACTGGAAGTCAGCATGAGGAGGTAGTTCAGTGTGAGGCTCTTTCAATGTTTTTTCCTATAACTGTTTCTTTCCTCTGTTAAATAGCTATGCAAGTAACATTGTCAATGCTCATCAAATTGGAATCAATAGTTTGTGTTTTTTTTTAACACAAACTGACCTAAATATATCTGTTATCTTTTCTGTAGTAGGAATTACATTTAGAATAACTGAACTGGGGAGTGGGCTCTCTATATCTGTGGGTTCCACATCTGCAGATTCAACCAACAGTCAATCCAAAATTATTTGCTGAAAAAAAAAAAAAAGAATGCCAGAAACTTCGAAAAAGCAAAACTTGAATATGCCACGCACCAGCAAATATTTACATAGCATTTACATCGTATTAGGTATTATAAGTAATCTAAAGATGATTTAAAGTACACAGGAGGTTGTGGGTAAATTACACCCAAATGTTATATGAATTTATATAAGGGACTTGAGCATCCTCTGCATTTTGGTATCCAAGACCAGGGTGGGGGGAGGGGTGCTGGTGCCTGAAACAAATCCCAGTGGACAGGAAGGGATAATGGTAATTGTTACCGGTCTTGATGTTCTCCTAAAACCTGCTTACAATTGCAGCTACTCACAACAGACAGGACTAATTCCAAGTTCTAATTACCTGAAGCCCCATTCTCCACAGTGCCTTAATTACTCCCTAGTAATCAGGTGAGCACTTACAGTAGGATACCAACTTATTCAGGGGTTATCAAGGGGCCGTTTAGTTCATTTCAACTATTGCACTAAATAACTTTTCTACTACGCAACGGTATAAAGTTTCACCCATGGTGACAGGGGATTTTTAGTACCTTTCTATGGAAAAGGGCCTACGGATACAATCATATTTTGGATTAACTCCCTTGGTTTCTTCAAACATAAACAGATTTCCTCAACCTTGTGAAATTTTGCTCACCTCCCTGCAAACCTCTATTCCTCAAGGACATCCTCCTCTGCTCTATTTGTGCCATTAGTTCCAGCTCATCCTTCCACTCACTCAACATGAACACTTCCCTGTATACACTCTTTGTCCCCCTACTCTTTCCTGTTCACTCTCTTCCCCTCAGGCAGGCTCAAATTTTCTAAGGTTTGGACCATGGCTCTGATATGAGGACTCACAAAGAAACAGCTCTTGCTCTCCCCCTACCTAATTTCTATTCAGCTTCTCCACAGCTTATCAGACATTTACACTTATATTTGACCATGTGTCCAAAATCATATCCATTTCACTCCCTTAGTAATGACAACACTCTCAGTGGCTAACATTTAACCCTCACAACATACCTCACAACAGACGCAATTTTTTTTTTTTTTTTTTTGTCATCACCATTTCACAGAGGAGTAAACCAACATTACACTGTCTGCCAGGATTTAAACCTAGGCCAACTGACTCCAGAGGCTGCCTTCTTAACCACTGCTGCTCACCATACCTGTGATTATCTGACTATGATTTAGCTAACCTTACAGAAATGGCTATTTTCCAAACTGCAATCAAGGTCTAGCCACCATTTCTCAGGTCTCCATTCTGTATTGATGATTTCCTCCACAATAATCCAGTATCTAGATAGTTCAAATAGACTAAAGTCCAGCTTTATCATTCAGACCCTGATGTTATTGACTGCCCTTTAAACTCATGGACCACATACCAACACATCTTCCTCTCTATAAATCCTATACATAGGTCAGGGACATTAGAAGAAATATGTTTAAGTTGTTTGGCTATGTGGCCACCTCCACATTAATTTTTTGCAAACTGCACACCTTTTATAAACCCTGATGGTCAAACCAATGAGTTTAATTATACTCACTCAATTGTGGATGCTTATATTGACACTATTGCTATTACATATATTTGAGATGGGTTTTAGTGTATGGAGAAGCCTCCTCCTAATATACCAATATTAAAAGGACTAGATTATATTTCAATCAGTAACACCGATCCCATACATCTATACCCACAAGAAATCAAAGGCCAGAATATGTTTCCTGACTCAAACCAATGAACAGTGAAAAAAATCAATGACAAGAAGTTTGAATATGGATCTTAATATTTTAATAAAAATAAATGGCTTATTCATTAAGATGATATATGCATTCATCCTGTTCCAGTATTATTTTCAGCCACATGAGACAATTCTATAACTGTAATTATGTAATCTGGCTGGGAAAACTGGTGCACCTATGCAGCATGTTAAAATCCCTAATTGCTGGAAAGCAGATCAATAAAGCAAAATACCTCCTGATCTAGAATCAGTAGAGAATGAAACATTTTAAGAAAAAATATTCCAGAAGATGAAAGTTTCCATTCCAATGCATCTATTTTAAGTTTTTTGGTTGAAATACATCTTTATTGACAATACTATTATACCTCCCAGTGATCTGAACATGGTACAATATACTACAGATAAACTGGGATATCCAGATGCAGATGGATGGTATCTAAAGCCAAAAGACTGATCACTGGGTGTCATAGGTTCCACATTCACACAATAGCTTTAGTTCTCAAGGTAACAGCAGATGTTTTTGTACAGACATAAAACACACAGAATAGAGGAGTGTTTCTCATGGGGTGGGGGGGCACTTTCTCCAGTTGCAAGAGTCCCTTCTCAGAATCAAGGGTGTTAGGTGGGGACGTATAAACTTCTCAAACTGTTGATATTCCTCATCTGTAGTTGAGAACTACCACAGAGGCGCTACCTTGTGACTTTTGTCTAAAAAGCCTCTTTGCTCCTTGACCTGCTACGATATGGAACTCGTCTTTATTTACATTTCTCAGCAGCCAGCTACCTCAATTACTCTTTCTAAAGTCCACTAGAAAACTGCTACCACCATCTATAGTTTGCATCTGTCACTGAGGATCTGCAAATCCGAAGGCCACAGCTGTTGATGCTATCACTGATTGCCTCCACTCTTCTCTCACTTCTTAGTTTCTCTTTTTGGCTTCTGTGCAAGAAGGTTAGGCTTTTCCAGCCAGTTACCAGTCAGAACATGCCTTTTTCTCTTATCATCAAACCAATGACTTAATGTGTAAAATCTCATCCCTAAGTCTTCTTTGGCTGTAGCTCTGGCTGGTGCACTCTTGTGTTCTCTGTCTCTCTCTCCTCGCCTTGCATTTTAGTCTTAACTGAGATATTCAGGGCTTTTCTCACCACCACAGTAGATCCCCACCCCACCCCTTACTTGTAGAGTGATATTTGATGTGGTTGTTTTATGCGTATCAAAAGATCTAGCCTTGGCTTACTACTAAGATTGCACTGCAATCTGATTTTATGCACTGGATGCTTCATACTAAATAAGCCCTTGTGGGAAAACAAAATACTTTATGACAGGCTAATGCAACTACAGTTTTAAAAAATAAGATGATCAATTTACACACTAGAAAATGTGACCTCTCCTCCCTTTACAGTGAAGAAACCAAGACTTACCCCCCCCCAAAAAAAACCTATGTTTCAGTGAGCTACTCTAATGCTAGCCCAACTAGACTCTAAGTTCCAGGGGACTTTTTTTCCCCCTATTATTTTTATTTCCCCTCTATACCTAGAAAAATACCTGACACCTTCAATAAATACTCGATATCTTATAAATAAATAAATAAATAAATAAGAAATATTGAGGGTAAAGAATGGGATTTACGTAGCATTAAATAGCAGTATAAAAGTCCTGATATAGATGTCACATCTTTAGTGGAGTTTGTGTCCATTTAAAAGCACTATAGAGTTATTTTTACAGCTCTATTTCTCTATTTTCAATAGTATTAATTTTTTTCCCTTTTTTTTTTTTTTTTTTTTGCTTTTTAGGGCCACATCTATGGCATATGGAAGTTCCCAGAGTAGGGGTCTAATCAGAGCTGCAGCTGCAGGCCTTCACCACAGCCACAGTAACAAAAGATCTGAGTCGTGTCTGCGACCTACACTACAGCTCATGGCAACATGGGATACTTAGCCCACTCCGTGAGGCCAGTGATCAAACCTGCATCCTCAAGGATACTAGTCATTACTGCTGAGTCACAATGGGAACTCCTAATTTTATTTCTTAAAATTGATGTCTGTAAGAAAAGGTACTTAAGTGTATAAACATATATGTTCTAACAGATTTTAGTGTTAGTTCATTCTTTCTATTTCCACATAAGTTATCTGAGTATACTGTTTTACCTAAGGTATTCTCTATGCATTAGAAAGCTATACAAATACAATTTTAAAGAATTAATTTATTGGAGTTCCTAATGTGGCACAGCAGGTTAAGGATCCAGTGTTGCTACAGCTGTGGCACAGGTCACAGCTGCAGCTTGGATTCGATCCCTGGCCCAGGAACTTCCATATGCCATGAGTGCGGCCAAAAAATTTAAAAAAGAATTAATAGCTGTTCCTTACGTAAGGAAATTATTCCATGTTCTACCTTCATCCTTAAAAATCCTTATGTATACTCATGTAGTCTCTTTTTATTTATATGATACATTATTTCTACGAAAATAGTTTTGAATATAGAACCAAAGGATAATTTTGGCAATTAGGAAAATGCTTTTTTTTCCCTAACCAGGCATCAAGTGATGCTTATATAATGAAACTTCAGAAACTGCTTAACCTAATTACTCAAAGAGCCTAATTGGAAGGGCAGATATCAGGAAACAGATATAAACTGGACAGTAGAATGTGGTAGAGGCAACAAAAAGAACCTGGAAACAGATTACAAAGGGCCATAAAACTTCTGGCTAAACTTTACCCTGATCTTATAGACAATACGAATTCCAGTGTCAGCTCTGAAATACAGTAATGCCATGAGATTGCTACCCAGCTCATAGCTCCCTGACCATTTCGCCACCATCTATACAGCTGCAAAGATTTACAGTTAAGGGTGACTGCTGCTTTTCAACTCTTCAATCCAGACCACTAAAAGTACTTTTGTTTTTACTTAAGAGCAGCACAAATTCCTAATTTCGGCCCTTTCTCTTATTTTATTAGGATCAAGGAAAGCTAATTTTAAAGTCCTGATTCAATGTTCCATGAAAGGAAATACATTTAAAATTCATGCAGACACACATAATTTAAATAATGGGTCTCCTAAATTTACATATTGAAATGGATATTTTCTCTAAGATTGGTAGTTTAAAAACTTTTCTGCAGAGACTAACCATTTTTTCAAGTATATTTAAGTGTATTCCATTAGTGGGAACTGATTTTATAAGTCAATCAAGAAGAACAATGACTATTTGGATAAACAGAAACATCTAACATCAGGCACTTTATAAAAGAGCTACAGTCCTATCAAAAAAAAGCATAGGAGTTCCCGTCGTGGCTCAGTGGTTAACAAATCCGACTGGGAACCATGAGGTTGCGGGTTCGGTCCCTGCCCTTGCTCAGTGGGTTGACGATCCGGTGTTGCTGTGAGCTGTGGTGTAGGTTGCAGACACTGCTCGGATCCCGCGTTGCTGTGGCTCTGGCATAGGCCGGTGGCTACAGCTCCGTTTCGACCCCTAGCCTGGGAACCTCCATATGCCACGGGAGCGGCCCAAGAAATAGCAAAAAGACAAAAAAAAAAAAAAAAAAAAAAAAAGACAAAAAAAAAGCATATAGATGATTTACCCATTTTGTTTTAGCTGTATTATATGAAGAAAACCCACATTTTCACAAATAAGTATCTATATATGGTAAGCATTTTAAAATAGCATCTCTTGGAGTTCTCTTGCGGCACATTTGAGTTAAGGATTCAGCACTGTCACTGCTGTGGTACCAGTTTGATCCCTGGCCTGGGAACTTCTACATGCCAAGGGCGCCACAAAAAATAAATAAATAAAATAACATCTCTTGCAATCTTAGGATACTTTATCATTAAAGATGCTAAGAGAAGCTACATTCTGAGGTGTACACAAAAATGAATTTATCTGGTCTTATAAATTACTAATCTGGATGGGAACATGGGTGCTATTTTTGTAACCTTTTAAAATAAGTAGAGCTCTCTTTTTAAACAGAATCAGGGAAAAAAATTTGCAGAACTCATGAAGCACCTCTACCAAAGCCTCGGGTGAAGAGCATGCAAGGAAGACAGTTTGCAAAGCATTGCTCTGGACGATCAAACACTATGGCAACCCACATTTCTATATGCAAAAGCCTTTTTTTTTTTTCAGAAAACACATTTGTGGGTGTTTATAGATTCCTGCTTGATAACGGTTAAAGGTAAACTGTCATGACTTTGTAAAGAATACTAGAACTCTGAAAAGAAATATGTCTAAAGGCACTCTGATTCAAATAGGAATCTAAGACTTCTTATATCCAGTAAGATACAGAAGATTTTAATATTTAGAATATTCAGAAGAATATTCAGTAATTAAATTAAGTACCAAATATAACCATCACAATGGATAAATGTCTTATATTATAATTACTTCAAATGTCACTATATCTGTCTAATGTTTTCTTCTGGGAAGCTGGGGGTGGAAGGAAAAGTTGGGATTTGGGAGTGTGAGGGAAATAGAACTGCCCCTGGATGAGGGTTAATAAATTAGTATGGCTATAATTACATCATAAAGTTCAAACCAAACAGATATTGTTCAATTTCCTTATTTGTTATTTTCAGTAAGTAACTGAAAGCTTTTAACAGAATTTCTATCATAAACTATGGCAGTGAACAGAATTTACATAAAGAAACCATTAGTCCGCACAAATATTTTTTTAAAAGTTAAAAGCAGAAGGGGAAATAAGGGGAAATGCTACTTTGAAGAATGCCACATGATAAATGCATACAGTATGATGAAATCAGAAATAACCATTTTGTAAAAACCCCAGTTATAATTTGATTCAGGCAAAAATCGTCAACCGATGTTTAAGCCATGTGAAATGATGCTGGGGAACAGGTGTATGTATATGTGATCTCAAAGTGTAACGCCACACACCACTTACTAATTTCAACGAAAAATATGGAAGAGAGCTTCTTGACCAAACGACCACACTTACCATTACCAATAATTGGGCAAACTGATATCCAGGTGCCTCACGATGGGAGGCACTGAGGGCAAACATCACCTACCTACAAGCATCCTTGACAAAAATGTCAATTAACTTGAAACTAATTATGGGGAAACAATCAGAAAAATGCAAATTGAGAAACATTCTGCAAAATAACTGGTTTGCCCTCACCAAAACATTAATGAGGAATTCCCATTATGGCTTGGCAGTTAACGAGTCTGACTAGCATCCATGAGGACGCAGGTTCAATTCCTGGCCTAACTCAGTGGGTTAGGATCTGGCATTGCTGTGAGCTGTGGTATAGGCCAGCAGCTGTAGCTCTAATTTGACCCCTAGCCTGGGAAACTCCACATGCCACAGGTGCGGCCCTAAAAAAAGAAAAAAAAATTTAAAGAAATGAAAAAAAATGTTTTAGGTCTAGGAACTGTTCTAGATTAAAGAAGACTAGAAATGTATGACAAATAAATGTGACACATGACCTTTGATGGCATCCTAGAGAAAAGTTATAAAGGAGATTCCCAATGGGGTAATTTGGGAAACTTGCATATGGGCTGTATATTAGATAACAGTATTTTATCAGTCATAAATTCTCTAAGTTTTAAAATTATACTGTGCTTAAGAGACGCTAAAGTACCTAGGGGTGAAGTATTACAAATCAGCAACTAAGACTCAGAAAAGAGAATAAAGGAAAAATTAAAAAATATATATAGCAAATATGATGATGTAAAAAAATTAGGGAATCTGGGTGAGAGGTGTGAGTATTCATTGCAATATTCTTGTAATGATTCTGTAGATTTGAAACTTTTCAAAATAAGAAATTAGAGCAAATAATAAAAAGTGGTAGTGAGTTTCTTACCAAAAAGGACAAAATGGGTAACTATAAAATAATCGATCAATTCCTTTAATAAAGGTATTGACTGCCAAACTTTCAATCTTGCTTTAACTTAGTTCAAATGGTTAATTTATATACAAAAAGCTTATAAAATATTTTGGGTGATTTTAATCAACTTGAAATGTGATAACTCAGAAATTAAAAGTATGCACTTGTATACTCACACACAAACTGATGTGACATTTTATAATTGAACTACATTAAAAACAAAAGCATGAAATTGTGTTAGCAGCTATTTCAGCCTAGTCATCTGTTTAATACAAGTAATTTTTCCATATGAAGATCTTGCTTCATTTGCAACAGTAATTCAATAGCGTCCCCCCAAAAGTAATGATATATAGAGGTTTACAAAATTTCATGAGACTTATGGATACATTTTTCTACTTTGCATACATTCAACACCTCTAGATTTTTCTCCAAATTATTCATATCTCATAAATAAGAAAAAATATAAAGTTATCTGTGACAACTGAGATTTAGTGTTGTTTCATATCTTGATAGCAATTTGCATATTATGCTCACCCAATAATGGAACAGATCATGGACATTTTTCATTAGTTTTTTTTAAGCTATCCAGGAAAACATGTAAAAATGGCCTGTAATTGTTCACACACTCAAACATTACTAAAGATAAAATCCTACCATAACTATTAAAGTTATCAAGTGCTTTCAGACAGAGTACAATAACAAGACTATAATTAAATGAAGTGAGGGTGCAAGGATTAGTTAAAATGCTACTTTGCTATCAGAAGGTATAAGCTACCAAAAATTATCTGTATCAATTTACCTCATCATAAAATAGAGATGCTTTTATGAAGGGGAACTATAGCTACAAAGAGAGGTAGAAGCCATGTTAAAAATATAACAACACAGTAGAAATGACTGGATATAGTATCAAATTATTAACAGTGCTTTATGTCAGGGTTAAGAGTGTATGATTTTAATTCCCTCTCAAACTCCATTATTCGATTTTCTGAAACATATTGTATTAATCTTAGAATGAGAATAACAAACTTGAAAAGCACTTGCTTTCAATCATGTTTGCTTTAAAACATATTTAAACACTGTGTATGTAAACATTTAGCACTACTTTAAAAAAAAAAAAGGCAAATTCTTAACTACTACCACAATATCAAAATACTACTCCAGAAACTTTCCAACCTCTGAGTTCATGTGACCTTAGTTAGTTGCTGAACCCCTAATCTGTAAAGTATATTCAACAATCAGCTGAAGAAAAGAGTTCCAACAAATTGAGAAACGGAAACCATATGTGTACAATTTAAAATGCAGATATTTTAATATTTATATGGAAGATTGGGGATAAGACTCCTGATTGTTTTGTACCTTTTCATAACAAGGGTGACTTTCAAATGTAGCTTGTGATCCAGGGGCCTTCTTAGAAGACCTGAGCGTTTACAATGATTATAACTGGCTTGGAAACTGACCCTGAAGAATGAAGGAATGAATGCATGCATGCATGTGTCACTGTAGGCTGGCAGTAGTTGTGGTTCAGCCCTTTCTTCCAAAAAAAACGTGTATTAGGGACCAGCGTGAGAACCATTTCTTTGATCATTGCTATAGCAATTATTTCAAAGTGTAGTGTGTTTTACGGTTTACCAAATTCTATTAGGACAGCAAGCAAGCTACAGATAAAGAGACTTGGGCTCAGGGAAGGTTGAGTGTTTCACCCCAAATCACTCAGCAATTAAGAGACAAAGCCATGAACCAAACCCCAGATATTTCTGAGTCCAAATGTTTTCATTTTACTGTTATAATTTATGCTATAAGCATCCATTTTGTGTGGTGGCTTAACAATGGGTATGATTTACTTTGTACCACAAGCTGTGAGCAGAAATAATTGGTGAAAAACTCTGGATGAAACATCTGGGATGTTTCTAGCTGGTGTGATGAGGAGCTATTTTTGGAGTTTCCCACATAATGAGAAAAGGATGGGGGGTGGGGGTGGCCTCAGTATTCTTAATTCACATACATATAGAAAAATCACAATCACTATCAATAGCGTCACCACTAAAACTACAAAGACATACACGCACACGCTGAGTAAAATGAAAATGAGAGCATTAAGGTTGGGTGTATTATCAAGTGGCACTTTACAGTTCTGAGGTCCTAAACTGTACAGTCCAAAAGCAATTAAAAAGAAGGCAGCACTATATGGAGAAGTGAAAGCAAGTGGGAGAAGAGGAAGCTGAGCAGCCACTTAAATCTACAAGCACCTAAAAGAGACTGCATGGGTGATGATGAACAATCGTCCTTAGTGGAAGTCAGAAACCTATTAAGAGGAAGGGACCTGAACTGCAATAGGAGAAATTTTGTTTATTCTTTAAAAAATATGTAAGATTTTAAGATACTGGACTGCATTTCCAATGGAAGAGGGCATCTATTCTTGAAAAGCATTATGAAAGCAGCTTTCTGATACAGTTTGGTGTCAGTAGTTGTGACGACATAGAGAGTAAACAAAAGGATGTTTAATTATTTTATCGCTGTTATAGCCTTGGTGTATTTAAAAATGTCTAAGGTGTATTAAGACATAGTCCTTGCCCTTTGAGAGCATATAAGCATTTTAATTACATAATATTAATTAAACAAAACTAATGTTTAATTGAAATTAATTATAAGAGGCAAGAGTGCATAAGAAAGGTGAACACTGATAATATAAAACTTGAAGAAGCATAATGTCTAATCTAATTTAGACACAGGGAAAATGGCTTTAGGAAATTAAAGGCAATTGCTAAAAATGGGATTATCTCTAATATTTATGTTTGGTTTATAAAGCAGCAGTATCTTTTTCCTCACATTTATGGTGCTATGTTCTGTTGATGTTACCCATTTTTGAATATCTGCTATGAAAGCACAAAGACCATGTCTGCTCAGTCATTTTTGGCCCATAAAGCAACATTTGCATAGAGGCATTTAATTCTGTGATAGAGTAGCTTTCCCACAGGCAGGGCTCTCTCTGTGTTATTAGTGTGACTAGAAGCACTCTATAGCTGGTGGAAAATAATCACCTATTAGCAATCCATGAAGGAGTAAACAATCATGTTAAGAGAAAGTAAACACTCAGGGTGATGATCATTATCATCACCAAATGATGATATGATTTGCTGGAATCCACCAAATAACCAAATTCTTACTCAGGTTTTGGTTAAGAGGCCAAGCTTTAGATTCAGTGTGACTGGGTTCAAGTCCTGGTTCTCTTAAATACTTACTGTGCAACCCTAGATAATGTACTTGGTTTCCTAAGTCTCACCTTTCTCGTCCATAAAATGGGGATGATAACCATTATGAAGACTAAAGTAGTTTTTACATGAACTTGCTTAGCATAGATCCTGGCACTTAGTGTTCTCTAAAGGTTAGTGTCAAATACAATGGAATGAATGTTATATGCTATATTAGTTTCCCAGGGCTGCCGTGACAAAGAAAAGTAAAACTACAGAGTAGGTAGCTTAAACCACCGAAATTTATTTCCTCACAGTCTGTCGGCTGTAACTCCAAAATCAAGGTGTCAGGAGGGTTGATTTCCTCTGAGGTCTCTCTCCTTGGCTTACAGATCGTCTTCTCTCTGTGTTCTCATATGGTGTTTCTTGGTCCAAATTTCCTCTTATAAGGATACCAATTAGAATGGATTATGGCATACCCTAAAAGCCTCCTTTTAATTTAATAATCTCTTTAAAGGCCCTTATCTCCAAATAGTCACATCCCCGAAGTACTGGGAGGTTTGGGTTTCAACATATGACTTTTAGGAAACAGAATTCAGCTCATAGTATATACCTTAACTCATTCTAAGCAAAAACACTCCACACAATAAGAAAATATGAAATAATTTTGAAGACGTCTCAGTTTTCTTAACTTCTCAGCTTTCCAACATAGAAGGAACGTATGTAACCTCATTTAACTTTGAGAAGATAGACAGATGGATATACAGATACACACACACACACTATCTAGTATACAGTTGCCGATCACACTTTGTAAAACAGCCCTATGCAAACCACTCTGTCAAAAAATATCATCAATGAAAATAAATGATTCGCCTAAAATATACAAAGTAGTTACTGTACTCAAAGCATAAGAATTATATTGCATGAGCAATTATTTTCTCCTTAGATCATAAGTTCACTGAAGAAAGGAACCATGACAGGTTAGTAAAAATTTACAAACAGATCAGCATAAAAATGTATCCAAGAAGCTTTTGATATTTTTGATTGATGCACTTGAAATTCATTTTTGTTTTTGATATTGTTTTGATACATAATTGTGGTTACAGCTATAATAGCACATACAATTAATGTAGTAATTCTGGTATCTGAATTATGGTGACCACAGTAAAAAAAAATTATCCTAAATGTTACTCACATGACCATTATTTAGAGAAGAAGGCCCACAAAGCATTAGGCTCAAAAACCATTTCATACAAGCATGTAAACTGGATACTAATTCAGATTATAAATATTGTGGCTGCCAACAGAAAATACCTTGTCAGTATCTATTACTCAAAAAAAAACTTCATGGAAAATGGCCAGACCCCAGGAACCTGGGGATGGAAGCAATGTGCTCCTAAAAAAAACTGATGCATAATTTCTATATATGCAGAAATACATATAATATATAGCTCAGATGAGAAAATATGCGAAAGTGCTTTAAAGACTCTGAAGCACTTTATAAATCTAAGGTGGCATTTTTACAAAGATCTTATTCTGCCCTTACCCCCTTCAAAGGAGCTAATTTTGGTTCAACCAAACCATCGTTTTCTAACAGATGAGCAAACATAAGAAACCTGGTTAACTAAAATGGGAAACTGAATCAGATGTGAGAAAAAGGCCAAAATTTTATATGTAGTGAGTTAGCTCTTTAATACTGATCGTGATCTTATCACGTCCAACTTTTCCCCTGCTGACAATGCTACCTGGATCAAGAAAGCACTGCCTCATAAGAAATATATTTATGTCATGCCACTTTAAGTTTTACTATGGTCACAGCAATTTTTACACAAAGCTTTTAAAGGATATGTGGTATAGAAACCATATTACTTAACAACAAAAACAAACGTAAAAATACATATCATGTAATTATCTCATGCTATATAGCTGATCAAAATTTTTGCCATAATTGAACAGCTTAGAAAATCAATGCAATATGAAATAATGACTACACTGGTTTTAAATGTCTTATTCAAAGCATCGGATTTTAAATGTAATCTATCTGATGATATGCATAGAGAAATATCCTCAATTGAAATTTTTAACATGATCACAATCTAAACAGACAGAAAATAAGCTTGCAATGCAGAATCCTACATGAAAAGGGTATCTCTGTGTTTCCAGTATCAGGATACACTATAAAATATAACTATCCCATCCTCATAAATATTAATGCAATCAATTTATAAAATATATGTCTAAACTAAATTCAAAGTTTATACCGCGTTTTCTGTGTCTCCAAATGTCCAAGGTAAGATGACTTGCTAATGTTTTTTAATCGACATTACCTTAACATTCCTTCAACAATGAATTTAATCTGGCATGATGAAATAATGTAATTTAAAACAATGCACTGGAAAGGAAGGGACTGATAAGAAATTGTTCTAAAAATGAATGGGAGTTCCCGTCGTGGCGCAGTGGTTATAACGAATCCGACTAGGAACCATGAGGTTGCAGTTTCGGTCCCTGCCCTTGCTCAGTGGGTCAAGGTTCCGGCATTGCCGTGAGCTGTGCTGTAGGTCGCAGACTCGGTTCGGATCCTGCGTTGCTGTGGCTCTGGCGTAGGCTGGCAGCTACAGCTCCGATTAGACCCCTAGCCTGGGAAACTCCATGTGCCGCGGGAGCGGCCCAAGAAATGGCAAAAAGACAAAAATAAATAAATAAATAAAAATAAAAATAAAAATGAATGGAGGTTTAAATAATAAAACCTTTCAAAACGTATGCAGATATTCCTATTCAAAACAAGTATAACACACAAGCCGGCTTGCAGTATCAAAACATAAGGAAATAGGAAGGTAGCTACTCACTGCACATAATAAATGTGAAATTAGAAAAGACTGAAATTGGAACTTCAATAGTGCTTGTGCTATTTTTAAAAGATCACATATAAAATATACCATGATTAAACAGTCTTAGGTCTTATTTTCATCTGATTACCAAATGAGTTTTTCTATTTTATATACACCAGTTAAAAATAATTGCATTGATTATTTTTATTCTGATTGAATTTAGATTTTTAGCAAAACTGTCACCACCATAAAACTAAGTATTTTACAGTAGCAACTCTCTTACAATTTCTAAGCCTATAAGAAAGAAAAAAAATCAAAGTGAGTGGAGTGTAAGAAAGTCCTGTTTATCAGGAAGCAGCTATTTCAAACTCCAATAATCAGTGTTTTGTCTCCCCCTTCTGGACTATACAATTTTTTTTTTTTTTTTTTTTTTTAAAGAAACAGCAAAGTAAGATTTGATCTTTTGTCACAGGGTATATTCAAATAATTGGCCTGACACAAGTGTAACATTACACGAAATACACATCATGATACTGTTCGATCAGTAAACTAATTAAACTGCAATTTAACAATGCAATAGCAGCTTAACAGCCCACAAATACATACTGCCATGCTTAGTATTATTTTACGGCTTATTATAATTACTAGGTAGATTGTAGTAAAAAATACATCAATGGCATTTTGAATTTACTACTTTGAGCCTGGCCATAAGTTTATACTTTTAACAGGAACTTTCAGTATGAGCTTCTTCACAAGCCTAGAAAAACAAATTTCATGTGGCTCTATTTTGAGGAAAAGGTCCTGAAAAATTCACTCATTCGGGCAAAGAAACATTACATTTGTAACTACCCTTCCTCTATGATGGGGCATCCTTTTGACAGATTACTTAGAAACATTGTAAAAGGTACAAATGTGATATACTGACTATATAAAATGGCTTATCTAGTAAGCAATACTACAGGCCACCAAAATGACTAGCTCTTTTCTATTTGGGTCCACTGAGTCAATGAGAAGTACACGTGACTTTCGCTGCCTGGTACAGATAATGAGACTGTGGTTTATAAACAGGTAAATGTTATCAGAATGATAAACAACGTACGTTCAGCAGCAATGTGCAGAGAATATATTTAAAAGAGTTAAAGTAGGAGTTTGAAACCAAATTATAAAATTCTACGCAATGCTACAAATGCCAAAGAAATGGTCTTGTGTGATGATAACCTTATTCTTGTTTCTGTGATTTTACATCTCTTCTTGATTAACATGTCTAAACTGAACTCATCCTGTTTTACTCCAAATGTGGTCTTGGCTCCTGACTTTTTCAGGAATGTTCAAGTCACCATCGCTTTAGTCACCCATGCTTGCAATTTCAGTCACTATTGATTCACACATCTCCTGGGCCCTTTTTTAATCATTTGCTGAGACTGATATATTCTACTTCCACAATCTCTCGCTCTCACCTATAACCTCCATTTAGTTCTTAGAAACCACTCTCTAGTTCAGGGTCTTAACTACTTAAACTACTGCAACAACCCCCAGCTTGATCTCCCTGCCCCAGTCTCTAACTTCTCCAATTTCCACTGCTCCATTAATCTTCCCCCAAAATAGTTCAGATTTTGTCATTCCATTGCTCAAAACCTCCCGGGATTCCTCACTGACTCTTAAAGTACTAACTCCTTGGCATAGCCCTCCTAAAATAACCTTAACCTATCGTTCCATGTTTACAACTTATCAATATGTTTCACCTATGTTTTTAGTCACCTTAACAAAGATACCCCTATACTTCCACTTGTTCACCCCGCTCCATCCATGGTGGCCTTTTGCTATTCTTCAAATACTCAAGATACATTCTGGCCTCAAAATTGGGGTACCTGATGCTCTCTGCCTGGAAAGCTCTTCCCTAGCTATTTGCATTGGCTCTCCCCAATTTCATTCATGTCTCTGTTCAAATGGTATTTGCTCAGAGAGCTCATCTATCTAAAATAGTGCTTCCCTAATCACACTCAGCTTTCCTATCTTGCTCTTTGGCCTTCATAGCACCTGCCGTTATATTTGACATGTGGCTTATTGTGTCTGTGTTCTCAAGTAGAATGTAATCTCCGTGAAGAAAATTTATCTGTATAGTTCATGATCTAAACATGTAGAATAGTGCCTGGCACATAATAGGTGTCCAGTAATTTTTTTGTCCAAAAAGGAATGAAACTGTGGCTAGAGAGATTACCAAGGTCATGGGAATGAATGACTGCTGAATCAGGGATTCAAATTCAAGTCTTTATGATGCCAAAACAAGCACTATCCCAAAAGACACCCTACCATTTGTCCTAGGTACTCAACTATTTGTCACTAAATTACCTTATATTTAACATTGTTAGTTCTGGTCATTATAATTCTGTTTTCCAATTATCATATGTAATCATGTCAATTCTTACTCTTTTCTTCCCCCACAGAACAGCTTTTTTCTACCTGTGGATAAAGTATTCCTGGCTTGCAGTAAAATCAAATCAGTCATTTTAGCTGATTTCTAAATCAGTTTTTAAAAATAATGTATTTTTCTTCAAGAAGTTTATAACACTTACAACTAGAAGCTACTGAAAAAGTCATTCAGTTCTTTCTATCTCTATCCTAACTCTAGATTCTCTTTTGCTAGTTTCAGATATTGACAAGAAGGTATTCTATCATTTCCTTTTATAGATGGCATCTATAACAAATCCTAAACTGTTGTAATAAATCTTTAAAATAACTTTGTCATGGGAGTTCCCTAGTGGCCTAGCAGGTTAAGGACCTGGCATTGTCACTACTATGCCTGGGTCACTGCTATGGCACATGTTAGATCCCTGGCCCAGGAACTTTCGCATGCTGCAGCCAAAAATAAATAAATAACTTTTTCAGTATTATCTTGAAACCACATGTAAATTTTTTAATTTGTTTTTCAAAGCCCAGCAATAATCTAGACAACATAACTTCCAATAAACAGGCAAAACATTCTCTTTTTTTCCATCCAGGTGAATCCTTACCACCATTCTTTTTTTTTTTGTCTTTTTGTCTTTTTGCTATTTCTTGGGCTGCTCCCGCGGCATATGGAGGTTCCCAGGCTAGGGGTCTAATCGGAGCTATAGCCACCGGCCTACGCCAGAGCCACAGCAACATGGGATCCGAGCCGCGTCTGCAACCTACACCGCAGCTCACGGCAACGCCAGATCGTTAACCCACTGAGCAAGGGCAGGGACCGAACCTGCAACCTCATGGTTCCTAGTCAGATTCGTTAACCACTGCACCACGACGGGAACTCCATTCCCTTGGTCTTTTCTAGGGCTGTACCCGCAGCACATGGAGGGTCCCAGGATAGGGGTCCAATCGGAGCTGTAGCCACTGGCCTATGCCACAGCCATAGCCACGTGGGATCCAAGCCACATCTGCAACCCACACCATAGCTCAGAGCAACACCGGATCCTCAACCCACTGAGCGAGGCCAGGGATCAAACCCGCAACCCCATGGTTCCTAGCTGGATTCGTTAACCACTGAGCCACGACGGGAACTCCTCCTCCCCCCATTCTTGACCCAGAATAAATCATTCTATCAAGCAGCACACATCTTGAATACTTAACCAAAAAAAAAAAAAAAGGCAGCTCGTAGTCTTATATTACCATGTAATCTTTGTGTATTATATCTTTTATTAACAAGCATTTCATAGAGTTTAACACATTTACAAAAAATGTAATTGAGACCTACTATTATTTGCAAGGTTCTTAATATGTTAAATATATTAAATATAAACAATAAACTTCCAAAACATCGTGAACTGGGTTTTATTATCCTCACTGTATTGATGGAGTGACTGAGATTCAGGAATGTTAAGGAAATTATTTAAGGTCAATCAGTTGGTATGCAACAGAGTTGCAATCTGAGCTCTAGTCTATTTGCCTTTCTAAACCCATGACATCTACTAAAATTTGCATTCCTTCATAGGGTCTATACTATGGACATAAAAAGACAGGGCCACAAGGTAATAGAGAGGATTATTCAAGGACATACAATATGATAAACTGAAGGAATACAGGAGTTATTACAAAACTTAATAATTTTATTATTCAGGCCCTTAAGTAACATATAATGTAATAGAAACTATAAAACAGAGTAGAAAGTGAGTCCATAAGAGAGTTAAAAATAAAGTACTATAGAAGTTTAGATAAATTACTAGAAGGAAGTCAGGGGATGGGGAAATAGGGAGAAAACGAATCAGAATAGACTTCATCGAAGAACAGAGGATGGGCAGTATGTTGAAAAAGGAAGGAAAACATTCTAAGCAAAAAGAAAAAAAAATCCAATGAGCCAAGTCAGAAGCAAGACTGTATGAGGCTGAGTGGGTAGTCATGTTCAACTAACAGCTTGATTTTTAAAGTAAATTTATAGAAGAGAATAGTTGAAAACTAAGGCTAATGGTTTTGACATATGGTACTGGCACAAAGACAGAATATAGATCTGTGGAACAGGATAGAAAGCCCAGAATTCAACCCACACACCTACAGCCAACTTATCTATGACAAAGGAGGCAAGAAGATACAATGGGGAAAGGACAGCCCCTTCAATAAGTGGTGCTGGGAAAACTGGACAGCCACATGGAAAAGAATGAAATTAGAACACTCCCTAACACCATACACAAAAATAAACTCCAAATGGATGAAAGACCTAGATATAAGACCAGACACTATAAAACTCTTAGAGGAAAACATAGGCCAAACACGCTCTGACATAAACCACAGCAACATCTTCTCAGATCCACCTCTTAGAGCAATGACAGTAAAAATAAAAATAAACACATGGGACCTAATCAAACTTAAACGTTTCTGCACAGCAAAGGAAACCCTAAATGAAAGGAAAAGACAACCCACACAATGGGAGAAAATCTTTGCAAGTGAATCCACTGACAAGGGATTAATCTCCACAATTTATAAACACCTCTGTATCTCCATACCAAAAAAACAAACAACCCCATCCAAAAATGGGCAGAAGATGTATACAGACAGTTCTCCAAAGAAGACATACAGATGGCCAAAAAACACATGAAAAGATGTACAACATCACTCATTATTAGAGAAATGCCAATCAAATCCACTACGAGGTACCACCTTACACCAGCCAGAATGACCACCATCAAAAAGTCTACAAACCATAAGTGCTGGAGAGGGTGTGGAGAAAAAGGAACCCTAGGACACTCTTGGTGGGATTTTAAATTGGTGCAACCACTGTGGAAAGCAGTATGGAGATGCCTCGGAAAACTACACATAGAGCTCCCATTTGATCCAGCAATCACTCCTGGGCATCTAGCCAGAGAAAACCATGACTCGCAAAGACACATGTACTCCGATGTTCATTGCAGCACTATTTTCAATAGCCAAGACATGGAAACAACCTAAATGTCCATCGACAGAGGAGTGGCTAAATAAGATGTGGTACATGTACACAATGGAATATAACTCAGCCATTAAAATGAATGAAATACCAGCATTTTCAGCAACATGGATGGACCGAGAAATTGTCATGCTAAGTGAAGTCAGCCATACAATGAGACACCAACATCAAATGCTTTCACTGACATGTGGAATCTGAAAAAAGGACAGACTGAACTTTGCAGAAGAGATGCTGACTCACAGACATTGAAAAACTTAGGGTCTCTGAAGGAGACAGTTTGGGAGGTGGGGGGATGTGCTTGGGTTATGGAATGGAAATCCTATGAAATTGGATTGTTATGATCATTATACAACTACAGATGTGATCAATTCATTTGAGTAATTTTAAAAAAAAGGCTAATGGTTTTGAGATCAGGAAGACCTCAGATGCCTCAATTTCTGTTTCTAATAAACACTGGAAAGATAAAAGAAAGATAAGGTCATAAAGACCTAGTTCATTACATATTCCATCTTTCCAATTTCAGTCTGGCTTCTACATCACTCATTTTTTTTGACCAACATCTGTAGTCTTTAGGCAACTATAATACATAAAGTGGTTATTCTAGGATTTATTCTCCCTGGAACACTTCTTATGAAATTCTTATCAAGCCATTTTATCAACAAATTTTCCATCTTGTATAGACTAATGAGACCATAAAAAATAAGCCCTTTTGTACCAGACTTTCACCAGGTGATTTTAAATATTTTACTTCACTCCTCTCTCTAGTCTCAACAAGCAATCAAACGCCTCTCTGCTGAAGGTACCCTTCCCACATAAACTCTAGAATTAATTCTGTCATCACTTCTAGACAGTGATCCCTAGAGTTTCCTCCCTT
The DNA here is from genome assembly GCF_054392235.1 of Sus scrofa. Taxonomy (NCBI): domain Eukaryota; kingdom Metazoa; phylum Chordata; class Mammalia; order Artiodactyla; family Suidae; genus Sus; species Sus scrofa. The sequence goes on along the minus strand of NC_139401.1, from coordinate 88,792,504 downwards.
TATTGCAGGATTTGCAAACTCCAGTGTTGAGAAGCAGCTCACAGAGCAAACAAAGGGAATGAAATCGTTTATGTTGCTGATTAATGATAACTTCTATCTCATTATATTGTCTTTCTAACACTCCCGGACAAAACTTTTTATTAAACCATATGCAGCCTCTCTGCACACTCTGCAACCTTTCTATGTGGCAATTCGCATCTTTATTCTGTTTACCTGTCTGTGTTCCCCATTAGATCTAGTATTTTGGGGTCAGGCGCTATGTATGTTGGGGAAGAAAGACTATTTATTATAATAAAATATGCTAAATATTACAATAGAGTTATATACATGGTGTTACGGGAAGTAAGGAGTTATCTAAGATGGCTTTTCCTTCAAAGACTGACAAGAAGCTTAATCTTGATGGATATTTAGGAGCTTGCTGGGCACACTCAAGAAGAAAGGGGCATTCAGGCTCAAAGAATTAAAATATGCTTGACTTAGAGGTATCAAAAATAGGATGTTAAGGAATTGCCAAGTGATCTGTACAGAGAGGATGGGTGCATGTAAGAATGCTGTTGTAGATGAATTAGAAAAGGAGGTGGGGTTGAGATCACAGTTTCTTTTATTGCCCAAAACTCTGCTATTTAACCCCACTCTTCTGTACCTAAGCCTCCAATTGAAATTCTGAAAATTTTGAGGGGGATTAGCAGTGTGACCTCTGGTACCATACAGAAACATGCACGGGTGGGATGAGAGCAAAGACTAGGAGAATATTGAGGCGGCTATGGCAATCACAGGTGGGTTAAATGATGAGTCTGAACTAAGGAAGCAACAGTGTGGCTAATTACGGAATAGATTTGAGAGGAGAAATAATAATCAACAGAACTTGATAACTGGATGTAGAGAAATTAGTAATATTTCAGAGGCCTCTGGCATACACCATGGGATTGCTTATGGCACCAAGACCAGAAATATAGGGCTGCTCTGGCCCACTCTGAGCTCCAGATTCTTTTATTGCCCAAAACTCTGCTATTTAACCCCACTCTTCTGTACCTAAGCCTCCAATTCAAATTCTCACTGACTCACACATGTCTCCTAGGGTAGCCCCTCAAACAAATCTCTATCTATCCTAATCCAGTATTTCTCAAACTGGGCTCTTCAGGCTAACTTCGCAGAATCTCCTGTGCTGCTTGATAAAAACGCAGACTTCTTGGCCCTATCCCAGACCCCGTAAGATACAAAATTTCCATTCTGATACACTTTTGATTTTGAGAACCATTAGCCTAATCCAGTCTACCTACTGCTATCAAATTTACTTTTCTTAAACCCTGCTTTCCTCATGTCACTTGCTTGCTCCAACTAATTTCTAATCTTCTACCTGGACTTCAAGATCCCCTTTCAAATTGATTTTTAAATCTTTCCAATATACATTTTTGTTCTTTGTTCCAACAAAGTCAACCTCATCTCTCACTTCCCTCTTCCCCCACAACACTCCTCCCCACCATACACAATTTGGCTCTTTCTCCAAACCTTTGCATTGAACATTATTTCCATAATCTGAGAGCTTCTCCATCCGCTCTGCTCCCCAGTCAAATCCTAGCCACCATAACTAGCTATTTCTAGAAGCCCAGAAGTATGCATGGCATTTTCTCTAATTAATCTTAACCCTGCTTAAGTATTCCTATCACACAATCAACAGGCACAATTTAATAATGTTTGATTACTTCAACATATATTATTGAAACTATTAAGGTCTTATCCCATTCTTATTTTCCAGGCATCAGTGTGCCTAACATAGTTTTCAGCACAAAATAAGCACTGAAGAAATATTTGTTGATTTTTAAAATCATCCCAAAAGATCGATGGCTTTTTCACCTAAATGTCTTACAAATTAAAAAAAGGGAAAAAATATATCCACTATTCAAGATTCACTATTCAAGGTACCTAGTGATATTAAAGATAATATCTCCTACCCTGTTTTCTAAATACAGACTGTTTAATCATGAAAGCAAGGTAATTAAAAATAGCTCTTAATTACAATACAGGCCATGTTTGGTATATTAATGAAACCGTGTATCATGTAACTGTGGCACGGAAATACAGCATTTTGAGAATAGAACATTAAGAAGGCAACAAGAGTAAACCTTAAAACATAATGCAAGCCTGCTGTACAGCAGAAACTGACAGAACACTGTAAATAAACTATAACAAAAAATTTCTTTCAAAGATAATGCAAGCCAATCACTTCAATTTATCCACTTAATAACTAAATCTAAAAGAAATTACACTTGATTTGCCCCAAGTCACAAAGCCCATGGGTAGCCCCCAACAAAGACAAGCACCTAGGACTCCTGACTCAACATCAAAGGTTGCTTTCATTACACTATGTGCTCAGTGATACTATAGTCCAAGTGAGATGCTTCAATAAGAATTCCTGTTAGCGTCAACCAAACTTTTAGGAGTCTATCCCTGCCATCCTGAAAAACTGAGGGAAAACACACAATTTCATCAGAACCATAAGGACTTACACAGGCACAATTCAAAAAAAATTTTTTTTTAAATTGTGGTGCATCAGGTTATGGATCCAGCACTGTCACTGCAGTGACTTGGGTTGCTACTATGGAGTGGGTTCGATCCCTTGCTTGGGAACTTCCACCTGCCACAGGAGCAGCCAAAAAAATATAAATGAATGAATGAGTGAATTTTTAAAAAGAAGTAAAACTTTTTGAGACAAAATATACAAGCATATTCTAGTTCTAAAGCATTTCCAAAAGCCACAGGAAAAATACTTATCAAGTCTAATCACTTGATTTTAATATTCATCTTACTGCTTTGGCAAACTGTACACCAAAAGAAGAACGAAACATATAAAATACTGTGAGCAGAAAATCATTCAATCCCCAAAAGCACAAAGTCACATCTAAGGGTAAAACACATCTTTTGTACTCACCATAACTTTACTTCCAACTATCTGCATGCAGTGGCCAACGAAGAGTGGTTATGGTGTAAAAACAAACAAACAAACAAACAAAAAACAGCAACAGTATTAGTAATCAGAAGCTTTTCACAGAAGTTAATTGTTTAGTAAATTAGTTAGCTATCTACCCCTATACTTTTAACACTTTTAGTACTTTAGATCTAGAGACTAACACAACTATATCAGTACTGATTTCTAAATCCTTCAAAAATGTGTACTGTCTACAGAATAAATATTCTTAAATAAAAGATTATTACTATTTGAAGATTTTTTGAAGGTTCTGTAATGGGCTTCACAGCTAGTGAAATCTAATTATCAAGTAATCCAAGATTAAGTGTAATCAGACAGCAGATATCTATCAGCCCACAACCCCTCAAAAAATTATCAATGGAAAATTTAATTATTTTCCAAATATTGCTTTTTTTCCTCTTTCCTTGTTTTAACAGATATACTATTAAGGTTGAAATGAAGTATTTTAGAATGTAAATGTGGCATTTAAAGTCATGCATTAAGAAATAAACTTTAGGTTGAAAATTGGAATATTTTATATTGTTATAAATTTAAAGTTTAAAATATTGTTTTGTACTATACTTGAAAATTACAAAAAAATAAATAAAATTACAAAGATGATAGATTGTTTATGATTCTAGTTTTCTAAGTCATCCCAGCATTTCTATTTTAAGAGTAGAGTTTTCTATATAATGTGAAGACAAAGAAGCAGTTTATATTTAAACATAGAGTTATTCATTAGGAGGAAACAGTTCAAGAATTGCAACTTTGATTGAGATTATCTAGTGGTAAAGAGAATTTCTGAAAGGCAGAGTTGTGTTTAAGAAAGCAAGAAGTAAAATCATAGTCCTAAACCTAATTTTATACCAAAATCCAAATATAAATCACTGTTATCAGATTCCTACATTTGAATATCAAGCAATGTTCAAACAAGAGTTAATCCACGATCTTAAACCATTAATCTGATAGCAGTTATTACCAATATGTGTTCTATTTTTCAGCTTCTACTTTAAAAATAAAAATCAAATATAATTGAAATTCCCCACAAGAATTTTAAGTTGAACAGGATACCACAAGATACAAAAAGATAATGACAGTTTCCCAGTAAATTATTTCAGAGGAATCCATGAATCGCTAAATAGAGAAGCAGCTTTCTTAAATATTCCTTCAACAGACTATTATTTAGTTGAATAAAAGTCTCTTTGTTGCCATTAACAGTTTTCTGAATTGAAAGATATGCTATTGACCTAAATTACTTCCTCCCACCAAAAAGACAGAGGTCTTATTTGTCCCTTGTTTATTTAACACAGACATGAAAATAAAAAAAGGCAATCCTGTCTTAACAATTAAGGCAAGTCTATACTCAGTGAAACAACCAGAATATGGCCCATTTAATGATTCATTCAGATTGCAAAATGACTGCATTTGGCTAAAGCACATACCCCAGACAGATTAGATGGGCCAAGGAAAAGCCAAAAGAAACAGGTTTGGTCATGTTTGAATTCAACTGTTTCACCCTATCTAGGCAATGCCTGGAAAAGACCTGAGAAAGAAAATATCTGATAATGGCAAAGGCAAAACTATAATACTGTATACACACATAAAAATAGACATAATTCTCAACTGCTTATTATGTGGGTCAATCAAAAAATGTATAATGTGTTTGCATATCACTATTTTAAATTATTTCCTATTGGTATTTTTTAATAAATGATATCTTTCACTGTGTCTTCATAAAAATGTAAATTCACATTTTTTAAATCTCAATTTCAAAGACTGTGATTTAAGTTAGAAATAAACTACTTTCTCAATATTCTCATACGGACACTGACATTTGGCAAACTGATATTAAGATTTCAGTGACTAATTTTTCCCCATACATATCTACATAGACTGTTAAAATTTAACATGCAAAAGTCTGTTATCACTGATGTATTGTTGCCTCTTTCAGGATCATGAATTGGTATGATAATGCTGCAGTATTAACAAAGCTTGGTTTTCCAATTCTGAAAACATATGTTGAACTTTTGAAAAACACAGACTCATTCAGATTACTGGTAGCCAAATTATCTAAACGTTTATCAACTAACCTACATCAGGTCCATAATCACACTTGCTGCAATGAGCAAACCAGTCCAGCTTAAGCAGAGGAGAGGCTCTTTGCCACTCCCTTATTTAAAGCCATTCATCACTGTCAGTTACCCAAGCTACTTTTTCCTTTGGCATTCACACAACTTAACATTTTCTATTATGGGACCTGAAGAGGACAAAAACTAAGCAATAGTTTTCATCATTATCTTTTAATTTCCTTTATCTTATTCCAGGCTAATTTTGTCGTGGTCAATTACACAATTAAAGACCCGCCTTCGTTTTAGAAGCAGGTTTTGAGCACAAACCTGTGTATTAGTTTCACCTTGCTTTACTGTCCTGACCAAGGAAACCCAGAAAAATAGACATCTCTTATTAAGCGCATATTTTGTTTGCTTTTCAATTCCATAAAAAATGACTAATGCAGGTGTTAAAGGGGGTAATGAACATTTTATGTTCAAATTTAACTGAAATTCTCACTGGTTTAACATATGACTATAAAACATTTTTCCACCAGGGACTCTAGCCCTTAACTTTGCTTTTACTTCAAATTGAAAAGACGATTATAAAGCTATAGACTATTTAGACTATTTATAAAGCATTTTCCTAAAGAAGTGGTTACAATCATATCTACCTTAAATGTGGAAACATTTTTTTTTTTTGTCTTTTTTTTGCTATTTCTTGGGCCGCTCCTGCGGCATATGGAGGTTCCCAGGCTAGGGGTTGAATCAGAGCTGGAGCCACCGGCCTACACCAGAGCCACAGCAACGCGGGATCCGAGCCGCATCTGCAACCCGCACCACAGCTCACTTCAACGACGGATCGTTAACCCACTAAGCAAGGGCAGGGACCGAACCGAAACCTCATGGTTCCTAGTCGGATTCGTTAACCACTGCGCCACGACGGGAACTCCCTGGAAACATTTTAAATCAGTGTATCATAGTGAAAATGTAAGCATAAAAATGTATGACATGAAAAGCATATCTAGGACTTCCCGTGTGGCTCACAACATAACTACTCGGCATTGCTTCTACAGTGGCTGTGGCTTGACCCCTAGCCTGGGAACTTCCATATACCACAGGTGCGGCCACTTGTTGAAAAAGAAAAAAAAAAGACAGCAGGATGGAAACCTTGGTTACACATAGGTAAATGGCCATAGGCTAGGTTTAAATTTATGCAAATGTCATTGTCATGAACATGAAAAGGTCAAAAGATGAGAGGATGTTTTGTCACTAAATGGCATCTCTCTCACCCTCAAAAGGAAATCACATATGCAATTTTCTTTGTTTTCATCACTGAAAACACAGCACTAATGAATGTCTCCCCGAAGCGAGGAAGCTTTAAAACATGCTTATCAACAGGCTTTCTTTCATCACAGTATTTGGTTCCTGAAAAACATTAGCAAATAAAATGTAAAACCTTAGAACTCTAATGAAAGTTCTATACACATCAGGTGTTCATATGTGTGCTAAATGAAACAAATAAGGGTCATATACTAAATTGTTACAGTACACATTTTAAGGCTAATGCCTTAAATAAAGAGTTTTCAGGAGTTCCCATCATGGCTCAGTGGTTAACGAATCCGACTAGGAACCATGAGGTTTTGGGTTCAGATCCCTGGCCTTGCTCAGTGGGTTAAGGATCCGGCATTGCCGTGAGCTGTGGTGTAAGTCGCAGAAGAGGCTCTGATCCCGTGTTGCTGTGGCTCTGGTGTAGGCCAGTGGCTACAGCTCCTACTCGACCCCTAGCCTGGGAACCTCCATATGCCGTGGGAGCGGCTCAAGAAATGGCAAAAAGACAAAAAAAAAAAAAAAAAAAGAGAGAGAGAGTTTTCATGTCTTTTGAGAATCATTCAATTTCCATCTTTCAAATATAGTAATTTAAGAGAGCTCATCCAACATCTACTCAAATTTTACTATTTTAATCTGAAAAAAAATGAGTATTTAAAAGTGGGCATTTCTTTGATCAGTTGAAAAGGAAACAATATGAGAATAAGTTAAAACAAGTTAGACATAGAGTCAAAATCCAAAGGTTAAAGCCTAAGAGCTTCATATAATCTTCATTACACTCAGTCCCACTTACACAAACAAAAACAGCAAAGGAGCCAGAGACACTAATCAAATCTTGTCATTAAAAACACCACATAATTATTCATATATTGTTATCTGTACTTTGCACTCAGATTTAGCTATAGATTTACTAGTAGTATTTGCCTTTAGGTATTTGAAAAAGAACACAGAATGTACACCCTGCATTTCCTAAAGCATTTTACTGTGAACAATTAACTTGAGTGCAAAAATGAGAGGAGATTCATCAGAATTTCAAAGTAAAACCCTATGCCTCACCTAATTCTATTGAAAATGGCGCTCATGGCAAATTTCACTTATCACTTGAAACATATTTCTGCCCTTGGATATCAGAAGCAAATTAAAAAACATGCTGTTGCTCTGCTCTGGCAGAGCTGCAATGTGTTATGTTTAAATAGTTCAGCATTCAGATTTAGCTTGCTTAAAGTACAATATGGAATCAATACAATCGTAGAATTCAGGGCAAAATGCATCAGTAATTGCCACTGCAATTACTGTACTAAAATAGCATTAATAGGAGAGCCAAATAATTTTAGAACATCTTTTTCCGATGATAAACTATTTTATTCACTGGTCAACTTTTTAAATTTAAAATATATTATGTCTTAAATGCAAATGTGTGTGTGAAATACATACCACACAAACATAAAATCACAATGTGACATATATATACATACAAACACATATGTAATATATACATGCATAGTGATTTATGAACTCTAAATGTGAAAAGCTTCTTCTTTCCAGAAATTTAAAAGATACATGTCATGATTAAAAAAATACATTTTTTAATGAAAATAAATCAAAGTGGAAGGCTATTTTCAGAAGCAACTTAGGAAGTGAACAAAGTGAACACAGTCCATTAAAACACCAAGTTTTTCCTGCTCAAGACAAGTGTTTTCAGTGAACTCGACCTTCTAGTCTTTTGAGACTCAAACAGATTTCATTAAAGCTTCTATTATTAACTTATACACACTACTATATATAAAATAGATAACCAACAAGGGCCTACTATATAGCACAGGGAACTATGCTCAATATTTGTAGTAACTTATAAGGGAAAAGAATCTGAAAAAAAGATAAATATGTATGAACTGGCCATACACCTGAAACTAACACAACATTGTAAATCAATTACATGGCAAAGAAACCAAAAAACAAATACAAAAATCTCCTATTAAACACCCTCCTTTATGTTATATTAAACTAAACAATAACAATTCTGAGGTAGTTTACATAGGTAGTATCACAAAAATGAAAAACTGTCTTAAAAATATTGCTAAAAATTTCATGCAAGCAGATATCAGACACACTTCTTTAATGTAAACTTAGTTAAATCTTGTAACTAGGCTATATTTGTGTCTTCTCAAAATCTGAAATGTTCATATAAGAAACTGTATATTATGCTGAATATCTACAAACTGCAGACGTCACTAATTGTCATTAGTAAGTGCACAAAACCTCGGCCCACAAACTTACTGGATTAACTCTGTGCCCTCTATCCTTAGTCTGTCTTCTATACAAGAACATAAGTCTAATTAAGAACAGTTTTGAGGAAGTTCCCATAGTGGCTCAGCAGAAACTGATTAGCATTCATGAGGACACAGGTTCGACCCCTGGCCTCACTCAGTGGGTTAAGGATCCCGCGTGGCCATGAGCTGTGGTGTAGGTCGCAGATGCAGCTCAGATCTGACGTCGCTGTGGCTGTAGTGTAGGCCAGTGGCTACAGCTCTGATTCAACCCCTAGCCTGGGAACCTCCACATGCTGCGAGTGTGGCCCTAAAAAGACAAAAAAAAAAAAAAAGTTTTGAAATTTATACAAAATGTATTAGAGTACATGTATGAGCTTATTTTATGCATAGTCTATATGAGTACATCGAGGCAAGAACTTAAGAGATCTAAGGCTTGGTTATTTTTAAGCAGATAATGCTAAGCTCATTATGTGGGTGCCAGGAAAGTCTCAGTACTTACAGATTTGGCAGTAGCAGAAATATACTGGACAACCATCTCACGCTTGGTGGTAAAATCTTTGTTTCGTAAAGGAGCTTTTCGTTCTTCATTAAGGTTCATGTCCTCCTGTTAAAAGAACATTTATTGTGAGCATGAGCAAATTTCTGCTTAAGAGTTTCAGAGATGATTTAATAAATAGTTCATCTAAAAATGGTAAGTCATGCTGTGACTAACAACAATCATCATCTTGTGACTCATTCACTATTATTTTTCACTTATATACCATAATCTGGTATAAATTTCACCATATATTTATGGTTCATATTTCTACCTATTCAACTAATGAGCAGAAAGAAAAAAAAACATTTTAAACTCTTCCACAGAAAAAATTAGCAGTTTATAGCATAGATACATACCATCCAGCCTTAGCAAAAAAAAAAAAGCTATTTATTTACCACAAGGGTAAAAATAAACAATAAACGAACACTTTACTATTTGGCATATGCTCCCTTAGGATCATTATTATATAAAAGAGATATGATTTTTAAATTTCCATCTAATAAATATCTACACTATGTCACTAAAGAAAGATTCATGAGAATTTGTTGAATTCGCACAGGGGAAAAAAAAAATCAGAAACATAGTTACCTATATTGAGATAACAAAAACCACTCACTGGAGAGAAAAATATTCAATACTCTTTTGAGGTTCAAGTTTTAATTTGGTTGGAAACTTCACTTTATACTATGCAACATGCACGTGTATAACATTTTCACTAGACAAATTATTTGTCATCATTTTGAAACTCATGTGAATCCCTGAAACATACTAAGATGTACTTGAAGGACCACAAAACCAAGTTGGAAAGGATCATGCTTCAAAAAGCAACATCAATAAAAAGACCATCTACAGAATTGGTGAAAACATTAACAAACCGTATGTCTGATGAGGGATTTGTATCCAAATTATAAAAAAGGACTTTTTGCGGTTGCCAAGGGGGAGGTGGGAGAAGTTTGGGGTTGGTAGATGCAAACTATTACATTTAGAGTGGACAGGCAATGAAGTCCTACTATACAGTACAGGGAAGTATATCTAATCTCTTGAGAGAGAACATGATGGAAGATAGTATGAGAAAGAGAATGCGTATATATTGAGTCACTATGCTGTACAGTAGAAATTGGCACAACATTGTAAATCAAATACACTTTAATAAAAAAAAATAAAAAGAGGACTCTTACAAATCAGTAACAATACAAATCAGTAAAAATACAAATAACCCCAATACAAGTGGGCAAAGGATTTGAATAAACTAAAGAAGACATACAAATGGCCAACAAGTACATGATGTTCAACATCATTAATTAGGGAAATACAAATCAAAACTACAGTGAGATACCACTTTGCTCTCATCAGCATGACTATGACCAAAAAGATAACAACATATCTTGGTGAGGATGTAGAAAAAATTGGAACCCTCATACACTGCTGGTGAGAATATGAATGATGCAATCACTTTGGAAAACAGTCTAGCAGTTCCTCAAAAAGTTGTACATAAAATTATCACATGACCCAGCTTATACCCAAGAGAAATGAAAACATATAATATGTCCACACAAAAACTTGTACATGAATGTTCGTAGCAGCAGCATCAAAGAGTGGAAAAAATCCAAGTGCCCATTAAGTGATGAATGGATAAACAAATGTTATGTCCATACAAAGGAATATTATTCAGCTATAAAGAGGAGTACTGACACATGCTACAGCATGGATGAACATTAAAATCACATTATGGAAAATGAAAGAAGCCACTCAGAAAAGATCACACAGTATATGATTTCATTTACACTAAATGTCCAGAATAGGCAAATCTATAGACAGAGAAAGTGGATTAGCGGTTATCAGGGGCAGGGTAAGGGGCAGTGGGGAGAATTGGGGTGTGACTCCTGGGAGGTATGGTATTTCTTTGGGGGGTTATGACAATGTCCTAAATTTGATCATTGTGATAGTTCCACAATTCTTTGACTATATGAAAAAACACATTGAACTGTATACTTTAAGAGGATGAAATTTGCAACATCTGAATTGTATCTCAATTTTTTAAAAATCAGTATTATTTTTATCCCCTCACTTGCTTAGTCATCACTACAATTAAAACCTTTATAATTTTTTAATTGAGTAAACTAAAGGGCAAACAGAAATATTAAAATTACCTTAAAGAGTCGTATTTGAGAATGTGAAGAATAAAACAAAAGATCATAAAAAGTAATCAAACAATATCTGAATAGTAACTTCAATGCAGCAAGAATCTCATGAGCAATATTTGCACCCACTGCAGTGACTGCTATGATGATTAATTCACAATCAGTACCTGACCCCCCCCTTCCTAATCACTGTCTCTACCTCCCTTTCTATCTTATCTCCTTATTTTTCATCTACTTGTTAATGACTTACTTGAAGGCAGGCTCTCTTTCTCAAAGACTAGATCTAGCATCATTGAATCAAAGTAGGATCACAGAAATGAGGCTGGATTAAGGATCTTATAAAGTCCACATATACTCATCTGTGTTCTGTATCAATTTCAACTAACAGGGAACTCACTACCTCCACAGGAAACCCATCCCATTACAGGGCACCTTAATTTTGGCCAAGTGTTCTCTTGAAGGACTGTATCTGAAATATGTACAACAAACTACTAATATCCTGTTACAGTGATAGGACTGTAATTATTTTTTCTTCTCTACTTTTTAAATTCTGAATCACTTATTTACTGAACATGTAACACGCACCACAGACTATGCCAGGCTGAGTGGTGAATGCAAAACTCAAAGAGTACTTGAGTCCACAAGTTAAATGAGTTATTACTTGTGAAGTACTTAGAACAATGTCTGCTACTTAGTAAATGCTATATTTGTCTGTCAAATAAGAATAAACAATTCATGGCCTAGTAGGGAGAAGAGATATGCAAGCACATCATTATAATAGAGACATGCAAAGAATGTTTCAGGAACACAGCAGACAGATGGGAAGGTCAGCAGAGAATTATCAGGATCTGGGTCTTGAAGGATGGAAAAAAAAATCTTGAGTGAAGGCCAGGAGACTAGCTACCAGACCACAGTGGTCTTCTGTCATGATTGGCTGCCCAACAGCACTTGAACATGCCCACTACATTTTAAAACACCCTCACAGTGGCAGCCCCACCAAAGAAGAATCCATAAAAACCGCATTTCTCATCATGCTTATAGTTAGAGTACATAGGTGGCTTAGTTTCCACCCAAGACATACATATATGTAGGAGGTGTAGATTCAAAACTATTTAAGGAAAGACCATGAGTAATCAATCTGTTTGGTTACTACGAGTGACATCAGAGATGATGTGGTTATGGAACTGATGGCAGCAGCCACATCTTTGTTATCACAACAGTTTGACCAAGTGGTTTTGGGTTGGCAACAGCTCCTTCATAAGATTATATATCGGCTGTGTGGTTCTGGAAGTTATTCCTATACTAATGTTACCTGAAGCCAGTTTTGCAACCCTTCTGATTTATTATATACGAGATGTTGTATATATAACATATAAAATAAATGTTTCTAAAATATATTAAATATAAAATACATATTTTATATTTAAACTAGCTAGAATGCATTCTCTTATGTTTAATAATTTGGGGAATTTCCACTGTGGTGCAGCAGAAACGAATCCAACTAGTATCTGTGAGGATGAGGGTTCGATCCCTGGCCTTGCTCAGTGGGTCAGGGATCCTGCATTGCTGTGACTGTGGCGTAGGCCAGCAGCTGTAGCTCTGATTTGACCCCGGGCCTGGGAACTTCCATATGCCTTGGGGGTGACCCTAAAAAGCAAAACAAAAAAAATCAAAGTAAAAAATAATAATTTGGGCTAACACAGTAATTCAAGTAAAAGTGATAAGAGTCCAAAGGAAGAGAAATGGCAGTCAGATTGGACAGAGGGAATAAAGAATAATAAACAAATGTTATATGAAGGCAACACCATCTCCTTAGGGATAAAGTATATTACCGGCTTCAATTTATCTTCATGTGACATGGCTCAGCATCTCTCTCAAATACTCTATGGTTTGATAAATCCAAGGAAGGAAAGAACTTCTGCCATCTTCATCTTGAAATAGTATACCTCTATTAATTCAGCCTCTGATTTTATGACCTTATTGGCACGTACATAATTCTGCTGACTCGTGTTTGTTTCCATAAAAACCACTAAACACTGCTCCCGTACACTAGACTATGTCTCTACTATCTCTAAATATTCTAGTTACACTTTAAATATAGTAGTATAGTATAGCATATATAGTGTAGTAGTAGTATACAGTATAGTAGTTAACTATATAGCTAACTATAAATGTAGTTAGCATGAATCTGCATCCCCCTTATAGAATCAACTCTGGAACGTTGACAAGATAAGCGTGTCTGTATTTGTACTCCTCACAACCAAGCCTAAGAGTGTGGTAATGCCACCTCTGCCAGTCTCTAGGTAGAGTTTGCTCTTCTTCCAGTGACATTTCTACATTACCATGTCACTCCAGTTCAGTTTTTACCAGCACACACTGCTAAGATTATGCTATGAAAATAAAATCATGGAGGCAGGCAGGTCAATAAGGAGAATAAAGACCTCAGAGGAATGTCAAGATTAAGCGTAACCATGCACCCAAGCCTAGTGTATATTAACTAGTTGTCAAAGAATGGTGTTATTATCACTTCCCTAGTCTCATTTTTTCTTTTGTTACTTTTCGTCTTACCCTTTATGTTTTAATAATGAACAGTTATTGGTAGTTTTCTACATACACTATGCTGTTAATACACTTGCATTACTTCGCTTATGACACTATTCTATCTGCCTAAAAGGCTATCAACTTAAACTTAACCACCCTCTAGCTCTATTAACCCCCATCTCATCCCACCCCACCCAAATCCTTATCTGGCTAAGTAATATGCTTGTTAATTCTTGAGATTTCCCCCAAAGCACCTCATTTAGAAATGACTATATTCATTCTATTATTCCACATTAACTTCCTATTACTGTAGCACTTCAAATGAAACTCTCTCATAAATCCACCTTCCCTAAACTATACGCTAACAGAGGAAAGAAACTGGGTTCTTTTTTATCTTTGTTTTCCCAAAGAAAACGTATGCATTCCCAGAATGCACCGAGCATTTAATAAGTACTTGTTAAGCCAATGGGATATTTAGGAGCTTTTCTCTTAATAATTTGCTTTACATTAACAAATTTTTTTTATACTTATAAATTTGCTGCATAGCTTGACTGGGAATAAGTACCATTCACATGAAGAACAGACCATAACGATTCATCTTATAGAAAGCAGCAGCATCCTACTAATTAGGCAGCTAATACTTCCAAATCATTAACTCCAGCTTTATAAAACAATTATAAAACTAAATAGAACAATACTCAAAATTCAATATTAATTCTAAACAATGTAATTGAATAGGAAACTACTTCTAAACTGAGTTCTTACAGTACTCAAAATACAAAAGCAAGCTTTTAGTATATTTAACTTTCAGTACTTCCACAATACATAAGAATGTAGTATTTTACAGTTTTAAAAAATGGTGGAGTCAAAATATTATACTTATAATATTTGTATTGTATTTGTGTCAAGTCATATTTATAAACACTAAACCATTTTTCCTCCTACCACTTATGCTATGATGCAATTTTCCCATTATAGACAAACTCCTTCACCTCTTCATCAAATAAACATTGTATTCCTAAAGTTATTGCTGAGGAGCCATATAAGAATAGAGTCAAATAAGAAAGTTAAGGAGTTCTCTTGTGGCACAGCAGGTTAAGGATCCGGCATTATCACTGCAGCAGCTTGTGTTGCTGCTGTGTGCAGGTTCAATCCCTCTTAGGGGAACTTGCCCAGGAACTTCCACATGCCGCAGGCCAAGGCTTAAAAAAAAAAAAAAAAAAAAAAAGAGAGAGAAGGTTAAAAGTTAAACCAGCTCCCTATTCATTCATTTGTACTTTTATTCATTCGTTCCCATCTCACTCCCCATAAATGTTTAAACAGATAATGTTTAAACAGATAACTTCCTCATCTCTAACATTTTCTATTTCCTGAACCCTTCCGTTGTTTATCTCACTTGCTTTATGAGAGGTAAATGTCAACCCTTTGTTTTTATTTCTTACTTCTCTGTAAGAAGTAATACTTGCTCCTTCTTTCTATAAAGTTGTAAATTTCTATATATTTCTATAAAATAACTGTTTCTGTTTCTGCAACATGTATTGATCCCAGTTTAAGGCTGGATTTTCCACTTGCTGTTTTTAAGTCTGAACTTAACTTCACCATCAACTGTTTGCCCTCTTCGTTCTGCTTCTCAGTAGTAAATTATCAAGTATTCTCTAACTTCTATCTTGAGAGGATCTGTACCCCTAAAGAAAATGAACTGGAGTTCCTGTAGTGGCGCAGCAGAAATGAATCCAACTAGGAACCAAGAAGATGAACCAATGATACTTCAGTACCTAAAAATATACCCTAGCATAAATAGCAATTAGAGTAATCTTTGATTATTTTAAGATTATTAATTAATGGATTTTTACATTTCTTTTTTTCTCAAGAAATGTTCATATAAAAATGTGTCCTATAGATAATTCCTCTAACTTCTATGAACTTGAAAGGACAGAACATTTCTTTTTCAAACTTCCAATAAAAGCATCAGGGATTTTCTACATAAATAAATAATTGGCCAGTTGTTCCTGGTATTAATTAACTATCTCATGTGCTCCAAAGATCAAGTTAACTTTATCTGTACAGACTACAGCCACATACATAATTG
The DNA here is from genome assembly GCF_054392235.1 of Sus scrofa. Lineage (NCBI taxonomy): Eukaryota > Metazoa > Chordata > Mammalia > Artiodactyla > Suidae > Sus > Sus scrofa. Next base: position 88,776,583 of record NC_139401.1, on the reverse strand, counting down.
GATCTACATAACATATAGAAGCTCATGTGGAAGACAAAGTTAAAGGGAAAAATACTGTCCAAATACATTATCTCTACGAATACTATGGAGCCAAAGGCAGGAAAAAAGCATGAAATTAAGTGACCGTTACTGAGTATTTTATAAAAATCTTCATATATTTATACTTTCAGATCTTATTGGAGAGAACCAACTATAAATATCTACATACACCTCTTCACCATCAAGAAGGTAAATTCAGAGTGTATCTTTAGATATTAGAAAATACAAATACTGTTTTCACTCTCCCATAATCCTTAATTCTGAGCTCAATGTTCAACCAGTGGTGTACATAGTTTAAAGATTACTTAAAGGATCCACTGTGGTTTGTGAAATATTTTTACTTAAAAATCATAAAAGAATATTTAACATGAGAATAACACTGAAACCCTCATTGGATCCACAGGTCCAAATGGCACATGAGGTATCTTAAGGGAAGAATGGGGTATTCACACCACACATTTGTTTACTGTCAGTGTATTGCAACATACTGCAGCTTACAAGTACCTGATTAAGTGGACTTATAAAAGTTATTTTATCTAGCTTTAACTAAGTCAACCCTCAAAAGAAACAACAACAAAATAGAAAAGTAACTTTAAAAGATTGCTACGAAGACAAAATATTGAGGTTAATAAGATAACACCATTAATGCAAGCACAAGGGAACAAGAAAATGCTGGAATGTTATATATCCTATTCACAAGTCTGTGCCTTTCGTCAGTCATAATGTATAATAAAAATAATAAAAATATAAAGCTAATAAGAAACGGATCCCACAAGATTGAAAATTAAGGTAACTACCTGAAATATGCATGTACATCAATTATCAATGATGACTCACTTTATACGCATATTGTACCTTAAAATATTAGCTAATGATATTATACAGCTACCTCAAACTGGCAGGCAATTGAAAATTCAAACATCTAGAGCATAAAGGAAGCTTTTCAATTTTCTCAGCCATAATCAGAATTATGTGATATGCAATCCAGTACTTAGTGAAATTTTGTAAACTTAATGACATATGTTTAGAAACCTCTTTTGAATGTTTTCTTTCTTTAATAGCAAAAGACAAAAGGTCCCATGACACTGGAGGAACACTTGGTAGAAGCAGATAAAAAATACATGCAAAACAACATGACAGTAAACTAAAACACACTCCTTTGTCAGCAAATGCTGTCAGAAGATACACAAAAATCATTGCTGAAAATTTGCTAAAACAAGTATTAGAAAAATTACTCAGTTGGGAGGGTTATCACACCATTGAATGAAAATACAGCTGTTTTTTTTTTCTTTTAAACAACTCAGCTTATATTATTCGCTAGATTGTTTCAATAATGAAATATAAAAACTACTTGAGTTGCTAATAAAACAATCTAACAGAGAAAACATATTGCCAAAATAAATGATTTATTTAATAAAAGGATGCCTTATGAAAAAACTGTTAAGTGGGAAGCATTCCCGAGTAAGGAAGGTTGCCCCGCATGCAAAATTCAAACCACAGCAAGAAAGAAGTTGAAACCCAAATACACACAGTGAGTCAAAAATGTAGGGTTTTTTTTTTTTAATAAAAGCAAGCTATTTCAATACAGTAGAATATTTACAGTATTTTTAAATGAGATTGAAAATGAGCATGAAAACACATTGTACCTTACAAAGATATCTCTGGCTATCTTGAGACGAAGTAATTTTTTTTTTCTTTTCTTTTTTTCTTTTTTTAAGGGCCACATATGCAGCATATGGAAGTTCCTGGGGCTAGGGGTCAAATTGGAGCTGCAACTGCAACTGCAGGCCCACACCACAGCCATAGCAACACCGGATAGGAGCCACATCTACAACCTACACCACAGCTTGTGGCAAAGCTGGACATTTAATCCAATGAGCAAGGCCAGGGCTCGAACGTGCATCCTCATCCTCACAGACACTATGTCGGGTTCTTAACCTGCTGAGCTACAATGGGAACTCTTAGTGTTTTATTTTTGGCCACACCAGTGCCACACGGAAGTTCCTGGGCCAGGGATCCAACCTGTGCCACTGCTGAGACAACACAGGATCCTTAAAGAGCTGCACCACACAGAAACTCCAAGACGAAGCATTTGAAAACTTCTGAAATTTAGCATGACTTGGGCATTTTTCATTCAAAAAAGTACAAGTAATCCCTTAACAGTTTAACAACTAGCAAGAAAATAACTGTTTTTCAAATGGACTTCATTGAAAAAGATACAACCCAACTGCCAGGTCAGTCTCCTTCACCCTTGCATAACTCACCTCTTCTTCTGAGCACTAGGTGCAGTGACTGCAGGGGACATGAGTAGCCAAACACAGGCACAAGGGTCTACACATCAAGGATGTGGAAGGAAAAATGCAAAGAGCCCATGTCCTTGATGACATCTAGTGAAGTCCATTTTTTAAAGCCCATTTATTCACAAATATGAAACTGCAATACTTCAGATTAGGTCCAGAAACAACCAACTGTCATCAAGGGAGATGGGAATTTACTACCCATGGCTTAGCAGGAAACCTTTGCCTGATTCATGGATTGCACAGAGCAAAGTTAATACTATGATTTAATAAGTGTTGTTAATGATGTTCTCATTTCCACTTGGACCTAGGTATCTTTGTCAGATTTATGTTTCAGCTGTAATAGACATTAAACCAAATATCAAAATGAAATGGACTTGGAACTAAACCTTCTAATTAGTCACTTTTTTAAACAAGACATAAAAAATAATGACACATGGACACTGTTCTCACTAAAAAGCTATTAATCATGACAGCAACGGCTTTTGTACCATTAATAAATAAAACAAACTCGTTTTAAATCGTTTTAAAATCTTGTTCATTTCATGTTTGGAATTCTTTACTATGTCTGTATTTTATAACATACATAGTATTAATACATACATATTTATAAACAATTTTTAAATAAAACATACTGGCGTTACTTGCTCAAATATATGTTTGTGTGTGTGTATGTGTATATATATATATATATATATATTTTTTTTTTTTTCTAACGGGATTGGAAATCAGAAAGTTTAAGAGACTACTACACTACACCAGAGGTTAACACTTTTTCTCTAAATGGCCAGACAGTTGAACGTTTTAGTCTTTGCAGGTCAAAGGTTCTTTGTCACAAGTACTCAGCTCCATAGTTATAGTCCAAAAGGAGCCATTGACAACATGTAAACCAATGGCTTTGGCTGTGTTCAGCAAAACTGTATTTATGAACACTGAATTTCACACAATGTTCATGTGCCCTGAAAAGTCTTCTTTTGATTTCTCTGCAACCATTTAAAAATACGAACCTATTTTTACTTTGGGAGTCATACAAAATAAAATCTTAGAGGCAGCGATGGTGCCTTTGTCATCTTTGTGTTCCCCTGCACCTAACAAAGTATCTGGCATTCAGTAAGTTGTCAAACTTCTCCATGACACAGAAATTTGTCTTCACCTTTTTTCTTTTCCACAATTACACCTTGCGTTTTGCTCTATCACCTCTATTGAACATAAGCTGCTTTGATGGTAGGGATTTTCCTTTAGTTGTACCTGGTATATAGAAGGCACTGGACCTTGATGAAGTAAACCATTCAAATTTTGAGAACACTTTAATGCCAAAAAACAGACTGAAAATTCACAAGTGAGACTGGGCTTCATAGTATATTCAGATCTCTGTTTCCTCCCTGTGCCCGTGTGCTGGATTAAGTACCCACAGTAGCCTATTCACAGCTGTCCCACTACCATGGAAATCCTGTGTTTACTGGTTTGTCTCCCTGAGTTCAGTGGGGGCATGGGAGGGAGTGCATTCATCTTTGTGCCTCCGGCACACAGCACACAACTGGCACACTGCATATATCAGTACATGGTGGCAGAAATACAGTTATGGGAAAAAAAAAAAAACTAGTGGAACTTTTCAAACAGAAAAAAATATTTTGGAAAACATTTCTAAGTACAAAGCAAGAACAGAGGGCATGAATTGTGACGATTATCAGCTACAGTCAGAGCAAAAAACTCCATGCCTTTCATTCTTCTTCCTGGGACTCCTATCCTACTACTCCCTCAGTTGTGAACCTTTGGTGAGAATTTATATATATGTGTATATACATATATATATATATATTAATTACCCAAATGAATTTATCACATCTGTAGTTATATAATGATCATAACAATCCAATTTTACAGGATTTCCATCCCATAACCCAAGCACATTTTGGTGAGAATTATATTGGGGAAGGAAATTTAATAGTAACCCAGATTTAGTTAAATTTGAGACCTGTTTACGGGGGTAAGTTTCCCTCCTCCTCTATATGCTTTCCTTAGGAGTATGTATATTGGGGAAGGAAATTTAATAGTAACCCAGATTTAGTTAAATTTGAGACCTGTTTATGGGGGTAAGTTTCCCTCCTTCTCTATATGCTTTCCTTAGGAGTATGTAAAAGAAAATAAAATGACTAGAAATGATGCTGGTGTTCTCTCAGTCTAAGGATATGGAGTAAACATATTGGAAATATACATGTAAAAAATGGAAAATTGGAGTTTCTATTGTGGCTCAGCAGGTCAAGAACCTGACATAGTATCTGTGAGGATGCAGCTTCGATCCCTGGCCTCGTTCAGTAGGTTAAGGATCCAGCATTGCTACAAGCTTCAGCACAGGTCGCAAACACAGCTCAAACCTGGCACGGCTGTGGCTGTGGCGTAGGCCGGCAGCTGCAGCTCCAATTCAACCCCCCAACCAGGGAACTGACATATGCCACGGGTACAGCTGTGAAAAGGGCGGGGTGGGGGGAAGGAAAGCAGGCTATATAGACAATTTCTAAGGATCTAGTTATTTCTAAAAACTATTTCCATGCCTTATTAAAAATTTTAAGACATATGCTACCCATAACTTATTTAATGGTAACTTAACCATTAATTAAAATTCCTTAATCTGACAGACAGCACTAAAAGTTTCTCATCCAAGCTAACCAACTCCTAAAAGACTGATGATGGGTAAGAAATATACCCATGAGAACAGTCAGGTGAGAACAAGCAGAACATCTGAGGTCCAAAGTCAAATAGACCTTCAAAATTGATAAAAGGCAAAAGTAAGAGAACAAACTGAACAGCTTTGGGATTATTTATAAGAGATCTACCAGATGGAATACAGGATAGATAATTTAATATTTATTGCATATAAGTACTTAAGTACTATCATTCAATTATGCCAACAATGCAAAATGTATTAATGTAAATTGCTGAATAGAAACAAAGTAAAAAAAAATCATATTTGCAGGTGGAATCATATATTAAACATTGCCTTAATAATTGAAGTTGAAATGAACTGTGCCTAGAAATCATAAATCACATTACTAGCCTCATCTTCTGTACACAAACTACTTAATTACCTGTATTAGAACACAGTCCTCACTGACATATTTATGTGAATCTAAAGTGGCCAACACAAGCTGGACCTCCACAGCAATAGATCCTTGTACTAGCTAAAAGAAATTAAATTCCAACTTGAACTTCCAAGACATCTATATGTGTGTTTTTTTATTTGTTTGTTTGCTTTTTAGGGCCACACCCGTGGCATATGGGAGTTCCCAGGCTAGGGGTCAAATTGCAACTACAGCTGTCGGCCATAGCCACAGCCACAGCAATGTGGGATCCAAGCCGCATCCGCAACCTAAACCACAGCTCACAGCAATGCTGGATCCTTAACCCGCTGAGCGAGGGCAGGAATCAAACCCGTATCCTCATGAGATACTAGTTGGGTTCCTTCCTGCTGAGCCACAAGGGCAACTCCTATATGTTTAATTTTTTAAGCTTAAAATGAAAATCCCCTAACCCAACTGCCCCCTAAAACAGAAAAGAACAGTTACTTACCAAAGGACAATAATACTCAAAAAGGAAATGGACAGTGACCAGACACTTTTCTCTCCTTGATGTAACTGCATTAATTGTTTGGATAAAAATGAGCTATCGCTATTAAATATTTAATAGTCCTTAAGCAGTATACTGAAGGTACAAAAACCAGTTCAGTTTTTCTCAGTAACCTCAAAGGTGCACGACCTGGCACCCTGCATATATCAATACATGGTGGTGGAAATGCAGTTATGGCAAAGAGTTTCAATTATCAGAGTAACAGAGGATTATATATGAATATTCCTTCTCATCATTTAAGCTTTTCACCAAAAGTTTCACTAAGATAATATCACCGCCCAGAAATTCCAAATAATAAATTATATTAGCAATTTTTTTTTTTAATGGCACCAAGTTTCCAGGCCAGGGATTGAATCCAAGCCACAGCTGTGACTTAAGCCACAGCTGCAGCAATGCTGGGTCAGACATTGAACCTGTGCCTCCGCAGTGACCCAAGCCACTGCAGTTGGATTCTTCACCCACTGTGCCACAGCAGGAACTCTTATATTAGCAATTTTAAGTAATTTACTTCTTTTCTTCATCATATAATACATATAATGTTGTGCCACTTTATGCAATTATTTTAAATGTTTCACGCCTCAAGGTATGTTATCCTTAAACACATATATGGTATTTAGGCCCAATGGTCCAAACATTTGTAGTTCTCCAAAGTCTAAAAAATCTGAGGACAAGATTGTCATAACAGCCTTCAAGTAGGACAAGAACATCTATTAGAATATCTATACAAGGGAGGATACCTACAAAGAATGAAATAATAAAGGGAAATTTCATATCTGGAAATCTGAGTTTGAGAGACAGACAACTTAAATGTCTTCTCCCAATCAACTGTGAAAATGGCATGTTAACAGTTTTCCATTACTAAATTGTGGGCCTCGTTCTTTTCAGTTAATGCTCTGTAAAAAGCAATAACATGGAAAAAAAAAAAAAAACAACAAAAAACAACTTTCCATCATCAATAGGAAAACAAGCCATCCTAAGCTGGCTTTACCTACCAGGCAATGTACCTCAGAGTTGCCTTCCACTTCCACCAAATATGTATGCAACGAAAAAGTATTAATTTGATATTTAGCTTAATGAGACATTATTAAAGATAGAGGTTACCAAAAATGCCAAATTTTTTAGATTTTTATGTACCTAAATTTAAGTTCCAGCTCAGCCCCTTACTAATTTAGGCAAGTTACAGCACCAATTTCTTTAGCCTCTAAGCCTTAATTTCCTTGTCTGAAAAACAGGATATAACTATGTTGCCCATTTTGCAGCATTCTCACAAGCATCAACTGAAATAATACATGTATATCATTCAGTTACATGGGGAGCATAAGTGCACAGTAAATGAAAGCTATGACAATTCATAAAATAACTTGTTTACTTAAACAGATTACACTCAAAGCAGAGATAATAAAGAAAATACATAAAGTTAAATGTGCTAGTAAACTTCTCTCAAAGAAAAGATACAACCCCTTAAAAAGATTTTTACTGGTCTTTTGTTGTTATCTTTAAGCAAACCATAACTCACTTCCAACATTCCCATGAAAGGAAAAATTCTCATTAGGAAAAATGTGGCACCAAGTTGTTCCTTTCTTTAAGTCACATTTATGAATCCACAAGCAAATCTTTGTAAAAACATAACACACTGAAAGAGGAAAGTGCTAATTTTCTGATGAAACATTATAATAAATATTTAGCAGTTCCCTGGTGGTGCAGTGGATTAAGGATTCGCTGTTGTTACTGCTGTGGCTTGGGTTTGATCCTTGCTTCAGGAACCTCTTCATGTTGCGGGTATGGACAAAAAAATATATATATTCAAACCACAAAACAGAAATGTTGTAAAAGGTTTAAAAACATTGTAAATGCTGTACATAAAAAGTTCAAAGCTGCCAGGATTCAGTTTTGCTTAGGGCTATAATCATGTAAAAGGCATGTGTGTGACTGAAGCAGAGTAAGAAAACAAAGAGGATAGTAGTAGAAGATATCAAAGAGATAAAGTGGGGGGTCAGATCATATGGGGCCTTAAAGGCTCTTACAAAAACACTGGCTTTTGTACTCTGAGGGAAATGGGGGCCGATGGTAGAGATTTGAGAAGCCAAGTGACATGACATTGTTCAGGTTTTAAAAGCGTGATGTTTCTATGTTAAGAATATACTGTAAGGGTCATGGTGGAAGCAGAGACATCAGTGATGAACTGTGTTAGTCATACTATATGAGACTTCAACTACTGTGGGACCAGTGAAGGCACTAAGAAATGGTCAGCTGTTTTAAGTACCTTATTGTGAAGGAAGAGCTCAAGGGTTTCCTAATGAATTGAATGTGAAAGTGAGGAAGAGAGCAGTCAAGGACAATTCCAAAGATTTTGGCTTGAGTAACTGGACAGATGGATAAACCATCAACTGAGCAGGAGAAGACACCAGAAGTAGCAGTAGTTCAGTTTGGGACATGTTACTTTTGAGAAGTCCATTCACCATCCAAGAAGAGATGTCGATTATGAAGTCTGATTATGAGAGTCTAGAGTTCAGACACGAGGACTAAGCTGGAGATAAACTTAAGAATTGTAAGCAAACGAATGGAACTTAAAGCCATAGCCCTGGTTGCAATCACCAAAAAAGATAGTGTAGAGAAGAGAAAACGTCCAAAGACTGATCCCTGGGCCTCTCCAACATTTAAAAATTTAAGACATAAAAAGGAATCAGCAAAGACAGCGAAGAAGACTGAAAAGCAGCATCCAAAGAGACAGGAGGAAAACCAAATCAGTGTTGCGGTGGTGGGGTGGATTTCAAATTGGAGACAATGACCAAGTGCATCAAATGCTGCTGATGGGTCAGTTGAGAACTGAGAAATGAACATGTGACTCAGAAGCATGAAGGTCTTTGGTAACACTGACAGCCATTTTGATGGAATGGTGGGATGGAAGCCTAGGCTAGAGTGAGTTTAGGAGAGAAAGTATAAAACCAGAGAAGTCAGAAGCAGCGAATATAAAAAAAATTATTTAGAGGTGTTTTGCAGCAAAGAAAGGTAAAAATAGGGAGAGGTAGCTGGCAAGGGAGATATGGTCATGAAAAAGTAAAGTAAGACAAGCATGTCTATATGCTGCTGGGAATGGCAGAAGAGAGAAGAGAAAATGATGGGAGCACTGTCCTTGAGAAAGTGAAAAGAATGGAACCTTACACACAAATGGAAGGATTGGAAAATGAAAATTTCATCTGTGGTGACAGGTAGCGAGACAAACTATGTGACTGCAGCCACTCAAACTTAGGTAGATGTGGTGGTGGGAGTCTGTGGAAGTTCTCTGATTGCTTCAACTTACTCAATAAATTAAGCAGCAAGGTGATCATCAGAGCATAAAGATAGGGAAGAGTTCAGAGGAATGAAAAACAAAGGAAAGTGTTAAATAGTCTTCTGGAAGCATAGTGGAGGGAACAGAGTAGGGACATATAAAATGACTGTCTGGGGCGTTCTCTGGTGGTCTAATGTTTAGGGCTTGGTGCTTTCACAGTTGCGGCCCAGGTTCAATCCACGGTCTGCGAACTGAGATCCCATATCAAGCCGCTACATGACATGGCCCAAATAAAAATACAACAACTATCTAAAAACAGAAGGGCCTACTTGGGGCTTGGAAAAGGAATCTGTTTCAGAAACATTATCAGAATCACCCTTGGAATTCCTGCTGTGGCACAGTGGGTTAAGAATCCTATTGCAGTGGCCTGGGTCACTGTGGAGGCATGGATTTGATCCCCAGCCCAGCACAGTGGGTTAAAGGATCCAGAACTGCTGCAGCTGTGCCGTAGATCGAAGCTGTGGCTCAGATTCAGTCCTTAGCCCAGGACCTTCAATATGCCATGGTGTAGCCATAAAATTAAAAAAAGAAAAAAAAAAGTCACACTAGATTAAAATAGGCAAACCTGGAAGACAGGAGGAAGACAGGTTAGGAGGCTATTTTCATAGCCCACAAGAAAAAACTGGAGAGAGATATTGTCTAAAGTAGGGCAAGAGTAGCTAAAGCACGACTGAGGAAACAGATGTAAGAGTCATTGCAAAAGCAAAACCAATGGGATTTGAAGTGGCAAATTGAAGGGCAATCTCAGGTGGTAAGGAAATACTGGCAGTGAAGAAAGAAGAGAGTTTTATTTGATAAAAGAAAGAGATGCAATGAACATTTATAAAATTATTTTACAGAAACCTTTATGCCACTATATTAGGAATATCATCTCCTTTAATCCTAAAAAGAATTATATGAGGTAGACCCTCTTATACCTTTGCTACAGTTACAAGAAAATAAAGATTAGAGAGGATACTTTACCTTCACTGGGTGATGTAATTAATGGCAGAGCCAGAACTTAAACCCAAGTCTAAATGACTCCAAAGTCCAAGCTCTTAGCCACTACACAAACATGCTCTGTAAAATTAAGGGCCTGGTAAAGGTAATATAGGTGGTTTGGCTTCCGAGAAGAATTTCAGAGCTCAAGATCTCAGAGGTGGAATTATTCCAAAGAATGACACAGTCCAAGGTGTAGTCATGCTTGTAATTAGCTAAATACATAGATGCAAAGGTCAGAGTACAGGAAACCAAGGAACTAAGGGCAAAAATGCAATGACAGGGTTGTTAACGTAATAGTTGAAATCACCAAAAGGAATAGCAATGGAAAGGTCAAAAGGATATTCAGATGCTATCAATATCAAGGTTGGTCAGCAAATAATAGAGTTTACAAGGGAAAGGAGTGTTGAAAGAATGGTTCAAAGAATATTACATAGAAGAAGCAATGGGAAAAAAGGATGTACCATAGGACTAGGATGAAGGACTGAAGAGAGTGGGAATGTCAGCACTTGTGTCAAGGGAGAAGCTAGATGCCAGCTCTGGCTAGACAAAAGGAATATTAAAGGAAAAAGAAAAGATAGAGGCAATTTGTATTCACTCAACAACTTTCAACAAATAGTGGGGGTGGGGCAGGGATGGTAACAACATGGTCCATAATGGGTAGAAGGGTCTAGATTTTCAGTATTCTTAGGCTTTTATTTTGGTATAGGTAAAGAGACCTTTGAAACTCCTGTGGATCTTAACTCAAAATAGACATTCACCAAAAAAAAAAAAAAAAGAAAGACCATGATAAGCATGACAGAGTTAGAACTAGATATTCTCATACTAAGTGAAGTAAGTCAGAAAGAGAAAGACAAATACCATGTATCACTCATATCTGGAATCTAATACATGGCACGAATGAACCTTTCCACAGAAAAGAAAACCATGGACATGGAGAACATACTTGTGGTTCCCAAGGGGGAGGGGGAAGGAGTGGGATGGATGGGAGTCTGGGGTTAGTAGATGTAAACTATTTCACTTGGAGTGGATAAGCAATGAGGTCCTTCTGCATAGCACAGGGAACTATACTAATCACTTGTGATGCAACATGATGGAAAATACTATGGAAAAAAATGTATATATAACTGGATCACTTTGCTGTACAGTAGAAGTTGACAGAACACAGTAAATCAAGTATAATTAAAAAATTATGGAGTTCCTGTCATGGCTCAGTGGTAATGAACCTGACTACTAACCATGAGGACAAAGATTCAAGCCCTGGCCTCGATCATTGGGTTAAGGATCCATCATTGCCATGAGCTGTGGGGTGTAGGTCACAGCTCAGATCCTGCGCTGCTGTGGCTGTGGTATAGGCTACAGCTCTGATTCAACCCCTACCTTGAAACTCCCATATGCCACAGGAGCAGCCCTAAAAAAAAAAAAAAAAAGTTAAAAATTAAAAAATAATCTACACTAGAAAATGGATTAAAATTTATTATATTAGTGGGGGAGGAAAAACTAAATGAATGAATCATCAATCAGGATCTCTACTTCCTCTCTGGTCAAGTAAACCAATGCAGCATGGACTAATGCCTCATTCTCCCCTCTCTTATCATAAACTGCTTAATAATCAAAATATTATATTAATATAAGAAATAATCTAAGCCACAAGCTATAAAATATAAGAAGCATGCTAGAAAATATAGGTTGCAGACTGTTGATAATAGAATTTGGAAGAATTAATTCCTTGGTCTCGTCTAGTGTTTTTTTGTTTTTTGTTTTGTTTTTGTTTTTTACACTCTGTCCTCCCAAGTGTATTTCATATACTTAACAAGATACCTTGTACTGTTTTTATAAAAGTAGACTTAGGCCTGTTTTGCTTCACAGAAACAGGAACACAATAAGGTAGTTAAAAATTGATTTAGTCATTGGAAACTTCTCATAGAGTAACCATGTGGTTCCCTTTACTCATAGAACTAGATGTTAGATCTGTGGGGAAGAACTATAAGACAGAGCTGCTAAATAAACTATGAAAACCTAACAGTCAAACTTTTTTTTTGGGGGGGGGTCTTTTCTAGGGCTGCACCCGCAGCATATGGAGGTTCCCAGGCTAGAGGTCTAATCGGAGTTGTAGCCGCCAGCCTACACCAGAGCCACAGCAATGCCTACACCACAGCTTTGGCAACGCTTGATCCAAGCCGTGTCTGCAACCTACACCACAGCTCACGGAAACACCAGATCCTTAACCCGCTAAGCGAGGCCAGGGATTGAACCCGCAACCTCATGGTTCCTAGTCAGATGCATTAACCACTAAGCCACAACAGGAACTCCACAAACTTTTTTTTTTTATCTTAAGTATTGGCACATCCCAAGGATCTGTACTGTTCTAGGATGGTAGCTTAGTACTGAATATGATTTGAACTTAATGCAGGTTTAAAGTGTGTCCAAAATTCAGAACCAGGCAGATCCATCTCTTCTGACCCCAAACATGGTCCTACCTAAAGTGAACGGCTTGAGTTTATAGGATCCCAAAGATTACAGGTGGGGAATTTTAAAGTGTGTCCATATTTCATTTGAGAGCAAAGAAGCCCAACTAAAACAACTGTGGACTGACATGACATATGGTTTGAGCAAAAATTCTTTTTGAAAGGGCTACCTTGAAGATAATGACTCAAACACTGAAATAACTCAGAGAAGGCAGAAGAAAGAGAATCCTTAAAAGTTTATTGACTTAAATAATTTTGCCTATGTTACATACAGTAAAAAAAAAAAAAAAAACTTTACAACTTTGCAAACACACACCCACAAAAAAATTCAGGAGCTCCCACTGTGGCACAGGGGTTAAGAACCCGATGCAGCGGCTCAGTTCACTGTGGACGTGAGGGTTCAATCCCCAGCCTGGTGCAGTGGGCCAAAGGATCTGGCATTGCCACAGCTGAAACATAGGTCACAACTATGGCTAGGACTCAAACTTCCATATGCTAGAGGTGCAGGCATAAAAAGAAAAAAAATATTGATTCGGTGTGCCAGAAATTACTGAACACTAGAGAATAAAAATAACACAGCCCCTGCTTTTAGGAGCTCATGGTGGAAGAGATAGATATGTCTTAGCTCAAAAAAAAAAAAAAAAGATACTTCCAAAAACAGTTCTGGCAGTTCTGGTGTATCCACAAGTTTCTGGTCTCTCCTTTATGTGATGTAAACACATTCCATACAAACACTGCTGCTTGAAATCCAGTGCTATTCTGGGCACCTGCATTTTAAAATTACAACAAAATTAGGGGGTCTAACTTACCATCATTTTTTCAAAGAGATCCAATACTTCTTTTTCAGACAAATTTAAAGATCGTTCATCATATAATGGCTGAGCCGCTGGAAACTCACTCATGGCAACTTGAGAATCAATAGGATGTTGGATAAGAGGTTTTTCTTTTTTGACAGTAGATTTTCTAAAACTTGTAATTCGGTCACGCTGTAAACAAAAAAAAGAAGGCCTAAGGAAGAGATCAAGAATCACAGACATGAAGAACTGAAACATCAAGATGGCACTTAGTATAATATATGTCAGTATTGTCTTTTGATAAAATGTTATTTTAAGCTGCAAGCTCCAGTTAGAGATTGTACTATTTTGAAATCCTGAAATAGCTCTTCAGCCTAGGGAGCCTTGGGGAAGGAATGAAAAGTATTCCTCAAAAGTAAAACTTGGTGCCTTGTCATATCTATTTTGCATAGTAAGTAGGTGAGAAAAATCCAGCCTCAAAGTTCTGTAGTGGTTTGAGAGATGATGTGTCTTTGGTGGTAACTTTTGAACTATGAGGGGAAAAAAGCAAGAAAATTAAATATCCAGCTCTAAGGGGAAAATTATACTAATGTTTCTCTTCTTCAAAGTGCCAAAATAATTGTGACAAGTATCTATGAATACTCTGTCAGGGTAGTGGTAGAATATAATGGCTAAGGGCATGAACCCTGGATTTGAATCTGCAATTTACTGGCATGAACCCTGGATTTGAATCTGCAATTTACTATGTCAGTTAGCCTGTGCAAAGAATTTGGGTCTCTCTATGACTGTTTCCTCATCTCTAAAATAGGGAAAACAAGTTATTGTATGTGGAAGGAAGGAAGAAAAGAAGGGAGGGTGGGAGGAAGGAAGGAAAGAGGGAAGGAAGGGAGGGAGGGAGGGAGAGAGGAAGAAGAGAAAGCAAGAAAGTTACCATGAGATTTAAGTAAGTATTATGTTTAGTGTACTTAGCTGCTATTACTATTGTTGTGTTGTTACTATTATTTCCCCTACCTTTTACTTCCCTAAAATGTGGGAACAACAAGGAAGCTGAACAAAATTTAAAATATTACCTTTTCCATTTCCTGGAAACATAACAAACAGAAATATCTTACTCCTACAAATACTATTATGAAGAACCTGCTATATTATGGATATTGACTTGGCACCATTAATTTCATGTACAATCTCTAATAATTAGCTTGCAATTTCACATAAAGTGAGTTAACAACCCCAGTTGCATGTAAACAGGCCCTTCTGTTTTAAACCACAGAACATTGGATATCAGAAATTAGTAATGACCATAAAACTGAATACAACTCAGTTTTATTCTGGTTTCTGTTAGGAAGCACATGCATACTGTCAGCTCACATTAAACAAGCAGATATGTTAGATAGGAGGACACTGCCTCATGACTGCCATGTTACCCAGTCCTTATAAGTCACTTCAACAATACAAAAAGCATCACAGAAGTTCTTACCACAATTAATATAGATTTCTGTTGCCCTCCCACTTAAAGAACATACTTTTTGATTCAAAGAACACTTTTTTTCTAAAAGGTGTACTTTGAAAGAAACATGAGCAGTTTTAAGCAGCTTATTTAGGATTACAAAAATTATTTTAGTACCTGATTACTTACAAAGAGATTATATAAATCATAATATTTTAGAGCTGGAAAGAAACTTGAAAAATCATCCAGATCAACTCTCTCACTTCACAGAAAAAGTGACTTGCTAAATTCACGAGTCCCTGGTTCCTATCCCATTGCTGGCATAAAAGATTCATTTCTTCGAATCACCTTCCGTATTTTCAAATTTTCTTTTGAATTTGAATTTCCTCGAGGAAAATTAAATTGGATTAGGTATTTAGTATATCTCCAACTCAATTAAAAATGTTGAGCAACCCCAAATAAGCTGAGTACATACCAAGAGTCAAATTTCACTGAAAGATAAGGTGGACATAAAAGCATTTAAATATGCAATCGACCATTAAATCAACATATCTCTGTTCTTTTCCCTTCATATCACTTAATATTTACTTTTGCAGTGCTGGCTTTTTTACTGAGTAGCATTATTTACATATATATTTGATCTTTCACTGTGCCCTTCACTTAGATCTAGAAAATTGACTTTTGTTTTCAGCTACATCTTGATAAGAAAATAAAGTTAAGCCATATATTTTCACTTCCTTAAATCACGAACAAGATTCTACACTATTTGTAGAAAGGAATTTGTAGAAAGAAAGAAAAAAATGACACTGCTTAAAATACCAATTTTTACAAGTTTAGCTATAAAAGGGCACATTTAAATTTTAAGCCCATAACTTTTAATAAGTTTTTCTATAAAAGATTCAAGCTCAAAAATATTTGAGGATTTTAAATTTAATAGTATATATCTAACATAATGAACTTAACTTCTTTTCTGTCTTAATTTCCTTCACTCAATATTGTTTAACATATTTGACTCAATTAATATGGCTACTGAGAAAGGAAAAAATTTGTTTTCCAGAGTTAGATTTACATACATTTTTTTAATTGGTTAAGGTATATATCAGGATGGTAATATCAAAATTTTGTTGAGATCTCATAAAACTGTTTATATTAGTATTCAAAAAAGAAGTCACTCTGACAATTCTTCCATCTACTGTACTACATAGACATCTAGATATTTTATATCTTACATATATCAATGCTTTAATGTCCACCCACTTCAATAAAAAGGTAACATGCATAAGTAATGTAATAACATGCTACTAAGTCCACCTTACCACATCATCTGCCAAAGTTTTTATTTGAATGTTCTATTAAAACCAAAAGAAAAAAAAAACCTGTCAGATAAGAGAAATTCATTAACTTAAATAAGAAAACAAATGAATGATTCTCATTTTATTATTTTCTCAACTACAACTAGTCAAAAATTAATAAGTTTAAATATAATAAAAACATACATTCTTTACAAAAGAAAAAACAATTTTTCAGGATTAAAAATGAAGGTTTGGAGGAGAGGATGTCTATCTATTTGTTTTTAAGATGACTCCCAAGGTTCCAAAGTCAGGTTTGGATCGAACTTCATGACCACAGTGCTCGAACACAAGGAAAGATGTAGCAAAGTCACAAGTCCTGTCAAGATTTTTTTGAAGTGTTACCATGAATAATCATATTTTTAAGATATGCAATTTTAAAATGAATACATAAGTCACATTTAATAGTAATGAAATATAATGAAACAGCTCAGTCTAGAATTCAGTTGCATCTGATATTTAAAGAACCCCTTTCTAAATATTATGGCTAAAATGGAACTTATTGATTCTGTTCAAATATACTTATTTCTCACAAATTCCCATACTTTTTATTTTTGACGTGTGGTTTTCTACTTCTAATGCTCCAAATCCTTGGAAAATGGTATATTCTAGTTAATAAAATACAGTGGTTAATAAAAACTACCATACAGCATATACAGGCAGCACTATTTGAAGAATTAGAGTACAGCCATACTAAATAAAGCAATACTAAAGCAAGCACAGTAACAGCTAATAATGTAGTAATATTCCAAATTCAGAAGATACTTCAAGATCTTACAATAACATACAATCATCATGAACGCACTTATTATAAATACATTAAAATGTATTGAAGTGATAGTTAAGAGATGTTATTAGGAAAGAATGCAGATTGTCTAAATCACTTGTTAGGAACTGCAACAAACCCTTCTGCCACATCTTGTGCATTTATTTCCTACAACAGAAGCTGAATGGTGTGCATCATGTATGTTCACATCCCTTTTTCTAAGAAAAACAGTCACCTCACTGGTGGGGAGAATTCTGTTAAGAGTTTTAAGTGAGAATTATTTGGTTTCAAGATCTCATAAAGATGTCTTCAAACACCACCAACCAAATGCTGTTAAAGATCATCCTCCCCTCAATCAGCTGGAGAAATATACTACTATAGTAGAGTTCTTTTTCTACTTTTAATCCACTGATTCCCTCAGGTATCTACACTTTTACATCTTTGCACTATGTCTTCCTCACATCCTGCTGACATAAACCCCAATCAATCTTTACTGCCTAGAGAAAAGAAAAGAAGGGGAATTATTTATATCCAAACTGAAGCCATTTTAAGAGAGATCAATTTACCCTAGTACTATCTCTACCTACTATTTTCTCTTTAATTTTCCCAGTGGGGTACAGAAAACTGTCTATGCACAATGACAAGCTCCATGATTTCCTGTAATGTAAAATCAGAGTGATAAATGTCAAAGTCTTAAAAGTGACTCAACTACCCTGCTGCCATCCAGATATGTACCTGTCCACCTGTTTTATTATCAAACAGGTTATATACTTCTTCAAGCAAACCCTGCTTTTCTTTTCTTCCCATCCTTTGGGGTTATAAACTCAAGACTAGAAACACATATATCTCCAAGGTGAGAATGTAATTTCAGGGAAAATAAGATTTGATTTAGTCAAATTCTCTAAGTTAAGCTACATATATGTCTGGAATGCTTTAAATCTGTATCTCAATTGAATATATGCTGACAGTTTAATCATGGGGGACAAAAACAAAAAAAAATTGCTAGCAATATTTCCACCTTGTCTTATGGGAAGAGATGAGAGTTTTCTTCTCTTCACCCATCCCATGCTATTTTTTAAAATTAACCTAGTCTTTGTGTGTGTGTGTCCATATTAAATCCCACGGTAAGGAGTTAGACACTATTAAAGTTGGATGAAATTTGAGATAATCTAGTCAAAAATCTCAATTTATAAATGATGAAATTGAAACTTAAAGAAGCTAAGGATCCACTCAAGGACCATAGATCTGATTGTCACTAGATACTAACCTCATCAATACATGGTCTATTCAGTTAGTATAATCAAGCCGTAGGATATTAGGGTTGAATTGCTGTATTCAAACAGTCCCTGATAATCACAAATTTGCAAATACTCCCAAGCCCCATTGGTTTCATTTCCCTTTGAGTAACTGCCTTATGCCATCATTACCAGGGGGTCAAGCATCATTGCAAGGAGAACTCCCCTGGCAACCAAAGTCCTTCCTAACATGTCATAAATGTCATCTACTGAACTCACTTTGACCAATATACACTAATGTTCTTCAAGTGGCTAGTTATTCTTCATGTGTCAATTATATAAAATTTAGATTCTTTAGTCTTCCATAATTCTTAAATTTTACCTAATTATACATTAAAACTGCCACAATTGTTAAGAATCAGAGCTCTTCTCCCAGCTTTATTCTAGTTGATTGCCATTGTTCTGTCAATTTCTGCTGTATAGCAAAGTGACCCAGTCATCCATCCATATACCTATACATACAATCTCTTTCTCATATTATCTTTCATCCTGTTCCATCACAAGTGATTGGACATAGTTCCCTGTTCTCTACAGCAGGACCTCATTGTTTTCTCAGCTTTCTAGGTGCAAATAGGAGGAATACCATGGTAGGAAAAAGTGAGTATACAATTAATAACCCAATGGAAACACTACATGAGCACAAAGCGTTGTTGCAGATGGTCAGGACAGACTTTCAAAAAGGAGGGTAGGAGTTCCCATCATGGCTCAGTGGAAACAAACCCGAGTAGGATCCATGAGTATGTGGGTTCCCTGGCCTCCCTCAGTGGGCTAAGGATTTGGTGTTGTCATGAGCTGTGGTTTAGGCTGCAGACAAAGCTTAGATCCAGTGTGGCTGTGGCGTAGGCCAGCAGCTACAGCTGTGATTCAACCCCTAGCCTGGGAACTTCCATATGCTGCAAGTATGGCCCTAAAAAAAAAAAAAAAAAAAAAGAGGTTAACATTTATGTTAATGGTAACAACTGCATTCCACCCATTCAGTTCCAAGACTTCCTTGTCACCTTGGTCTCCTCCTGTCCTTCATGCCCTACAGCCAAGCAGGTGTCAAGTTCCATGGCGATCTTTCTGCAGTTTCTTCTTCATTCCCACAAAAAAATCCCAGTTTAGATTCTAATCACTAATAATTAGCTCTACTATCATTCTCTCCCCATGGCCAAAGTTATTTTCTTAAAGCAAAGATCTAGTTCAAGCCACCATCACATCACCTCTTACCTACATTTCTGTCATAACCACCTATCTCCCCCCTCTTCCACCTTTACCCTGCTAGAGTTCATTCTGAACACACCGAGAAAATGACACTGTTAAAACTGAAGTTTTTAAAAAAAAAGGAAGTTAGATTATGTCACTTCTCTGCTCGAAACTTTTCTTTTTTTTTCTTTTTTTTTTTTTGTCTTTTTGTCTTTTGTTGTTGTTGTTGTTGTTGATGCTATTTCTTGGGCCGCTCCCGCGGCATATGGAGGTTCCCAGGCTAGGGGTTGAATCGGAGCTGTAGCCACCGGCGTATACCACAGCCAGAGCAGCACAGGGTCCGAGCCACGTCTGCGACCTACACCACAGCTCACGGCAACGCCGGATCGTTAACCCACTGAGCAAGGGCAGGGACCGAACCCGCAACCTCATGGTTCCTAGTCGGATTCGTTAACCACTGCGCCACGATGGGAACTCCTCGAAACTTTTCAATGGCACTCTATTATCACTAAATGTCAAAATCCTTACAATGGCCTACAAGACCCTACGTGGCTTCACACTCTCCATATCCCTCTGATCTCACCTCCTACTATAGCCCCTTCATTCACCCAGCTCCATTCATACCAACCAGCTCACTGTTCCCCAATAAGGCAATAAGCCACATGCACTGGCTCTTGTCTCTGCCTGGAATGTTCACTAACCACAAGGCTTCCTCCATCACTCCTCCACCTTTCAAGTTTGTGCTCAGTAAGGCCTCCTCTATTCATCCTATTTAAATAGAAACACCCACCTTCTCCACCCACTCCTGAGCTGCTTTACCATGCTCTATTTTCCCTCTTTTCAATAGGACTTGACAAATTCTAACATACTAAAAATGTGAGCTCCAAGATAATAGAGATTTTTGTTTTCAGCCATGGCCACAGTATGTAAAAGTTCACAGGCCAGGGAGGAAACCCAAACTACAGCAGTGAATCAAGCCACAGCAAGTGACAAAGTCAGATCCTTAAATCACTGAGCCACCAGACAACATTAAGAATAGATATTTTCATCTGTTTGGTTCAGAGATGTATCCCTAATGCCTGGAGCAGTGCTTGGCACACAGAATCCAACAAAAACTATCACATGCCCATTCACATTCAGTGGCTCCTGATGACCTACAGAATAAAGACTAATGTCCTTAAGATGGCATCCCAGAGTTCCTGTGGTGACTCAGGGGTTAACGAACCCAGCTGGTATCCATGAGGATGTGAGTGCGATCCCTGGCCTTGCTCTGTGGATTAAGGATCTGGCATGGCCATGAGCTATGGTGAGCTCAGATCCCAAGTTGCTGTGGTTGTGATGTAGGCTGGCAGCTACAGCTCCGATTTGACCCCCTAGCCTGGGAACTTCTGTATGCCACGAGTACAGCCCTAAAAATCAAAAAAAAAAAAAAAAAGGCATCCCAAGCCTTGTATTCTTCACCCTAAGCCACCTTCTACTTCTTCTCTAATGATCAATATGCTATGGAACAACAGAAATCCTTTGTTCCAATGTATGGCTCATTATGTCCTATTTGTGAACCCACTGTTCCATCTACTGGAATGCCCATCCAGCTAGGAAAACTTCTACTTCTACAGCTTCCCTTGAGTTCAAAGTTTGGTAATTAATAAACCAAACATGGAACCCTATCAAAAAAAAAAAAAGCAGAATTGGAGTTCCCATCATGGCTCAGTGGTTAACGAATCCAACTAGGAACGACAAGATTGTGGGTTCAATCCCCGGCTTTGCTCAGTGGGTTAAGGATCCCACATTGCCATGAGCTGTGGTGTACAGTCGCAGACGTGGCTCGGACCCTGTGCTGCTCTGGCTGTGGTATACGCCGGTGGCTACAGCTTCGATTCAACCCCCAGCCTGGGAACTTCCATATGCTGTGGTTGCGGACCTAGAAAAAGGCAAAATAAATAAATAAATAATAAATAAATAAAGGAAAAATGTGCTTTCATTAGTGTCTTCCTAGAGAGTTTCCTTCCTGGAGATCCTGTCATGGCTCAGTGGTTAACGAACCCAAATAGTATCCATGAGGATGTGGGTTAGATCCCTGGCATCACTCAGTGGGTTAAGGATCACAGCATTGCCATGAGCTGTGGTGTAGGTCACAGACATGGCTCGGATCCTGCGTTGCTATGGCTGTGGCAAAGGCTGGCAGCTGTAGCTCCCATTCAACCCCTAGCTTGAGAACCTCCATATGCTGTGGGTGTGGCCCCAAAAAGACAAAAGACAAAAAAAAATGTATTTCCTAAAAAGCATCTTCAAGAATGATAGAGCACCTTAACACAAATAGGAAATTATATTCATATAAAAAATTATGCAAATTACTTCTGAGAGAACCATCAAGAAAAACACTTTGAGCTCTTGATTTATAAGTTTTATTCAACTACAGTGTGTACATCCTGTATAACTACACACATTTGACAAATGTGGGTATTTTTTCATAGATTTCCCTCATGTAAAAACCTGCTTTCATAAATATCTTCTTGATAATATTGCTGAGAACTTTTCTTTATAACTGTTCAGGAAAAAAAAAAAAGAGAGAGAGAGAGAGAGAGACAAATGGAGTCTACCAAAAAGGAAAACCTTTAAGGACAGTTGAAGAGTTTGAGTTTAAGAAGGAGCAATTTGGAGTCTTCATTTTGGTTCCGGGGGTTAAGGGCCCAACACATTCTCCATGAGGATCCAGGTTTAACCCCTGGCCTACCTCAATGGGTTAAGAATCCGGTTTTGCTGCAAGTTGCGGCATAGGTCGAGGATGAGGCTCGGATGAGGCACTGCAGCTCCGACTGACCCCTAGCCTGGGAACTTCCATATGCCACAAGAGCAGCCCATAAAAATAAAAAAATAAAACCAAATAAGACGGGGCAATTTTTTGCCACTGCACATTAAAAACAACATTGAAAGTAATTATAAATTACATCATCTAAATTATCTGCAATAGGAAATAAATTATTTCTGCCACACAACTGTATTTGTACATTAATCAGAAAAGAATAACAATAACAAAAACACTACCAACAGGAAAAAAGTTCAAACAGCTATTTCTTTGATAAGATTAAATCACAGTCCGGGATTGGGCAAGATGGTGGAGGAGTAAGAGGTCATGCACAGCTTCTCCCACAAACACATCAAAAAAAAGTATATCTACATGTAAAACAACTCACACAGAACATCAACTGAATGCTGGCAGAAAACTTAAACCTCCAAAAAGAGCAAGAAACTCTTGACAGAACTGGGTAGAACAAAAGAAAAAAAGAGAAAAGGAATCAGGACCGACTAGCATTCCCAAGAGGGAGCCGTGAAGGAGAAAAGGGACCCACCTCCTGGGAAGCCACCTAACTAATGAAAGATGAGCTGAGTTGCCGGGGCCACAAAGTCGCAGCAGCTGGACTGAGAACAGCAAAAAAGAGTGAGAGCATGGGATCTGAAAGTTGCTGAGAAAAACGCAGCAGCTGGACTGAACAGCAGAGTGAGATCCACACATATCATCTGAACCACTAGCACGGTCTCCACAAAATGAGACGTTCACAGAGGGGCGGGGCACTGAGACTCAGGCTCCAGAGAGCCCTGTAAGTAGGAGTAGCCTGTGCCACCTTTCGGCAGGTCCTTGCTGCTATTGAGAGCCCAACGACCAGGCACTTATTGCTGACCCTAACCATTGCCTCTTTCTCCCTGAAAACACACTGAGCATCCTAGGAACAACAGCCTGCTCACACTGAAAAAAGAGACAGCAAATATTCAAACTACCACAACAAAAACAAATAGTAACCCCCTCAAAAATACAAAGGGGTATGCTTGCATAGAAGTAGCCTTCAAAGACTACAGTTTGGCTTCCCCGAACTCACAAAAAAAGAAAAACACTAGCAGGATGAAGAAGCACAGAAACCATTCCCACTTAAAGCAACAGGAGAATTCACCTAAAGCAATCATCAATGAAAGAGGCCTCTGCAGTCTGACAGACCTTGAGTTCAAAAGGGAGAAAGTGAAATACTGAAGGAATTAAAGAGAGGATATGAACAGTAATGCAGATTGCCTCAGGAAGGAGCTAGAAAATATAAGGAGGAGCCAAGATAAACTAGAAAATTCATTTGCAGAGATACAAACTGAGCTAAAGGCAATAAAGAGAAGAATGAATACTGCAGAGGAACGAATCAGTGATGTTGACGACAGAATGATGGAAATCACCCAAACAAGATGACACAAAAAACCAAATGAAAAAACATGAAGACAACATAAGAGACCTATGCAATAATATAAAGTGGGCTAATCGACACAGAATAGGAATTCCAGAAGGAGAAGAAAAAGAAAAGGACATTGAAAATACATTTGAAGAAATTATGGCTGAAAACTTTCCAAATCTAAAAGGATACTGATACAAAGATACAGGAAGTACAGAGGACCCCAAACAAGTTGAACCCAAACAGGCCCACACCAAGATATATTATAACAAAAATGACAAAAGTTAAAGAGAGGATTCTAGAGGCAGCAAGAGAAAAGCAAAGCATTAATTATAAGGGAGCCCCCATGAGGCTATCAGCGGATTTCTCTACAGAAACACTACAGGCCAGAAGGGAGTGGCAAGATATATTTAAAGTGCTGAAAGGAAAAAGTGTGCAACCTAGAATACTCTACCCAGCAAGAATATCATCTAAATTAGAAGGGAAAATAAAGAATTTCTCCAACGAACAAAAGCTACAAGAATACATCAATACTAAACCCATTCTAAAAGAAATACTAAAAGGGGTTCTATAAATTTAAAAAAAAAGAGAGAGAGAGAGAGAGAGAGAGAGAATTCGGATGAGGAAACCACAATTGGAAAGCAATCACTTCAATAAGCCAGCATACAGATCCAAACATGAAGATGTTAATTAAAAAAAAAAAAAAGACATCAAAATCATGCAATGTGGGTAAGGGAAGTAAGAAAAAATAGATTTTTTGTTTGTTTGTTTATCTTAATGATGTGTTTGAGCCTATACGATTATCAGGCTAAAGTAAGCAGATATAGGAAGGTGTTAACATACTTAAAAAACAGGGCAACCACAAATCAACGCCAAACATTACATTCACAAAAATGGAAAAGTCCTCAAGCATAAAATAAATGGAAACCATCCAACCCAAAAAAGAAAAGAAGAAAAGAGAAACATAGAGTCACCTGGAAAACAAGGCTTAAAATGGCAGTAAATAAATATCTATCAATAATCACCTTAAATGTCAATGGACTGAATGCTCCAATCAAAAGACACAGAGTGGCAGACCAGATAAAAAAGAAAAAACCTTCAATCTGCTGTTCACAAGAAACTCACCTTAGAGCAAAAGACACATACAGATTGAAAGTGAGGGGGTGGGAAAAGATACTTCATGCCAATGGACAAGAGAGGAAAGCAGGAGCAGCGATACTCATATCAGACAAAACAGATTTTAAACCCGAAGGCCATTAAGAAAGACAAAGGAGGAGTTCCCATCGAATCCGACTAGGAACGATGAGGTTGCGGGTTCGGTCCCTGCCCTTGCTCAGTGGGTTAAGGATCCAGCGTTGCCGTGAGCTGTGGTGTAGGTCGCAGACGCAGCTCAGATCCTGAATTGCTGTGGCTCTGGCATAGGCCAGCGGCTACAGCTCTGATTAGACCCCTAGCCTGGGAACCTCCACATGCCGCGGAAGCAGCCCAAGAAATAGCAAAAAAAAAAAAAAAAAAAAAAAAAAAAGAAAGACAGACAAAGGAGGACACTATTTTATGGTTAAAGGATCCATTCAAGAAGAGGATATTACAATCGTCAATATATATGCCCCTAATATATGAGCACCCAGATACACACAACAAATACTAATAGACATAAAAGGAGAAATTGATGGGAATACAATCACAGTAGGAGACTTTAACACCCCACTCACATCAATGGACAGATCCTCTAGACAGAAAATCAGCAAAGCTAACAGAGATCCCAAAGGAAACAATAGAAAAGTTAGACTTCATTGACATTTTCAGGACATTACATCCAAAAAAAAATCAGAATACACCATCTTCTCAAGTGCACATGGAACATTCTCAAGAATTGATCACATACTGGGGCACAAGGCTAACCTCAACACATTTAAGAATATAGGAAGTATTTCAAGTATCTTCTCTGACCACAATGGCATAAAACTAGGAATCAACCACAGGGAAAGAAAGAAGAAAAAACTTACTACATGGAGACTAAACAACATGCTACTAAGAAACAAATGGGTCAATGAGGAAATCAAGAAGGAAATTTAAAAATACCTCGAGACAAATGATAATGAAGACACAACCACTCAAAATCTATAGGACATAGCAAAAGCAGTGCTCAGAGGGAAGTTCTTAGCCATGCAGGCCTTCCTCAAAAAAGAAGAAAAATCTCAAATCAACAACTTAACCCACCACCTAAATGAATTAGAAAAAGAAGAACAAGAAAAACGTAAAGTCAGCAGAAGGAAGGATATCATAAAGATCAAAGAGGAAATCAATAAAATAGAGACTAAAAAAACAACCGGAGAAATCAATCAAACCAAGAGCTGGTTCTTTGAAAAGGTAAACAAAACTGACAAACCTCTGACTAGACTCACCAAGAAGAGGAGAGAAAAAACCCAAACAAACAAAATCAGAAATGAAAAAGGAGAAGTTGCAACGGATACTACAGAAATACAAAAAAAAAAACCATACAAGAACACTATGAACAATTGTATGCCAGCAAATTTGACAACCTAGAAGAAATGGACAACTTTCTGGAGACCTACAGCCTGCCAAAACTGAATCAAGAAGAAATAGATCAACTGAACAGACCGTTCACTAGAAATGAAATTGAAGATGGCATAAAAACACTCCCTACTAATTAATAAAAGTCCAGGACCAGACGGCTTCGCAGGTGAATTCTACCAAACATACAAAGGGGAACTTATACCCATCCTCCTTAAGCTTTTTCAAAAGGTTGAAGAAGAAGGAACACTCCCAAAGGCATTCTATGATGCCACCATCACCCTACGTCCAAAACCAGACAAAGATACCACCAAAAAAGAAAACTATCGGCCAATATCTTTGAGGAATACAGACGCAAAGATTCTCAACAAAATTTTAGCCATCCGAATACAACAACACATCAAAGAGACCGTACACCACAACCAGGTGGGATTCATCCCAGGTGCACAAGGATGGTTCGACATACACAAATCTATCAACGTCATACACCACAGTCACAAAAGAAAAGGCAAAAACCACATGATCATCTCAATAGATGCAGAAAAAGCATTTGACAAAGTCCAACATCCCTTCATGATAAAAGCTCGTAACCAAAGTGGGTACAGAAGGAACATTCCTTAACATAATCAAAGCCATTTATGACAAACCCACAGCAAATACAATACTTAATGGAGAAAAGCTGAAAGCCTTCCCACTAAAATCTGGAACAAGACAAGGATGTCCACTCTCACCACTGTTACTCAACATAGTACTGGAAGTCCTAGCCACAGCAATCAGACAAACAAAAGAAATAAAAAGCATCCAAATAGGAAGAGAAGAGGTAAAACTCACTGCATACAGACGATATGACACTATACATAGAAAACCCTAAGGACTCAACCCAAAAACTACTCGAACTGATCAACCAGTTCAGCAAAGTAGCAGGATATGAGATTAACATTCAGAAATCAGTCGCATTTCTGTATACTAACAATGAAATATTAGAAAAGGAATACAAAAACACAATACCTTTTAAAATTGTATCCCCGAAAAAAATCAAACACCTGGGAATACACCTGACCAAGGAGGTAAAGGACTTATATGCCAAGAACTATAAAACATTAATCAAGGAAGTTAAAGAAGATGTAAAGAAATGGAAAGATATTCCAGGCTCCTGGGTCAGAAAAATTAATATTGCAAAAATGGCCATACTCCCCAAAGCAATCTATAGATTCAATGCAATCCCTATCAAACTACCCATGACATTTTTCACAGAACTAGAACAAACAATCCAAACATTTATGTGGAACCACAAAAGAACCAGAACTGCCAAAGCAATTCTGAGGGAACAAAAACCAAGCAGGAGGCAGAACTCTCCCAGACTTCAGGCAGTATTACAAAGCCACAGTCATCAAGACAGTGTGGGACTGGTACCAAAACAGACAGACCGACCAATGGAACAGAATAGAGAACCCAGGCATAAACCCAGACACCTATGGTCCAGTAATCTTGGACAAAGGAGGCAAGAACATAAAATGGGAAAAAGACAGTCTTTTCAGCAAGCATTGCTGGGAAACCTGGACAGCTGCATGCAAAGCAACGAAACTAGAACACACCCTCACACCACGCACAAAAATAAACTCAAAATGGCTGAAAGACTTAAACATAAGACAAGACACCATCAAACTCCTGGAAGAGAACATAGGCAGAACATTCTCTGACATCTACCTTACAAATATTTTCTCAGGTCAGTCTCCCAAAGCAACAGAAATAAGAGCAAAAATAAACCCATGGGACCTCATCGAACTGAAAAGCTTTTGCACAGCAAAGGAAGCCAACAAGAAAACAAAAAGACAACTGACAGAATGGGAGAACATAGTTTCAAATGATGCAACGGACAAGGGCTTCATCTCTAGAATATACAAGCAACTGATACAACTCAACGGCAAAAAAGTCAACAACCCAATGGAAAAATGGGCAAAAGACCTGAATAGACATTGCTCCAAGGAAGACATACAGATGGCCAACAAGCACATGAAAACACGCTCAACATCCCTGATTATTAGAGAAATGTCAATCAAAACTACCACAAGATACCACCTCACACCAGTCAGAATGGCCATCATTAGCAAGTCCACGAATAACAAGTGCTGGAAGGGGTGTGGAGAAAAGGGAACCCTCCTGCACCGCTGGTGGGAATGTAAGCTGGTAGAACCACTATGGAGAACAGTAAGGAGGTACCTTAGAAATCTATGCATAGAACTACCATATGACCCAGCCATCCCACTCTTGGGCATATATCCGGACAAAAGTTTCCTTGAAAAAGGCACATGCACCCGCATGCTCACTGCAGCTCTATTCACAATAGCCAAGACATGGAAACAACCGAAATGTCCATCAACAGATTATCGGATTAGGAAATTGTGGTATATATACACAATGGAATACTACTCAGCCATAAAAAGAATAAAATAATGCCATTTGCAGCAACATGGATGGAACTAGAGACTCTCATCCTGAGTGAAGTAAGTCAGAAAGAGAAAAACAAATACCATATGATATCACTTATAACTGCAATCTAATATAAGGCACAAATGAACCTTTCCACAAAAGAGAAAATCATGGACTTGCAGAATAGACTTGTGATTGCCAAGCGGGAGGGGGAGGGAGTGGGTGGTTGGGGAGTTTGGGGTTAACAGATACAAACTATTGCCTTTGGAATGGATTAGCAATGAGATCCTGCTGTGTAGCACTGGGAACTATGTCTAGTCACTTATGATGGAGCATGATAATGTGCGAAAACAGAATGTGTGCATGCATGTGTAGCTGGGTCACCATGCTGTACAGTAGAAAAAAAAATTGTATTGGGGAAATAACTATTAAAAAAAATTTTTTTAGGAGTTCCCGTCGTGGCGCAGTGGTTAACGAATCCGACTAGGAACCATGAGGTTGCGGGTTTAGTCCCTGCCCTTGCTCAGTGGGTTAACGATCCGGCGTTGCCGTGAGCTGTGGTGTAGGTTGCAGACGCGGCTCGGATCCCGCGTTGCTGTGGCTCTGGCGTAGGCCGGTGGCTACAGCTCCGATTCAACCCCTAGCCTGGGAACCTCCATATGCCTCGGGAGCAGCCCAAGTAATAGCAACAACAACAACAAAAAGACAAAAAGACCAAAAAAAAAAAATTTTTTTTTAAAGCACAGTCATTCTTCTGTGAAGTGACGTTTAAAACATTTATTTATATATATATATATTTTTTGGTCTTTTTTTCGGGCCGCACCCATGGCATACGGAGGTTCCCAGGCTAGGGGTCTAATCTGAGCTGTTGCTGCTGACCTACACCAGAGCCACAGCAATGCCAAATCCGAGCCGTGTCTGCAACCTACACCACAGCTCACAGCAACACTGGATCCTTCACCCACTGAGCGAGGCCAGGGATCAAACCCACAACCTCATGGTTCCTAGTCGGATTCGTTTCTGCCACGCCATGACAGGAACTCCTAAAACATATTTTAAAATGGTTTTATTAAGATACATTCTCATTTATAATGATGTTCTACCGGGAAAAGCTCTCAAATTTTATCTGAATGTGATTTATATAGGTGTACACATCTCTCTCACACAGAACTTGCAACAGATGTTACAGATTTTACTCCTGTTTACAACTATAGTTACTATGCAGTTAAAACAAAACAAAAATGACCAATGTTTATTAGAGTCACACCCCTGAATTAAAAGCACTGATTAAAGTCATTTTAGTAAGTTTTTATTGTGCAAATCTAGTAATAGTCCTTAGGGTGAGGGCATATTACAACAATAATTATAGTGACCATTTATTTTCATTAAAATCAACTCTGGAAAAGCAATGAGCTTGTGAATTAGTCAAGCAATTAGAGCTTATTAAACTTCATTTATGATCAGTTATATTAAATATAACTTACTACAGTTCTATATGAGTATTGCATAATTGTCAAAGTTTCTCTCCAGACTCTCAACCCCTTAAGAATAAGAGAAATGTTTGATTTACTTAACCAACTCTAATGATGAAGTTCTGATTGAAATGTAGGACTCATTATTACAAGAAAATTAAGTTTTAATTTTCTCAATCAAGCAGAAATCAACAAAAACAGCAAGATCTAAAGATTCAACTCTCTTACGGCTCTCTCTAATGTTACATGGTAATACAGTGTCTTATAAACATCTTGCAATTACTCTAGTACCACAAAAATTGGACAATTAAATTGCATATAATTCAGAAGTCTCACCACTAACTCAAAAACTTCGCCACACTATTTGACTATTTTCTTCTCTTTTAGAGAAAATAAATAAGTTGGCCATCACAATAAAGATAAAGGGTCAATTACTCACCCAGCTTAAGTTTCTGTTCTCTAAGAAGGACAGGAGCAATATGATGCACAAAACCATGTTCAATTCAATTGAACAAATATTTAAGCATCTATTATGCACCTGTTCAGTGCTGGGCACTAGGAATATAACCATAAACAAGATAAGCATGTGCTCTTCCTTTATGGAAATTGTAGTCTAGTCGAAGATCCCAAGAATGAAAGAACAGGAGTTCCCGTTGTGGCTCAGTGGGTTAAGAACACAACTAGTATCCATGAAGATTCATGTTTAATCCCTGGCCCCACTCTTTGGGTTAAGGATTCGGCCTTGCCATGAGCTGTGTTGTAGGCCAGCAGCTGCATCTCTGATTTGACCTCTAGGCTGGGAACATCCATATGCTGAGTATGTCACCCTAAAAAGCAAAAAACAAACAAACAAACAAACAACACAAAGAATGAAAGAACAATCAATCACAACGGAAAATTTCTGAGAGTGCTGATTGGGTGGTACTCTATGGTAACCTCCATATACTTTCAAAATAAGGAAGGTCTTTAAGAAAGGCCATCCATCTCAACCTCTGATTCAGGGGTTCAAACCTCTAAATGACATCGCTGACCAAAACTTAAAAGATCAGAAGCAGCTGCAAAGAAGTAGTTATTCTTCAAAGGACTGCCTTCCAACTCATCAGATCCTGTTATTCACCCTGAACTTTTACAAATTAGTAAGATCGATCAAGACAATTCAAGGCTATTTAACCATCTAGCAACCAAGTTGAACATTCTCTTCAGCCATTCAAAAACTTTGCTATAAAGACTGTTTTAGTTGAGTATCTCTCCATTGCGTTTCACCAAGAAAGGTATATAATCTGATTTTTAGAACTGAGATCAATGTAGAAGAGGTTTGATTCCAATTACACAGGAGGAAAAACAAATTTTGGCTTTAAAAATCATTGAACTATTACTTCCTATGTTTAAAATTACTCCAAAATACTCTCTTACCTCCTTTCTAACAGTGAGGAGCATTTTCAGACACCCACCTGTCATATTAGGCACCATTCCTTTCTGTCACCATTAACACTTACAAAGAGATGGCAGACCAGCTGGCAGTGTGCTAGGCACTGAGATTTAAAGAGACATGGCCCAGAGTTCCCGTTGTGGCACAGTGGTTAATGAATCTAAGAACCATGAGGTTGCAGGTTCAATCCCTGGCCTTGCTCAGTGGGTTAAGGATCCGGCGTTGCTGTGAGCTGTGGTGTAGGTCGCAGACTCAGCTCAGATCCCACATTGCTGTGGTTCTAGCGTGGGCTGGTGGCTACAGCTCCGATTGGACCCCTAGCCTGGGAACCTCCATATGCCACGGGAGTGGACCTAGAAAAGGCAGAAAGACCAAAAAAAATAAATAAAAAATAAATAAATAAAGAGACATGGCCCTGCCCTCAAAGGGCAAAAGCCAAGTAGTTGAGAAGATGAAGTTACAGGCATTAAGCTCCAATTCTCCACCTTACTTTGCTGTTGTAAGCATCTCAAAATGTCCATTTCATCACTTTAATAGAGCAACACTTTTCTATTTTTGTAACTAAAAGGACACCATCTCAGAAGTACTGTCAAATCAAAAGCCTCTAATTTTAACCCACCAGAGTTCTTGGCTATTACAAATCAAAATTCTTTCCACCATTCTTACAACAAGAAAAAAATTCTTTTTGGGATTTGCTTCTCAAGATGCTCTCTCAATATAAAGAACAACATGTGTACCTACCAGAAATCAAGTATGACATCACAGCTTAAGGCTGCAGTTTTCTTCATGGAGCAAAAGACCATGTTAAGTTCATTGGATAAGTTTCATCAATCTGTCACAAGTTCTGCTCAAGCTTAAACTAACTGTCTGGCCATGAACTTCAATCTTTAACTGCCAAGAGGGGTGTCTATGATATGGGAATCCGGCTGTCTCTTCTATGACACAAGAATGCTCAGCTAAAGACTAGGGGTGGAGTGTTCCAGATATGTTTGCCGCTTAGGCCCTAAATGTTCATGTTAATGACTTGGAGGAAGTCACTTAGTATTTGAAATAATCAGACAACTGCAGAATAATCCAGGTTTTTCAGAGTAGAAACTTCTACAGGCACTAAACCATTTCAAATGGGAAAACTGGTGAGATATGAAAGTGCTTTCTTATTCTATGAATAAAAAGCAACAGAAATGAAAAGAAAGCCAGCTTTACCCAGCACGGTACTTTGTACATAATAGATATCCTTTGATCAAGGAGTTAGCCAAGTGGGGCTCAATATTTAATAAATAAAATTTTACCTTCTCTCTCTCTCTCTTTTTTTTTCCCTTGTCTTTTTGCCTTTCCTTGAGCCACTCCCATGGCATATGGAGGTTCCCAGGCTTGTGGTCGAATCGAAGCTGTAGCCACCGGCCTACGCCAGGCCAGAGCCACAGCAACATGGGATCCGAGCCGCATCTGCAACCTATACCACAGCTCACGGCAACGCCAGATCCTTAACCCACTGAGCAAGGCCAGGGATCGAACCCACAACCTCATGGTTCCTAGTTGGATTCGTTAACCACTGTGCCATGACGGGAACTCCCACCTTCTCTTTTTTAAAAAAGACAGATGTCTCAACCAAACACGAATGTTTGAGAACCCATCATATGCTCAGCACTTTGTGGCACAAAGAAGTTTATGATTCTGCACTGAAGGCATTTACAATCTAACCAGGGAGTGCAAACTAACCACATAGGAGATTCTGAGCTATGTTCTTCCTCCTCCCTGGGAACCATCACCTGTCCTGTCTTACTATATTCATAGCACCAGCCACTCTCTGAAATTATCTATTTATCTATTACTTATTTGTGTTCTAGTTTCTAGAAAACAAGTTCCATAACAGATTAATTTACCTGTCTTAATCACTTTTGGATCTCTAAAATTTACAACAGTAGCTGGAAGATAATACCTGCTCAAATATTTGGTGAATAAATTAAAGTACAATAGGAAATCAGAGAAGAAATAAATATAGCTTCATTAGCAAACTATAAAGAATTGTGCCCTAATTGCTGGGTAGGATTTGGATAGCCAGAAAGAGACCAAGGAAAGGAAATGACACAGGAAGCAGTGTTAACATTTTCCTTTAGGGAAGCAGCCTTATGAGACAAAGGGTTCAAGTTGGAGGGTATTACATTTTGAATATGTAGGGTGGTGGGGATGAAAAATATTGTCTGCCAGATCAGTAAACAAAGGATGTTGTGGCCATTAAGCCATCAGCCTCAGCAGCCCTGAGGGGATTCAGAATAGAGAAAAGCAGGATACAGGCCCCAGATAGTTAAGGTGCATATCAACAGGATGATTTCAATGAGCCCAGACTCTTGCCTCTTCCCATATATAGAAAAGCACTAAATTCATTAACTGCAATGTCTGGTTTTCTTGGACCAGTAATCAGCTGATGTTCCCATTATCTGGTTTTTGTTGCAAAAACTCCTACATATCCTGATTCCTCCCTTACCTCTTTGGAGCATCCTTCAGAGCTCTCTGAGAGGTTGTTTCCCAGGCTTGAGTCCTCAGAAAGTCCACCAAATAAAACATAATTCTCAACTTTTAGGCTGCGTGGGTTTTTTTTCAGTCAAGAGTGGGGACAGATTAGAGACATCTTGAAAACCACAAGGGTAGTCTAGACTAAGTCTGACAACCATTGAGGGGCCTTATGATTTCCTGATTCAGAGAGAGACATGGAGAAGGTGGTATTTTAGAAAGATAACTTCAGGTGGCACAGGTCCACAATCTCTTATCTGAAAGCCTTGAAGCCAGATGTGTTTTGGAATTCAGAGTGATTCATATTTTAGAAAGGAATATGGTATGTGTACCATATATTACAAAACATACCCAGCGGGATCCAGGGTAGCCCCTTGAATCAAATGCATTCAAGGTTAGCAGGGAAACAGGAATACTCCACAAAACAGGCTAAGTCAAGATTATATACAGCCTCAAGCCAGATTGGGTTTTTGTGGCCAAATGATAAAAATTCTGTTTTCAGAGCTTTTAGATTTTCGGATTTCAGAGAAGGATTGTAGGCTATATTATTCAGGACAGACTGAGGAATAAAACAAAGGCTAAAAAGGCAACTTGTAGAGATCAGCAAGTCTGATTTATTCTACTTAAATACTAGCTACCATTTATACTTAGCATTTATTATATGCCAGACACTATGCTAAGAGCTTCACTTACAGTACCTCACTTAAATCCTTACAGCACTCCCATGATTTTACCATCCTATTTTGCAGGTCAGGAAATCAAGATTGGCAGTCATTTGCCTAAATGCACAAAGATAATAAATTATACAGTTGGGATTAGAATTTAGGTGTGAGTAGCAGCCAAGCTCTAAAACCTCTTATCCACATTCTGAAATTTGTCCACAAGTGTCTTCAGCATATGTAATGGAATTGGTTAGAAGCAAGTTCTTTTTCAATCTTGGCCTTCCCATATAGAATTTGCTCTGCTTCGAATGCTCACCCCACGCCCCACTCTTTCCACTACTCATCATCTCTGGTCTCAGTTGAGCTTAAGTCCATCCTGTTATAGTCTCTCATGGTTCCTGACTTCTCCTTTGGTAACACAATCCAACTATCAAACTATAGTTGCCTATCAATACCAGTCTTCCCTGCTATACCATAAACTCAGTGCTATAAGGACTAGGTCTCTCTCTTAGTCCCCACTGTGTCCTCAATTTTTGCACTGTTTCTAGCAGAGTTGCACTCAAACCTGTCATGATTTACTGAATTAAAGATGCAAACAGAAGAGAGACCGAGACAGAGAGAGAAGTCCAGTTGTGAGGTGATAAGAGCTTAGACAAGGATGATTGCAAAAGAAATAGAAAGAAGGTAGTTACTATATATAATTTTCTTTAAAAGTATGCATGTTATTGAAGCAACTATACCCAGACACATGATTGCTGCTTGTATTAAATAGAGTAATTTAATATCTCTTGTTGTGATTACTATCTTTATAACACACAAATAACCTCTAAATGGCTATGATTATCACTCTGGAGATATTTTACCTCACAATGACTTGCCATGTATCTACTTTAAGTAGCTTTTATAAATAACCACATCATTTAGTTTTCTGATGTAGCTGCAAAATTAATCTGACAAAACAATTCACTCTTAAAGATTCACAAGTATGAATCACCTAAAACTGAAAATGATAGCTAAGCTGTGAATACAGTATTATTATAACATATTTTCTGTACAAATATATACATAAAAGTCAACC
Source organism: Sus scrofa (assembly GCF_054392235.1). NCBI lineage: Eukaryota > Metazoa > Chordata > Mammalia > Artiodactyla > Suidae > Sus > Sus scrofa. Next base: position 88,740,685 of record NC_139401.1, on the reverse strand, counting down.
AATGATTTCAGTCAATTTCACTCTTAACTAATATTCTTGACTTTGCAAACAATTCCCAATGGGAACGGGTTGTGGTTCACTTGTTGGCAGTTGTTTAGCTCCTGGAATACAGGTTTCTAAAGGTGCAACTAGTTAAAATGGCTTCCAAAATGAAAGTGGACAACCCTCTCCTCACGTAAAACAAAAATAGTTTACTTGGACTCATACAGGAAGGACACTTAAAATAACTATAATACTGAACACTTAAAAAGTAAGCAAAACATGATTATATGGTGGATATGGTAAACAAAAATGATTTAAAATTTCAACCAACTTCAAAAGGATCTTTCAAAAAATTTAGGATTAACAAAAAATTATGTGGTAACCTTTCATCTTTTCCCCCCTTACTTTCAGATTCTATGCTCAGTACTGTTAACTCCCTTTAAACCTTCTGTCCTGTAGTGATTCTTAGTTTTTTATTTCAGTTTCAATTTAGATGAAGAATGCCATCTGAAAACAGTGACAGAAATTCTGTCAAAATAAAGAACACATTGCAGAAAAATTTCACTTATATCCCTGTGTTTTACAAATACTATCATCACAAATTAACAGGTAGTTTCATATTCTTGTTATGATCTTAGGGAGAGCAACAACTGTGTTTGCTATAAATCTCAAATTTCTTCCACCCTAACTGCATTTTTCAAAATGGACTCTTCATGTATTTGAATTAACCAAGGTAGAGTTAAGAACTAAAATTATAGGAGTTCCCATTGTGGCTCATCAGGTTAAGAACCTGATATGGTGTCAGTGAGAATGCGGGTTCAATCCCTGGTCACACTCAATGGGATAAGGATCCAGCATTGCCGCAAGCTGTGATATAGGCTGCAGATGCAGCTCAGATCTGGTGTGGCTGTGGTATAGGCCACAGCTGCAGCTCTGATTTGACCCCTAGCCTAGGAACTTCCATATTGTACAGGTACGGCCATAAAAAAGGGGAAAAAAAAAAAAGAAAGAACTACAACTATAAAACTAAACCAGCCACTATACTTTTAGCCTCTGAAGCCTTGTATGTAACATGTAATCACTATGAATTACAATATAAAAAATGATTAACTGGAGTTCCCATCGTGGCGCAGTGGTTAACGAATGCGACTGGGAACCATGAGGTTGTGGGTTCGGTCCCTGCCCTTGCTCAGTGGGTTAACGATCCGGCGTTGCCGTGAGCTGTGGTGTAGGTTGCAGACGCGGCTCGGATCCCGCGTTGCTGTGGCTCTGGCGTAGGCCAGTGGCTACAGCTCCGATTCAACCCCTAGCCTGGGAACCTCCGTATGCCACGGGAGTGGCCCAAAGAAATAGCAAAAAAAAAAAAAAAAAAAAAAAAAAGATTAACTGTATGTCCCTTTGCCTGAAAAATTACAGGCAACTCAAGAGCGAACATGCCTTTACATGTGTAAAGGGCAAAGAACGTGACTCAAACTCCCTTCTAGTTTTTTCTTTCTATTTTTTTTCTTTATTATAGTTGATTTACAATGTTGTGTCAATTTCTGCTGTATAGTTGCTTTTTATAATATCGCAAAGTCACAGACATTTTTCAAACGATTTTGATGTTAAAAACATTCTTTTCTTTTCACCTAGACTTTAAGACAACAGTGGTGTCTCCTATCCATAAATATATAGATCCCATGTTGCTAAAGCTGGAAAATACGATGCGGCTATTAACCTCTTCTGCAATTCTTTGACTTTGCTGATACCAACAAAGGCTGCTGACCAGCAAAATCAAGTTCTTTTCTGGGTGCTCCTAAAAACCAGTAAGAAATACATATACATCTCCACATATAATACTCCAGCCATCTTAAATTTGCCAGTAACACTCAGATATCAATGAGAGGTATTTTTGATAAAATGGAGAAAGTTTCTAAATTATACAGGCTAAATTTTGAGAACTTCTGAAAATATTCTCAGTTTTTGTTCAAATTTCTATTTTCCTCACTGCTGAGTAATTTGGTTTTATAACAGGTTAGCCAAATTAGGGATTGGGAAGGTTGAAAAACATTACTCTGAAACTGACAAAGATTTATAATCAGCAGATTACTGAAATATAAATATAGATATGCTTTAAGACTTATAGAATTTCTTACTGTATTGTCATGAGTTCTAGCTCCAAATTAATAAGCCAGCATCAAAATCATAGCCAAGTTTTTTACAAAATTCCTGAGGTTCTCTTCTAGTACCATTCTATTTGCTAACAATGTTTGACTTATTTTAAACAAAATTACTTATTTAATGGCCATATCATCAATACTATTGAATTATTTGACGCACATGGGCCCTTTGTCGCCCTGAGGCAACATGGAGACTCCATTCTGCTACTATACTTTGCTACAAAGTTCTCAAGGATGGTTGAATTCCCAGTTCTGTCTACAAACTCTTACTTACACTTTCAGACTAGCACTAGTATTATTCCAACAGTATCTTCCTTTGAAACATTTTCTGTAGAAAATATATATTCTAACTCAGGATGTGAAAAACTTGACTTTTCCCTTTCTTCAAGCAGCACTGGCTACCCTAGCAAGGGTACCTTTGGGGACAGAAGAGAGACAACTGGCCACTTATTTCAGTATACAGGTTTACAGAGTAACATAAGAGGGGTATCTTAACTGGGAAACACAGGGCAATATATCCCCCTTCCATTAAAAAATAAATTGTCCTGAAAGCTAAATCTCTTCATAAAGACTGACTTGAGAGTGCTTACATGGAATCTGTTGAAGACTAAGTATAAATGATCTACCAAGTTGAAAAGTCCATTTTCAGATATCCATTGAGTTGGCTGAACACCACAAATTTCTAAAACTACCACAAGTTTCTTCCTGAGTTTTTAAATAGTGATGACCATTTATTTGAGGAAGGTACTAGAATGACCCCTTCTCTGGTAACAATATAATATGCTAAGAAAAGCATTTTCTTTCACATGAACTGCTGAAATGAAACTTCATGTAGGTCCAAAGCTACAGTGACTAAACATGGACATGTAACCCATAGATATTGAAAGGGTGGCACAGTTTTTAAAATTCAAAAGGTAATGAAGCATGGTGTCTGTAAACAATAGTCAACGATGCTGAATGTTTTCCTTGGCAAGAGCATGCCTTATAAGAACCTGGAAATATCACAAAAGTGGTACTTTTTTTTTTTTCCCTGGAGGGTATCTTTCTTGATGCCATTCCCAAGGTCTTGGTTCAAACCTTGATCATAGCATATATCATAGTATATCATTTCCCACTAGAGAGTATGAACTTCCTAAGGTAGGGACTGGCTCTTAAATAGTTAGGTGATATAAATGGGTAAAAGATGGCATCTGCATATTGGCCCTATGTCGTCTACTTCTTTACAGCAGCTAAGACCCATTAAAAGCCCACAGGTGCCAACTTCAACTGTCTATACACCTGATTGATTTTAAATATAATCCCCAAAAGTAGATTTTCAGCTATTAGAGCCTGGCTGGTTTACCTACACTGTGAAGCTCCACCCAGTATCTGCTAGCCAAAGATAAAATAAAACCCTGTAGCTATAAAAGACCCCAGTCACTGCTATTCTCTGGAGCTCTCTGACCCAAAGACTCCCATTGTGTTGCTGAGTGACACCATCAAGACACATATACTCCCTCTCTGATCCTCCTCCCCTTCTGGGTAGTGACCCCTGCTGCTGCCTCTGGAAGATCTCAGACTATGAGGAACCCACCCACCCCCCCACCCCCCCCACCCCCCCCACCCCCGCCATGTGCAAATCTGTCAAAGCAGTCACCCAAATAAAGCTCACTGTGTATTACTGTCATTTCCCAGTCATCCTTTTTTTTTTTCCCCTTGATCAGCCCCCAGACCCCTCAAATCTACTATACAATACCTAGCTAATGGCCCTTGGAGCAGCAGCACACTTATCAAATGAATTACTAGAAGCTGGTAATTTCTTAATTTATGGCTTTTTTTTTGTTGTTGTTGTTGTTATTGTTGCTATTTCTTGGGCCGCTCCCGCGGCATATGGAGGTTCCCAGGCTAGGGGTTGAATCGGAGCTGTAGCCACCGGCCTACGCCAGAGCCACAGCAACGCAGGATCCGAGCCGCGTCTGCAACCTACACCACAGCTCACGGCAACGCCGGATCGTTAACCCACTGAGCAAGGGCAGGGACTGAACCCGCAACCTCATGGTTCCTAGTCGGATTCGTTAACCACTGCGCCACGACGGGAACTCCTAATTTCTTAATTTAAATAGGATCTCTCTCAAGTTTGATAATAGCCCTTCCCACAACTGGAACATCACAGAAAGAACCTCTGTGATAGAACAGTGATGGACACAAAGCTGAAATGGTAAGAGAGAAGGGATGGGTAGCCATAATACAGATGCCAACAAGACAAGTATAATTATCATTTATTGAAGGTTAACTATGTTCCAGGTACCATACTAAGCACTTTTACATATATTTTAAGATTAAATTTATGCAACAACCCTTAAAGTATATTCCATTATTTAGCCCCATTTTACAGATGGGGAACCTGAGTCTTATAGATGTAATGACTTGTAGATGTTAAAAGACAAAAGCGACTTAATCCAGATTTGTCATTCTCTGAAGCCAATGCTCATAAACAATATCCCATATCAAAGAAATAAGAGTACCTAAGGACTCAATGACAGCTAAAGAAATATCAGTAGCCCAAGAAAAAGCAGGAAGAGAGAATATGTAATAGGCATTTAAGGACAACACATCCAACTCAGCTAGAGGGCAAGAGGGTGTGGGGTTAGAAAGTTAAAAGAGAACAATAGAGAAGAATTCTAAAACCAAGAAATAAACATATGAAGGAAAATCCAGATGCATAAAGAATTAACATCACCCTAAAAAAAGTGAAATCAGGAGTTTCCTGCGGACCTAGCAGTGAAGATCCCTAGCCCAGGAACTTCCACATGCCACAGGCTCAGAAAAAAAAAATTCACTGAGCCCCTACTATATGCCAGACATTATACTTAGTGCTTTATTATTTTATTTTATTGGTATTTTTGTCTTTTTAGGGCCAGACCCACAGCGCATGGACGTTCCCAGGCTTGGGGTCTAATCAGAGCTATAGCCACCAGCCTAAGCCACAGCAACGCCAGATCCAAGCCGTGTCTGTGACCTGCACCACAACCACAGCTCGGTGCAACGCCGGATCCTTAACCCACTGAGCAAGGCCAGGGATCAAACCCGCAACTTCATGGTTCCTAGTTGGATTCGTTTCTGCTGCGCCACAACGGGAACTCCACTTAGAGCTTTTTTAAATTAATCCCCATAACAAATCTGTAATGTAGATATTATTATCCCCATTTTACTGATTAGAAACCTGAGATACACAGAAGTTAAACAAAATGATTTTCTAATATTCTTTGACCAGTTTTCTCTGACCTATATGCAGTACTGCCATGCCAGCTAACAATATACCTTCACATAGTAACTAAGAACATAGAACTACAGTATGATGTGATCCATCATAGTACCGATGGCAGAATCTTACCATATTCAATAGTAATCTTGGTTGAAAACCAAAGGAAGTTTTTGTTTGTTTCCTTGGCCACACCCATGGCACATGGCAGATCCCAGGCCAGGGATTGAACCCATGCCACAGCAATAAACAATGTAGAATACTTTACCACTAGGCCACCAGGGAACTCCTTTTTTTTTCTCCCCTAAGGAAGTTTTTAAACTGACATCTTAAGTCGTTTACATAGTTTACTTTCCGAATCCAAGCAAGAGCTATGGATAACAAAGGTCACATGCCTTCCTGATAACTCACATGAACTCAGCCTTGTATGACTTAGCTTGCCTATAAAAGCTGTTGAACTTATTTTCTGATACCCATACACACGGACCTTTCCAGGTGTTCTTTAATCAACACTTGACCAAGAAACCGTAAAATACAAAACAGTCAATAAGCAAGAAAATGCACTCATGAGCACACATGAGAAGACTTTCCCACGGTGTCTGCATTTTAAAAATATAGAAGAAGGAGTTAAGACCCAGCAGGTTAAGGATCTGGCATTGTCACTGCAGCACCTTGGGTCACTGCTGTGGCATGAGTTCAATCCCTGGTCTGGGAACTTCCACATGCCACAGGCAGGACCAAAAAAAAAAAAAAATTTATATATACATATATATATAAAACTTTATGAAATAAATGTTAATGATCTCTGTAAAATGAATTCTCAGTTTGGGATTTGCATGAAAAATGTTTATTCTTTTTATTTAAATCACATGGAAATAATTAGGTACTCCCATCTTACATAATAAGCCCTACAACAGAGATTAAAAACATTCCCGGAGTTCCCATGGTGGCGCAGTGGTTAACGAATCTGACTGGGAACCATGAGGTTGCAGGTTCGATCCCTGGCCTTGCTCAGTGGGTTAAGGATCCAGCGTTGCCTTGAGCTGTGGTGTAGGCCGCAGACGTGGCTCGGATCCTGCGTTGCTGTGGCTCTGGTGTAGGCCTGTGACTACAGCTCCAATTCGACCCCTAGCCTGGGAACTCCCATATGCCGTGGGAAGCAGCCCTCGAAAAGGCAAAAAGACAAAAAAAAAAAAAAAATTCCCAGTTTTTGCTTTTATCACCCTAAATTTAGTTTTAGCAACATACAAAATGAATATTTTAACTTAATCCCTCAAAGACTTGACAATTTGAACATAAACTTTGGAGACAGCAATGAAGAATTCACTCTCTTTGATCTAGCTTTGTCAAAGAGAAGCTTCCCTTGAATTCCAGAAAGGTAGAACCACAAACTTAGCAGTCTCACTAAATGGAATCAAGAGGGGAAAACCCGTATAAAATGAGATCATGAATTTAATATGCTACTAGGCTCTACATCCAATACGTTTTAACTAAATCATTATAGGGTATAGTTTCAAAGGAGGGGAAAAAAACCCAGAACTGAAAACAAATCAGAATTACTTCAGAAATATCCATTTACAATTGAGTAGTTTGTTGCAAGCTCGCCAGAAGTACATTTATCACAAGTAAAATCTGTCAAATTGATGGGATATTTTCTGCCAAAATCCATGTTGATGTGACCATATAGCACAAATGTAACATTTGTTCTGAGTAAACAGTGACTTGGATTTTCTTTTGCCTTCTCTTCTCCCTGTCAACATGACCAATAAGAGTGTTTCAGCTTAAAGAATATATGAGGTCATACTAATAAAATAACCCCTAAATTATATTATGTACTTAAAACATTCTAAAAAGCATTTATCTGAATGTTTATGATAATCAAGAATGAAAATAAATATCTTAAATATCATGTGACAAGGCAAAACTTAAACGGCTGCTTACTAAAGACACTGAGAAGTTCGCTCTCAATGGCTTCAAATCTAAGTGATAAACTGTAAGGTTCTCATTAGCGCTAAAATTCTAAGTTTCTAGTAAATATATGATACATGCTTGAGCTGGAGACTTTGATATATGAACCCAGAGGGATTAAATTTTGACCAAGGCTAGAAAAGTTGTTGTAATAAACAACTAGAAAGGAATAGATGGATCACATGACCCGGAAGAGAACAGGGGAGAAAAAAGTTTGGAAACTGGGAGTAGCTATATGTATGCAATTTTTCTGAACTATCCCAGTTCAGTAAAGGAAAGAATTGCCAAACAACTACTGACCATAATAAAAGGATACTGCCAGATTGAGGTTAACATAATTGCTGGGTAGACAGTTTTGACTTAAATCCAAGAGATAATACCTGGAGACTAAGTAAAAAAGTTGTAGGGGTTGGTTAACATTCAGCCAAGATGGACCAGGTGCCGGGGTGGGGCAAGAGGTAGCAAAAGAGAAACATAAAAATCTCAATCAATTTAATTACCTATGTCAAACCGGTTTGTTGTTTTTGTTTTTTTTTTTCTCTCAGTGTGACTAGGGCTTCCAGTTCTGCCTAGATTCACCATCCTGCCTGAAACAACCAAAAAAAAAAAAAAAAGAAGAAAAACAAACTCTTTCAAACAATGGCTTTCAAGACACTAGACATCAGGCAAGAAAGTCCAGTGATCCCTAAAAAAAGTAAACAATTGCCCCAGCATACTGCACTGAGAGAGTAGGTGGATCATGGCTCAGGGAAGGGACACAGGCAAAAGCTCTGCAGACCAACTGCTTCTGAGTTGAGGAACTGAGAAACCATGGAGACCAGACTCCTGGAGTTCACAAAGCCAGTGTCAGAAAGGAGAAAGCTACACAGAGACAGAAACTCAGGAGACCTGTGGTGGTCCACCCTGCGTGTCCAGCAGAGTGCTGATTGGTCCATGTATGTAAGAAAACTACCTGAGGGTGGGGAAAGACATCCAAAAGTCTCAGAGAGAGGATACTGCCTGGCACTCACACAGAGCCAGAAATAAAACCTTGTCTCTACCAGCCAGAATGGAAAACCTCATGATTAACAAATCACTGCACAGAGCTCTCAAACATTTCTTGCTTCAGTAAGGGAATAATTAGCCCTAGACTAAACCTTGCTCTTGTCTTTCCATACAAATCCTAAAAAGTGAGACCCAAAAGGATCAACCTGTTTCCAAGTAACTTAACTGCATTCCAGAATAATGCTCTAGAATAATTACAGCAATACAAAAATATCCATGACCCAACAAGACAAAATTCACAAAATTTGGCATCCAAATATTGTCAGATATGCCAAAAAAAGGAATATATGATCTATAATAAAGAAAAAAAAAACAGATCCAAAAGACAAAAAAAATTACTAAAAACTAGTGATAAAGAGAAAATAGTAAAAGCAGCCAGAGTAGAGAGAAAAGACATATTACATAAAAGGATGGAAGAAGATAAATAATGCAAACACAAGTGAAGAGAAGGCTAGAGTAGCCATATTTTAATATCAAAGTGGACCTCACAGCAAAAAAAATATATATATTTATATGTATATTACCAGGGATAAAAAGGTCATTTCCTAATGACAAAGGGGCAAATTAACCAAAATGGTATAATAATTCAAATGTTTATGCCCATTATAACATGAGCTTCAAAATACATGAAGCAGAAACTTTAAGAACTACAAGGAGAAACAGAGAAATCCACTTAGTAGTCAGATTTCAATACGCCCTCTCAATAATTGATAGAACAAAAGTTGACAAAAATCAGCAAGAATATGGAGGAGCTGAACAACACTATCAATCACCGTGATCAAACTAACATTTTCAGAACATTCCACACAACAACAGAGGCATTCTCCAGTACACATGGTACATTTACCACAAAACAAAGTCCCAATAAATTTAGAAGTACTCAAGTCATACAAAATATACTCTCCGATCACGGTAGAATTACACTTGAAATCAAAACCGAAAGATTCTGGAAATTCTCCAAATATTTGCAATGAAATACACTTCCAAGTAACAGAGGAGTCAAAGAAGAAAGCAAAAGAGATATTAGAAAGTATTTTGAACTAAATGAAAAGAAAATCACAACATATCAGAACTTGCAGGATGCCACAAAAGCAGTAACTGGGTAAATGTATAACAAAAAATATTTGTATTAGAAAATCAGAGAGCTCTCAAAGCAACGACCACAGCTGCCACCTAAGCAAACAGAAAAAGAAGAGCAAATGAAACCCAAAGCAAGCAGAAGAAAGGAAATCATAAACATCAAAATGGAAATCAATGAAATAGAAAACAACATAGAAAAATCAATAAAACCAAAAGTTAAGATCCACAAAACTGATTTTAAAAGAGAGAGAGAGAGAAGACCCACCACACTATGGCTTCACTGATAAAGTCTACCAAAATCAATTGTGCAGAAATGCTTTCAGAAAACTGAAGAAAATGCAAACTGATTCTCAGTTTGGGGGTGGAGATGAGATGGGAAGGGAGAGATTCTCAAAGGACATAACCCCTTTGCTGAGGGGAAGTGGATATGGTCACTATCATGATTGTGGTTATGGTTTCACAGTGTGCACATACGCAAAACTTGGCAAGCTGTCCACTTTAAATATGTGTGGTTTGCTGCATGTCAATTATACTTCAGTAGAGCTATTTAAATAGATTGATAGAACAGACAGATAAATAAATGACTATAAGCCAGTAAGTAACCAACTTATCTCCATTCACAAGGTATGAAAAAAATTGCAGGACTGAATTTATTCTTTAATATACTAGAAGGTACATATTCAAATCACTTTGAATTCCCTTTCTAAGATAGTAAACTCTAACTACCTACCAATGCAGGAACTCAAATATATGCCAGACTCAAAGCAAAATGTGACCTTAAACGTGGCTTTCTGTGTCTCTTATAAACTGGTTCTGAATACAGTTCCCAAACATTCCAAAAGGCATTTTGGGAAAATGGTAGCAGCATCACTACAAAATAAAAACAAAACCCGTATCACTCAGGGTGACCACACTGAGGGACAAGAATTGAACATACTTAAAAGGATTTGAGGGCTTAATATTTTATAGCCTTGGTTTATCACCTATAATCTGAGTTTTTTTTTTTTTTAACACTATGACAAAATAGGTCTTACACCCTAACCAGATCACTGAAAGTTTTACCGGTGACCCAGTTCAGAGGAAAGGTACCCAAAATACATTAATGGGTTCAGGTTATGCCTTTAGCTTTGGAGCCAAGTCACAAGACATTAAAAAGAAAAGATTAATCCAAAAGTCAATGCAGGCGTCTTATTCTCACACTATTATGTATATGAAGTAATTTCCATGATAAGACTCCTAACTTTTGGCTATATTTAAATACATACTGAGTAGCAGACACTCCCTCAAACCCTCATCTTTTCTCATCAGTAATCAAACATGAAGACACTCATTATGTGTGAAATTTCTTGAAAGATGCTCTAGTTTAAGTCATGGTAGCTTAAAATAGAAATAAACATGAGGCAAAGCATCACATTACATCTTATATGGGCCCCACTTCTTCTTAACTATGACTACTTAACTCCAATGATGACAGAGAATAAATCTTCAGCATCTAGTTAATATTGCCATGGGAAAGCATATATGATCCAGTCCTAACAAGTGAAGCACTGCAATCAGTTCCCTAGAGTGTGACTTTCAATGAGATTTGGCTCCATTAATAGCTTGCATCATTACTCAGTAATTGTTGCCTCTAGTTGAAAATCTTTGGTTTGAAATTCACTTTCAATTGCAAGGATTATTTTGCTGCACAATAATGCTTGGCTCCACAGATTTTTTTTTTTTTTCAGGTTAAAGAATAATCAAACGACTATCCCAAGAAAACCACAGCAAGGCTTAAGATTTTAAGTTACATGTATTTCTACTGTACATTATACATTTATCCTCTAAGAAAGCAAGCAAAGTTTTAGTGTAGTGCTTTTTTAAAGAAAAAAAAAAAACACACAGAACTTTCCACTTCATGATTTAACCATTCATGGCACTTAAGTCAGGAATTCTCTCTTGTTTATTAATAACACCAACACACTCCTCCAAAAGAATCACCTAATAATTTTCTTTGCTTGGTCAACAGCCATCACAAATTGATTAAATCACTTGAAAATATGCTATTTTTAATGTTTAAACATAAACATACACAAGCATGTGTATATATGTGTGGATATACACTGTGACACACACAGAGTTTAAGGATTAGAGAACTTTTGAGGTTCATCTCCTCTTAAGTTCCAAATGACTCTGCCTTTTTTCTACAGTCTTCTAGGTAAAATTCTTCAAGCAAAATAAACTTGTCAAATCAAAGCATAATTATAAATCATCATGGAAAAAGAATACTGATACAATTGATTTGTTTACTCACTCATTCACTCATTACTTCCTAAAAATGCCACACTGTGCTAGGTGCTAGAGATAAAATGATGAGCAAACAATAAAACACAATCCATGTTTTCATACAGCTTATAAACTAGTGGGAAAAAAAGACATTAAAGAATCATACACACTTACAATATGGTAACATGGTATGTGCTTATAACATGATAAGTGCTATGAAGGAGAGAGACGTGCTATGAAAACAGACAATGGGAGGAAATTACTGAGTTGAAGTAATGAAAGAAAGAACTGAGCTGAGGTCTTAAGGAAGAGCAGAGGTTAAGTAGGAAAAAACTGGGGAAGAACAGCCCATACAAAATTCTTGATATAGTCACTTCAGAAGAAAATCTGTCAGTCTGTTACAAAACGACACATAACTAAGCATACTCTCACCCCTCCTTGCTATTTACCCAAAGGAGCTGACACTTACATCCTTACAAAAACCTGCACACAGATATTTATAGTACCTTTATTCATAACTGCCAAAACTTGGAAGCAAGCACACAATGTCCCTCAGTAAGTGAATGGATAGATAATCTGTGGTACCTCCAGACAATAGAATATTATTTAGCATTGAAAAAAAATGAGACATCAGGCCCTGAAAAGAGATTGAGGAAACTTAAGGGCATGTTACTTAGTGAAAGAAGCCAAACTGAAAAGGATATACACTGTATTTTAACTCTATGACATTCTGGAAAAGGCAAAACTGTGGAGACAGTCAAGAGATCGGTGGTTACCAGGAGCTAGAGTGGGGTAAGAGATAAATAGGAGAAATACAGAAGATTTTTAGGACAAAAATCTTAAATCCTACTCTGATGCACTATGGTGGTAGATACATGTCATTATACATTTGTTAAAACCCACAGGATATACAACACCAAGAGTGAAGCTAATGTAAACTACGGGCTTGGACTGATAACAGTACGTCAATGTAGGTTCCACCTGTGTAGTAAATACACCATCCTGGTGCAGGATGTTGACAGAAGGAGAGGCAGTGCATGTGTGGAGGTAGAGGGTATACAGGCACTCCCCATACTTTTGGCTCAATTTTACTGTGAATATAAAACTGCTCTAAAAAAATTAAGTCCACTTTATAATAAAACACACAATACTTGAGGTAGGAGTGAGCTTGACACTACTTGCAAAGACCATGGATTGCAAAAACTAAGGAGGACACACTCCTAGGAGTAAAAGAAATAAAAACAAAATTAAGAGAGAATGTGTGCCTTGAAACAGACTCAAGTTCAGGCTGTGAATTACTCCAGCTCACCTTTATCATCTCCTCTCACATGCCAGGAGTTTTGAAATATGTACTAGGGTGTGCACACACACAAGCATGTGAACCAGAACACACACAAACACAACACACACACACACTTCATCCCACTCTTCACAGTAGGTAGCCAGACCAACTCAGAGATAAATGACCAGAAAGGGACCAACAGAGAATCTATGCATAAAAAATTTGGATGGGAGGCTGGCAAGATGGCGGAAGAGTAAGAGGACATGCTCACCTTCTCCCACAAACAAAAACACATCTACATCTAAAATGATTCGCACAGAACATCAACTGAATGCTGGCAGAAGAACTTAAACCTCCAAAAAGGGCAAGAAACTCTTGACAGAACTGTGTAAAACACAAGAAGAAAAATAGAGAGAGAAAAGGAATTAGGACAGGTCTAACACTCCTGTGAGGGAGTTGTGAAGGAGAAAGGGAACTACACACTCAGAAGCCACCTAACCAATGGAAAGATCAGCCCGAGTCAGAGAGAACTCCAAAAAGCCAAGAAAAGCACAGCAGCAGCTCTGAGATCCAAAAAGCAGAGTGAGAAATGCACAGACAATCTGAACCACTGGCACAGAAACCACAGACTGAGATGCTGGTGGGGACTAGGCGCTGAGACTTAGGCTCCAGAGCTAAGTCCCAGGGAGTGGGCTGGGGTTGGTGGTGTGGAGACAGCCTAAGGCAGTAGGGAGAGGTGCACTGCTGGCGTGGAAGGGGGGTTACACTAAGGGCGGGGCTGTGGAAAGCCACAGCAGAGGGAACCGGGAAGAAGGTCCGGACCAGCAAGAGAGACAAGGTGCCACTGCTACGAAGGGGAGAGGAGGAGGGAAAACTCCTTGGGCCCCGGTGTGCATTCTTGCCCACTGGATTGCAGAGAGCTGAGCGCTCCCTCCCAGTGCCAGTGCCTCACCTGCAGGCGGGCACCTTCATGCACTCCTGGTGCCCATGTCCCGCCCTCACGGAGCGGGCTCCACCAGACAACACAGGACTCTGCCAAACTACAGTTTGGCTTCCCCGAACTCACAAAAAAAGAAAAACACTAGCAGGATGAAGAAGCACAGAAACCATTCCCACTTAAAGCAACAGGAGAATTCACCTAAAGCAATCATCAATGAAAGAGGCCTCTGCAGTCTGACAGACCTTGAGTTCAAAAGGGAGAAAGTGAAATACTGAAGGAATTAAAGAGAGGATATGAACAGTAATGCAGATTGCCTCAGGAAGGAGCTAGAAAATATAAGGAGGAGCCAAGATAAACTAGAAAATTCATTTGCAGAGATACAAACTGAGCTAAAGGCAATAAAGAGAAGAATGAATACTGCAGAGGAACGAATCAGTGATGTTGACGACAGAATGATGGAAATCACCCAAACAAGATGACACAAAAAACCAAATGAAAAAACATGAAAACAACATAAGAGACCTATGCAATAATATAAAGTGGGCTAATCGACACAGAATAGGAATTCCAGAAGGAGAAGAAAAAGAAAAGGACATTGAAAATACATTTGAAGAAATTATGGCTGAAAACTTTCCAAATCTAAAAGGATACTGATACAAAGATACAGGAAGTACAGAGGACCCCAAACAAGTTGAACCCAAACAGGCCCACACCAAGATATATTATAACAAAAATGACAAAAGTTAAAGAGAGGATTCTAGAGGCAGCAAGAGAAAAGCAAAGCATTAATTATAAGGGAGCCCCCATGAGGCTATCAGCGGATTTCTCTACAGAAACACTACAGGCCAGAAGGGAGTGGCAAGATATATTTAAAGTGCTGAAAGGAAAAAGTGTGCAACCTAGAATACTCTACCCAGCAAGAATATCATCTAAATTAGAAGGGAAAATAAAGAATTTCTCCAACGAACAAAAGCTACAAGAATACATCAATACTAAACCCATTCTAAAAGAAATACTAAAAGGGGTTCTATAAATTTAAAAAAAAAGAGAGAGAGAGAGAGAGAGAATTCGGATGAGGAAACCACAATTGGAAAGCAATCACTTCAATAAGCCAGCATACAGATCCAAACATGAAGATGTTAATTAAAAAAAAAAAAAAAAGACATCAAAATCATGCAATGTGGGTAAGGGAAGTAAGAAAAAATAGATTTTTTGTTTGTTTGTTTATCTTAATGATGTGTTTGAGCCTATCAGGCTAAAGTAAGCAGATATAGGAAGGTGTTAACATACTTAAAAAACAGGGCAACCACAAATCAACGCCAAACATTACATTCACAAAAATGGAAAAGTCCTCAAGCATAAAATAAATGGAAACCATCCAACCCAAAAAAGAAAAGAAGAAAAGAGAAACATAGAGTCACCTGGAAAACAAGGCTTAAAATGGCAGTAAATAAATATCTATCAATAATCACCTTAAATGTCAATGGACTGAATGCTCCAATCAAAAGACACAGAGTGGCAGACCAGATAAAAAAGAAAAAACCTTCAATCTGCTGTTCACAAGAAACTCACCTTAGAGCAAAAGACACATACAGATTGAAAGTGAGGGGGTGGGAAAAGATACTTCATGCCAATGGACAAGAGAGGAAAGCAGGAGCAGCGATACTCATATCAGACAAAACAGATTTTAAACCCGAAGGCCATTAAGAAAGACAAAGGAGGAGTTCCCATCGAATCCGACTAGGAACGATGAGGTTGCGGGTTCGGTCCCTGCCCTTGCTCAGTGGGTTAAGGATCCAGCGTTGCCGTGAGCTGTGGTGTAGGTCGCAGACGCAGCTCAGATCCTGAATTGCTGTGGCTCTGGCATAGGCCAGCGGCTACAGCTCTGATTAGACCCCTAGCCTGGGAACCTCCACATGCCGCGGAAGCAGCCCAAGAAATAGCAAAAAAAAAAAAAAAAAAGAAAGACAGACAAAGGAGGACACTATTTTATGGTTAAAGGATCCATTCAAGAAGAGGATATTACAATCGTCAATATATATGCCCCTAATATATGAGCACCCAGATACACACAACAAATACTAATAGACATAAAAGGAGAAATTGATGGGAATACAATCACAGTAGGAGACTTTAACACCCCACTCACATCAATGGACAGATCCTCTAGACAGAAAATCAGCAAAGCTAACAGAGATCCCAAAGGAAACAATAGAAAAGTTAGACTTCATTGACATTTTCAGGACATTACATCCAAAAAAAAATCAGAATACACCATCTTCTCAAGTGCACATGGAACATTCTCAAGAATTGATCACATACTGGGGCACAAGGCTAACCTCAACACATTTAAGAATATAGGAAGTATTTCAAGTATCTTCTCTGACCACAATGGCATAAAACTAGGAATCAACCACAGGGAAAGAAAGAAGAAAAAACTTACTACATGGAGACTAAACAACATGCTACTAAGAAACAAATGGGTCAATGAGGAAATCAAGAAGGAAATTTAAAAATACCTCGAGACAAATGATAATGAAGACACAACCACTCAAAATCTATAGGACATAGCAAAAGCAGTGCTCAGAGGGAAGTTCTTAGCCATGCAGGCCTTCCTCAAAAAAGAAGAAAAATCTCAAATCAACAACTTAACCCACCACCTAAATGAATTAGAAAAAGAAGAACAAGAAAAACGTAAAGTCAGCAGAAGGAAGGATATCATAAAGATCAAAGAGGAAATCAATAAAATAGAGACTAAAAAAACAACCGGAGAAATCAATCAAACCAAGAGCTGGTTCTTTGAAAAGGTAAACAAAACTGACAAACCTCTGACTAGACTCACCAAGAAGAGGAGAGAAAAAACCCAAACAAACAAAATCAGAAATGAAAAAGGAGAAGTTGCAACGGATACTACAGAAATACAAAAAAAAAAACCATACAAGAACACTATGAACAATTGTATGCCAGCAAATTTGACAACCTAGAAGAAATGGACAACTTTCTGGAGACCTACAGCCTGCCAAAACTGAATCAAGAAGAAATAGATCAACTGAACAGACCGTTCACTAGAAATGAAATTGAAGATGGCATAAAAACACTCCCTACTAATTAATAAAAGTCCAGGACCAGACGGCTTCGCAGGTGAATTCTACCAAACATACAAAGGGGAACTTATACCCATCCTCCTTAAGCTTTTTCAAAAGGTTGAAGAAGAAGGAACACTCCCAAAGGCATTCTATGATGCCACCATCACCCTACGTCCAAAACCAGACAAAGATACCACCAAAAAAGAAAACTATCGGCCAATATCTTTGAGGAATACAGACGCAAAGATTCTCAACAAAATTTTAGCCATCCGAATACAACAACACATCAAAGAGACCGTACACCACAACCAGGTGGGATTCATCCCAGGTGCACAAGGATGGTTCGACATACACAAATCTATCAACGTCATACACCACAGTCACAAAAGAAAAGGCAAAAACCACATGATCATCTCAATAGATGCAGAAAAAGCATTTGACAAAGTCCAACATCCCTTCATGATAAAAGCTCGTAACCAAAGTGGGTACAGAAGGAACATTCCTTAACATAATCAAAGCCATTTATGACAAACCCACAGCAAATACAATACTTAATGGAGAAAAGCTGAAAGCCTTCCCACTAAAATCTGGAACAAGACAAGGATGTCCACTCTCACCACTGTTACTCAACATAGTACTGGAAGTCCTAGCCACAGCAATCAGACAAACAAAAGAAATAAAAAGCATCCAAATAGGAAGAGAAGAGGTAAAACTCACTGCATACAGACGATATGACACTATACATAGAAAACCCTAAGGACTCAACCCAAAAACTACTCGAACTGATCAACCAGTTCAGCAAAGTAGCAGGATATGAGATTAACATTCAGAAATCAGTCGCATTTCTGTATACTAACAATGAAATATTAGAAAAGGAATACAAAAACACAATACCTTTTAAAATTGTATCCCCGAAAAAAATCAAACACCTGGGAATACACCTGACCAAGGAGGTAAAGGACTTATATGCCAAGAACTATAAAACATTAATCAAGGAAGTTAAAGAAGATGTAAAGAAATGGAAAGATATTCCAGGCTCCTGGGTCAGAAAAATTAATATTGCAAAAATGGCCATACTCCCCAAAGCAATCTATAGATTCAATGCAATCCCTATCAAACTACCCATGACATTTTTCACAGAACTAGAACAAACAATCCAAACATTTATGTGGAACCACAAAAGAACCAGAACTGCCAAAGCAATTCTGAGGGAACAAAAACCAAGCAGGAGGCAGAACTCTCCCAGACTTCAGGCAGTATTACAAAGCCACAGTCATCAAGACAGTGTGGGACTGGTACCAAAACAGACAGACCGACCAATGGAACAGAATAGAGAACCCAGGCATAAACCCAGACACCTATGGTCCAGTAATCTTGGACAAAGGAGGCAAGAACATAAAATGGGAAAAAGACAGTCTTTTCAGCAAGCATTGCTGGGAAACCTGGACAGCTGCATGCAAAGCAACGAAACTAGAACACACCCTCACACCACGCACAAAAATAAACTCAAAATGGCTGAAAGACTTAAACATAAGACAAGACACCATCAAACTCCTGGAAGAGAACATAGGCAGAACATTCTCTGACATCTACCTTACAAATATTTTCTCAGGTCAGTCTCCCAAAGCAACAGAAATAAGAGCAAAAATAAACCCATGGGACCTCATCGAACTGAAAAGCTTTTGCACAGCAAAGGAAGCCAACAAGAAAACAAAAAGACAACTGACAGAATGGGAGAACATAGTTTCAAATGATGCAACGGACAAGGGCTTCATCTCTAGAATATACAAGCAACTGATACAACTCAACGGCAAAAAAGTCAACAACCCAATGGAAAAATGGGCAAAAGACCTGAATAGACATTGCTCCAAGGAAGACATACAGATGGCCAACAAGCACATGAAAACATGCTCAACATCCCTGATTATTAGAGAAATGTCAATCAAAACTACCACAAGATACCACCTCACACCAGTCAGAATGGCCATCATTAGCAAGTCCACGAATAACAAGTGCTGGAAGGGGTGTGGAGAAAAGGGAACCCTCCTGCACCGCTGGTGGGAATGTAAGCTGGTAGAACCACTATGGAGAACAGTAAGGAGGTACCTTAGAAATCTATGCATAGAACTACCATATGACCCAGCCATCCCACTCTTGGGCATATATCCGGACAAAAGTTTCCTTGAAAAAGGCACATGCACCCGCATGCTCACTGCAGCTCTATTCACAATAGCCAAGACATGGAAACAACCGAAATGTCCATCAACAGATTATCGGATTAGGAAATTGTGGTATATATACACAATGGAATACTACTCAGCCATAAAAAGAATAAAATAATGCCATTTGCAGCAACATGGATGGAACTAGAGACTCTCATCCTGAGTGAAGTAAGTCAGAAAGAGAAAAACAAATACCATATGATATCACTTATAACTGCAATCTAATATAAGGCACAAATGAACCTTTCCACAAAAGAGAAAATCATGGACTTGCAGAATAGACTTGTGATTGCCAAGCGGGAGGGGGAGGGAGTGGGTGGTTGGGGAGTTTGGGGTTAACAGATACAAACTATTGCCTTTGGAATGGATTAGCAATGAGATCCTGCTGTGTAGCACTGGGAACTATGTCTAGTCACTTATGATGGAGCATGATAATGTGCGAAAACAGAATGTGTGCATGCATGTGTAGCTGGGTCACCATGCTGTACAGTAGAAAAAAGAAATTATATTGGGGAAATAATTTTTAAAATTTTGAAAATTTTTTAAAAAAGAATTCAACTGCAGCAGCTCATGGAATGGTCCCCTGGGCCAGCGCAGTAGGCTATGAAGGATCCTGTGTTGCTGCAACTGCAGCAGAAGTTACAGGTGTGGCCTGGATTCAATCCTTGGCCCAGGAATTTCCATATGCCATGGGTGGGTCCATTTAAAAGAAAAAAACAATCAAATCATAGTTTATCATGTTCTAAAACCAACTCCAAATCATCTGGTTTACTCTTCCAATGATGTTTGTAAACTATCTTTATTAGACACTATCACCTAAGTAGTGGCATTTGTCTGCTAAATGACAAAATTAAGTGGTCAAGTAGTTTTTACTAAAAAGTAAGAAGTAACACTATGTATTAAGTAAGTAAAAACAAAAGTGTGGAAAAAAAATTTGGATGGACTTAGGTGTTGTTCTTCATAGTCTCAAATCACACATGAGCATGTAAAAATAGATCAAAGAAGGTATACTCTTAAACCATAAAAACTAAAAACAGTGATAGCAGTATTGTGATGATAAGGATGGGATGAGTAAGGGGTGGCATGAGCTCAATCCTCTTGTATTGTAGCAGGAAGTCAATAGATAATATCTAAAATAGATAAGGTAAGACAGGGCAGTACAAGCTTATTACTTGGAGATAAGGAGCAAACTACCAGACAAAACAGTTTAAGAGTTAAAAAGGGGTTGTTACTGGTGAACAACACCAGGGATGGAAAGATGCGGGGCATGAGATGGTTACTATTCATTACAAACCTTTCTGTACCACTGACCTTAATTATTTGCATGTATTATTTCAATAAAACTAAAGATCCTTTTAGGGAAAAAAAATGCAAGCAATGAAGGAAATAAAAACCATGCTGGCAGAATTCTAGAAAGGAAAGATGAAAAACATCATAAATAAAGCCCACAAAGGAAGCAACAATAAAAAGAATAAAACATTGGAAAAACAAAGTTAGGGAAGAGGTTGACAGGCCTGAGGAAGTCAAAAGAGACAAAATTGAAGCAAACAGTATATAATGACTATAGAGAAGATGACAGATAAGGAAAACAAAGGAGAGTCAGAGTAGTGAGTGGTGTGGCCAAAAAGTGGTGTGGCAGAAGAGTCAAAGTTAGTACCCAGCTCTAACATTTTACAGCTGCTTTGTATTAAACCGGATTATTTAGCAGAGTTCAAAATTCTAAGAATTCAATATCTAGCCAAATAATCACTTTAGTTTGTCAAGAGTGCTTTCCATTCAGAAGTTTGAGGTTTTAAATTTTGTTATTTTTTTTTTAACTATAGGCTTGTTTTCTGTGGAAAGTCCACTTTGATTATGTGCAAGAACAGAAAATGCTAGCAAATATTGCGATATTTGAATAGACTGTTACATCTAAAACTGCTCTAGATAAACAATACTGTAGTAGACTAAAAGAAAAAGCAAGTTATTTCTGAAAGGGTAAAAAAACGAATTTTTTAAAAACAGACCCATTCTTCACAACCTCATATAACTTCTCTGATATTTCACCCATTTAAGTATTCAAGGAGTACAGGAACACATAAGCAATTAATCATCTTGAATCAACAAAACATTTACCATATGAGGAAATTATAAAACTATTTTCCTAACCACTGGCTAATTTTCCCTCCTACCCCACAGTGAGAGAGGAGTCATGGAGGTGTTATATATGTTATTCAGATTCACTAGCACTAGCCCTTCAAATCCAGGGCACTAATCCATATAAAGGAACAAAACAAAAATGGAAAATTTCCTTTTCATCCATCAGAAGCAGTCAACTCACATTTTAAAATACCAGGAAAAATATGGCAGACAGGACAGTGAAGCAGCAATTTGCAATAAAAATTGTGATATGGTATACACCTCTGCATATGAATTCTAACCACTTGACTATTATACATTCAATCATTAAAAAGACATAAAAGTTTGTGGTTAAACTTTTTTTTTTTTCCAATACAAAGTTCGTGGTTAAACTTTTTTTTTTTTTTCCAATACAGTAGGGACAAAAAGTCAATCCAGCAAACTCCTTAGGGACAAACTGCTTTCTTCATCCTATCCTGAAGGGTGAGCCAGATCAGAGTAAGCCTAGGTAGTAGAATGATAGTTCATCTGCATTTGAAAAGAACTGTTAGGATAAGCGAAGAGTTCCAAAGTATCCATCAGACCTCACCTGTAAATGACACTTAGCAACTTCCCTACTAAAAATCCTACTAAAAATGCCGAATTCTGAGACAAATGTCAAGGTACAAATATACAGAATCCCTTAAGACTACCTTAGACGACAAATGTTCCAGAAGTCTATCCCTGGATAAATTCTTCAAAAATATTTATAATTACACGGGTTCAATCACTGTATGTTAAAATCATTCCCAGATTTTTCACTTCCACAAAATTTCCATATCCAATAAATATCATCTGTCATAGAAAGAAAGTTACAATAAACTAATTTGTAATTAGTCAATTTTGAAGAATGAGAATACTAAGTTCCCTGGTGGCACAGCAGGTTAAGGACCTGGCGTTGTCACTGATGAGGCGCAGGTTCAGTCCTAGCCTGGGAACTTCCACATGCCATGGTGTGCCCCCCCCCAAAAGAGTAAAAATTATCTTCAACATTTTATTGTAACTTGTAAACATGAAATATACTTCATCAATCTTCTCATGCGGAGCTAAGGCCCTTTCTTTTAATAGTGGCTCCTTAGCAACAGTTCAAAGCAGACTTCTTTTCATTAACCACAGCCTCAATGTATTTACAATTTGCATTTTCTTAGAAGAGAGAACTTAAAGATACCTGCAAAGCCAGAGGAATCCTTTTAGATTTTTATCTTCCCCTAGGCATTCAGCTCCCTAACCTATGCTTAATGCAGTGCGTAATCTTTTCAGAAGCTTTATCAATTCATGCAAAAGACAATTTTCCCCACACATTTCATCAATTTCATCATGTTTAAGTAAATCAAATAGCAATTACAGTTGGCAGTATCGGTTTGGAAACAAACTGACTTTGGTAAGCATACAACTTAACAGAAACGGAAGGTACTTCATAAATTATTAGAAACCAATGCTTTTAATGATATTAATCATTTGCCTCAATAATCAAATTGCCTAAGCTTAGAAAGTGCATGTCCTCCTTTATAGGTAAGAAAGATGAAAACAATTATTAATCATTGCTTATATTAAGCCAACTTGTTAAATACCCTTCAACTCAAAAGGTCATATAAGCAGTCTCAAACTTAGAAGAGCCATTCTTCTTGCCCCTCTTTGGCTACACACCCTTAACTCCAGAAGTCTCTCTGCTACTCTCACAGAAACAGTCATGAATAAAGAGAAGCTCTGAGAGAGATGGGCTCCTAAAGGAATAGAGGCAAGACTTGAAAAGTAGAAATAGCTTAGAGCTGATTATTCCCAAGGGAGAATCTTAAATCAGGGCTGCTTATATAATAACCCACTCCCCTAAAACATCCTCCTTTCATTGTCTAACTTTATTTATTCACTTTCCTGTGGTACCTGCCAGATATTTTGCCAAACAATTCATGTTTTTAACAACCATCTTTTTAAAATAATAATGATAGCACCTGCAAAAATGATTTTAGCATAACAGTTCATTCTGATAATTAGGAGAGAGAAGTATGACAGAAATGAGGCACTGAGGAAGAAGTAGGAGATTCTGGAACACTGAGAAACATAGAAGATCTGGCAGGGGGGAATCACAGAAGGAAGGGTGTCATCTGAAGGGAGGGGCACCATTATGTGGAAAAGGGGTACAGAAAGGGATTTGGGGGATCCCAATGATAAAATTTACCAATTTCTGCCACAGGGTGACCAAAAAAAATTTTTTTTCATTCTTTTTGTCAATTTCAAGATACAACCTATGGTCAGCCCTACACCTAGAAAAGAAGCAGGTAGGTACTCTCTCTTCATCATTCCCATACTACATGGCACATGACTGCTCCCAGAGCCCAGACTCATACTATTAATAGGGAGTTCCCTTTTGGCTCAGCAGGTTAAGGACCAAGCGTTGTCAATGCTGTGGCTTGGGTCCCTGCTGTGGCACAGGTTCAACCCCTGGCCCAGAAAGGGGCATGGCCAAAAAGAAGGAAAAACAAACAAACAAACAAAAAACAGCTCATGTGTAATGTACATTAAGTAGAATTTGCAAAAAGGGAGCTACCCTGGGAACCTAACCTCCCTACATAACCTGCTGCCAAAGAAACAGTGTTCTCAGAGATATGAAAAAAGAAAAATGTCTTACAAACACTTTTTGAAATACAGCATGTTCCTAGTATCTACAAGACTAAAGAATACTCACAGAGCAAAACTTAAAATGCAGAGATCAAAGAAGAAAGAAACTAAAGTTACCATTTCCAAGAAAGCTGTGGTTGTTATTAAATCACTCTGTCATTATAATATGCCATAGCAAGTCAACCTTTGCTAATCTTTGACTCTCTGTATAAAAATTTCACACCCCAAGGGTTTTAACACACCTCCACCTGAGGGTTCTTCCTGCCACACCTGCACCCAGGTTAAGGTGAGGATATGCTATTTTCTGTCTATTCCTGCTAGTCACGATTTTGTATATTTTTTTGCAGCTTGCATTAGGAAAGCAGGTAGGTTTTTAAAGACAATCACAACTCATAGACCCAAGAGATTCTTTGGGAGGGGCTCTGCTCCCAAAAACAAGCTACCTCAGTACCTAGTAACAAGGTCCCACAATCACCTAGAGTTACTGTGTCCAAAAGCACACTCATCTTCCTACCTACTTTCGTCTCTCCCTAACTCCACCATGCCTGTTCTTCCTTCTCTCTTCCAGATCCTACCCCAGTTCAGTCAATCACCAAGGTTGACAGTTCTAAATACTAATCTTCCTCCTTTTCTCCACCCCTATTACCAATGTCCTGGTTTAGCAGTTTATTTCTTATCTCTACAATTAAAATCACTTCCCTGGACTCTCAGCCTCCAATATTTCTAATGCATTTAGAAGACTTTATTCTCATTTGCTGTCTCAAGGAAATACAACTTAGTATCCTACTTGTTTCAACTTGGAACAATAGTGCTGACTCATAAACATATTTTCAAGCAATATATGAAACCAGTTAGACTGATTAAGAAATTACTTTTTTCAGAGTGCTAGTCATGGCTCAGTGGAAACGAATCTGACTAGCATCCATGAGGACACATGTTGATCCCTGGTCTTGCTCAGAGGGTTAAGGATGCGGCGTTGCCATGAGCTGTGGTGTAGGTCACATATGCAGCTCGGATCCCGCGTTTCTGTGACTGTGGTGTAGGCCAACAGCTACAGCTCCAATTTGACCCCTAGCCTGGGAACCTCCATATACTGTGGGTGCAGCCCTAAAAAGACAAAAAAAAAAAGTACTGTTTTCAATGTACTGGACATCTTTCATTAATAGTATGGCAATAGTTATAATTAGCATAAAATATATAAGGTGGTCTAAAAAAATCAGGAACAGATTTTGTTTACTAAAAAATCTACTTTGAAAATACAATTTGGTTTTTTTTAATAAAAATTTTAATTGATCCAGTCCACGTGAAAATCCTGAAAATTAAATATACTATAATCCGTTAACTCACAGTGAAGTCTTCTGTTCTGAATGCGTTTTTCCCATGTGGAATGTGGGGGGAGGAAGGAGTAACTGGTGAGTCAGTTCCTAGCCTATTTTAGCCCAAATTATTAATCTTTCCTGTCTCTAAACTTCAGCCATTCATATGGTGCTAATAAAATACTGATGTGTATATAAGTCATATTCTCCTTAATACTGTAAATCCTATATTTCGCAACTTTCTACTGTTCAGCACTAAATAGAATATTAGGAAACTGAACAGCACTACAGTATTTATCAAGTAAGGGAATAATGTCTATGGGAAATGTGTCCCACACTTTAAGGCAAGGGAGTGGGAGGGGGCGAGTGGAAGCGGAAAAAGTTCAGACCTATCATCAGCCCCAAAATTTGGGCCATAAAGTCAGGCGAAAGGGCAGGCAGGAGAGAGACTTGAGATATAAATTGTTTCCAGCACCACTACATTCATGGAGGCCATTGAGAAAGAAACAAAACAAAGACTGACTCCTACTGCCATGGAGTCCCACGGCTATCTCAGTGGGACGGGGAGGAAAAAAGCTGGGCAGTATTTTTGGGTCTAACATACCTGGGGAGCCCCTGCCCAAGGGCCTTTCATATGGCCATGTATTTATAACTCAGAGAATTCCTGTCCTCTGCTTTGGTAGTAGTGTTCTTCATATTTTGAGGGCTCAAGAGGGATTTTGCAAGAATCACAAATCTCTCATGAGAAAGTTGTCTAGTAAAGGATGATTCATGTCCTACAGACCTATGTCTTTTCAGAGTAATTTTGCAATACAACAAGGAGCTTGAAAAATTTCCCAGCCTGTATCTTGCAAAATAATGTCCTGTTTCTATAGCTACAAACCACTACACAAAAAATAATCATTCTCTTTCAGTAAAACACATGATAGGTAATATCCCTAAACTCAAGAAATTAGAAAATAACCACAACACATGCCACTTTGGCCTAAATACCTTTGCCCTCAACTCAACTAAAACACTGAATAACAGGTACGTATATAACAGAAAGGGAGTTCCACTTCATTTTTACAGGAGCAGCTAAACCTTAAAAGCCTATATTTTAAGTTTTAAGTTCAAATCAACATAATAATTAATAAAAACAATGATGACGGATACCATTTGTCATGTGTAACAAAACCAGTTTTTTGCAAAAACTAGATTTGAATACAGATTAACACATACTTTTGATACCCTGGATATGTGAAATCCTTTGTATATAGACAAACTTTCATTCCTCTGGCTCCTATCTCAAATCCATTCGGGCCTCTGTAGTAATAAAACCTTTAAGAGCTGTAGGAATCAAACTAAGTTGAGAGTGTCTCTTAATACAAAGCTCACTTGTTTAACTGAATTAAACTAAGCAGAGGATTTGAGTTCAAATCATGGCCTTAGGATGACTTTACCATAGTTGGGAGCAATATATCTCTTCTTACACTGTCACAGAAGATTCATATGTGAAAAGGGAAATAAACAAGTGAATCATGACAACACCTCAGTGAGGGTAATTTTACCTGGTTCCCTGTATCATAGATCTTGCAGCTTCCCTTGGATTATTCTGAGGACTGTAATTCAGCCTACAATGAATGCAACACCTTCAGTGTGACAGCAGCAGCCTTGTATGCTAAGCTACCTGACCTTTAGACAGTATCTATTTGCAAAAAAAAAAAAAAAAAAACTTTAGACTTAGAATCACTGCTCTACAGAGAAGTAAGATGGGAGAGAGGGCCAATTAAGTCACTACAAAACCATAAGTTATCAAAGTGCACGCTATTTACAGTACATGTTTAATTTCACAGGTTCAAAGCTGTCAAATTAAAGCACGTCAAAAGGTGGCACAATTAATAGATGCCTTTCTATTTACACTACAAACAGACCAATTACCACAGGGTTTTGACAAAAGATTTTAGACTTCATGATATTTCCAATTATAAAAAGTTCTGCAGGAAGGTCTGATTGTAACGCCTAGCACATCACTTCCCTGGCTTAGATATTCTCCTCGGGTTCCAGAATGGAGTCCAAACTCCTTCAGAGAAGCACTGCGTGCTCACCAGGATGGCCCTGCTCCATGGCTCTCACAGGTACACTCGACCTCCCTAGCCTAACACATCGGTCCTCAAACTCGCCCCAACTTAGTGCCCCCTGGCCCTGGAGCATCCTGTGCTAGGCAATGCCCTTTCTCCACCCTCCATCACTGTTTAAAAAGAACTCCCTGGACTTTAAGATGCTCTTCTATTGCCCATCTTTCAATGAAGTGGGGCCTACACTCCCAGCACTTTTTACCTCTGCAGTAGCCCTTAGCACATTCTACCACCCACCACAGGTTTCTACACTTCAGACTCTCCAAAGCTGTGTTCCCAGGAGCAAGGTAATTTCTTTTTAATTTTTTTTTTCCTTTTAGGGCCACACTCGTCGCATATTTAAGTTCCCAGTCTAGGAGTCCAATCAGAGCTGCAGTTACCAGCCTACACCACAACCACAGCAACTCGGGATCCAAGCCACATCTGCAATCTTTTTTTTTTTTTTTTAATTTCTTTTTTTTTGTCTTTTTGCTATTTCTTTGGGCCGCTCCCGCGGCATATGGAGGTTCCCAGGCTAGGGGTCGAATCGGAGCTGTAGCCACCGGCCTACGCCAGAGCCACAGCAACACGGGATACGAGCCGCGTCTGCAACCTACACCACAGCTCACAGCAACGCCGGATCCTTAACCCACTGAGCAAGGGCAGGGACCAAACCCGCAACCTCATGGTTCCTAGTTGGATTCATTAACCACTGTGCCACAACGGGAACTCCCACATCTGCAATCTACACCACAGCTCACAGAACACCAGATCCTAAACCCAGTGAACAAGGCCAGGGATCGAACCCACATCCTCATGGATAGTAGTCGAGTTCGTCACCTCTGAGCCATGATGGGAACTCCAGGGAAATTTCTTTTCATACCCTAATAATGCTTAGCACAATCCTGGAGTGGATTTCTCCAAAAGCTTTCTTAAATTAGATGAAGTCTTAAACAAGAAGAATTTTAGAGCCAGAACTTTTCCAACGGAGTAGCTTGCCCAAATTCTCAGTTAGTAATGCTAATGGTATTCAGCTCTCAGTTAGATGTTTGCAGACAACTCCCCACCAAATCCCCAAGCTCTATATTCTTTCTTAGCTAACTTAATCTAAACCATAAAATGTGTTAAGATGCATTTCTTTATTCAACTAAATAAGGTTTGTGATATGAGGAAAAATAAAATATAAAAATACAAAAACTGAAGTTGACTTTCATAAAGTAGAAAAACATTAAAGTCCATTTCTAAATTTGAAATATAGTCTGGTACTTCTAAGAAGGCTGCATGTATTTTGGAATCAGAATCAAGTAACCTGAGATTCATTTCCCTTCTTTATAAAATATGGGAAATAACCATACCTAGCAAATATATTGAGGATATAAATTAAGACGGTAACTTAAAGCTCCCCAAACAAGGCCTGGAACATTGTAGATGCCCAGTAAATGCTCCCTCTCTCCGTCTCACTTCTGAGTTGGTGAAAAAGGCATCCTATGATCATCTATATTGGGTTACAAAGCAAGTTCGGTCACAGCCTTTTTTCCCTCCAAGATCATAACACTTTTAAATCAATGACCCTTAAAAAAAAATACTTGCTTTTAGATAACTCTAAACTTATGTACATGATGAACCCTCTATCAAGAACATCTTCCCTTTTAAACTTACCAATTATTCCTCATTCTCCAAGACTCAGATTCAATCAAATATGGCCTCAGTGAAGTCTGTCCCCTCCCTGCCAGGCACAGTAGGTGGCATTCCCAAAAGCACTCTGCTCAAATCTATTATAGGACTTACTGCTTTAGACTTGTCAGTCCCTCTTTTCTCACTAGGCCACAAGCTCCTCAAGACGATGACCTATGTGCAGTTGTGTTTTTACCCTCAGCATGATGCCTCAAACATAATGAGGATTTTACATGTGTAGAATGAACATACACTATAACATCCATTTATAATAAGCACAAATGTGAATACTGGCTCGCTATGGGAAACTGAAAGCTGAATGAGAATGAGTTGATCATGTTACTTTCAATCAAGCAATTAAGATTTTAAGGGGGGAGTTCCCGTCGTGGCGCAATGGTTAAAGAATCCGACTAGGAACCATGAGGTTGCGGGTTCAATCCCTGCCCTTGCTCAGTGGGTTAACAATCCGGCGTTGCTGTGAGCTGTGGTGTAGGCCGCAGACGTGGCTCGGATCCCGCGTTGCTGTGGCTCTGGCGTAGGCTGGCGGCTACAGCTCTGATTAGACCCCTAGCCTGGGAACCTCCCATATGCCGCAGGAGCAGCCCAAGAAATGGCAAAAAGACAAAAAAAAAAAAAAAAAAAAAAAAAAAAGATTTTAAGGAATTACATGAAAAAAAAAGAGGAAAGTACACAGAAGTCACTGAGAAAAAAAAAAAAAAAAAAAGGACCAGAGGTTAGTTCAGACAGATGGACCAACACAGTTAATAGTTTCACTTAAATAAAGGGACAAATAGAAAAAGTAACCCTAAATATGAAAATAAACTTGCCTCTGATGAGTTGGGGGGGAAGTAGTCACTGACTTTCACTGGTCAAACAGGGAAGTTAAACTTGATTCCAACTGGAACAGAAATCATAAAGGTCAGTCAGTGACTAATATTATAGTACTTCAGTCTGGTGATAAGCAAGGCAAGAGTAAACCTCATCTTGAATATGTAATCGTGATAAACACTGTGTGGCGTGTGAGAGAGAGAGAAAAAAAAAGGGAGAGTGGTGTCAAGTTAATTTTAATTTTCTGCCAAGAGGAAGAACATTAAAACATCCACTGCCATCAAGTATTTCAGGTTACAGATGGGTCTCAGATAAATCAATCAATCAACCTGATGCTGATTTTGGTGGCCCTGCACCAATGTTAGATGGCTTTCGGCAAACACTGATATAGTATTGAACTGAGATGTCAGAGTAATTAAAGAGGTTTGGCATCAACTGCACTCAGGTAGCATCTGAAGAAGCAACTGCCTGCATATGGATATGGAGAAGAGCAGGTAGAGCGAGAAATTTTGGGGGATGGCAGGCAAGGAAAGCTGTTACTTTTGGCAGTCTACATTCAGAGGCATAAGCTGCCAGAGAAAACGATTCCATGGAATCTAAAATCTGTACAGATGATGAGTTCAAAGGGATCAGCATAAAAACTTGTTGAGGGTTCAAGGAATCAGCAGATGGGAAAAACAGCCTTTTAAGCTCATTAGGGTGAGAATGAATAGTTTTTTTCGAGGTCAGAAGTGAGATAAGTGATGAGGTGTCACTTACAACTGCAAAGTTAAAAACAGTCCAGTCCAGCATACATCCAGTAATGGAAAGGAAGGGAAATGAAAACAAAATTGGCGGAAGCCAATGAAATAAATAACACTTCCTTGAAGACAGGGATGATTTGGCCCAGTCTCAATACAGAAGAAAGGACACAATGGAGAATGATGTTTAGCTAAGGAGCTACAATATGTGTTTACCCTAAATAAACAAAATGTGATAGGATCCACAGCAAGATTCTCAACCTTGACATTACCGACATTTTGGGAGGGATAAATCTTTGCAGTGGGGGCTGTCTCACACACTGAAGTATGTTCAGCAGCATCCCTGGCCTCTACTCATGAAATACCAGTAGCACACTCCCCTATTTGTGATAATCAAAAATGTCTAAACATTACCAAGTGTCCCTGGAAGGTAAAACTGTACCCCATACCTAGAACCACTGTTGTAAAGAAAAAGAACACACTTGGGGGACAGAGGAATGCCATATCCTTCCTGATATATTTAAACACAAAGCTCTTGGCATTTAGATGAGATCAAAAACAAAAGGACATCACCAATCAGGACCAATATATTTGGAGGAAACGTGAATTTGAAAGAATAGATTAAGAAGGATATTTGCAAAACAGAAATTTTTTTTTAAATGCTGTCTGCTTAATTAACAGCTGTCCTGGGTATGTTTATATCATTATGTAAGCTTAAGGTACCCTTTACCTCGTTTCTTAAGGTGCCCTTTACCTCCTAGTTTCATGCTTAACTGTACATGGTTCTATGAAAAGAACCAACCTAGAAATTTTAACTTGTGAGATAAGTGAGCATAAGTATGAAAACAGCCCAATTCTAGGCCGATACTAGTATACTCATGATCTATTTAACTCATTGCATTTTTTGAAAGTTTCCCATTTTCTTTGGGGAGGGATAATGGTTAAGGCTGAGGGACTAGAACTCAAATCACATTCTGCACTTCCGTATTATCTGGCACCAAAGCCCATAGTTTAGGGCTCTATTACTTGTCACACATCAACACAAAAATAGTTTGTCACAACACTTTCAGCAGCCCAATTAAAAAAGATAGCACTTGGCTGAATATGCTGCACTTTTTTAGCAGCCAGTCTTTAGGCAAAGCAGACACAGGAAGCAGCAGGAGAAGGTAGGTGGTTCTTGGCACTCCCCTAAACAAGAAACAATGCATATCGTGTGTACTTGTGTAAGAGATAGCATTAGTTTTCTCAAAGCAGTTTTACTTCACACAAAATTTCACAAACAAACAGAAGGAGAGTGGGGAGGCAAAGATAGAAACTAAGAGATGAAGTAGACAGTATGGCTTGGAGAGTAACCTGTTCAGAAGCTACTCTCTTCACAGTTAACATACAAAAGACAAAATAAAAGAGAGACAGAGACAGAATTGCATACAATATACAACAGTAGTACAGTACAGGAGGCCTTGTGTTGGCCATGAAATTATTTGATAGAGGCTAGGCTGGCATTTTTAAGAATTATGTTCATGCACCCTTAAAATCCAATCACATCACTTTCATCCTCATCTTTTTTCTAGTAGATGATCACATATCTATTTCATGGCAGTGATTCAAAGAATTCTACCTTTTGATTACCAGTGACACTAAAATGAATGGCCCCTGAACTCTGTCTTCTAAATTAGACATAAGCATAATACAAATCCAAGTCCACCCATCACCAGTTTAGAGAACCACTAGGTCGTCAGGTCAATTTAGAGCTACTCGGAAGTTTAGGATCTTGGGCAGTATAGGAAATGTTAAAAACATGGATTTTAGAGTCACGCTGGTCTTGAATTCCAAATTCACCACTGCATATCCTTGGGCAAGTTACTTATCGGCTCTGAGCCTTTCTCCACACCTACAAAATAACTGTTATGAGGATCAAATAAGTTACTATTATGGGGGGGGGCGTAATCCGTCATTGGTCCCCATGCACCCCTGCACCTTCTTGCTAGGTTTGCCAAGACTGAAAGGCCCTGTTAGGCCATTTCCCAAGGCTGTGTTTGTAGCAAGTGACCATGATGATGAGGTAATAATATCACCCCTCCCCAAAGAGTGGGCTTGACTTCTTCCACTTTCCAGAAAAGTGGTAAGTCCTCCAAACTCGGTGTTCCTCTCTGCAGTGCAACTGCCTGCCAGTGTTGGCATCCATCATAGTCTACCTGGTGGGACTCAGGACCACAGTGAACCAGGGTGTTGTGGTGACATCCTGGCCACTGCTTCCACAATGAATGATAAACCATCTCTGTCACTGGCCCGGGAGTCTTGAGTCTTCTGTAATCCAGGAAATAGCAAGGGGTGGGGAAGCAGGATAAAATCCCAGACCCTGCTCAGTTCTTAACAAATACATACAAGGCGTTTAGAGGAGCAACCGGCATGGGTGATATTGGTGGTTATCCAGAATCAGTTCTGGGCAGGCTTGAGTACTACACATGGCCCAGCAGGGCCCTGCACACAATGTCTGGTTACAGAAATGTTGACATTCCCTTCACTGAACTAGACTACCTCAGACTCCAGAAATAGAACAGCAGAGTTAACGTATATTTTCTTTTGTTAGCATCCAGCTCTAAACCAGTCATCTTTCATGACTGCCAACTTTTCTAACTAGAACTCAGATGTCATGTTTTTATGTTAGGGCAGCTTCACCACTCCACCCATCCCCAGCTCTCGATAACCTTTGACTTCCAGAACGACAGAGCCAAGTGGAACCTTGAACACTGTTTATTTCAACTGCCTTATTTTGCAGAATAAACTGACACCCAAAGAGAGAATAAATGACTTCCCCCGAGTTACATTTTAAAAAGTGGCTGGCTTACTCTCTGTATAACCTGTTTAAATTTCCAGAAATTAACTTTTTAAAAAAAATACAACTTGATAGGATCATTTAACCTATTTAGCTTGTTTCAACTCTGAATAGCATATAAAGTACTTTTAGATTCTATAAGATGCACCTAGAAAATGCAAAGGCATGGTGCTAAGATCAAAATGCAGTTTCTACCAGTTTATGGCAACATGGTTGGTAATGGGTGTAGACAGAAAACACTTTTAAATAAATCTCTGTCACATCCAGTAATTGCTTTTACATCCAGTGCCATCATTCTACATGTTATTTCTGTGGCCAGGTAATAGGATACACCATTAATAATATTCACAAAAGCCAATAAAAACAAGAAGGAATAAGCTGATCTTCAGGGTTAGAAACATGTAAGTGATAATCGATTATTGAAAGGGAGGGGGTTGAAAGCAGGGATCTGTAACATAACATTTTGATCAACAATTAGCTACCACAGAGCTGGTAGAACAACATGGAAAATCAGGCCCAGAGCCCTGTACAACTCCTACTTTAAAGTATAACTAATGACTCAATTCCATTTTGTACAGAGATATGGATACTTCAAGTTTAGGATCTGGTCTCAGAACTACTCAGCTTATATAAAAACGGAGGAGTTGGATCTCTCAAGAAATTCACAAGGCCATGTGAAAACAGTTTGATGAAGCAAGCACAGGATATTCAGAGCAAGCCTGAGAATTTAGAGATCAGAGAACATGAGTTAGCCCTGCTTGAGTAAAACAAATACACGAAAAGCCAAACCACCAGCATGGATAAAATCCAGGCCATTTTTATTTTTTTACATTGTAAAATTATTCTTCCCTTTAATAGCTTGTTTAAAGACCATTAGCTACTCAACCAAAGGGGAGGAAAAATGTAAGCTAATGCACTGCCAATGAAAAACAAGCTGTGAGGTCAGCCTGAGGAAAGATTATGTCTACTCACAAATGTTTTACGTACACACTGACTCTTCTGGAACACATTGATTTTGTAATGCGAGGTACTAGACAGTAAGCATATTATTAGAGGACATGTTTCTGCCAAATTTATTTTAACCCATCCTTAGATAGCTTCTTGCCTTATATCATGGGCAATGTAAATGACATTAAAATTCTGACAGAAACTTCCCAAAAAGTGCAGTCTTATCTATACAATCTGTAACCATGTGAAAGCACTTTGGGATAATAAAGTCCAGAAAGTTACTGGAAGGAAGGCAGAGAGGGAGGAGCCTTAGGTTAGAGAAAGTAATCAACATCTTGAACCTGTAGCCTAGGCCTTCAAGGACATAGCCCTATACATTTGAGGACTGTAATCATTTAAAGCCAGGTTTAGGACAATATAGTACATACATCTTCACCTTTATTCTTTTTTCAGCATCAATGACAAATGGAAAATACTTACTCTTAATGAGACATTAAACCAAGTCCTGTGCCTTGCAGAATTTTTTCTCAGGTGTTGAGAAGTAAATCCACCTGATTTTACACACAGTAAGTAGCTAGCCCATATGGCACCTCTGTGTGAACAAGATGCAGTCCCCAGAAGTCAGTCTTGCGACTAGGCACATGATTTAGTTGGCGATGTGACGTCTATGGTCTCATACCCTTGAGTAGGGCCCAACTGTACACTCTGGCCCTGGTCTCAATTACACATATAAGTTCAAAATGTAAATGTTCAGTCTATATACAAGGTCTTGCTTTCTCCATATGGAATCTGCCTAAGCAGCTTCAGCCAGCATAATACACTCCTAAGCATTTGAGATTTTATCAGGGATGGATTTTAAAACACAGAGAAAACCGCCTCTAGCACTATCTCTCCCTCAAGAGATACAAGAGAAAAACGCCAGCTGTCCAGCCCCAACGATCACCTGTATCCTGTTTTGAGGAAAATCGCCCACCTGAGTCAGTAAATGGTCAGCCTAGAAGTTGCAGGGGGCGGGGAGATGGTTTACTAGTCTAAACCTACTTGAGTCCACAAAGTGTGAGAAATTATATGCCTATTGCCTCCCAGCAGAATAACAGCACTAAATTGCTGTCTGCAAAGTTGTGGTTACACCATTTCTTGACTCAATCTGTGTTGAGTCGGGGCCTTTTGCCCAAGTTGAGTTCTCACACTT
Organism: Sus scrofa; assembly: GCF_054392235.1. Taxonomy (NCBI): domain Eukaryota; kingdom Metazoa; phylum Chordata; class Mammalia; order Artiodactyla; family Suidae; genus Sus; species Sus scrofa. The sequence continues at coordinate 88,705,013 of NC_139401.1, read as the reverse complement.
CACCACTCCATCCCCAGCCCCATCACCTCATTAGTGTAGCCCAGTTTTCAATTTTAATCCCACAAATACCTAAATAAGGCAACTTAATAGTTCAGAGTTCTTTGTAAATGTTTGCTCACCCAACTGTCCACATTCAGCAACCTGGAATGTATTTAAAAGGCTAAAAAAAAAAAACAAAAACACTTCAGGTACGGAATTGGCCCTTGTGTTGCAATTGAAACTAGAACCAGTAACATAAACTTATTTGTATGGGTGTGCGTATCAAGAGCCATATGAACCCTTTATCTACAGAACTCAAGAATATGTTTCCTTTGTCCAACTACCTACAACATTTCCCTGGGAGGTAAATTATTACACATAACCCTACACCACTTCACAAATTGCAAAATGAAGAATGAGTGATTACCCAATTACTGAGGGGAACCAAAAGTCTTAATTTGGTCTCTCTTCTACACACATAGCAGCTGCTCTAAGGAGTCTCTCTGCACTTGTATACTCAACCTTTCCAGATGTTTCTACAGAATTAAAGACAGAAGTGAACTTAATTGGAGCTGATACTTCATGATAGCACTTGATGTGGAACAACTTTAAATGACATTTTTACCATTAATTTAAAGCAGTATTTGTTTAAAGAGCTTGGCGACATGTACATTAATTAGGCACATATTAAATTAAAAATCTGTTTTTGAGGCAACTGGGGATATATGCTTACGAAATCGAGTATTAGATGATTTTTAAAGATGTGACAGTGGCATAGTGGTTACATTTTCTAAAAGTCAGTAATTTTTAGAGATGCACCCTAAAGCATGTAGGAGTAAAATGACAAGATATCTGGGATTTGCATTAAAATACTTTAGCAAGAAAAAAAAAAAAAAACCAAGGCTGGATGAAGCCAATGTTGAAAATTAAAATAACTACTATATATAGTTAATGGATAATAATACCCAATGGTGATTCATTATACTATCCTCTCTACTTTACACTAAGTTGAAAATGTTCATACCTTTTGTTTAAAAAGCCTTATTAACTACTCATTTTACAAAAAGTGAAAACTCTATTTTTAGCTCTTTTAGCGAGATAAAAGACCAACAGATTAAGGGTAGATAAAAATTCCTCCTAATTTTGAGTAGATCTTTACCAAAGCATGTGGATATCTATCACAGAAGAAAAAATAAGTTTTTTTTTTTTTTTGTCTTTTTACTGCCACACCTGCAGTATATGGAAGTTACTGCACTAGCGGTCACGTCGGGGATGCAGCTGCTGGCCTTGCCACAGCAATACCAGATCCGAGCCACATCTGTGTCTCAGGCACCTAGGCCACAACTTACAGAAACACTGGATCCTTAACCCACTGAGTCACAGGGGGAACTCCAGATTTTTTTTTTTTTAAGGATTATACCCAACATCTCTTCTCCCTTGAATGAGCCCAGAATTGTCAGGTGACTGAATCACTAGGCTTTGAGAACTAATTCATTCCTAATGAAGTGGTGGATTCCTACTTAAGCCTGCCTGAATAGCCACTAAGAAGCTTCTCACTTGCAGTAGGCATGGCTACAGAGTCCAGGCAGGAGAGACTGGAGGCCAATTTGCTGTTCTGTATTTGGCAGTAATGCAGCTGACTCTGGCTAAAGCAATACAGAAAAAAATTTTATTCAACCAAAGCCTATGTAAATGGTGATTAGTTAAGATTTTGCTTTCCACATTCTTTCATGAGAAAGGCACCCATACCCTTTCCCCAGGCCACCTCACATAAAGCAAGCAACGATCAGGATTCAGTTGAAAGTCTGTTCAACATCCAGCCAGAGTAAATCATTTAGAATGAAACCGATTCAGCCTGATCAGGTAAACAAGTTTTAAATTGGTACAAATTGATTTATTTCTATTACTTACAATCTGAATAAAGAGCTATGTGAAACTGTATCTCAACCTTTCTTTACATGCATTACTTTTGAGTGTCTTCTACAAGATGCCCACTTAGATATCAACTAAATACCTATACGTCAAGTCACCTGGCCATCACCTTCATTTCTCTAGTCATGAGGCAAAATAAAGTATCAAACAGCCAAAATCTGATGGAAGGAACTGGTCTCTTCTGCATGGCAGACTGAATATAGGAAAAGGAGAAAGCTGGGTCTTCAATAATAATTCCTATAGTGCTACTGATCCCCAGTCTTATTTAGTCCAATGTGCCAATTCCTGTAAATTGGCATATATTATGTGTGCGCTATTTTCAGAGCATCCTATGACTATTAGGGTTCTTCGAGACCAGGTTGGAAAAGATGATTTTACTTCAATGGCATGTTGCTATTGCCAGAGCTCTTGGCACTGAGAGTGATATCTCGGTGGATTACAATTATAATCATTCCAAAGAGGAGCAAAAAAAAAAAAAAAAGATTGAATAATTTTTCACTTTCAGAATCCCTGAAGCATGATGACTCAGTGCTATAGCTAACTTTGACAAAAGCACTGACAGCTTTTAAACTTATCTCTAGGTCAAACCCCTTAACACACCAGTGACTCAGTTTTCTTATTTGTACAACAGCAGTAAGCTGCCTGACAAGACAGTGTCATAGGTATCTAGTGATCATTTTTTTCACAGAAACTTTAAATGCCTCAAATTGATAAATGGAAAGAAAAGGATAGCCTGATTCTTTTTCAAAAATTACAGTGGGGGGCAGTTCCCGCCGTGGCGCAGTGGTTAACGAATCCGACTGGGAACCATGAGGTTTCGGGTTCGGTCCCTGCCCTTGCTCAGTGGGTTAACGATCCAGCATTGCCGTGAGCTGTGGTGTAGGTTGCAGACGCGGCTTGGATCCCGCGTTGCTGTGGCTCTGGTGTAGGCTGGTGGCTACAGCTCTGATTCAACCCCTATCCTAGGAACCTCCATATGCCACAGGAGCGGCCCAAGAAATAGCAAAAAGACAAAAAAAAAAAAAAAAAATTACAGTGGGGGAAAAAAAAGTTAAATTCACGCCTTATATTCATTAAACAGAAAGGATTATTAGCAGAAGGACAGGATATATCACCTTCCACAGAGACAAATGGAATCGGCGAGAACAAGGAATCAATCAGCACATTACCGTGTTATGGCATTCTGTATAATAATGTTAGAACTATCGAAGTGCAAAAAAGCCATGAAACCATCCAATCACAATACAATGGATTCAGGTAATGTAAGGGGTTAACAATAATGCTCCATCTTTGCATAGCAATACAGAATGTCCTATATGCTTTCATATTCATTATTGTGCTTTATCTAAACCACCTTGTGAAGCAAATCAGGCAGGCATTATCTCCGACTGACAGACAAGTAATCAAGGGTTCAAATCTCTGGTATTAAATAGCTCATCAGAGACCACAAGCAAATAAAAGACAGAAAAGGTACTAGGACCCAGGTCCTTAAGTCCTCCATTCAGTATTCTTTTGCCAATAATCTGATATCTTCTAATAACAATAAAATGCTACTTGGATTATCATCAGTTTTGATACTGGTTCTCCACGTGGATGTTCAGGCTGTAACATCACAAGAATCCAACCCAACAAGGCGGGGAGGGATGAGATCTTCCAGCCCAAAAGTTTCTTGGCTTTCAAAATTATAGAAAGGACACAGAAGAATGTACAAATAGGATGTATACTCCATCAGATGAACCTGAGAAAAAAATGGCACATTTCTTTTTTGAAAAGCCTCCTTTCAACAATTTACACTCTCAAAATGTCTGGCCTATAGGAAAAGAATTTCCAGCTAATAATCATGAGTTGAATAGTTTTGCAACACTGGTCAGCAAGGTTTTCAAGAACAGGCCTCAAGCTGGATCCTTGCCCATAAGCACTTTAAAATCTTTTGGAGATACGAAATCAGTATGTAACTTTCAGACTCATGATGGTTAGGAATTCAGAATAAGGAAAAGCCTTCAGTAAGCTGAAGGTTTCATGAAAGAATGAGAGAAGTATGAGGCACCAGTGGGACTTTGAGAAGTGGATTTAATTTATAAAGGACAAACACAGTGGGCATTCAGATTGGTGAGGATGTGCAGGGTGGGTAGCAGAAAGGAAAGGCAATGGAGCGGCAGGAGGAAACTGAGATGCAGAGAAACGCGCTCAGTAAATGGGCGAGCTAGTAAAATGAATGAATCGATGTGCTACAATTAGAATCCAGGTCTCACCCCCTAAACATGGAACTCTTATGCCATTCTGCTCCTTCTAACTTGTCTTCCTGCCTCCACTCTGGCACCCCTGTCCAAGAAGTTCTCCAATGTCTTACATTTCTTTCTGAAACACAATTCTGATCTGGTGAGTCTCCTGCTTAAATGGCTTCAATGACTTGATTGTGGCTTTCAGAAAGAAGTTGAAACTCCAACATGGCATAATAATATCCATCATGATCTTTCCTCTTTTCCAGCAGGTCCACCATATGTAACCTTTGTTTCAGCCACTAACATCTACCCACAGCTCCCTTACCGGGCATTCTACCACATCTCTCTCTACCCTTGTGTATGTTGTTCTTTCACCCTTAGAGGCCTTTCCCTCCCCTTCTTCAATTAATGCCTTATTCTTGGTGCAAAAGTCACCTACTATGCTAAGCCTTCCTTTACCACACTCAAGCAGCCAATTAGTTTCAGATGCCTGTCAAGTTTCTCATTCTCCCTCCTAAGCATATTCCCATCCTTCCTTATCACACAGCTCTTTAATAGTGAATTAACTTCCCTGTCTCCCTCACTGGACAACCGAATCTTTATATCACCAACCTTCAGAATAATGCCTAGTGTGTAGTAACTGCTCAGTAATGTTGCATAAATATTGAACCCATTTGCTCAGTCTTTATCAGTTAAAACCCAAACATGATTTATCCAATTAAAAACAAATAACCAAATATTCAGGAAGTTATATAAGAACCAGAACATTAACTTCTGTTACTTCAAGTTACTAATGTGACTGTTTTCTAAACAACCAAAGGCTTCAGGAATTTTACAGAAACACAAAGTCAAAATGCAAAAACATCAAAGAATGTTAAGCCACAGTACAACACAGTATATGTGTGAGGGGTGCTGGTTCTACCATAACACTAGCTTCTCTTCACGGTTAAATATGTAGGATTTAGGATGTATCCTTCATTAACACTTCTAGAGCTCTCTGTACTATTTGAGGTGACAAAATACATTCCATGGTTGACATCAAATTACTAATTAAGACTCATGCTGCTTGATGACATGCTACAATCTGGGCCTAAACAGATAGCTACATAAAATACAAAGCTCTACTACTAAGGCATTATTCAAAATGTGATGAGTCCAAAACAAGGTTGCATTCATTAAGAACCAAAATAAAAAGTCATTATGAGGATGCACAGATGGAGAAAAGAACAGTAAGTTTTGTTATATTTTGATTTAATTAATCTCAAACAGAAGTCCTTGAAGTCATGAGACGTCGCTCTGAAAAAATTCTAATACTCATTAAAAGGTATATATAAATGAAAGCAGTCCTCTATAGAACACATGCCTTCCTTTTCCAGTTTCCCAGAACAATGAGCAACTAAATGAAAACAATTGAATCACAAGCCTTACACTATATGAATCTACTACACCATAGCTATTAAGTTAAATTTTCTATGTAGTAGAAACTTTCATTTTAGCTAATACCATATAGATGTGTGTAATTAACTGTTTACTCCCAGATGAACTATCTTCAACATCAACCACCTGTGTGATCCACGATATTTCCCTTCTCTCTTGTCGGTGACCTCCCCTTCTTCCCAGTTTTAAGTGTAATCAACTGGCATTTCCTTTTCTCTCTCTGGTAACTCAATAGTTCTTATTCTTCTATAGGAGACAGATTCCTTTGAGAAACTGATAAAAACTATGGGGCCCAGAAAAATGAATGTACCTACATATACACTCAAATTTTTCAGTTTCAGTTTAAGAACTCTTACCCTTACCCCCATAATCACCTACACAAATTATTTCTACTACCATATGGCTCTCTTTTATGATCCCCCACTGCAACTCCTTTACACAAACATAATTAAGGACTGCTACAGTGATTAACAACATTAACACAGAAAATTAAATGTTGTCTAGGTAAAGATGTATTTTACTAGCAATATTTTACGAAGCCCAGATGAACTCCTCTCTAAAAGGCCTTAGAAGACCATGTAGACCACTTCAATAAGACAACTCAAAAGGAGTAAGGCATTTATTTAAAAAGTTTACCAAGTCTTGTTATTTAGACAACGTTCCTTCCTTAAAAATGTGCTGAAATGTCTTCCTAAATTTGTTTTCGTTAACTCTGACATACTTGCTTGTAAAATAACGTATGGCTTAAAAGTTATTTTGAGCAAAAAAGTCCCTATTGATATTAAACTCTTGGATTCAAACTCTTGTTCTGCTATACCAAGCTAGGCACTGAAAGTGATACCATCTCATAACTATCTAGTTACCTTGTCAAAGCATAAAAGATGAAACAGGACAAATGGCCAAATGGAAGGGAAGAATATAACCAAGGTGTTATTCCTGAGATGAGTGCTTTTTCCTTAAGCGCATAGATCCTAAAAGTGGAAAGTTCTTGCTGAAAGTATCAAACTGTGGAAACTATCAGCTCACTTTAATTTTTCACTAAAACTTTTCCTCACCGTTTAAACCACAGTTTTGTACTGAGTCCAAAAGAAAATAAAAAGGAAACGCGGTCACTTTTCTACCACAAATTGATAAATTTCAAAATCACAACATCACAATTTTTAAACACATTAAATTCTGGCGACACCCACAAAACTTCGAAGTCTTTACAATAGGAGCACCATTAACCCTCTGCCAGCAAAGACAATTCACAAAGAACTTGTGACTCAATTTCTTCACTTGTAAATACCTGGGGGTGGGGGGTGGAGGGAGTGAGAATTACATCAAGTAATTCTCAATTTGCCTCAAGTTAGGGTGGACTTGATGAGACGTTAGACCTGGTTATTTTATTCTACCCGCCGGGTCCCTCTCCACATAACAGAAGACTTCGTATTTCCTATAACCATAACACTTCGATCACTGTTTTCCAATATGGACAATCCATAATTGAAAGGCAAATAGGAGGCATGAGAACAACAGGTACATACCAAATGGCGAGATGCCATAAGGGCTTTAGTTATATGTCACTGCCTCCTTCCTTCTTAGAATCAAGCTGCAGGTTAAAACTGAAAACTAGATATGCAACACGTGGCTTGTGCTTCAGACCTCAACTAAGAAACTTCACATTGAAGTTGTATTAGCTGAAATTGTTCAGGAAAACCATCTGCCTTCATGCTACCCGAATTAGAAAGTTTATTGATAAATGTCTGCCTCTATCGGCTAAGGGTTGGCAGAAACAGTCTTTAGCTAATATGCTTTATTAATTTCACCAGTTTTTAGGTTTCACTATTATTAAACTGTTTTCCTATAAACTGAAGAAAAAAAAAAAAAAAGAGGAACCGTTTTTACTGATGAGCTGAAAAAAACTCCAGTATTTCCCAATCTAATACCAGGCCCCATAGATTTCATTCCTCTGCACATGAAGTCAGTGGCAGGAAATGGACTGCTCCCACTGGTTCACACACTCTCAGGACAGGGAGATTTGTTCAGTCTGCCTGCCGCTTTTGGAGCGTTCTCAATCAACTAAGTACAAGTACTTAGACTCTGCCTATTACACACACGACAGCTGTTGGCACCTCAGCAGCCTCCAACGCCCACACTCCCCCCACTCTTCCAAAGAAATGTTTCTTGGGAGAGCACATGGAGAGGCAAGGGAGGGGTAAAAAAAAAAGTCACGTAGGCGGCTCTTTCTTAGATTTCTGGTCCAGTAAAAGACTGGGGGCCTACGTTGTGTGGTTTTGTTGTTATTGTTTGGAGGGATTGGTTAGTTGATTGGTCTGGGGTGTTTTTTTGTTTGTTTGTTTGTTTGTTTGTAAGTCTGTGGGTGGGCTTCCAAGTACTGAGACTAAGAGAGGTTTCCCTGCCCGGACCCTAACCGTTAAGAGGTAAAGCCCAGCAACTGACAAGGGTGGAAGGGGAGTGGAATCTCGCAAAAAAGGTTGGTGGCCGCAAGTTAGACAAACAACAGCCCCTACCCAGTACGCGGGGTCTCCCCAAGTTGGGGTGGGGCCTTCCTCCTTCCCGCACTGCCTCTCGGGCTGCCAAGAGGGAGAAAGGGATTAAGTGGAAAGGGGGTGCTCTTCCGCCCCCACGCCGTCTCCGCGCCTCGGCGTGGCCGCTGCTTTCGCGGCTCCCCGAGTTGCACAGCGAGGTCGCGGTCACCCTTGGGAGGGGGCCCCGGGTCCCCCTGTGTTCAACGGCAGGAGGATCCCGGGGCTCTCGCTGTCCCCAAGAACGGCGGGGGCTGCGGGAGCACTCACCAATTTTGGTTTGTTTTTCGTTTCCTCTTCGTTGGCGGCCCGGTTCCCCGCGCTCCGCTTGTTGCTTCGGCCCCCACTGGGTTCCTCGCCGCCGCCTCCCGCGCCCGCCGCCGCCGCCGCCCCGAGCTGCTCCATCTTTCTCCGGCCCTGTCACCTGTGCCCTGGAACCCCACCTCTCCTCCACTGAGGAAGCCCCTCGGGGCGGTCCAGCTGCCCCGCGCAGATTCGGCAGCACCTCTTTCCGGGAGGGAGAGTGGGTCTGCCTGGGGAGCTGCCGATCTCACGTCCCTGAGGCCCCCGGCTCCCAGGCACCCCCGACGCGACACGCCGTTGCCACTATTCTGCGCTGGGGCAAGCCCTGCCCCTGAGCGGCTGCTATTATCCCGGTCGCCGCCGCCGCCGCCGCCCTCAGGGCGGTGTTTAGGGTGGAGGGAAAGTAGGTGCCTATCTCTTTAAGAGGGCCTCCACACACGTGATTCATCAAAGTGCCCGCAGTCCGCCGCCCGGACGCGGAAAGCTACTTCCTACTCCCGCTGCCGAGCGGGTCGGGCTACTGAGCATGCCCGGCGCAGCGAAGGCAGCCAAACGAGGGGAGTTTAAGCTGCGGTTAAGCACTGATTTCCCTTCCTAGGGGCCTAATGTGAAATGGGAGGGAACTAGCCGAGAGGTGTAGCCCATTTCAGAGATGGGGACACTGAGGCCCGAGAGGATTCCCGTGTGGATTTCACGGGGCCGTCTCTCTTAGTGTCCGCTTCCACTCGTGTAGGCCTGAGCACCTTCCCTGGCTGACCGAGGCCTTGCCAGGTGGTTTGGTTGCGCTCCATTCTGTGGGAGGGGTTGATTGGCAAGGCAACCCGCGTCCCGTAGGAAAACCGCCACAGGGAGCGCTGATTAATTGCCTAGACAGACTGCACGGGTCAAAGTGGAAAGAGTGGGTGCTTTCTGTTGCCATGATTGCGTTGCGACCAAAGAAATACAGTCGTTCCTTTATTCCCAGGCTGCTGGGTAGAGGCAGCTGACGCCCACTGCTTAATCCCTAGGGGATGTAAGGCTCTCTAGCCAAAGCACCTATGGAGAGCTAACAATTGGATTGAGTACTATTTTTTAAGTTTTCCGAAACACTTCAGGTTTAAAGTTGTTTCGCGGAGTAAGATCGTGTGTGTCAAAGATCATTTGTTGAAAATGTAAATCTAGACAAATGCTAGGTGTTTTTGTGCAGCAACAGCAACCACCAAACACTGTGGGTATTCTTAGTCTCTAGTACCAGAGTTGTCAGGAAGAGGCCCACACCTCTTTAAAAATAATGCTCACATTGAGAACATTAGCAGGGCCAGGCAAGACCTGAATGAACCATCATGGTACAATCTGGAGAAGCTACCTGAAAAGTCAATTTAGGTCCCAAATCTATGAACATGCCCATGTGCCTGTTATTCAGATATCTTCAGACCGTGACCCTTTTACCATTCTCCCCTTCAGCCTAAATTTGTCTGTGCTGAAACTAATTTGTTTATGAACACATTTATTGAGAGTGCATTAGGATGAATTTGACCAGGCTAAAGGGGTGAGGAGGCAATTAACTTGGAAAGTAGAATAAAAAGAATGTTAGCTATCTGAAAGCAGTCTAAATCCTGGCTTGGCCTTTGTCATCAACATTCTTTTTAATCAAACAGGTAGTAAACTACCCAAGGACAGCAGGCAAAAGGGAATACATGCTCCCAGACAGGGTGGGCAAAGAGCCCCAAGGTAAATTTGCTTTGTTGAAGTTCCTATTTGACTTAAAATTTGATGTATATTTTGAACTCACTACACACACACACTCACTCCCATGTGATTTATTTTTTTTTCCCTGCATGATTTACATTACTTAAATATCTCCCCTCCTGAGAAATGGTGTAGAAATGAATGCTGCAGAAAGACACGACCTGATTATGCAGTACTTTTGTAGAATTCCCGTTGGAGAGATGTGGGCGTGGGCCATAGCTGAGGGTCCTCCAAGTTCAAATGTGGCCTAATAATCTTCTCAGCAGTTATTCATTGAAGTGATATCCATAATGCTGTGGGTTAGGAGGATGAAGCTCATAGTCCCTACCCTTTAGAACCTCCTGGTCTACTGGGAGACTGATTATTAATTTCACTTCAATACAACAGATAGGAACAGGGAGCCCATGGAATCCACTACCAGTGTCAGAGGCTTCGGGACACCTCCCCAAAGAGGATGATGTTTGAGCCGAGTCTTAAGGGCCTAATTAAAATCTCTAAGTTCTCTTCATGGCTCATCAGGTTAAGAACATGGCTAGTATCCATGAGGATGTGGGTTTGATCCCTGACCTTGCTCAGTGAGTTAAGGATCCGGGGTTTCTGTGAGCTGTGGTGTAGGTCTCAGATTAGGCTCGGATTCCACATTGCTGTGGCTGTGGTGTAGGCTGACAGCTGCAGCTCTGATTCAACCCCAAGCCTAGGAACTTCCATATGCTGCAGGTGTTGCCCTAAAGAGACAAAATAAAAAATAAAAATAAATAAAATCAGTAATTGTTTACTAATTGACAGCCTACTAAGTGTTAGAAACCCTGCCTGGCATTGGAGGTCCAATGGTGAACAAGATGAATATGCTTTGCTCTTATGGAACTTTCTGCCTTTTGGGAAGGATATTAAACAAAGAAGTAGTAAGCAATTACAAGGCAAAAAAAAAAGAGTGAAGAGCATCCCAGGCAAAGGAAATGACCATAGCATGTGCTGAGACTCTATGCTTAAGAAATTGGAGGGGACAGGCGGGGCCCCACTGTTGGCAAGGGAAGAAGCAAAACAGATAAGCAGGAGTTCCCATTGTGGCTCAGCGGAAATGAACCCAACTAATATCCATGAGGACACAGGTTCAATCCCTGGCCTCGCTTAGTGGGTTAAGGATCTGGCGTTGCCCTGATTGGACCCCTAACCAGGGAACTTCCATATGTCGCGGGTGCGGCCTAAATAAATAAATAAATCAGATAAGCAGTTTCGAGATCACGAAGGCCCCCACTTGTAGATCTATTTGGTGTGGTTTTAAAAGGAGTGAAGGTGTTGTACTACAGGTGACTTCTGTGTGGAGCGTGTGAATAGACTTGAATACACATTTCGAATATAAGGCCAGGTTAAGCTACATTTGAAATCAAATACATATTAAAAATGCATGATCATTACAGTCAAAAGGGAGAAAAATCTGTTCCTGATATGGCTTACATTTGACTTTATTGTGGTTGTCTCAGCCCCATCTAATTCTTGATTGTTTTTCAGCATTTTGCTCCATTTAATATAAAGTCATTACAAACAGACAAACCCCTTTCCTTCAAACTTCAGGGTCCGCAGCTGTTGCATAAGTTGCAGATGCAGCTCAGATTCGATTCCTGGCCCAGAAACTTCCACATGACACAGGTGTGACGGGAAAGAAAAAAACAAAACAAAATAAAAAACACCCAGCTCTCTCTTGGAAGCTAACACATGAAAGGAACCACTGGTCCCATGCAAGGACACTTTGTCCACTGACTATGAACCAAGCACCTCGCCAAGTGCAGGGCTGATCCCACTGCATCTATATTCCTTTATTTTTACCTTCCTGGGACACACAAATAGGCTGATGGGTGGAGAGACATCTTTTCTCTGATGATGCAGAAGAAAGGAGGCTACTAGCATCAATTGCGATTTCAAAAGAGTGTATTAGACCTGCTGACCTTGCAGTATCTCCCCCTGGCCTCTCCTAGGTTTAGCACCTGGTTAACATTAACAGCCAGCCCTGGGAGAAAAGAAAGATAAAAGTCTGCTAGGCTTTATCTTTCTTCTAACTGATCTTAGAGCCATCCCTTACCACAGAGGCTTCTGATGATCCTTACTAGAATTGCTCTAGCTTTCTGTGTTTCTCTTCTGCTGTGTGTTCTCATCTAAACAATCCAGGCCATTAATAGAGAAATTAAAGGCAATAGGGATTAGACAAAAATGAAAAATAACCACCTCCAGGGTCATGGAAAAATATTTATGAATTCAAGAGTTCCCAGGAGTAAACAAGTCTTTATTAAGCACATACTATATGGCCAACACCAAACTAGATGTCATGAGAATTAAAAAGTACCAGATGTTCTGCTCTAAAGGCATATATGTCTTCCTGAAGAATCTCCTGTTCTGCAGAATTGCACACTAAAAATAACAGAGCTTCTAGGGGAAACATGGTTAGGGAAGATCACTTAAATCCAAAGCACCTTGGTAATCAGAGCTCTAATGAAAACCATAACCATCCTAATAAAAACACTCAGGAGGTTGACTCTCCACTGGCATCTGCACCAAGCATCACAGCCAGTAGTGCTTGGTAGCCCTTGATGCTTCCTCTTTCCTCAACGTGAATCCTCAAAGACATTAACTTTTTTTTTTTTTTTTTTTTTTTGGTTTTTAGGGCCACACCCACAGCATATGGAAGTTCCCAGGCTAGGGGTCAAATCAGAGCTACAGCTGCTGGCCTACAACACAGCCACAGCAACACGGGATCTGATGCTTGCCTGCAGTTCACCGCAACACCAGATTCTTTAACCCACTGAGTGAGGCCAGGGATTGAACCTGCATCCTCATGGATACTAGCCGGGTTCATTTCTGCTGTGCCACAAAGGGAACTCCAGGCATTAACTTTTAATAGATGCCAATTTCATCAGAATTTTTAAAAATCTAATTGAGGAGTTCCAGCTTTTTAGAAACACATGATGAAAGGTCTTCACTTCTTCATTATCAGTACTCACAGCTTCTCCACCTAGTTTCATGTTGTGGGAAATGTACAAGTTGTTGAACCCACTAAACCAGCCACATGAAAGAGGCAGTTTTATACAGGATTCTTTTTTTTCTGAAAGTCTTCATATATTGAGAAGGCTTCTCTTTAATTGTGAGAAAGTTGGCTCCTGATCACTTTAGAACTTAAAGTGCTAAAAAACTTCACAAATGAACCCACTGGACTTCTACCTTCTTTTAATGACATCATTCTCCTGTTTACCCATCACTAGTGTGCTCTTTGTGATACACAAACACTTGTAATGAAACAGACTGTTAAACAGAAATTCTCCACCATCAGTATGAATAAAACCTACTTGAGAAAACAAACAAAACTAATGAGTGGAACCAGAAGTGAAAATCAGCAACATAATTCAGAGGTATTGACTCTAGATTCAGTATACCATGGTGAAAGGGTGAGATTAGTGCCAAGAATAGGTAAAGAAGTTTTCAAGGAGAGCTTGAGCAGCCAAGGTATGAAACAGAAATCAGATGTGAATAGGCAAAGCAAAGAAAGAAAGTAAGGGAAAGACGACATATGGAATGGCCTAGAAACAATACTAACCAATAATGTTGAGGGGCCAGTGGGGCTTGAGAAAATGGTGAGAACCTAAGAGGTTGAATAATAGTAGGAAACATGGTTATCCCCATAGCGTTTTCCTAGTATGTGAACAGATTTGAATATGAGACATAATAGTAGTGACTGCTAAGAATCTTTAGCAGAAATGTTATAGAGAAGCGTTTTAAGGAGCTGGTCTGGCACTGCTATGCAGAACTACTGAACACTGATTTTCCAACTTATTTTTCTATCAGTACAGAATTTTTTTCCCCCAAACAAAACCTTTACCAAAGCTCAATATGTATAACAGATACAAATCTAAATGACCTGTTTGACGTTACTGTGGGAGTGGAGATTACAGCCCTCATAACCACTTGGCTTCTCTCTCATCCTCTGAGGCTAACCTTTGAGGCACCAGTGCTGAACTCTAGCTAAAACTAGATAAAGTCCTGCTGGATAAAGTCATGAGGGTTGGAACTAGAGTAGCCCCAGAGGAAATGAAGAGAAAGGAATGAATCCAATGTTGTTTAACGGAACAAACTATTCCTCTCCACAGATTACATACAAGAAACAAAGGAAGAGAAAGAGTAAACAAGAATTACTAAAATGTTGGAATTAAACAACTGAGTAGTAAACTGAGAGATAGTATCTCAACAGGTACTTGTCATTGGCAAGCTGAGCCAGACCAAGGAGCCTGGTACCCAGACACTAAAGAAACTAGTTAGGGCAGGTCAGGAAAGCTAACAATGTTCCTGTGATCACCAACAGAAAGAGTCTGGAAAGGCTGGTAAAGCAGAAGGGTTGTGTAACAGTAGGCCATAAGCAGGCAGACAGCTAAACTCTGGAGTCTAACAATGGATGTCCTGGCAGGCAAGCAGAGAATAGAATCCAGACAGTCAGTGGCAGGCAATAGGCAGAGGTTGAAACAAGCCGTTCATAGCAGGAATCCAGTCATGGGGATTGGAATTAAGAAACAAATGAGCAATCCCTTAAGAGGGCTGGCAAAACAGTACAAAACAAGGCAGTGCACCAAGCCAAAAGGAATTGACCTGTTAGAAGTCCATGAAAAGAGGCAGACATGGGTGAATAAAAATGGCACCCAGGAATTCCCTGGTGGCTCAGTGGGTTAAGGATCCAGTATTGTCACTGCTGTGGCCTGGGTTCGATCACTGACCCAAGAACTTCTGCGTGCTCAGCTCAAGGCCAAAAACAAACAAACAAACAAAAAATGGCACCCAGACACCCAGTTACTTCAGCCGATCTGTGAGATCAGAGTAGGACAAGAAGCAATAGGTCCACTGGATGCTAAACCACCAAAACTACTGAAATACGGCTCCTTATATCCTCTCTGACTAGGAGCAGGATTGGTCTCAGTGGAAGAAAAGTGGAGAAGAAAAGGCCTGAAACACTAATGAGCAGTAATGGTCCCTTACCTGAGGGTAAAGGTTAATGTGTTCAGTCCTGATGGCTACCAGGTTTGGTATGGCTGAAACACAGCCCTACAAAAATTAGTCCAAGAGATGACAGTGCCAGTTTCTCCTTTTGGGAAAGTCCCAAGACTGGTAAGAGACTAAGAATTCCCAGTTTCATGTCATCTATGGATTTATACAATATGCTGAAAAGCAACCCTTTGAATTTTATCTGGAAAACATGCTTCTAACAAAGAACAGACTTCCTGTTCTACATTAACCAAAGCCACAAAGTGATTTTCAAGAGTGTCTTAACAGATCATGAATGGCAATTATCCAATCTATATGTTACTAAGACATAGATGTAGTAATAAACAGTGAGAGAAAAGCTTTCAATTTGCTTGCTAAATTATGTGGATCAGAGAAACACACATGGGTGGTCATTTATTTTATGAATTCGTTTTTTTTTTAATCAGTATAGTCTCCTGAAGATGAATATCGTTCAAAAGTGAGACTACAATTATGCAATTAAAATCAATTGTCTCTTTTACTTTGTGGTTTGTGTTTATTTTTTGACCTTTTCAAAATATATTTAATTACATGAAAATTAAGGAATAACTCTCTGACATCTGTAAACAGTAAAAACGTGTTTTCATATCTGGGCATCAGTAGTTAAGCAAGTCTTAGAAATAGGTTTGTTTTTGTTTTATATATTATCCCACATAAATGTTAACAGCTTTACTGAGATATAATTCATGTATCATACAATTCACCTTTTTAAATGTACAATCCAGTGGTTTTTAGAATAGTCACAGAATTGTACAACCTCTATGCAATCAATTTTAGAATCTTTTCATCACACCAAAAAGGATCCCTTCCTTGGCTATCTCCCCTCCCCAGTCTTCCCAAAATGCTCCCTCGCCCACCCCAGCTCAAGGCAACCACTAATTCACTTTACGTCTCTCTAGTTTTGCCTATTCTGGACAACTCACATAAATAGAATCATACAATATGTGTTTTGTGACTGTTTTTTTTCTCTGAGAATAATGTTTTCAAGGTTCAACCCTTCCGCATCAATTTTTATTTGTTCATTATTACCTTTTTTTTCTTGGACACAAATACAAATCAGTCATTTAAGCCACCCCCCCCACCATTCACACAGTGACACAGACTTACTTAAAATCCCAAGGAGTTGATATTTTCACGTGAACACCAAGCTTGCCCCTCCTTTCCTGGCAAAAGTAGGAGGAGATTTGGGATATGATTTTCCTATACAATGATGTAACAGAAGCATTTCTTTCTGACTTAGGGCCCCATGTCCAATGTTTTATGGAAATGACCATAAACACCATATGATCAAGTGTACATTATGTACCAGAACAACTCTTAGAAGTTTATATAAATAAATTAAACAGGGAAACCCAGAAACCAATTACATTAAATTGTATTCTACCTAATACAGTAGCAAAGAATATATAGTCTTCTATTTCAACATATTAGAAACTAAAATGTACATCAGACTCATTCAGAAGGCCTTCTTTGAGATTTACACATGAATTTTTAAGAAAGTTTTTGGGAAAGACTTTTGGTCACTGAATGATTTCTTGAGGACTAGATGCAAGGATATATATTTTGCTGCTACTTTTATTATGTTTATTTTTCTCAAATAGCTCTGTATTGTTGTCTTTCTGCTGCCTTCAAAACAGAAAGGCTAATGTGAGCTGCCATCTCATCAGTAGTAGCAGCTTCACCTCATACTGTGATATTGTACAAGGGCAGACCTGCCTCTAAACCCCATGAACCAACCATGATTTGCAGCAAGATTTCCATCCTTTAATCCCTCACCATGTTGTTGCTTTACACCATCAAAATGCCTCAAAGACTTGGCCTCAATAATGGACAAATTCAAAGCTTGATCCCACCAAAAAAATAAAAATAAAAGGAAGTTCCTGTTGTGGCTTAGCAGTAACAAGCCTGACTATTATCCATGAGGATGCAGGTTTTATCCCCGGCCTTGCTCAGTGAGTTAAGGATCCAGCATTGCCATGAGCTGTGGTGTACGTCACAGATGTGGCTCAGATCCCATGTGGCTGTGGCTGTGGCATAGGCCAGCAGCTGTAGCTCCAAATCAAACCCCAGCCAGGAAACTTCCATATGGTACAAGTTCGGCCCTACAAAATAAAAATAAAAACAAAAACAAAAAGCCTGATCCCAAATCTAACGAATAAAGCTTTTCCATCACAAACACAGCCCTGTGATAATATATAACTATTAGAAGATTACTTTTTTCATTGTATGCTATTTTCAATGATTAAAACTATAAAGTAATTATATTTTAGCTAGCATGTTATAAATTATACATATAATTTTAATTAACTAATATATTAACAAATATTGAGTAGTAGCTACGTCTAAGGCATGGTGCTAAGGATGATTGATACACTATTCATGATCTCATCGGGCTTAAGACATAGTTAAGGCAACTGACAGTTATACGTTTAACTGCAAAAGAATGTTACTGAAGTGTATAGGAGGAAGAGAATATAGAGAAGGTTTCACAGAAAAGCTGGGCCTGTAAAATTGTAAGTAGGATCCCAAAAGTTGAAAATTAGAGGAAAAGGGCACTTGAAGGACAGGGAACAGCATCACCAACAGAAAGGAAAATGTGAGCTGGGTTTGGCAACTGACTAGTCATCTAACGGGGATGGTGAGTAGGGTTTGTAATTGTATAGTGGGAGATAAAGCTGGGAAAGCACAGTGGGGCCAAGTCGGGAAACTTTGAATGCCATCTTGAATTCTGAATTTATTCTATAAGCTGTGGAGAGCTTCAAGAGATACATCAACAGGAAAAACATATGATTAGCCCTATGTTTTAGGAAATGCTCTGGCATTGGTATACAGGATAGTTTATAAGATGAGAAACTGGAGGCAGGGAGATAAATTAGGATACCACTTTCAAAAGCCATTCTTTTATGGGGGAATGAGTATGTTAGCTCAACCTGAGTGCCAAGTTGAGTGCTCGACAAATCTGACATAGTTAACCAAGACAGTCCAGAGAAAGAGGACTGGAAGGCAAAATCTGCTAAGAATAACCAAGAGTCAAAAATAAAGATAATGCAAAAGACTAGATTATCCATTAGACTTGCCTTGTAGACCCAAGAGTTTTAAGGTAGAGTTAGGATCATAGCAAGAAGGTGTCTTAAGGAAAAAAGGAGAATCAATGGTAAACAGCCTGGAGGCATCCATAGCTTAACCTTATTTGTTGGTAGATAAGAGATGCATGGATGTTTTGGGCTGGTTCAAGGGACCAGGGAAAATTAGATATTTCAGTGATAGACTCACAATAATGAGACCATTAACAAGGGCAGTGGAAAAGAGAATGGAAAGATGGGAACCGATTTCACAGGTAAAAGTCCCAGGATTTGATATCTGATAAAGGCAATGAGGGAATGGAAAAGGTAGAAGATAATTCTGAGGTTTCAATACTGAACAATGGGGAGATTGACAAGATTATAATGCAGATTAGGAATCTAGGAAGAGAAATATATTTGGAAAAATTATAATGCTGAGTTATATATGAAAGAAGCCAAATTTCAGGTGCCTGCAAATGGAAATGACATTAGACATTAGGCCTGGTGTTTCTGAGAAAGTTTGAAGACAGAGCTGAAGCTTTAGAGTTATTTATGCAGCCATTAGATGAAGATGTGGGAGTAGGTGAGCTAACCAAGGAAGAGAATATAGAGAGTTATGAGAATCAGAGAAAGAATTTTGTTAAAAGCTCATTTCTGGAGTTCCCGCTGTGGCTCAAGAGGATTGGCAGGGTCTCTGAAGTGCCAGGATGCAGGTTTGATCCCTGGCTGGGCACAGTGGGTTAAAAGATCTGGCATTGCCACAGTTGTGGCGTGAGTCACAACTGCTACTCAGATCTGATTCCTGGCTCATTTTCAAGTGTGGATGGGGGAAGAAAGTCATCCAGTGATATAACCTAACAGAATTTATTGCTCATGGTAGATTCTATGATTTCAGTATGAGTGACAGGGAGGGTTGTGATATTGAGGGATACTAGAATGCAGATTGGGAATATGGGAAAAGAGACATTTTTGATATTGTATGGTGGGATGCTAAAAAAAAAATTCAGACACATAGGTTGGGATACAGGTGAGTACAATAACACAGAAGAAAGACATTAACTTTAAAGAGGTGGTAGCCAGCAAAAAAGTCAGAAAGGATTTTGAAGTCTTTGGTGATATCAAATGTAGAAATCAAGAAACTTATATGATCTTTTTTTTTTTTTTTGGAAAAAACACACACTTGGAATACTATCCACACATTAAAGTGAAGCTAATGTTGCTCAGAACTCCAACTTAGAGATTGCTTTCAGAGACGGTTCATTGGCTAAAGGAAAAGAGTCTGGTTTCTTCAAAGAGTTCTAGTCTTGACACACACGTGTCTCTGTCAATTTCTTTCTCTCTGATTCCTCCTCTCTCTTCCCTCCTTTCTCTCCTGTATTCAGCTTAGTTCATTATCCTCCCCCTCCTGCCAGATGTAGTAGTTCAAACCCCTCACTGCTTCATGAAAGTCTCTGCTGGTGTTGGCTTGTGACCAGACACAGGGTAGAGGGGTTCTGTACAGTGGAGGTTAGGTCCAAGGAGTCAAGTTGAAGCTAAGAGCTGGGGGGAGCAGCATTCAGAATGTATCAGAGAGGAGACTACTGCCACATTTTATTTGTGTGTTGGAAGCCTGCTCTCTAAGTGCTAGAGGTTTATATCATGTAATTTACATTAAGTTAAGGACTGCCTAGATGTATCCTTATATATTAAAACCATACACAAAGAACACAAATAGACACATAGGTAATCCTTCGTTGCCATGTTAATGCATACACAAACATGTCCAAATTAATAATGACAAAGAAAGAGAATGAGTATGACTGAGAGACTGTAGTTACTTTGGTTATATTCAGGAATAAGTTGCATCTCATTTTCTAAATTTATTCATCCTCTCCGTTACTTCTAGAAAGCTGAACTAGCTTAATTTAGGCAGTGAACTACACTTTAGAAATATGTTTCAGAAGCTTTAGCACATAAATCCTACATCTCGATACTGAGTTCTTACCTCTAGAGAGCACAGTGAATTTCTACCCTAAGGGTAACTCAATGTCATGGGATCTCATTTAAAGACTTGCCTATGGATGATGGTGGCATAATCAGAGGGTTTACCACGTGAGTTTCAGAGGTCAGGATTCTTAGCCACACCTGCCAGCTTTGTACATCAAGTCAATTCACAAGAAAGGGCCTAATGGACAAATCATAGAGTAGAATGGTGATATATAGGAACAGCCTTGAGTTAGAACAGTGGTTCTCAAAGTATAGTCCCCAGACCAACAGCATCAGCATCACCTGGAATGTTGTTAGAACTGAAAATTCTTGAGCACCAACCTGGACCTATTTGATCAGAAATTTGATGATGCAATCCAACCATCTATGGTTTAACAAACCCTCCAGGTGATTCAGATGTATGCCCAAGATTGAGAACCACTGCTATAGAAGAAAAAAAAAATCATAAGCAGGAGGGTTCTAGGATAGAAGCAAAAGAACAGCAAGGTACCAGCAAGGGAGATTGAGTTGAATGAAGGAGGAGGAATCCTGAATTGTATCTCTGTGACTGCCACCCCAAGAACAGCACTTCTATTCAGATGTTTTAAAAGTGCTCAACTTCATGTTTAAAATATAGCCATAAATGGAATGGAATGGGAGACCAAATGTTAAATGAAGGCCCAGAACAGAATTAGGAGTAAATGACAAAAGAAAAGGATCAAATCTGAACCGGCAGGAGCTGTCAGGAGTAAAGCAAAGCACAGCAATGAGCAAAAGAGGTAAATTGGTTGCTTCTTTAGGAAAACTCTGATGCCCCTGACACTCAATACTGTTCTACTAAAGAGAACAAGAAGCAGCTCCAGGAGTTCCCATTGTGGCTCAGAGGTTAATGAACCCGACTAGCATCCATGAGGACGCAGGTTCGATCCCTGGCCTCGATCCATGGGTTAAGGATCCGTCATTGCTGCAAGCTTCAGTGTAGGTCAGAGATGCAGCTCGGATCTGGTGTTGCTGTTGCTTTGGCTGTGGCATAGGCTGGTGGCTACAGCTCCAATTCGACCTCTGCCTGGGAACCTCCATATGCCACGGGAGCGGCCATAAAAAGACAGAGGAGGAGGAGGAGGAGGAGAAGCTCCAATGGTGGGAAGGCGAGTTGAGGAGATAGGATATTAGGGTAGTGGAAAGGCAAGGAAGCCATCAGTCAGGTCGTAAGGTTTTGCAAGCTCCACTGTAAAGCAAGCTGCAAGGCAGTGAGGAAGCCACACAGCACACAGCAAATGTCTGTGTTCAGCTTCAGGCAAAGAGTGACCTGTCTGATCAGACAAGTATCAGATCCATCTGCATGCACCACAGGCCAACAGGCCAAACTTCTTAGCGGGGAAGTGCTCAACTTATTTTCTACTGGGACTCAAGATTCTTGGTTCACATCTCTGCTCCTCCACTATATGTTGTATAATTTGGGGTATGTTGCTTCATTCCACTGTGCCTATTTCCTCCTCTGTAAAATAGTACCTACTTCATAGTGCTGATGAGGCTGAAATGAGATAGTGCATGTCACATGATTGACTCAGGCTCTGCTCCATAAAGTGCTGAATACATTCCAGATATCATTGAGAGGAAGTACACATTATGGTTTACTTCACCTTTTACAAGACTTTCTGACTTTGGCCAAATCAGTTTCCTCATAAATTAAATGTTTCAGAATAATGCCTCCATCAGAGGTTGCTTTGAGAGTGAGATTAATTAATACATATAGAAATTACTTAGTGCAGTACCTGGCACATAGTAAGTATCCATTAACAATTACCTGCAATTATTATTTCTCAAGGTTATGCATGATTCCCTGAACTCTTTATTGAGGTATAATCAACATACAACAAACTACATATATTAATGAAATTTATATCCAAAATAGTCAAATTCATAGGCTCAAAGAATACAATGGTGGTTGCCAGGAGTTAGGGAAAGTATGGAAAGGGAAATTGCTAATTGTCAGGTATAAAATTTCAGTTATACAAGATGAATAAGTTCTAAAGACTTGCTGTACGGCATCATGCCTATAAATTACATAGTATTATACACTTAAAATCTGTTAAGAAGCTAGATCTCTTCTTAGCATTCTTACCACAATAAAATAATATTTTTAAAAGGACATATGTAAGAGTTCCCTCATGGCTCACTGGGGTAAGGACCTAGTGTTGTCACTACTGTGTCTTTGGTTACAGCTGTGGTACTGGCTCAATCCCTGGTCTGGGAACCTCCACCTGCTGTGGACGAGGCCAAAAAAAAAAAAAAAATGTATATAACCTTGTGCAACTCTCACCTCAGTGAAGAAAATGATCATATGCATCAACAAAAAAATTTTCCTCCTGACCTTATGTAGCTCCTCCTTCCCACTCCAGTCTTACCCAGGCAAATACTGATCTGCTTTCTTGTTGCAGTTTACACAGTTTCATAGAAATGGAATCATCACATTATGTATTCTCTGACTTATTTCACTTTGCTTATTTATGTATTTATTTATATCCTTTTAGGGCTGCACCCGTGGCATATGGAGGTTCAAAGACTAGGGGTCGAATTGGAGCTGTAGTTGCCGGCCTACACCACAGCCACAGCAATGCGGGATCCGAGCTGAGTCTTCGACCTACACCACAGTTCACGGCAATGCCAGATCCTTAACCCACTGAGCCAAGGTGATGGATCGAACTTGCATCCTTATGGATGCTAGTCAGATTCATTTCCACTGAGCCACGAGGGGAACTCCATGCATCTTTATTTTGAGATTCATCCACGCTGTTGCATCCTTATTGCTGAGTAGTATCTGTTGTATGGCTATACCACAGTTTGTATATTTAAGTATAAGTCTTCATGTATACATAGGCTTTCACTTCTTTTAAGAAAATACCTAGGAGTGGAATCGGCTTGGGTCATATAGTAGATGTATATTTAACTTGTTAAACTGCCAAAATTAGGGTATATCCATATAGTAGAACCACTCATCAATAAGAGAATGAACAATTGATATGACAAAAAAAATAGTTAAATCTCAAATAATTATACTAAGTGAAAAAGCCTGATAGAAAATAGTGCATAGGCATTCCTGTGGTGGCTCAGTGGTTAACGAATCTGACTAGGAACCATGAGGTTGTGCGGGTTCGATCCCTGGCCTTGCTCAGTGGGTTAAGGATCCGGCATTGCCATGAGCTGTGGTGTAGGTTGCAGATGCAGCTTGGATCCCGCATTGCTGTGGCTCTGGCGTAGGCCGGCGGCGGCTACAGCTCCGATTAGACCCCTAGCCTGGGAACCTCCATGTGCCACAGGAGTGGCCCTAGAAAAGGCGAAAAGACAGAAAAAAAGAAAAGAATATAGTGCATAGTATATGATTCCATTTCATAAGATATTCTTGCAACTGTAAAATAATCTATAGTGACAGAAAAGACTCAGTGGTTGTCTGGGCGTCGGAGGAGGGAGACTGTAGGGTCAAGAGGGAGGGCTTAAAGAGGAAATAAGGAATCTTCTGGAGCTGAGGTATGTGTTAATTATCTTGATCATGGTGATGATTTCATCAGTATAGCAATATGTCAGAGATGTCAAACTGTGGTTTAATTTTATATCGATGATGTCGCAATAGAGCTGTTAAAAATTCCCTGGCTGCTCAGCAGGTTAAGGATCCAGCATTGTCACTGCTGTGATACAGTTTCGATCCCTGACCTGGGAACTTCTGCATACCTTGGGTGCAACCAAAAAAATGTGTCATCAATACAATTTTTTTTTGGATCTCCAGAAAAAGATATACAACATGATTAACATAATTAACACTGCTGTATGTTATATATGAAAGTTATTAAGAGTAAATTCTAAGGGTTCTCATCAAAAGGAAAAGTTTTGTTTTGTTTTCTTTTTTATATCTGTGTGAGATGATGGAGGATCATTAAAGTTATGGTGGTAATCATTCCATGATGTATGTAAATCAAGTCCTTATGCTGTACACCTTAAACTTACATGGTGCTATATGTTGATTATATCTCAATAAAATTGGATGGAAAAGAAAAGAAACTGCCAAACTGTTTTCCAGGGAAATTGTATCATTTTACATTCCCAGCAGCAATGAAAAAGAATTCCAGTTGTCCTACATCCTTGGCAATACTTGTTAATGTCATTCTCTTTTAATTTTAGCCATTCTGATAGATGTGTGCTGGTATCTCGTGGTTTTAATTTGTATTTCCCTCATGATTAATAATGTCGAGCATCCTTTCATGTGCTTATTTCCTATCTAAATGCCTTTTATGAAGTATCTGCCCCAATATTGATTTTTAATTAGGTTGATGGGTTTTTTTTCTCATTTTTGAGTTTTGAGATTCTCCTTGTATCCTGAACACAAATCTTAGATATATACTTTGCAACTATTTTTGCCCAATCTGTGGCTTGTTTTCTTACTGTACTAACAATGCCTTTGGAAAAGCAGAGGAATTTTTTCGTGGGTTTTTTTTGTTTGTTTTTTTTTTTTTTTTTTTTTTTTGTCTTTTTAGGGCCACACCCGCAGCATATGGAAGTTCCCAGGCTAGGGGTTGAATTGGAGCCATAGCCACCGGCCTATGCCACAGCCACAGAAGGGTGGGATCTGAGCTGTGTCTGTGACCTACACTGCAGCTCACAGCAATGCTGGATCCTTAACCCACTGAATGGGGCCAGGGATTGAACCTGCATCCTCATGGATACTAGCTGGGTTCCTTTCCACTGAGCCACAATGGGAACACTGAAGAGCAGAGGTTTTACTTTTGATTAAATCCAATTTACCAATTTTTGTTTTATCAACTGTACACTGGGTATGATATTTTAAAAAAAAAATCTTTGGAGTTCCTGTTGTGGTACAGTGGAAACAATCCGACTAGTAACCATGAGGTTGTGGGTTTGATCCCTGGCCTCTCTCAGTTGGTTAAGAATCCAGTATTGCTGTGAGCTGTGGTGTAGGTCACAGACTAGGCTCAGATCTGGCGTTGCTGTGGCTGTGGTGTGGGCCAGCGGCTGTAGCTCCTATTCAACCCCTATCCTGGGAACTTCCATATGCCACGGGTGCAGCTCTAAAAAGCAAAACAAAAACAAAAACAAAAACAAAAACCCAAACTTTACATAACCTAAGTTCATGTATTTTTTTCTCCTGTATTTTCTTCTAGAAATATTGTGGTTTTAGGTGTTACATTTAGGTCTATGATCCCTCCTTTGAGTAAAATTTTGTAACGGCCTAAGGGATTGAAATTCTGGTTTTGGTTTTGTTTTTTTTACATGGAATCCAATTGTTCCATTACCATTTGTTGAAAAAAATTATCATCTTATCCACCTTGCACTTTTCTCCATATCACACATTTGTAAAAGATAAATTGTTCAGTTGTCCATATATGTGTGGGTTTATTTCTGGATCATTTATACTCCATTCCAGTCATTTATTTGTCTATCTTAGGTCAACATCGCATTGTTTTGATTGCTGTAGTTCTATTTTAAGTTTTGAAATTATAAAGTGGAATCCCTCTAACTTTCCTCTTCTCCTTCAAAGTTGCTTGCATTTCTACAAGAATTTTAGCATCGGCTTGTAAATTTATTGTTTTTTAAAAAAATTGTAATCTTTACAAAATTTAGTCCTTCGATCCATAAAAAAGTATCTCTGTCCATTTATTTAGGTTTTTTCTAATTTCTCTCAGTAATGGTTTCTATTTTCAGTTTAAAGTTTTCACTTCTTTTGTCAGATATGTTCCTAAAAGTTTCATAGCTTTTGATCTATTATAAATGATATTTTTAAAAAATTTAGCTTCTTATAATTTATTGCTAGTATATAGAAATTTATTTTTGTATGTGGATCTTCTATCTTTCAAATTGGCTAAACTCACTTATGAGTTTTAGTAGCTTTTTTGAATTTTCAACATAGACAATCATGTCTTCTGCAAATAAAGACAGTTTTACTTAATCCTTTGCAATCTGGATATATTTTATTTCTCTTTCATGCTGGATAGCCAAGCTAAAACTACTAGTAATAATATTGAATAGAAATGGCAAGAGAGTGTTAGATTTTATCAACTTCCTAACTTCAAAATTTAGTTGAAAGCTATAGTAATCAAGACTGTGTAGTACCCTCATAAAAATAAACTGTAAATAAGGACTTCCCGTCATGGCACAGCGGAAACGAATCCGACGAGGAACCATGAGATTGTGGGTTTGATAAAAGACAAATAATCCAATGTAAAAAAGGACAAAGAATTTTAATAAACATTTCTCAGAAGAAGATGTGATAATGGCCAATAAGCATATAGAATATTCAATATCATTAGCCATCAAGGAAATGCAAATTAAAACCACAGTGAGATACCACTTCACATTCACTATGATAGCTATAATCAAGGCAGGAAGTAACAAGTGCTGGCAGGGATGTGGAAAAACTGGAACCCTCATACATAGCTGGTGGGACTATAAAATGGTGCAGCTGCTTTGGAGAACAGTTTGGCAGTTTTAAAAAGAGCTGAACATAAAGTTGCCATATGACTACAATTTCACTCTTAGTCATATATTCAAGAGAATCTAAAATATATGTCTTCTGGAGTTCCCGTCATGGCTCGGTGGTTAATGAATCCGACTAGGAGCCATAGGTTGCGGGTTCGATCCCTGGCCTCGCTTCAGTGAGTTAAGGATCTGGTGTTGCCGTGAACTGTGGTATAGGTCACAGACACAGCTTTGATTTGGCATTGCTGTGGCTGTGCCATAGGCCAGTAGCTACAGCTCCGATTAGACCCCTAGCCTGGGAACCTCCCCTCCATATGCCATGGGTGCGGACCTAGAAAAGCCAAAAAAAAAAAAGGTATGTATATATATATATATATATATATATATATATATCTTCTAAAACTGGTACATGAATATTCATGCCACCATTATTTATAATAGTCAAAAGATAGAAACAACCCAAATACCCATCAACTTATGAATGGATAAACATAATGTGTTATATCCACATTATGGATAATACAATAGATATTATTTAGCCATAAAAAATGAAGAACTTAAAAAAAAGAAAGAAAAAAATGAAGAACTGCTTCACGTTAGAACATACATGAACTTTGAAAACCTTACGCTAAGTGAAAGAAGGCTGTCACAAAGAGGTCATACACTGTATGATTCCATATTCATAAAATGTCCAGTATAGGCAAATCCACAGAGACAAAAGTACATTAGTGGTTCCCAGGGGCTAGTGAAGGTGGGATGGGGAGTGGCTGGTAATTGGTATGAGGTTTATTTTTCAGATGATGTGAAATGTTCTGGAATCAGAGTGGTGATGTCGGTGCAATTTTGTGACTATCCTTAGAACCACTGAATTGTATGTGGTTATGATATGTGAGTTATATCTCAGATTTTTTTTTAATTTTTATTTTTTGCTTTTTAGGGCCACACTCGTGGCATATAGAAGTTCCATGCTAGGGGTCGAATTAGAGCTGCAGCTGCAGCTGCAGGCCTACACCATAGCCACAGCAACGCCAGACCAAACCACATCTGTGACCTATGCTACAGCTCACAGCAACGACAGATCCTTACCCACTGAACCAGGCCAGGGATTGAACCTACATCCTCATGAATACTAGTTGCGTTCTTAACCCACTGAGCCACAACAGGAACTCCTATATCTCAGTTTTTAAAAAAGAATTAAAAAACCCCTGAGATATAGAACTTTGTGAATAACCATGGAAAATAGAAATAGTGTTTTCCCCTGAGATGACTCCTCGTTATAAGGTGACAAATTCAAGATTTCTCTCTTATGATGTACCCTACTGCATGGGCTGGTATCTTCCCAAACCTCTTTGCATCACCCTGTGAGAAATGGGGCTCAGAGAACTGGTGCAAATACAGATACTTAGCAAATGCTATTGTTGATATTATTAAATTTGTCCTTTTGTCTCTGATCCTGGAGTCTTGCCAGCACCTATGAAACTGTGACTAACTTGTTAACTTGTACATGGGGTAAAATCTTAAGACTCTCAAAGATCTTGACAAGGACCATAAAATTAATTTAGTTCAACTTTCTCATTTTACATATTTCAGAGCTAAAGTACATAGCTATGTATTTTATTTCACAAACCAAAGAAGAAGAAATCAGTAGAAAAAAAATGTTTTCTTATGGAATGGGTTCATCAGCCCTTGACAACTTTGTCCTTAATTTGTTAGTATTGGTCATGAAATATTTCTTTGTATTTGTTAGATTCATATTAAAGTACAATTTTAAATACGTGACTCTAAAGAGGATTCCCTGACCTTTTCTTGGTGGTATTTACTGACCTAAAATTTCCTTCTTCCACTTGTAATAGCATCTGTGAAGGACCAAAGAGAAACAAGATCTATAATGAAGTTTAACTGGTGTATATAGCGATTTGTGATCAATTTATCCTTGGTTATCAGGAAAATGTTTTTGTGAAAAATAATCTAGAATTCGTTGAATGTTTCTTTAAGTGTATCCTAACTTCAGGATAACTTTTACAAGATAGATATCTGCTAAATGTTATTGATAATGAGTTGGATTATTTCATTAATTTTGTACCCTGATTCTTATACATCTTTAGGGTTTGTTCTAGTTCTTGGCAAACCATTTATGTATACTTTGATATTTTTAGTTTAAAAGGACAGTTTAGTCCTTGGATCGCAGAGTTCTTACATATAGCCTTGTGTTCAATGATAGCTTAGCTTATGATATCTTATCAAGACTGATTTTTGATTTGTAGCACACAGTCTGCAAGGTCATGACCATTATATTATGACAAAAAATTAATGCATTTCTGCTGAATTTTTTCTACAGTATAACTAGCATTTCATAAAATTTATTTTGTCTTGTTTTTGGCCACAACCACAGTATGCAGAAGTTCCTGGACCAGGAACTGAACCCACACCCATAACAGCAACCCGGGCTGCTACAGTGACAACACCAGATACTTAACCTGCTACACCACATGGAACTCCCTAAAGTTTTTTTTTTTTTTAATATCTACATGGAATATATTTTAAGGCTTTAGGCAAAAAATTAAATAGATAAATAAATTGTCTCAAAGCAATAAGCTCTAACATTTTATGCAGCAGTATTACTTAGGCAGTATTCTAGAGCTTAATATATTCCTTTGTCTTGGCTGGGTCACCATGGGTCTAGATAAGTTTGCTCCTTCAACATTGCATTTTTTTTCTATAATAATATTTAGTACATTGTATTGTACTTGCTTGTTTATATTGACTCCCCTGCTCCAGACTGCAAACTCCTCAAGGATAAGAAATGTATTTGTCTTTCCATCTCTCTGACCTATGCCAGAGCCTAAAACAAAGTAAGTATTCAGGAATGAATATTGGTTCCCCAGGCAGATTAGACCTTTAGAAAAGTAATACACAGCCAACTATATTTTACCAAAAACCCAATATTTAAATTTATACTAGATATATATTTTTTCAGTTACCTTTCTTTATATTAATCTGTATGGAAACTTGAAATAGTATCTATTAATGGGGATGAATTGTATTCTCCCAAAATTCATGTACTGAAGTTTTTTTTGAAATTGAAGTATAGTTGATTTACAATGTTGTATTAATGTTTGCTCTACAGGAAAGTGATTCAGTTATACATATACATTCTTTTTCATGTTCTTTTCCACTGTGGTTTATCACAGACTATTGAATATATTTCCCTGTGCTATACAGTAGGATCGTGTTTTTTGTCTATTTTATATATAGTAGTTTGTATCTGCTAATCTCAAAAATCCTAATTTATCCCTCCCCTAAACCCTTCCCTCTTTGGTAACCATATGTTTGTTTTCTATGTCCTTGAGTCTGCTTCTGTTTTGTAAATAAGTTCATTTGTGTCATCATATATTTAAGTCTTAACCCCTGGTATCTCAGACTATAACTGTATTTGAAGATACGGTCTTTTTTAGGTTTTGGCCTCCCCAAGGCATATGGAGTTTCTGGGGGCTAGGATCAGATCTGTGCTACAACTGCACAAGTTCAGATTCTTTAACCCACTGTGCCAGTCCAGGGATCAAACCTGCATCCTGGTGCTGCAGAGATGCTGAAGATCCTGTTACACCACTACAGGAACTCCAAGATAAGGTCTTTAAAGAAGTAGGTATAATAGCTTATATCTGCTAACCCCAACCTTCCACTCCATCCTTCTCCCAAACCACTCCCCCTTGACAACCACAAGTGTAAGCTATTATACGCAGAAGGGATAAACAACAAGGTCTATTCTATAGCACAGAGAACTATATTCAATGTCCTATGATAAACCATAATGGAAAAGAATATTTTAAAATGTGTATACACACACACACACACACACACACACACATATCTGAATCACTTTGTTGTACAACAGAAATTAACATTATAAATCAACTATACTTCAATAAAAAATAAATTTTAACTAAAGAGACAGGTAAGATGAAATGAGGTCCTTACAATTCATCCCCATTAATAGATACTATTTCAAGTTTCCATACAGATTAATATAAAGAAAGGTAACTGAAAAAATATATATCTAGTATAAATTTAAATATTGGGTTTTTGGTAAAATATAGTTGGCTGTGTATGGCCCATGCTCTTATAAGAAGATATTAGAACAGAGACACACAGAGGGAAGATCATGTGAAGACTCAAAGAGGAGATGGCTTTCTTCCAGGTGAGGAGAGAGGCCTGAGAAGAAACCAACCCTACAGATATCTTGATCTCATATTTCTAGCCTCCAGGATTGTAAAAAGATAAATTTCCATTTAAACCACCAGTCTCTGGCACTTTGTTACAGCAACCCTAGGTATGAATACAATAGCTAGAAAACTAATACAATAACTAAAAGATGGTTTGGGTAAGTATGGAATTTTTCAAGAGAGGAATCTCATGGTCCTTTGGAAATATTGCTTACATTAGAGCTTCTTCTCCTCTACCGAAAATATAACTTTATAGTAACCCAGTATTTGTTTTCTCTAATATCTTTACACAAATTTGCACATGCACTGTAAATTCCTTTTTCTCTGGCTCTCCCCTCTCTAGGTTTCATGGTTCTTTTTTTCTTCCTTCCTTCCTCCCTTCCTTCCTCTTTCTTCCTTCCTTTCCTTCTCCTTCTTCCTTCCTTCCTTTCCTCCTTCCTTTCCTTTCTTTCTCTCTTTCTTTTTCTTTCTTTCTTTCTTTCTTTCTTTCTTTCCTTCCTTCCTTCCTTCCTTCCTTCCTTCCTTCTTGCTTTCTTGCTTTCTCACTTTCTTTCTTTCTCACTTTCTTTCAACACAATCCCTCAGTTCCTGGGTGGAATTACAGTAGAGGTAACAGTTTATTTCCACATCACACGTCTTATGTTTTCTAAAGCATCTTCTAATTTCTGTGTCACCAGGGGCTATCATCTGCTTCCACTGTGTTACTAACTTACTAGCACAATGTATGAGCCAGGAAATGTATTTTAGAAAACTGGAATAAATGGAATTAGTGGATTGACAAAGAGAAAAGTTAGTTTTCTTATGAATCTCATTTTTTCTTCAGATTTAATTTTGGAATCAGAATTGTCTTAATTTAATGACAAGAAAGAGTCTTGTATAGTAGTCTTTTCAAAGGAGGTAATTATTTTAGAATATGATTTGTTTTCTAGAAAAATTTACAAGGAATGAATAGAAATAGTAACAGTTTTCCTCAAAACAATGTAATGTGTTACAATCCTTTGAAGTTAGTGTATTTCCAACAAGATATAGCCAACTCTGGAGACCCATCTAGATAGCTGTTTTGGCAAAATAACAAAACCCATTAGACAATTTCTCAGAAGAATAATACTTCTAGCCATAGCAGAATAGTCATTGGCCATCAAATTTAGTTTGAGAGTACATCCCTAGGATTCTATAAGGATACAAATTAATTCTCAAGAGTAATCTATTTCACAATTAATTTTAAATTATGTATTTCTGAACATATAGTTATATTTTTTATGAAGACATAGATAGAAATATTTTCTGAGTGAACAGAAGACAATAGCTCAATTTGAGATTTCCTCTTTTTCAGATAAAAATTATGGGAAACTTGGAAATGTGTACCCCTGGAATTATTGATCAAATGAAAGACTAACATTTAGGCACTACAGATAAGATGGATTCACTGGGAAGAGTTGAGTAAAAAGTGTCAGATAACCAGCTGAAATGTGAAAACAAAATCGGAATTCATATGTGTGTCGTTTTTGTTGGCTGTTGTTATTGTGTCAAGGAACTCATTAAATCCACAAAATCAATTGTTGATCTTTTTCATCAAGATGCCTATATGTGCTTCCTGGTTGATGTAGGACTAGCTCAGAGGAAAACTACTCTTTCCTTATTCTTATCTGGTTCATTTTTCCTTTCTAATGAGGGAAAACAGATGGATTCAACTGTACTTTTGCAAAATCTCCCTCCTGCCTGTTTTCCCACTAGGCCTTCTTGCTAAAACTGGCAAGAAGAGAGTAGCAAGTTGAAGATCACAATTCTTTGATTTCATCAACCCCAAAGCCTTTTATCTCCATTCCACTTTAGCTGAATGTTCCCATGGTCACAAACTAGTTTGTACAAAATTTAGCACACAAACCATCTATTTCAGCATCACTTATAGAGAACTTGTTTCAAATGCAGATTCCTCATGCCCCCCCAACCCCGATGACACTAACTCAGTAGATATAAGGTGGAACCCAATAATATTCAGATCAACAAAGCCCTTAAGTGATTCCCATGCAAGTGAATTGCTGAACATTTTTGAGGAACACAGCTCTACACAGGAATGCGTCAGGGTGGGGGATACTTGAGAGAGCTTTCGTGTGAAGTCCTCTGTTTTCCCTGTGAAACAGGTGAGTTTGTCTTCTTTTCTGACCCTCATCCCATTGGCACACTTCTATACATCCATCAGTATCCAAAACAAAGTAAAACCTTTGATGATAACTTCTCCCCATCCAATTCATCAATCTTATTTTGGGTCGCTAGGGTATCTCATGCCTGTCTTTATTATGGTACATATCACACACTGTAACAATTGCTTCTGTCTCCTGAAATCTTGGTGTTCCTTAGGGTTTTATTGTTTGTCTTCTTTCCTTACTCTTTACACATTCCTTGGACAATATCATCCATGCCCATGGCTTCAACTATCGCCCCCATAAAACTAATGACTTCATATTTCTCCAAATCTCCAGATCCTTACTCCCATTGGTCTTCTGGGCATCTCTACTTGATTGTTTATAAATATCCCATGTCTCAGTGCCAAAAAATGAATTTATTTTCTTCCTGTGTCCCAAGCCTCTCCCCCAAACCTGCTTTCCTCTTCTATTCTTCTAAATGGCACCAGTTGTACTCAGTTGTTGAAGGCATAAATTAAGCAGTCATCCTCATTCCTTTTCCCCTCTTTCCCTCACTGCATACTACCAGATCTTCTTCTGAGATAATTCTCAAATCTCTATTTTCCATTCCCCTACTTCTACTACACTGGATAAAAGCTAGTTTATTAGAGTATATGGTAGAGCCAAGAGTAAATAAAGATATTACTTGGTAAAAAGCAAGTAATTATATATATTGATTCCTCAGAAATGTTCCATGTTTGTTTCATTCCTAAAGATGTTGAAAAGGTAATTAGAAAGAGAGAAGTATAGAATAATATGTTAACCAAATCCTCATCTTTTACAGCTCAGAATAATGTCTAAGATCAATAAATTAAGAAATAGCAGAGCAACATGCTAAAAACAACATAAGCATACATTAAGGCAAATTCAGAATGTGGGAAATTCCTTGGCACGAGTGACCTGGATTATTAAGAGAAAATAAATGGGTAATTCCCACTGTGTCTCAGTGGTAACAAACCTGACTGGGATCCATAAGGATGCAGGTTTGATCCCTGGCCTTGCTCAGTGGGTTAAGAATCTGGCCTTGCTGTGTGTTGTGGTATAGGTAAGAGATGTGGCTCAGATCCCAAGTTGCTGTGGCTGTGGCATTGGCCAGCAGCTGTAACCCCAATTCACTCCCTAGCCTGGGAACTTCCATATGCCGTGGGTATAGCACTAAAAGAAAAAAAAAAGCAAATAAAATAAAATGAAATAAAATAAAAGGCATGGGAAAATGGGACAAAGGAACCATTATAGATTATTAGAGATTCAAGAAAAATGTCAACAAAATTCAATATGCTGATTTTGTTTAGATACTAATTTAAATAAACAAAAAGATATTTGGGAGACAATTGGGGAAACCTGAGCACAGATTAGGTACTGGATATTATTAAGTAATTATGATAAAGATATTGGGGTTATGTTTTTAAAATTCTCCTCAGTCTTTTAGAGACATATACCAAAGTGTCTGAGGGTGAAAAGATATGATGTCAAAGATTTACTAATACTTCAAAGCATATATAAAAATTAACTCAAAATGAATCATTGACCTAAATGTGAAAGCCAAAACTATAAAACTGCTATAAGAAAACATAGGAAAAATATTTTCTTCCTTCCTTCCTTCCTTCCTTCCTTCCTTCCTTCCTTCCTTCTTTCTTTCTTTCGTTCCTTTTTTCTTTCTTCTTCTTAGGGGTGTACCTGCAGGCAATGGAAGTTCCCAGACTAGGAGTCAAATGGGAGCTGTAGCTGCTGGAAACAGCCACAGCCACAGCAATGCAGGATCCAAGCCACATCTTCAACCTATACACAGCTCACGGCAACACTGGATCCTTAACCCGCTGAGCAAGGCCAGAGATCAAACGTGCATCCTCATGGATACTAATTGGGTTATTAACCTGCTGAGCCACATGGGAACTCCATTAAAAATATTTTCAAGCTGGGTTTTTGGCAAAGATTTCTTAGCTATGATACCTAAAACACAATACATAAAACAACAAATTGATAAATTGGACTTCATCAACATTAAAAATTCCTGCTATTCAAGGAGGCAGAACTCTCCCAGACTTCAGGCAGTATTACAAAGCCACAGTCATCAAGACAGTGTGGGACTGGTACCAAAACAGACAGACCGACCAATGGAACAGAATAAAGAACCCAGGCATAAACCCAGACACCTATGGTCCAGTAATCTTGGACAAAGGAGGCAAGAACATAAAATGGGAAAAAGACAGTCTTTTCAGCAAGCATTGCTGGGAAACCTGGACAGCTGCATGCAAAGCAACGAAACTAGAACACACCCTCACACCACGCACAAAAATAAACTCAAAATGGCTGAAAGACTTAAACATAAGACAAGACACCATCAAACTCCTGGAAGAGAACATAGGCAGAACATTCTCTGACATCTACCTTACAAATATTTTCTCAGGTCAGTCTCCCAAAGCAACAGAAATAAGAGCAAAAATAAACCCATGGGACCTCATCGAACTGAAAAGCTTTTGCACAGCAAAGGAAGCCAACAAGAAAACAAAAAGACAACTGACAGAATGGGAGAACATAGTTTCAAATGATGCAACGGACAAGGGCTTCATCTCTAGAATATACAAGCAACTGATACAACTCAACGGCAAAAAAGTCAACAACCCAATGGAAAAATGGGCAAAAGACCTGAATAGACATTGCTCCAAGGAAGACATACAGATGGCCAACAAGCACATGAAAACACGCTCAACATCCCTGATTATTAGAGAAATGTCAATCAAAACTACCACAAGATACCACCTCACACCAGTCAGAATGGCCATCATTAGCAAGTCCACGAATAACAAGTGCTGGAAGGGGTGTGGAGAAAAGGGAACCCTCCTGCACCGCTGGTGGGAATGTAAGCTGGTAGAACCACTATGGAGAACAGTAAGGAGGTACCTTAGAAATCTATGCATAGAACTACCATATGACCCAGCCATCCCACTCTTGGGCATATATCCGGACAAAAGTTTCCTTGAAAAAGGCACATGCACCCGCATGCTCACTGCAGCTCTATTCACAATAGCCAAGACATGGAAACAACCGAAATGTCCATCAACAGATTATCGGATTAGGAAATTGTGGTATATATACACAATGGAATACTACTCAGCCATAAAAAGAATAAAATAATGCCATTTGCAGCAACATGGATGGAACTAGAGACTCTCATCCTGAGTGAAGTAAGTCAGAAAGAGAAAAACAAATACCATATGATATCACTTATAACTGCAATCTAATATAAGGCACAAATGAACCTTTCCACAAAAGAGAAAATCATGGACTTGCAGAATTGACTTGTGATTGCCAAGGTGGAGGGGGAGGGAGTGGGTGGTTGGGGAGCTTGGGGTTAATGGATGCAAACTATTGCCTTTGAAATGGATTGGCAATGAGATCCTGCTGTGTAGCACTGGGAACTATGTCTAGTCACTTATGATGGAGCATGATAATGGGAGAAAATAGAATGTATACATGTATATTAACTGGGTCACCATGCTGTACAGAAGAAACAAAAATTGTATTGGGGAAATAACAAAAAAATTAAAAAAAATTCCTGCTATTCAAATGATACCAAGGACTGGGAGAGAATATTCACAAAGCATATATTTGATAAGTTATTATATAAAGAATATAAAAAGAATATATAAAATTCAATAATAAGTAAACAAATAATGTGACAATAAAAATGGTTGTGAGAAAAGAGCACAGCAGGTCTTGTTGCTCACTCCTTCCTCATACATCTCCAAGACATCTTGGAGCCATTACGGATCATTGGACAAGTTATCTGCAAATGTGATATTTGGATGGTTCTTTGCGTTGAGGATTGAGGATTTTATTGTGTGTATAATGGGCATTATTATACTATCTTTTTTTTTTTTTTGTCTTTTTGCTATTTCTTTGGGCCTCTCCCGCGGCATATGGAGGTTCCCAGGCTAGGGGTCGAATCAGAGCTGGAGCCACCGGCCTACGCCAGAGCCACAGCAACGCAGGATCCGAGCCGTGTCTGCGACCTACACCACAGCTCACGGCAATGCTGGATCCTTAACCCACTGAGCAAGGGCAGGGAATCGAACCCGCAACCTCATGGTTCCTAGTCGGATTCGTTAACCACCGCGCCACGACGGGAACTCCTATTATACTATCTTGTCAGTATTTCTTTGCATAAACATCAAGTTCATCATGTGCACCTGACTTTATTGTTGGTGTCCTGAGTTCTGCTTGGTTTAGCTGGTTGCACAGCAGGATGTGTTCATGTGTCCAGCCCTCCATAAAAGCCTTGGATTCTGAGATTGAATGGGCTTCCCTACATGGAGAGTCTTCACATATGTCCCTATAGTACACAGCCAAAGAAAAATATGTCCTGTGGGACTCCAGATGGCAAAGAACTTGGAAGCCTGTGCCTCACCACCCTGGACTCCACCTAGTAGATACCTTGTTCCTGTTGCTTATGTGCTACATATTTTTTTCTGTAACAAATGTTAGCTATGAGTAAAACCTGTTGTTGAGTCTTGTGATTCCTTCCGGTAAATTAGTAAATGTGAGGATGGTCTCGAGACAACAGGAAAATAATTTGAATAGCAACCTCCCCAAAGAAGATGTGAGTGGCTAATTAGCTGCATCTTAAATGCCTGCATAATAACATTCGTCATCTCAGAAATGCAAAATAAACCACAATGAGATATTGTTTTGTACCTTTTGGAATGACTAAAACTAAAAAGATTGATCATAACAAGTGCAAGGAGGTGGAAGAATTGGAATTCTCATACACTGAACATATAAAAACGAAACAGTACAACAATTTTGGGAAAACAGTTTCTTGAAGTTGTACACAGGCCTACCATACAATTCAGCCATCCCACTCCTATATATTTACCCAAAGGAAAAGAGAGCATGTGCATGTATTCATATAAAGTCTTTATACATGAATGTTCCTAATAGCTTTATTTGTAACAGGTCAAAACTGGAAATCATCCAAATTTCCATCAAAAAATTAATGGATAGGAGTTACCTTTGTGGCTTAGTGGTAACAAACCTGCCTAGTATCCATGAGGACATGGGTTGAGGATCCGATGTTGCTCTAAGCTATGGTGTAGGCCACAGATGCAGCTCGGATCTGGCGTTGTTGTGGCTGCGGCTGTGGCCAGCAGCTACAGTTCCAATTTGACCTCTAGCCTGGGAACTTTCATATGCCACAGGTGTGATCCTAAAAAGACAAAAAAAAAAAGTAGTGAATGGGTAAACTAATTGTTGCCTATTCATCTAGCCAATGGCTAACTACTCAGCAACCAAAATAAAAGAATTATGAATCCACGCAATATGGATAAATCTCAAAATAATTCTACTTAGTGAAAGAAGCCAGAAAAACAGTACTTACCCTATGATTCCATTCTAGAATTCTAGAAAATGGCGACTGTGGTGTCAAAAGCAGATCAGTGGTCTCCAGAATGGGGAAGGGGTATGGGGAGAGGCAAAGGATATGAAAAAATATTTGGGAGTAAGGAATGTGTCCATCAGTTTGACTGTAGCAATGGTTTCATAGGTGTATACATATTTTGAAACCTGCAAATATGTGTGATTCATTGTATGTCAATTATATAAAAAAAATATAAAAATAACAAACACCATTTAGGGAAAACTGTGGCTCAGTGTTACAAATTCCACTTTACCTCTTATGTTCCCAGAAACTTAAATTGTTTCCTTTGCAAACAACAAAGCAAAAGCATAGAGTTTCCAGGCACTGAGCAAGGCATGGAGGAGTTGGATATTGGAGCTAAAAGTTACACTTGACTCCTGCCCTATGGACTGGTTAGCTAGGGATATAAAACCTGAAACTATAAGAAACTCTAAGGAAAAAGAGGAGGAAGTCTTCTAGATGAAGCAATATTGGAACAATGTTCATAACTTGTGTAGCTGAATGATAGATATATGGGATTTTTAAAATAGAAAATGTGTCATTAACTCAACATATGAGCTAACAGAAGAACTAAAGACCAAAATATTCAAAAATGGTTGCCTACTGGTAGTGGAACTGTGGGAAAAAGAGGTAACCATTTATTTATTGATTAAATTTGTACCTAGTTTGTATACTACTTTATTAAAAATAAAAACACTTTTGGAGTTCCCTGGTAGACTAGTGGGTTAAGGACCTAACATTGTCACTCCTGTGGCTCTGGTCACTGCTGTTTTTAGGGTTCAATCCCTAGCTCAGGAACTTCTGTATGTCATGGGTGCAGCCAAAATAAATAAATAAATGAAAATAAAAAATAAAAACAATTTTGCAAAAAGTCAACATCAGACCTATGTTAAAAAAAAGTGTTCTTCCTTCTTTATGTGAAGTCACTAAGTTGTTTAAATCAGTTAATGATTCATATAGTAAATTTAGCCATTTTGATGATCACTTGATTTTTGAAAGGTAAAGTTTTTAAAAAGTTTTGATTTATTCTTATTTGTACAATTTTGGTAGAAGAAAAAGGTCCTAAATTTGGAGGTTGTAAGTACTCAGATATTTGAAAGCTATTAGGTTTTATTAAGAATGTATAATTTTGGTAAGGCTTTATGAAATGAAAAGAATTGTTGTCATGCTGATTATACATATATATCAAATATCATGTACTTCCAATTCTGAGGTATTTTTATTCTACATCACTATTATTCTTCTTTGCATAATGGGAAGAAAAATTTCAAGAACAAGAGTGAATTCAAGAAAGGAAAAAGAGTATTTTCTTTTTTTTTTTTTTTTTTGTCTTTTGTCTTTTTTGTTGTTGTTGTTGCTATTTCTTGGGCCGCTCCTGCGGCATATGGAGGTTCCCAGGCGAGGGGTTGAATCGGAGCTGTAGCCACCGGCCTATGCCAGAGCCACAGCAACGCGGGATCCGAGCCGCGTCTGCAACCTACACCACAGCTCACGGCAACGCCGGATCGTTAACCCACTGAGCATAGGGCAGGGATCGAACCCGCAACCTCATGGTTCCTAGTCGGATTCGTTAACCACTGCGCCACGACGGGAACTCCGAAAAAGAGTATTTTCATGCTTCCTCCTCTCGTCACTTGACGTTGCAGGAATCTTTGACCACCATAAAGGAAATAAAAATTTTAATATGTATTTTTTACATTTCTTTTTTCTTTTTATAGGTACACCTGCAGCTTATGGAAGTTCCCAGGCCAGGGGTCAAATTGGAGCTGCAACTGCTTACCTATACCATAGCCACAGCAACACTGGGATCCACACTGTA
Source organism: Sus scrofa (assembly GCF_054392235.1). Lineage (NCBI taxonomy): Eukaryota > Metazoa > Chordata > Mammalia > Artiodactyla > Suidae > Sus > Sus scrofa. The sequence continues at coordinate 88,664,672 of NC_139401.1, read as the reverse complement.
TCTGTGACCTACGCTGAAGCTTGAGCGAGGCCAGGGACTGAACTTCCATCCTGACAGAGACTTTGTCGGATTCTTAACCCACTGAGCCACAATGAAAACTCCTATATATTTTAAAATATGTTAAAAGTGTATAAATTGGAGGAATTGGCGGTTCTAAGGATTCAGTAAAAGGGTTCTAAATTCATAGTGAATTTGAAAAAATTGCTGCTAACGGTGCCCTAACAGAATAATTGCTGAGAAACCCAAGAAGGTAAGAACACAGGAAACGCCATATCAAATCTGTGACTCTCCCCAAGATATCAAGGGATATTTTGGTGGAAGAACTCCATGCTTTCATTACAAAGCAATAACCTCAAAAATTTTTTCAAAACACCCCGATATCCTAAAAGTCCTTTCATAGCTCATTAGGAATCTACAATCAGTGAATTTCCTAAATCTTCCTTTGACCTCTTTGTGGTAAAATCTGTATAGCAGACTGAAGGGTACAAACTGCAGTCAAGCAAACCTGGGTTGGAATCTTAGATCTTAGACAGGTAGTTTCTCTGAGCCTCATTCTTGTCATCTGTAAGATGCAGATAACTAAATCAGCCACTTTATGAGTTTACTGTGTGTTCAATGAGAAAATTCATGTAAATCATTTAGCATAATGCCTGAAAATCAATACTTAGTAAATCCTTGTTATTTTGTATTTTCAGCCTGTACATTTTCTTGGTACTAGTTAGCAGGTCCATTCTATTAATTAAAAGAAAAATCCTTTTTTACTATAAAGGCTGAGCTTTAAAAAGGTGAAATAGCTTTTCCCTGGTGGTTACGAATCCAGCATTGTCACTGCTGTGGCTCTGGTCACTGCTGTGGTGTGGGTTTGATCCCTGGCCTGGGTACTTCTGCATGCCACAAGTACAGCCAAAATACATCAATAAAAAATAAAAATGTGAAATAATCATTTACATGATTTGATTTTAAGAGTGTCAGGAAGATTTTAGCCCCTTCCTTTCCCCTCCTCCCACATAAATGTTACAGGCTTCAAGTCCCCTTCAAGGAGATTAAACCCAAAAGCTTCTGGCCACATCTCATTGTAATGCCCCTTCCCCCACCTTGACCAGCCTGGGCTGCTCACTCCTGCTAGAGAAGGACTGTTGCCCATTCCTCACCCCACCTCTATATTACCTGTTTCCCATGCAAATAAGGTATCCTGCCCAAGACCAATCGGAAGATCAAATATGCCCCATACAAGATCAAACAACACTCAGCCCTTACCCAGGAATAGGGAAAATTGGATCTCTACTTAGGTCCAGGGTGTAGGGATATAAAAACAATTGTAACGAGAGGTGGGCCCTCTTTCTTAGCCCCTTCATTTCCTCTCCTCCCACATAAATGCAGCATACTCTACTACTCACTCAATTTCTTTCCACCAATAAAGCTCCATTTCTTTATTGACTGTGATCAAACGTCAAGTCAAAATTCAGATGTCATTAATGCGGGTACTTCTGCACATTCTAACAATGCATTGAAGACAGGTGAAATTTAAAAAAATAAAACAGATGTCCACAAAAAAAAAAAAAAAAAAGACTGAATGAAGAAGTCTCTCTGGGGAGAGACTAGGTCAGGAACTGAATGGGGGAGAGTGGAGCAAGTTTGCTAGGAACTACCAGGGAAAAGGAACTGTCTTTTACTTTAGGGCTAGGGAAGCTATTTATTGGAGTAAACTTTTTTCCAAGATAAGAATTACCTGGGTACTTTGTTTGACAAAAGGACTCCCAGGCCTTTGCCCTGGAATTTGATCAATTTAGGGAGGGGTTAAGAAATCTGAAGGGTTAATGAGCACTTGGGATTTTTAAGACCTGACCAATTTGAAAAAAAGCTAGAGAGCTTAGGAGCCAAAGCTTTGGAATCAGACAACACCTGGGTTCAAATCCTAATTTCCCTCCTTAAGGATGACTGATCATGAAGTTAATTAACCACCTTCAACCTCAGTTTCCATCTCCATAAAATGTGTGGGGATTAAATTAATGTGTACAAGACATTTGTCTCACAGTAGACACTGAAAAAAATAATTGGCATTATTATTGTCTTTCATTTCAATTCATTTATACTTATATATAAATCCTTAGAGGCTCCTGGGCAAGGTGCCAAAGTGGTCAATGTTTTTCTAGAACTTTTTGTTTGCTTTCCAGCATGTCCTTATCTTGGAAGCCAGAGTAAGAGAAATTAGCATTGTTATTGTGATTAGCTGTTGCAGGTCACCTTTTATATCTTTATGCCTTGTCATGTAAATTAGGCATTCAGAACATCTGAGGATTTCTACTCAAACCCTCTTCCACAGGCACTGATGTCACCTGTCCCCGAGAGTTGATTTGCTCCTAAGTTACAAGGTTTTTAGACTTTAGCCTTCTCTCTGAGTTCCAACTTGAAAAGACCCATAACACTTGATTTTGAGTTACAGTTTAAGCAAGGCTTTGAAAGAGCTTCAGAGATTGACTTCCAGGTAAGAAGGGGGCAGGGTGTCAGAGAAACAGAAATGGACAGAGGAAGACAATGCAGGGAAAATGTCAAAGACACCTTGACAGTAAAAAGGAAAAGACCATGAAAAAAGAGGTAAAGGTAGGTTGCCAGATAGAGGAAAGGGAAGGGTGAGGAGACAGAGAGAGACAAAGCTAGAGAAAGCAACAGAGACAGAGCTAGATGTGGGGGTACAGAGATAGACAAGCACAGACAAAGAGAAAGAGATCAACACTTGGGCTGGGAGGAAACCTCTGTTTTTAATAAAAGTAGGTTTCTATGGAAATTTCCCAAGAAGTTGAAGAAGGGGAAATTCATTTCTTTTAACAATAAAAAGAAATTCTTTTTTAGGGCCACACCCGCAGCATATGGAAGTTCCCAGGCTAGGGGTTGAATCGGAGCTGTAGCTGCTGGCCTACACCACCACAACAGCAATGCAGTGGGACCTGAGCTGCATTTGCTACCTACACCACAACTCACAGCAATGCTGGGTCCTTAACCCACTGAACCACGGCCAGGGATCAAACCCACGTCCTCATGGATACTAGTTGCTTAGTCTCTGCTGAGCCACGAGGGGAATTCCTATTTAACAGAATTTTAAAGTAATTACCATGGGAAAGGCACTGCTGAGCATAGTGTGGAAATACAAGATTTCAGCCCCTAGGTGGGTGGGTGGGGGCTATATGATAAGGCAAAAGGTGATTAAAACAAAGTAAAGATGTAAAGTGCTTCTTAGGTCAGAGGAGGAAAGAATGCATTCAATTGGAGGAAGGAGGAGGTGGCATTGGAGCTGGAGCCTGAAGAATGAATAAGAATTTAACAGATGGATGGGAAGACATTTTCAATGAGAAGGGCAGTAGTAGAAACTTTGAGCAAGGGAAACCAGATATGAGTTCAGGAAAAAGGGAACAGTATTATTTGGCTGAAGTTCAAGTTACAAGTAGGGGAATAGTGGGAGAAAACTAAAAATCATTTTGTGTGCAGAAAGAGGGGTAGAAGGTAAGACTGAGGAGCAAATAAGGGCTTTTAGATGGGAGAGTAACAAATCTGTGGGTGGGAAGCATTAGGAAGAGGGGAACAGGAAGCCAGGAAGTGAAGATGTGAAAGATACTGTTGTTATTGTGTGTTTCCAAGAGGTGAGTTCCATTGGCTGTCTCCTGAACAGCCCTTCCTCTCTGTTCTACAGTGTCCTAGTCATTATCGCTTGAATCACTAATGGTCTAAAGCCTTGATTAAAAGTAGAGGATAAAGTCAAGGGAGAAATTGAAGACAAACTGTAGGTTTCTAATTGGGAGGATGATAATGTCATTACCAGAAATTGGTTTGGAGGAGATAGGTTTAGTTTTTGATATGCAATATGTGGATGAAAAATGACACTTGCAACATCACTAAACAAAGGATGTTGCAGCCATCTAGCCAGCTGCAGCTACCCTGACTGTACACCCTGAAGGGATTCGGGATGGAGGAAGCAGGATGCTGATTCTAGATAGTTAAGATGCATTTCAAAGGAATGATTTCAATGAACTTAGACTCTTGCATCTTCCTATAGAAAGAAAAGCACTAAATTCATTAACTTGAAATGTCTGTTTTTCTTTAAGTAAGAGTAATATTTTGGTGTTCTGACTACCTGGTTTTTGTTGCAAAACTCCTATGTGTCCTGGCTCTTCCCTTACCTCTTTGGAGCTGTTCCTCAGAGCTGAGAGGCTGTCTTCTAGACTTAAGTTCTCAGAAATTCTGCAAAGTAAAACATAATTCTCAACTTTTAGGTTGTGCATTTTTTCTTTCAGTTGACATTAGAGATGCAAGTGCAACATTTAAATGATGTATGGGAGGTGACTGCATTGTGGATTTGGACATTTGTGAAGAGTTTGGTGCTCTAAAGCCTGGAGGTAGATTATGATGTGTTCCAGGAGATGGGCTGAAATAGGATCTGTGGAAAGAGTTCTTACATACTTCCTTTTAGCCCTGAGATCCTTTTTAGTTAAACTCTGGAACCCTGTGAAGGTATCAAGACTCTTGGTAGTAGATTTTTTTTCCCACTTAAAAAGGCATTTATTTATTGATTTTTGTTGAAGTATAGTTAGAATATCATGTTAGTTTTAGGTGTATAGCACAGCTATTCAGTTATATATATATATATATTTTTTTTTTTTTCTTCAGATTCTCTTCCCTTATTGGTTATTACAAAATATTGAGTATTGTTCCCTGTGCTATACAGTAGGTCCCTGTCGGTTATCTATTTTATGTAGATAACCGACATATAGTGTGTATATGTTAATCCCAAGCTTGTAATTTATCCCTCCCCGCAACTCCCCTATCCCCTTATGTTTGTTTTCTATGTCTGTGAGTCTCTTTCTGTTTTGGAAATAAGTTCGTTTGTATCTTTTTTTTTTTTTTTTTTTTTTTTTTTTTTTTTTTTAGATTCCACGTTATAAGTGATCTCGTATGATCTCAGTAGGAGATTTAAATTAGTTTCATTCTACTTGATTGTCACCTCCACCCCAACACCCCTTCCAGACCCAGGGGAAGAAGAGAGAGGGAATTAATAGGCAGTCATAAGCTATAGACCGTGGGATGGGATGAAGGAATGAAGTGTTCTTTTTTTCCAGCAGAGCATGGCACCTGCCTGCCTACATGGGTTACTCCAGCTATAATAGCAGATGGTGTGAGAATACTGGTGGCAAAGTGAGCTGGCTCTTAATCTATTCATACTGTCCTACTTTGCTCCTCAAGCTAGGGAGAGGGTATTCTGCTGACTTCTATAGAACCAATAGGACTAGCTTTAAAATGGCTAAGGACAGAATCAATCCTACTGTCTCCACGTGGGTACTTGCTTCTTCCTTAAGGATTCCTTAACCCTCAGCTATTCATGTTGGGGTAGGGGAGGGTGATTTGCCCTGAATAAAAAGAAGGTAAGGCTAGATGCAGAAACACTTGGATATCTTAGGACCTGTCCCCTACTACCTCTCACTGTGATATATTTTATTGATTGATTGATTGATTGATTGTCTTTTTGAACCCACACCTGCAGCATATGGAATTCCCAGGCTAGGGGTCGAATCAGCTGGCCTACGCCACAGCCACAGCAATGCTGGGTCTTTAACCCACCAAGCAGGGCTAGGGATCAGCCCTCATCCTCATGGATACTAGTCAGGTTCTTAACTCCCTGAGCCACAATGGGAACTCCTGTGGTATCTTTTAATTCCTCCTTTCTTTCATAGTGTTGAAAACATTTTCTTCCCTCCATCCCAAAAGTGCTTATTACAACCACATTTGGTGTAAAGTATCTCTTATATGTCTAAAAAATATGTCTAACTTTGTTACCCCCCTCCTAACCCCTCATTTTTTTCTTTTTGGCTGTGCCTGTGACATGTGCAAGTTCCCCGACCAAGGACTGAACCTGTACCACATCAGTGACCCAAGCCGCAGAAGTGATATTGCCGGGTCCTTAACCTGTTGAGCCACAGAGGAACCCTAGGTCCTTTAAAACATGTAAATTCCAATAATGAGGAATGGGTGCCTGGGTCTTCTGTAAGTAACCTCTTTCACTCTGCCAGCTGCTGGATCCCTTGAAGCAATTGATCTAGTGCAGAAATCTCAACTCTTAAAATACATCTCAATGACCTAGAAGAGCCCTTTAAACATACAGACACCCAGGCCCATCTTATGATGATCATTCCTTTGGTTTTGGAGGTAGAACCCAGAAATATGTATGTTTAACAAGGTTCCTAAGTGATCCTCATTCACATGAAATGTGTTCTCAGCAAATTGTAGTATTTCCATCTTGGCCTTGGACCACTCTATTTGGTCCGTACAGGTGCTATTCCCTCCTTGTATCAGCATCACCAATTTAGTAAGCATGAGATTCGCAAAAGGGAACATGTTAAAATGTATATTCTCAGTCCCCATCTCATAGCTCCTTGATCAGGATCTCTGAGAACAGGGCCCTGGAATTGAAATTTTTACAGATAGTACAATTACTTGCAGTGCACTAGTCTGCAAACCACACTTTGAGAAATACTGATCTAAGTCTGGGAAGTTAAAGTTGGACTCTCTTGGCAGGAGCCATGTGGTTTGGGGCATAGTGGAAAGAAGTAGATCTGATCAGCTGTTGAGTCACTGCAACTCAGTGGACCAAAAAAGACATGGTTGGAGTCTCTGCTTCAGTAATGTACTGAGCTGTGGTTACAGCCTAGGCAAATGAGGCCAGATGACAGCTGGAGAAGACCACTAATTAATTAAGCTTGGTCTAAGGTCAGGCCACCAACTGGCAGACACAAGTTCTTTTTTAAGTTGGAGAATATGGATGAGAGGGATAGGGGAGATCTGAAATATAAGAAGTTTTCCTTTGATTTTTCAAACTCCTTATTTATTTCTCTCAGGGCTTAAGTAGTTTCCTCTGTAACAGTATCAGAATTGACTCATGAATTATTATTCATTGTTAAATTATGTTAGGAATGCATTTGAAATGCAAGAACAAGGTGCACAATGTAGAAACTCTTTGAAAAGGCACTTGGACTTTTTTTTTTTTAAAGTGAGGGAGGAATTTTTTTTCAGTGATATTTGAAAAATGAAGGAAATGTTTGTATTTGTCATACTGTATATTTTGTGAAACTATCTCCTGATTTTCTATTACGTGTCCTTCTACTGTGAAAAGCCATGTAAGGTAAGGCTGATTGCTTTTCTGTTAATAGGGTAGCCGGAGGGTATAGCTCCTACCGGAAGTTAAACTGACTTTGAGATTTTGCATCTATTGTAATTTTCGGTTGTGATTTAAGCCTTTGACTGCTACCTATTGCTCAGAGTATTGTCTCTTCTTCCAGTCTCTTCTCTTCTTACAAGACAGTAAGCTTCCTGAAGGCAGGCATCTTGTCTAGACTATTTTTTACAGTGCTCTATCTGGCAGAGGAACATGCCCAGAGCAAGCTCTCAATAAAGACTGAACTTTTCATTCTTTTCTATGGCTGAGTAGTATTGCACTGTGTATGTGTGTATGTATGTGTATATATATATATAAAGTATACTATATACATATATATATTAAATGTATATGTACATATATATCACATCTTTATCCATTCATCTGCTGATGGACACTTAGGTTCCTGCCATTTGCAGCAACATGGATGACTTGGAGGGCGTTATGCTAAGTGAAATAAATCAGACAGAGAAAGACAAATGCTGTATGATCTCACTTATATGTGGAATCTAAAAAATAATACAAGGAGTTCTCTGGTGGCCTAGTGGTTAAGAACTCAGTGTTGCCACTTCTGTGGAATAGGTTCAATCCCTGGCCCAGGAACAATTTCTGCATGCTGTGGGTGCAACCAAAAAAAAAAAAGGAATTATTTGAGTTCTCTTGTGGCATGGTGGGTTAAGTTTCTAGTGTTGTCACTGCTGCAGCTTGGGTTGCTGCTGTGGTGCAGGTTCAATCCCTGGCCCAGGAACTTCCACAGGCTGCAGGTGTGGCCAAAAATAAATAAATACATAAATGATGCAAACTAGTGAATATAACAAAAAAGAAGTATACTCACAGATTAGAGCACAAACTGGTGGTTACCAGTGAGGAGAGGGAAGGGAGGAGAGGCAAGATGGGGGTAAGGAATTAAGAGGTACAAACTATTAGGTATAAAATAAGCTATAAGGAGGAGTCCCCTGGTGGCATAGAGGGTTAAGGATACAGCATTGTCACTGTTGAGTCTTGGGTTGCTGCTGTGGTGCAAGTTTTAACCCCTGGCCTGGGAACTTCCCTGTGCCTCTGGCGCTGCCAAAAAGATTAGAAAAAATAAGCTACAAAGATATATTTTACAACATGGGGAACATAGCCAATATTGTACAATAATTATAAATGGAGTATAGCCTTTGAGAATTGTGAATCACTGTATTGTACACCTATAATTTATAAAATGTTGTCCATCGATGATACTTCAATAAAAAAAGATAGAACTTACATGAGAGTACTGAGATGGGAATAACAGAATTGTATACATCCATTCCACTCTTGCTTAGTTGTAGCCCTAAGACACAGAGCAGCATGGGATATGGAATGGGACAATTTTGGCAAATCTGCCCCCACCCTTTCTGTTTATTATTATGCATCTTCAGCTGTGCTATTTAGAGTTGATGGTAGCTGAACCATTCTTGCAGAATGAGTAGAAGACAGAAAATTAGCAGGTCTCATTTGGAAGAGTTGAAAAGGAGGAATTGTCCTTCTGCTTTGTAATAGTGACACTGTGGTGACAACAGGCCCTAATGTATGAGTCATAGAAACTCTTATGAATTTGCCCACTTCCGCGATATTTGTGCAGACATGAATTACCTGATGATTATCTCTGTACATATGATTTCAGGTGAATCTGTGTATAAGCAAACTAGCAGTGAGGAGGAATTGTTCCCTGTGTGGACGTTTGGGCATAGAGGTAAAGCCATTCTTTGTAAAGGAGAGGACCTGATTTTACATATAGTGATATTTCAGAAAAAGCAGATATGTTAGATTGTTTTTTGTCTTCTTACTGACACTTCTATTTAATAACTGCCATGAGAGAAAACAACTCTGTTGTGAAAAACACTAACCTTACACTATCCAGCAGCTACAACCATAAATCTGAAATAGAAAGGTTGGTGGTAACCACCACTTGTATAAATAAGAAAAATGCAGTTGTTGACTTCCTATGACTTAGATAAGAAATAGAAAGCATTATGCAAATTAGTTGAGGCAATGAGGTATTTAATAAAGAGCTTGGTTTCATTCAACTATCTGAATATTTCTCAGAATTCTTATCAAATATCTGCTTCTCTCTTTGATTCCAGGTCTTCTCTGATAAAGTGCTCCTGGGAGTTCCCCTTGAGGCTTGGTGGGTTAAAAATCCAGCTAGTATCCATGAGGATATAGGTCCAACCCCTGGCCTTGATCAGTGGGCTAAGGATCTGGCGTTGCTGAGAGCTACAGTGTAGGTCACAGACACAGCTTGGATCTGGCATTGCTGTGGCTGTGGTGCAGGCCTGTAGCTGCAGCTCCAATTGGACCCTGAGCCTGGGAACTTAACATATGCTGCAGGTACAGCCATAAAAAGAAAAAAAATTTTTTAATTAAAAAAAATAGTGCTCCTTAGGTGAACCCAGCCCCACTCATCCCCAGTCAGCCAGGCTTTGGTTGAACTGACAAGATGGGTCAGAGATGGAGAGGATGGGGCTGAGAAACTAGATAGACTTACAGGTGTCAGGTAGGCAGGCAATCTGGAAAGTTCCTAGCAGTATGCTAGGGACTACCTAGGAAAACATCCAGGCAGTTAAACAGAGCCTAGGTGATATGCTGTGGTCCAGACAGGCTAATAATTGGTATAAAAGGGGTCTGCTAACAGATGGTAAAGAATAAGTCATGAAGCTAAGATTTAATGCAGACAGAACCTAATCACAAAGACAAATTCTAGACATGAATTCTAGGTTAGGTCTGAAGCCCAGATTGTTTATAATAAGGCAGGAGGCCAGAATGAAATCTAAGATAAAGATGGCAGTACTAATCATTGAGATTATGATTCCTCAATTGGAGACGAAAGTGAACCTATGGACAGAAATAGAATTGCTTCAGCTATTGGAATTACTTAGTTGTTGGGGTTCTAAGCTAGATACTATATTCCTGTGATAATTTTATTTAGATAGATGCCTGCTGCCATTGCCCGACACAGAGGAAAATTTAATCTTTATGTCCTTCTGGATATTGCAACTTGCTTATAAAATTTTATCTTATAAAAAAATAAAAATAAAATTTTATCTTAAAATGTCCTCTTTTATATATTCATTCCATGAACATTTATTAAATTACTATATTTCATATACTGTGAAGTAATGAGTTGAAAAAAACACAGCCATCGACATAAGAAAATTTGTAAGTTCATGAAGGAGCATCTAAAATGATGATTAGGAGTTCTCATTGTGGCTCAGTGAGTTAAGAACCCAACCAGTGCCCATGAGATTGCTAGTTCAGTCCTGGGTCTCACTCAGTGGGTTAAGGATCCAGCGTTGCAGCAAGCTGTGGTTTAGGTCACAGATGTGGCTTGGATCCTGTGTTGCTGTGATCGTGGTATAAGCTGGCAGCTGCAGTTCCAATTTGACCCCTAGCCCAGGAACTTCCACATGCTGCAGGTGTGGCCCTAAAAAGAAAAACAAAATTAAAAAGTGACAATTAAAATACGGTGTGCTAAAAGCACAAGGCATAGAGGTAACTTTCATTAAGCCATTCAATCAACCAAATGCATTGAGTGCCTTCTATTTTAGAGGCACTAGTCTGGGAACACAATACAAACCTGAGCCTAGACTTGTGGGGTCATGAAAACCATCCAAGAGAAAGTGAAGCATGATCTGCATTTTGAAAGAGGTAGCCAAGTAAAAGGATGTGTACCCATTCTCCTCTTCCTGCATACAAATAAAACACTGAATTTTTTGAGGCAGCATCGTATCTAGTTAAAAACTGCTTACCAGTTCATACACCATTTTGGGTATGAGTGACCATATATGTGAAAGCTTCTTGGACAGATGTTTGTTGAAAATCATTTTTTTCCCCAATGAAAACAAACTTGACTGACAGGTTCTTCACTCTTCCTTTTCTTCACACTTGAGAAGCAGACCTGAAATTTATTTATTTATTTATTATTTATTTATTTATTTTTGGTCTTTTTGCTATTTCTTTGGGCCGCTCCCGCGGCATATGGAGGTTCCCAGGCTAGGGGTCGAATCGGAGCTGGAGCCACCGGCCTACGCCAGAGCCACAGCAACGCAGGATCCGAGCCGCGTCTGCGACCTACACCACAGCTCACGGCAACGCCGAATCGTTAACCCACTGAGCAAGGGCAGGGACCGAACCCGCAATCTTATGGTTCCTAGTTAGATTCGTTAACCACTGCGCCACGACGGGAACTCCAGACCTGAAATTTAGAGATGAAATCATTATCTCACAGCCATGAGTACAAGAGCCTTCTTACAATAATGGTAAAATAAAAAGATAGTAGGAGTCTTGGTCCCTGATGATACCAAGTGACTTATATATCATTTAGACTTTTGTTTAAGCCGTTGTAGTCCTTTTGTTATTATGCACTATTAAACACAATTCTAAGTAATAAAAGGGGATGGGAGTTTGGTAGCAGAGAGTTCAAGAGAACATTCCCAGGCATGGGAAACAATGGCACATGCAAAAGTGTGGAGTGAGAAACTTTCAAGATGAAGACACTGTAAGGAGACCAAATTGGTTGGAGCTATGAAGGGAAAGTGGCCAGAGACGAATTGGAGAGGTAAGTAAGTAAAAACCAGTTCCTTGTCACTCAGATTAAGGAGGGTGGGCTTTGTTGTAAAGGCAGTGGAGAGCCTCTTATGGATTTTTTAATGATTTTTTTTTTTTCTGTTCACAGCATGCATGACTTCCCTGGCCAGCGGTTGAACTTGAGCCACAGCAGTGACAATGCTGGATCCTCACCCTGCTGAGCCACCAGGGAACTCCTCTTAGGGATTTTTTTAATGGCTTAATATTTACATTTTAGAAGGAACATTTTATTAGGATACTTAGGAACATTTGGGAGAGGAGAAACTGATAGTGGGCAGACTAGACAGGAGATTTATAATCATCCAGTGGTTAAAAACCAAAACCAAGGCAGTAGAAATGGGAATTGATAGACCAGATTAGACTTACTAATTATAGATCTGTAGAAAAGATTCAAAATATGTCAAGGAGGAGAATCTATGTAGATTGGATGTGTGAATTTGAAATGAAGAACATCTCAAAGATGATTCTCAGGTTTCTGTCTTGGGTGACCAGATGACCCACCAAGATAGGCATTATAAGAGGAGGTGTTGGTTAAGTAATGATCCAAACTCTGATATCTCTGATAACCAGAGGGAATTTAAATATGTTTTGCCCATTGTAAAAGTATCTCTTAGAAGCAGCAATAATACAGCCTCAACTCTTAGAGATGACATTTATACAAACTTATAGTATTTTCAGAAAATTCCTAAGAGGATTGAGATAGAATCATATTTTATTTCCATGGAATACTATGTTTTTTTTTTGTTCTTTAATATTTCTTAAATACTGTTAGAAACAAAAGCAAAATATAAAGACAAAAATAACAACACCCAAATAGCCACGCCACAGGAACTATAGTAATATTTTTTGTTTCTTTGTTGTCTATTTCAGACTAGTTCACCTCAGTAAGGAGAAAATGATGAATGGAAAAGAGTAAGAAGGAAGGAAATCTTCCATAAGAAACACTAAGCAGATGTTATTTTAATGTCTGACAGTTCTGCATAGTTTTGCACCTTTACGAGTTTATTGAGATAATGGTGGCAGGAAGATGCAGGCTCCAGGCACTGCTAAGTAATGAAACAATTTTGACTTTTACTTAATACTTCCATTAAAACCTTTTCATAATATCTGTGCTCTTTCAATCCAGCCTAAAGAGTACTCACATAAAAAGCCCTAGCAGTGGCGGAGGGAATCAAAACCACCTGCATTCTTTTCCATCTAGATGTTTTCTCTTTAGTTTGGACAAGTTGAGATGAAGGGCAGAGTTGCCCAGCACTTGTTATCAGCCCACGTACCCATCTGAAAACGGTAATGTCCAAAGTCTAGTAACCAGGTTTGGAAAGGGTTGGTTGTGCCTGAACTTTTGTACTTGATTGCATAAATCAAGAATCCATATTTGGGCAAAGTAATGAGAGAACCGTAGTCATTCATTCCGTCTTGGTAGGATTTGGTTTATTGCTACTGCCTTCTGAATTAGATGGATTGAAAGGGGGCACTTAAAAGACTTAAAAAAGCTACTCTTGTTACAAATGGGCTGTTGCTATGCTTAAACAGTGGGAAATCTGTTTCTAATACTTGAGAGGACAATGGTGTGATGGGAGAAAAACAGATACAGGTTCTTTTTTGTATTATTTTTCTCTTTTTGGGCCTGCACCTGTGGCATATGGAAGTTCCTGGGTCAGGGGTTGATTTGGAGTTGCAGCTGCAGGCCTATGCCACAGCCACAGCAATGCCAGATTTGAGCCCTCTCTGTGACCTTTGCCGCAGCTCACGGCAACACTGGATCCTTAACCCACTGAGTGAGCCCAGGGATCGAACCCACATCTTCATGGATACTAGTCAGGTTGATTACCACTGAACCATAACGGGAACTCCTAACTAGGTTCTTATGAGCTAGAAATATGGATTAGGAAGTTGTTGACTGTGGTCACTTGAGCTTTATTGGCATTTCAAAGGAAAAACTGAAAAAGAAAGTTTGACTTTATAAAATTTATTTTATGGGAGGCTATGCTCATAAGTAAGTTTTGAAAACACTCCTTGGAATAAAGTCAGATGCTAGGATAGTATTTGCTAAATTATCATTTCAAGGCCTAGGTACTTAGGCATTAAATGTATTTTGGGTTATCTGTTTAACTCGCATCTTTCTGACAAAGCGCTCAATGGCATGGGGAAATGTAAATCCTACACTCTGGGACTGGATAATAAAACACTCCAAAGGGAATTTTTTTTTCCGAATCCCACTTTATATTCATCTCAGACCCAGACTTTTTCCCTACCACAGCCTCATCACAGATGATTTTCTTCAAATGTGTGATCTTTTCTAAAATTTACTTCAATTTTTGCTCATACCTTTCATTTCCAAGAGTACTTTGCAGAATCCCAAACTATTTTAATTCCAGAGCAGTTTAGTTATAAATCAGTATAAAATCAAAGACTCACTGATCAGAAATCTAGGAATGAAATAGGTATATGTCTGTGAAGGCATGATAGTGATTTGGGACCAGACCAGGTAGTGAGGTAGTGGCCATAATGACAGAAGATCCATGGCATTGCCACTTTGCTTGGAAGCAGAAAGGGACAGGAAGATGTAATAATTCCTTAAGAAGAGTATAACAGGAAGGAAAAGAGCAAGAAATAAGCTGAACTCAGAAATAACTCTTGAAGTTTACTTTTCATTATATTCAAAGGCTCTAGAGTGCCATCTGACATTTCTACCAGGAGCAACAGTAAATAAAAGATATGAATACTTTTCATTTATATATGCATTTTATACCCCAAATATGGAAATCAGCCCAGTTGAGAATGAGCGTTCCTACCTGCAACATCAATGAATACGAAATCAACTGGACTGTCAACCCCCTTGGAAAGAGTCTCTTTGTTTCCAAGTCATGTTACTTGCCCTTGTAAGAAGCACAAAAATAGAGTATTTTATTTATTTATTTATTTTTCTTTCTTTTTTTTTTTTTGCCTTTTCTAGGGCCGCTTCCCATGGCATATGGGAGTTCCCAGGCTAGGGGTCCAATCAGAGCTGTAGCCACCAGCCGACTCCAGAGCCACAGCAACATGGGATCTGACCGCATCTGCGACCTACACCACAGCTCACAACAACGCCAGATCGTTAACCCACTGAGCAAGGCCAGGGATAGAACCCGCAATCTCATGGTTCCTAGTCGGATTCGTTAACCACTGTGTTACGATGGGAACTCCCAAAACAGAGTATTTTAAAAGAAAGTTGTGAGATATTTGGACTTTAAGAACTTGATTTTGACAAGTTCAAGAAGTAAAAGAGGGAGTTCCTGTTGTGGCGCAGTGGTTAATGAATCCGACTAGGAACCATGAGGTTACGGGTTCAGTCCCTGCCCTTGCTCAGTGGGTTGACGATCCGGCGTTGCCGTGAGCTGTGGTGTAGGTTGCAGACACGGCTCGGATCCTGCGTTGCTGTGGCTCTGGCGTAGGCCGGTGGCTCCAGCTCCGATTCAACCCCTCGCCTGGGAACCTCCATATGCCGCGGGAGTGGCCCAAGAAATAGCAACAACAACAACAAAGACAAAAAGACCAAAAAAAAAAAAAAAAGGAAGTAAAAGAGTACTCAACTTTTCATTTATACGGTGGGGGGTGTTTATCTTATTTAAAAAAAATCAGAATCAATAGCTAATTTATTTAACAAACAATTATTGAACATTTTCTATGTGACATTTGGTGATGGGCTACATAATGGATGTGTTAAAAATGAGAAGCAGGCAGGATACATTTCAGCCCAGGAGAGGAAGAAGGCAATTCTATGACAGAAGAGTAGGTGAGATATTAGGTCCAATGTAGTCTTTAAGCATCTCTCGTGTTCTACCAGGTAGATGACTGAAGATCAGCTTTACCCCACACAGTAGGAAATAGAGGCCCAGAAATGTATTCCCATTTTTTTTTTTCTGCCTCCCATTCCTAGATAATAAAGAAGATAAAACTATCATTTCTTTTTGGCTGAGCCCATGGCATGCAGAAGTTCCCAGGCCTAGATCGAATCGGTGCCACCGCAGTGATCCGAGAAGTGACAAAGCAGAATCTTTAACCACTAGGCATCTAGGGAGCTCCAAAAACATCATTTTAATAGGGAAGTTGATGGGCGTGTGTGAAAGTTCACATGCTTTTAAAAACCTCTGCAATTCTTGGCTTTTCTGTATTCTTATGGCAAAGCCCAGAATAGACACTTCCTCAGTGTCCTTCCTTCCCCGGGAACCATTATCTTTTACTTTACTTTTTTAAAAATAGGCTTTATTTTTTTAGAGCAGTTTTTGATTCACAGCAAAATTAGGCAGAAAGTGGGAGTTTTCTTGTAGCACTGTGGGTTGGGGATCCAGCATTGTCACCGCAGCTGCTTGAGTTGCTACTGTGGCATAGGTTCGATCCCTGGCCCAGAAACTTCCACATGCTGTGAGCACAGCGAAGAGAAAAAAATTAAGCAGAAAGTATGGAGAGCTCCTGAATACCTACTATCTCCCACATGCACATCCTCCCCTCTATCAACATCTTGCACCAGGATGGTATATTTATTACAAAGGAGGAACCTACATTGACACATCATTATCACCCCAAGTCCAGAGTTTACATTAGCTTCACTCTTGGTGTTGTATATTCCATGGGTTTGGACAAATGTGTAATGACATGTATATACCATTATAGTATCATGTAGAATAGTTTCACTGCTCTAAGTGTTTTCAGTACTCTGCTCCCTCCACCCTAACACCTGGCAAACACTGATCTTTTTTACTGTCTCCATAGTTTTGCCTTTTCCAGAGTGTCATAGAGTTGGAATCAAACAATATGTAGTCTTTTCAGATTGGCTTCTTTCACTTAGCAATAAGTATTTAAGGTTCCTCTATTCTTTTCATGATTTGATAGTTCATTTCTTCGTAGCACTAAATAGTATTCCATTGTCTGGATTTATTGCAGTTTATTTATCCATTCATCTAATGAAAGACATCTTGGTTGCTTCCAAATTTATGCAATTACGAATAAAGCTGCTGTACACATCTCTGTGTAGGTTTTTGTGGGAACATGAGTTTCACTTTATTTGGGAAATACCAAAGAGCATGATTGCTAGATTGTATGGTTAGAGTGTATTTCATTTTATAAAACACTGTCTTCCAAAGTGGCTGCACCATTTTGCATTCTCATCAAAAGTTCCTATTGCTCCACATCCTCACCAGCATTCGATGTTGTTAGCGTTCTGAATTATGGCCGTTCTAATTGATGTAGAGTTGTAATCCATTGTTGTTTCAATTTGCAGGTCCCTAATTATATATGATGTTAATATATTTTCTTATGCTTATTTGCCCATCTGTATACCTTCTTTGTTGAGTTGACTGTTTAAATCTTTTACCCATTTTATTAATTGGGCAGTTCTTTCTTTGTCTTATTGTTGAGTTTTATGAGTTCTTTGTGTATTTTGCATGACCATCCTTTGTCAGATATGTGTTTTGCAGATTTTTTTTTCTCCTGGTCTCTGGCTTGTCTTCTTTTCTCTTGAAAACTTCTACAGAGCAGAAGTTGTTAATTTCATATCAATTATTTCTTTCATGGATCATGCCTTTGGTGTTGTAACTAAAAAGTCGTTGCCAGTCCAAAAGGAAAAAAAAAAAAAAAAAGAGGTATTTTGTGGTGCAGCAGGTTAAGGATCTGGCATATAAAAAGTCATTGCCAAACCCAAAGCCAAAGCCATCTAGGTTTTCTCCTACATTATCTTCTATATGTTTTATACTTTTGTGTTTTACACTTGATCCATTTTGAAGTAATTTCTGTGAAGGATGTAAGGTGTATCTAGATTCATTTTTTTTTTACTTGTGGATGTCCAGTTGTTCCTGTACCATTTGTTGGAAAGACTGAATTTTTTGCATTATATTTCTTTGATTCTTTGTGAAAGATCAGTTGACTATATTTACATGGATTTATTCCTGGGCTCTCTATTCTGTTTCACTGATCTATTTGTCTAATATTCTGACAATACTGCACTGTTATTTAATGTAGCTTTGTAGTAAATCTTGAAGTCAGGTAGTTTCAGTGCTCTGACTTTGTTCTCCATGAACATTATATTGGCCATTCTGGGTCTTATGCCTCTCCATATAAAACTTAGAATCAGGAGTTCCCATCGTGGCTCAGTGGAAATGAATCTGACTAGCATCCATGAGAATGCAGGTTGGATCCATGGCCTTGCTCGGTGGGATAAGGATCTGGTGTTACCATGAGCTGTGGTGTAGGTTGCAGACTCAGCTCGGATCTGACGTTGCTATGGCTGTGGTGTAGGCAAGCGGCTACAGCTCTAATTCGACCCTGAGCCTGGGAACCTCCATATGCTGTGAGTGCAGCCCTAAAAAACAAATAAAATAAAATAAAATTTAGAATCAGTTTGTGATAACCACAAAATAACTTGCTGGGCTTTGCTTTACTTTTAAAACATTCAGTTATGAAACTTGACCCTGAGAAATGGGATGAACAATACAGTTATAGATAAGAAATTTTAGCAACATGCCTAATTTTGCTTATTCTGCATAATCAGACTCCCACCATTGTTTTTGTCCTATATAAAACCAGAAACATGCCTTAATAGCAAACTGTAATATCCACCAGAATTACTAAAATTAAAAAAAAAAGGAGTTCCTGCTGTGGTGTAATGGGATCAGCATGCCTCTGTAGGGCCAGGACACAGGTTTGATTCCCAGCCCAGCATGGTGGGGGTGAAAAGATCTGGTGCTGCCACAGCTGAGGCCTAGGTCACCACTTTGGCTCGGATCTGATCCCTGACCCTGGGAACTCCTTATGAATTGGGGTGGACAAAAAAGTAAAAAATCAAAAAGCAAACAAACAAACCAAAAACCAAAAAAAAAAAAAAAAAAACCCAAAACCAAAGACAACAACTTTCAAAATTAAGTGTTGGCTACAATGTAGAGCAACAGAAATTCATTTCCATTGCTGATGGAAGTGTAAATTGCTATAACCACTTTGGAAAACTGCTTCTGTGTGTGTGTGTGTGTGTGTGTGTGTGTGTGTGTGTGTGTGTGTGTGCCCCTGAGGCATATGAAAGTTCCCGGGCCATGGATTGAACCCACGAACCCATGCTGCAGTTGCAGCTCGTGCCACAGCTGCTATAAAGCCAGATCCTTAGCCCAATGTGCCAAAAGGGGACTTCCCCTTCTCTGTCTTAATTAAAACTGAATATATGCTTAACTTATAACCCAGAAATTCCACACCCAACATAAATACATACATATATTTATCAGTAGCGTGTACAAGAAATTTCACAACAGCATCATATAAGAGCCAGAAAAGAAATATTTATCAACAGAAGAATGGATATATGAACTAGGCTATATTTAGACAATTTGATGTTTCTAGCTATGAAAATAAACAACTACCACAGGCAGCATCATGGAAGAATCTCACAAACACAATGTTGTAGGAAAGCTGTCATATGCAAAATGCTCCATACTCTTTGATTACAATTTATATAAAGTTCAAAAACAAAAACCTGGTCTGTAATAAGAAATAGTGATTAGCTCTGAGTAGGAGGGGGATCATGAGTGGAAAGGGGAATGAGGGAGATAGAGTTTGATAATATTTTATTTGAGTTGAGTGATGGTTCCACAGGTTTTTTCATTCTGTGAAAATTCTTTGAGCTATATGCTTGTGATTTGTGTACTTTTTGGAATGCATAGTGTTATATTTCAGTGTAAACATTTATTAAAGAAACAAATTCAGTTGGCTCTACCGAGATCTATAAAAGCTATCAGAATATCTATGACAAGAAGTCGACATTTTTTTCAAACTCACTTTTTGGGAACTAGTAAACTACACAATGGGTTAATCTCTTGAGCAAGGGATTGCCATGTTATAGAGGAGGTGGGGTTGGAATTTTGATATGTCTAATTTCAAAGCTTACACTCACAGTCGCTATCCCGTACTACCTTCTATTATGATTACAGATTCTCTTCCAGACCTGCTTATGCTAACCATCTGTGTGTGGTTCTGTACATTTTCTTTTCCTATTTTATTTTATGACACCAAGGGATAGTGAATATATCCTTATTTATGTTTCATGATACTGAAATCAAGTTGAAAGACAGTTGTTTGCTCTAAACAAGGCCAAATAACTATCGTATGTGTGTATGTTGTGGTCACAAAGTTGGCGTTCGTATGAGGTGTATCATTATATCTTTTGACTAATTCTCCACTTGTTTCAAAATGCTTTTAATATTTTGTTCAGCATTTGACCACAGCTGAACACTGAGCAGGTAATCTCACTTAATTGTCTGTGTTGGATATTTAAGGTTTTTTTTTTCTCCTCTCAGGATGTGCTAACAAATTCAGAATCTTTCAGGGTACGCAAGCAATTTAATTTTTTCCAGTGTGCATTGACTTGTATGCAGAGATATTAAATTGTATCTGTCACCGTTCATCTGTTGCCCAATGATAGCATTTAGTAAGTTCCTTAAGAGTGTTTTGTAATTTCCCCTCCTCATCTGGACTAACTTTAATATCCATCCTTCTTCTGGTTCTTAATAAATTGGTGAAATTGCAACCCCACTAATCATACATAGGACTATAGCACCTCCCTATTAACCTTTTATACATACTGAAATGTGGTCATTCATTCATACTATTAGCTTTCCATCTCTTAAACACTTTATAATCCATAGCTAAAGTAGTACATACTCACCTTTTACTGAATTTAATACATAAGCATGAAAAGATGTGAGAATAATACTGTTTTCATAGAGGCAAACACTTCCCCCCCAGAGGTTAGCCATTTAATTTATCTATTTAATATCACAGATGATAATTCTGTTTTTCATTAAAAATAGTTTGTCCAGTATTCTAGCTCTGTGCATGTATTCATTATTGCTGCTTTAACTGTCTAAATGCAACTGATATTGTTGAAGACATATATTCTTTTTTTTTTTTTTTTTTTTGTCTTTTAGGACTGCACCAAGGCATATGGAGGTTCCCAGGCTAGGGGTCGAATTGGATCTGTAGCTACCAGCCTACAGCACAGCCATAGCAGCACTGGATCTGAGCCACGTCTGCGACCTACACCACTGCTCATGGCAATGCCGTATCCTTAACCCACTGAGTGAGACCAGGGATCGAACCTGCATCCTCATGGATAATAGTCGGCTTTGTTAACCACTGAGCCATGATGGGAACTCCAAAGACATATACTCTTTAAGATACTTTATGGTATAAATGTCCAACTCATTTTTTAATTTTTTGTTTAAGTTTTATTGAAGTATAGTTAAATGAAGTGACTGACATGGGATTAATCTCCAAAATATACAAACAACTCATGTAGTTCAATATCAAAAAAACCCCAACCCAATTGACAGAAAGGAGTTCCCCTTGTGCAGGTTAAGAACCCAACATAGCGTCCATGAGGATGCGGATTCAATCCCCGGCCTTGTTCAGTGGGCTAAGGATCTGGCATTGCCACAAGCCATGGCGTAGGTCACAGGTACAGCTCAGATCCAGTGTTGGATTGGCTGTGGTGTAGGCCAGTAGCTACAGCTCCGATTCGAACCCTAGCCAGGGAACTTCCATATGCTGCAGGTACAGTTGTAAAAAGAAAAAAAAAATGGGCAGAAGGTCTAAATAGATATTTTTCCAAAGAAGACATACAGATGGCCAAAAAACACATGAAAAAATGCTTCAATATTGCTAATTATCGGAGAAATCAAAACAATTATGAGGTACCACTTTACACCAGCCAGAATGGCCATCATCAAAATTCTACAATCAACTCATTTTTTAAATGTAGCAAAACAAAACGAGAATTTAATATACATATTTTTGTGATAGATATATCATTTTTCTTCACTTACTGTTTCAGAGACTGTATTACAGCTTTCCTAAAAGGGCAAAAACAAATAAGGCATTATTACCTCAAGTAGGATTTGCAAAATTAATAATTAATATGACAAGGTAGTTAAATTTTTGACATCCTTAACATTGTAATGCATAGAGCTAGCCCAGAAGACCATTAAGTAGTCATTATCAATATTATGGAGAATAGTAGATCCTCATTCTGTCAGGTAGATGCAGCAAACTAAAAAATTTTTCTTTATTATAGAGTCTAGGTACTAATTATAGAACACCTACCAAAGGTTGAACTTGTTCAGCGTTAAAAACAATGATACACCCACATGCTCTTTCAGCCACCTTTCAGTAAACTGCCTGTTTCAAAACTTGATAGTTTCAGCTCATATTATTAGCTTTTACCTTTTTTTGCAAGATACTTGGAAAGGTGAAATAGGATAGAAACTCATTACAATTCAATGGTATTTCTGCATTGCCTGTAGGCTTAATATTTTGACTTGTTTTTCTCATAGACACTTGGTTATAAATCCAAACGAGTATTTTTAAATCAGTCTTGGAAGAGAAATCTCTCATCACAACCTGTTAGGTTTTATTTGTGAAAATGTAATGAAAAGTTTAAGGAAGGAGGAAGAGACCTACAATACCAAGATTTTCATGAAAATTAATCTAATCTATTGCTAACCTCAAATTCCAAGTTGAAGTTTTGAAACAAGTTTTCCATGGCATTCTAGTTAATCTGTGATGATTTACATAAATAGCTTTTTTTTTCTTGCTCTACAGCAAATACAAAAATGCTGTTATTTCCAAATCCCTGAAAAACTATTTGTGATGACACTGAATAAACAAAAATCCTTTTAAAAGAACAGGCCACTGCTAAAATCAAGTCAGTTTCAGCATTCCTTTCCTAGAGCTATTTTGCATATTGGGTCATACAACAGTTTTAGTCCTAGGAACTGTCTATTTTGGGAGCTCACCTACAATCTGGTGACATTATGGAAAAAGTATGAAATTAGAACTGCAATATGAATTAAAAAAAAGCAAACATCCAGAGTTTAAAAGCTTATATTAGTACTTAGCTACTTTTCATTTATAAAGGTGCTTTTCAAGCACTAATTAATCCACTTAAAACCCCTGTGAGCCTGGCTGGACTAGAAGAAAATCAGAGTTTTGAAGACAGAAAAGTGAAAAGTTTCTAGTGGAGCGATACTTTTCCATAACTCATCTCCAGGCAGAATCTCCTCAATTGTTGTCAATTAAATTCCATTTATCTGAACAGTCAGGCTGTTCAGTAGATTAAGAAATTCAGGTTTGCCTGAAACCCTTAGAGATAACCCAAAGCATTGTCCCAGAGTGGAACAAAAATCTCAGAATTGAGAAATCAAGGAAGTCCAGAACTACCCTGGATATTTCTACATATTCAGGGTCAGTGATAGACTGATACAAACCTAAATACACTGGCTCTGACTAGAATTAGACATACTGCTAAGAAAATAACCAGTTGACTCACAATGTCTAATTCCTTTCTGACTCTGGCAGTGTCAATCAAACTTCCGGGGTTAAGGAATGCATGTGTGTGTCACCGGCTGCCACTGGCTGGCCTGAGGCATCAACAAGACAGAAGACCAAATAGAAGGGAAGAAGAGGTTGTGGTAGAAGATCACCAACAATTTTTTAAGATGTCAGTGGTAATTTCTACCAATGGCCTGGGGGGCAGAGAGATAAATGTTAAATCTGTTAAAGTAAAGGAATGAGTAAGAGTAAATTCAAGGAACAAATCATGCTGGAAAGTGCAGGGAGATCACCACATATAATAGCCAGTTCGTGTGGGAACCATGTCTGAAAGCATGTTATTGCATGTAGATAGAATCTATGACCTATACAAAACACAACCAAAGAAATATGTCAAATTCAAGGATGACATTGTGGCAAGGAGCAACAGTTTAACTATGTCTCCCACCCCCAGCACTTAGACACAATGCACACCCCACATCCCTGTTCTATATTTTTCTATGGCATTATCTTTTTCTAACATACTCTTTCTAACAATACAAGTCACAATTGACTTACCATGTGTCCTTCCCCTCTCTCCCCTTACAGAATGGAAACCACTAACATAGAAAGTTTTGTACTTTTTGATTATTGATGTATGCCTGGCATATACAATGGTGTCTAGATTATAATAGGTTCTCATAACTATTTGCTGACTAAAATGAATGAGGTAAATGTAGTTTAAGAAAGGAGTATGGGGAGTTCCCGTCGTGGCGCAGTGGTTAACGAATCCGACTAGGAACCATAAGATTGCGGGTTCGGTCCCTGCCCTTGCTCAGTGGGTTAACGATCCGGCGTTGCCATGAGCTGTAGTGTAGGTTGCAGACGCGGCTCGGATCCCGAGTTGCTGTGGCTCTGGCGTAGGCCGGTGGCTACAGCTCCGATTCAACCCCTAGCCTGGGAACCTCCATATGCCGCGGAAGCGGCCCAAGAGATAGCAACAACAACAACAAAAAGACAAAAAAAAAAAAAAAAAAAAAAAGGAGTATGGGATGTTCCTGAGTGGATGAGTGAAGAGTACGAAGCACACTGAGCTCATTACAGTGGATTGTTTATCAAGTACTATTTCTGTAGCCATATAGAATCTACCTTGAAGTATATGTTTTCTTTGGCTGCTGCTTTTTAGACAAATAGAAAGGAGACCACTGATGTGAACTGAGAAAAGGAGAGAGCAACAGGACAGGGGTTCGGAGAGAAAGTATGAGGAAGTGATATATTCTGTAGGGTCTTGTTGTCCACTGTAAAGACTTAGGCTTTGACTCGAACGAGGTAGGATACCAACAGAATTTTGAGGAGAGGAGTGACTTGATCTGACATATATTTTAACAAACTCTCTTAGGATGTTGTGTGAAGAATCAACTGTAGGAGTAAGAAGGCCAAAGCCAGGAGACCAGTTAAGAGACTGATAAAATAATTCAGAATTTAGAGGATGGTGGCTTGGACCTGTGAGTGGTAGCAGTGGAGATTTTGAGAACTGGTCAAATCAAGGATATGTTTTGAGGGTACAGCCAATGGGATTTCTCACTGGATTGGATATGGCCTGTGAGAGAAGGAAAATGAGTCAAGGATGACAGCAGTGTTTTTGCCATCAGCAAATGGAAGGACAGAGATATCATATACTGAGATGAAAAAGACTTGGTAGTTTGGAAGATTGGGGATGTTAAAAAATAGGTTGGAGACTTCAATACATTTTCAGATACTATGTTTCTTCCTTAGGCAGTGCAGAATGGTGGTGGTGGTGGATTCTAGTCCTTTCACTGTTGATTGTTTAGCTAAATCAACAAAGCTGTTGAGTAGGGATTTTGGGGGTTGTGTTTTGTTTTTACTTCTGAGATTGAATATGATGCAATACAAAGAATATTCAGAATAGCTATCAAGGAAGGAATAGATTTTTATTGTGGTAGATTAATGAGTACATTAAGATCAATTCATTTGGTGTTTTACTGTGATAATTCACCAAGAGAAAATAAGTATTTTTGGTGCCCATCTGTCCTCTTAAATTGATTGATACCAATAAACTGTAAAGATTAAATATACATATCTGCGCAAGGTAGAAACCGCTAGCAAAAATAAGATCAGAGTGACAACCAGCCATACCACGTTAAACTAAAAAGGCCACACACACACACACACTCACAACTCATAAGTTACAATGCTTTCTGAAAATTAAATCTTAAGGAGTGTGTTAGGGATTTCACACCTGTGAAAAACCTGTACAAACTCAGTATGGCTAATATTACAGCATTTGTTAAGCAAAAAAATAACTGGAGACACACCCATAGCCTTTGATCCAGAATTCCACTTCTACTAATTTCTCTTAAGGTAATATTAAGAAGTGCACAAAGATTTACATCCAAAATTGTCTCTCAGAGCTTTTGTTACTGTAACAAAAATTGGAGACCATATAATATCTAAATTTAGAGTATTTAAATCTAGAATATTCAAATTATGCACATTCATTCAACGGAATACTATTGAATTAATTCAAAGCAGTTAATTCAAAGAATATTGTTGAAGTGTATATATTAGTACAGAAAAACCTGTCTGACATATTGAATGAAGAAATCAAGTTAGAAAACAACACTACGTATGACCCCCTTGAAGAGTAGTGGGGTAATCTATTTCTTTTTCTTTCCTTTTTTTTTTTTGCCATTTCTTGGGCCACTCCCGTGGCATATGGAGGTTCCCAGGCTAGGGGTCTAATTGGACCTGAGCCGCCAGCCTACACCAGAGCCACAGCAACACCAGATCCGAGCTGCGTCTGCAACCTACACCACAGCTCATGGCAACACCGGATCGTTAACCCACTGAGCAAGGGCAGGGATCGAACCCACAACCTCATGGTTCCTAGTTGGATTCGTTAACCTCTGCGCCACGATGGGAACTCCCTATTTCTTTCTCTTTTTTTGTCTATTTGCCATTTCTCCGTGGCACATGGAGGTTCCCAGGCTAGGGGTCCAATAGGAGCTGAGCTGCCAGCCTAACACCAGAGCCCCAGCAACTCGGGATAAGAGCCGCGTCTGCAACCTACACCACAGCTCACAGCAATGCCGAATCCTTAACCCACTGAGCAAGGCCAGGGATCGAAGCCACAACCTCATGGTTCCTAGTCGGATTCGTTAACCCAAGACGGGAACTCCAGTAATCTATTTCTTTTTTTTTTTTTTTGTCTTTTGTCTTTTTTGTCTGTTGTTGTTGTTGTTGCTATTGTTGCTATTTCTTGGGCCGCTCCCGCGGCATATGGAGGTTCCCAGGCTAGGGGTTGAATCGGAGCTGTAGCCACCGGCCTACGCCAGAGCCACAGCAACGCAGGATCCGAGCCGCGTCTGCAACCTACACCACAGCTCACGGCAATGCCGGATCATTAACCCACTGAGCAAGGGCAGGGACCGAACCCGCAACCTCATGGTTCCTAGTCGGATTCGTTAACCACTGCGCCACGACGGGAACTCCCCAGTAATCTATTTCTTAACAGAAAAATTCTGTAAGTGTATACCATGAAATGGTAACTGGTTATCATTGGTGGGATTATGGACAACATCTATGATTATTTCTATTTCCAAAAATAAATGTGTGTTTCCTTTATAAGAAAAAAAGTTCAAATACATGGAACAACAAAGATTACAACAAAGTATTTCATGATTTAGAAAAATACACAGGTCTTGTTTCCCTGGAGACACACCCTTGTTCATGCATCATAGGATAAACCTTTAACAGCATATTATTACTGGCACTCCCTGGCTATAATATTTCTGATTGAGATTAGTATAAGTAATGAGATGCCAAATTAAGTGTTTAAAACACTCACAAAAAGCCCTTCCAGTGTGAGAAATGTGTCTAAATAACCACATGTTCATAAGATTACTCTCAGGGTTTTACCAATTTCTGTAATAATTTAAACAAACAACAATTAGTATGAATTCTCAGAGAAGCTTGTGTGCTTTTTCGTTAGTTATACAAAAACGGGGCTAGGGAGAAAACTCTCAATAGAAACGAGAGAACAGAAAGCCAGTATTTTTAATTTTCTCATTAAAGATCCATTTTTTTTCTCCATCTGGCAAGGCAAATAATGTAGAGATGGCCAACTCTAGATTATGAGGGTCATGAGGGGCAGAAGCAACATAGATAATTGAAATCCACAGATAATCTGGAAACCTAATTTTACCTAATAGTTGCAACCACCTCCTGGACAGAACTCTTCAGTACAGCTGCTAATGAGAAGCATAATTGAGTGGTTTGAGTTCATCTGCTTTCAGTTATCCTTTGCAGGTGCTAATGAACAGTGAAGTGGTCAAAGGCTGTCAGCCAAAGGAAGTGGTAGGAGAAAAAGAAAGACATAGATAACCCCAGAAACTGGATAATCAGCCTGGAAATGAGTTGAGTTGACTGCAGTGAGGATCAGCTATTAAAGACCTGCTTGACTAAATTCCATGAGGATATATGTCATGAAACCAGATCTTCATATTAAGCCTTTCTTTTTCTTTTCTTCTTTCTCAGCTGCACACGTAGCATATGAAAGTTCCCAGGCCACAGATCAAATCTGAGTCTATGCTGCAGTCTTGGCAAGGCCGGATCCTTAACCCACTGTACCACAGTGGGAACTCCCATTTTCAGGGTTTTCAAGCATGCAGAGCCTATCTTGAGTAACATGATTTCTGGTATATAGTCTTAGAAATTCTCTGTACTATGGTGATTTTACTGGGTGGCAATGATTGGATATTTATTGTCAGAGCACATCTAATTGACCACAGGCTCCTCTGCTAAATATGGCCAACGAACTGCTTATGAGTCAGGACATTGGCAGACAGCCCTTCTTTTAGACCAATGGGGATGTGATTGACTCACTCTCACCCCTTTCTGGGAGAGAATATAAGCATTGCTGGTATCCAAATCATTTTTTTAAAATTTTTGTTCCAAATTCATGTTTTAGTAAACAGCCTTTTGAAAGAATTGTTATGGTGAACATTTTGTGGTTTATGCTAAGCATTTTGTTTTCAAGAATTATTGAAAATAAATGTTTTTAGAGTGCAATTATTTTCAAGTATTACACAATAAACTCTAATATTTGTAACTAAAACTGTATCTATGTTTGATTAGTAATTAAGCTCTCAAATGGTTATGAAAGCAATTTCCTTTTATAAGGCTGTACTTTAGGACAAATTGCTTGATACATTCACTAATATTCAGAGCTTCGACTATATCTACATATGATTATGAATGTAGATTTCTATAGTAGTAAACTGATTTCCATTTATGGCAGTAGTATAAAACAAAGTGCACTGTAAACTATCTGATATTTGTAAATAAAACTGTATCTGCACATGAATATCAATTATGTTTTCTATAGCAGTTGTGAGACTAATCTCCATTTATAGCACTCGTTTTGAGTAAATGAGATTTTTAATCATTTTGATATCAACTGCTATTTCTTGATCTTGTCCTATGAGTGTGTCCCTTTGCCCATATTGTGAGCAAAAGGGCAAGTGAACTAGTTTTATATAATGTGAATTGTTTAAGCCACTTGGATATTCTAGACTACTCTTTAACTTTTGCTTAAAACTAAATAATTTTCAATTCAATTACAAGTAAACTTAAACAAATTCTACTTAACTGAAAAAACAAATTTGGGTAAACTTTAACCTAATTTACTTCCATGAAATACAATGGCATATGTAGATGAATTGTGAAATTCAATCATACCGAGTGCTTGCAGTGTGCCTGATCTGATAGTACGTGCTTTATATGTATTGACTCCTGTAATATTTGCAAAAACCCATGGGAGAGATGATACTATTACATCTTTAATTTATTATAGATGAGAAACTAAGATTAAATAATTTGTAAAAATTCATCCAGAGCTCATAAGTGGCAGGGCTCAGATTTATTTATTTATTTATTTATTTATTTTTTAGGGCTCAGATTTAAATCCAAGTAGTTGACCTCTAGAGTCAAGCTTTGTAATTCTCCTTGCTGTTGTCTTTGTAATTCTCCTATCTGTTGTCTAATGATATGCAGGCTGAGCATGACTACTTTTGGATACTCCAGGACCATCTTCCAACTTTGACCTCTGTTCATTTGGCAAGTGTCCATTACGTTCAAATAGGCCTGAAGAAATTCTATTTAGTACAGATTTTGAATTAATCTCCATGTGTTTATCAATTTGACTTCTCACACAGTTAATCACTCCTGTATTTAAAAATTTTTTTTCCTGGGCAAGCACGAGAAGTTCCCTGAGGAGCTCAAGCTGGCTGCGGCCCCAGAAGCGAGGCACAGGCGGTGTGGACACCGCTGCTGTGGGTGGTGTCTTAGATGTCTCCAATACCGACTGCCTGGGCTTCTCCGAGGTGGAGCTGGTGGCGATGGTGGTGGATGGCGTGAACCTGCTCATCAAGATGGAGCAGCGGCTGGATCAGGGCCAGGCCATTGATGACCTTGTGCTCGCCCAGAAGTGAAGCCTTGGCCTGCACCTGCTGCCAACACCAGCCCCACTGCTTCCTAATTTATTGCCCGGGCACCCCTGAGGCTCACCATTTGGTGGCTGAGTCCTTAGCCTCGCTGTAGAGACTTCTTCTGTCGCCCTCAGTAGAGTGTATTTTTGTGATGGCGAAGATGTTGCTGATGCTGAAATAAACGGGTTTTGGCCTAACCCCCTCCCCCGAAAAAAAAATTTTAACCTTCACTATTTGATGCCCTCAGTTCCCCCATGGATATGGGTTTCTATTAAACCAACAGGCAAACAATAAGGAACTAATTATAATACACTGCATTTGCAAAGCACTTTCGCATGCTTGCTCTCATAATTTTATTTGTTATTTTTTAATTATAAAAGCTACTGAAGTGTAGCAAGTGTCTTACAGTGAATGACTAAGTTGTGGAAGTACACACTGTGGATGGAAACATGTCCATGCATATCTAGATGCCCATCAGGGGTTCACTTATATAAGTGTTTAAAGGCTCTGATATGAATTATAATAACTGGGTAAATTGAAATTGCCCCAAGAACTAATACCCCTTCCTGAGTTTTGGGAGGATAAGGCCCTCCTTTGATCAAGAATTCAGTTTAATAGATGGGAAAGAACCAACTTTGAGGGGACTTTTATTAATTTTTTTGTCTCTGTCTTCTTCTAGGGCTGCACCTGCGGCATATGGAGGTTCCCAGGCTAGGGGTCGAATTGGAGCTGTAGTTGCCGGCCTACACCACAGCCACAGCAACTCGGGATATGAGCCGCTTCTGTGACCTACACCACAGTTCACGGCAACACCAGATCCTTAACCCACTGAGCAAGGCCAGGGATCAAACCTGCAACCTCATGGTTCCTAGTCGGATTCATTAACCACTGAGCCACGATGGGAACTCCTGAGGGAACTTATTATTGAGGTAAACTGGTTTGATCAGAAAAAAATTAAAAGGTCTGTTTTAGGCAGGAGAATACATGTGAGTCTGTGCTGTGCTGGAGGCTCAGAGTGGGGTGGTGGTGCTGGCTCTGATAGATAAAAGGTCAAATATGAGAGCTCTAGCATTAGAGTCATCCTAAGAACTTGAAAGCACAAGGCAGTGCTATTTGTGGCTTAGTAATACACTGATGTACAAGTAAGGGCAGAAATAACTGTTGGAATGGAATGGAAAAACAACTAAGGCTACATCATGGCAGACATCCAGAGGTATGATACAAGCAATTTCTGCTAGAGCACAAGTCTGGAGCAGCAGAGGCAGAGACGACAAATGTCATAGGAGGAGGAAAACCATCACCAGCCATTCAAAAACCATGGAGCCACACTCCTTGATTCTGCTCTACCCTCCTTGAATTGGAATGGGGAATGGATTCCAGAGACATCACTATCGGAGGGTAAGAGATTCTTTTCCCCTATAGGTTATTACATAATATCGAGTATAGTTCCCTGTGCTTTACAGTAACTCCTTTTTGGTTATTTATTTTATATATAGTAGTGTTATATGTTAATCCCAAGCGCCTAATTTATCCCTCCATCCCTTTTCTTCCTTTTTTGATTCTCCCTTTTCCCTCATAGTTTGTTTTTATTTCCTTCTTTATTTTACATTATTGAAGGCCTGCACATGTAAAGTATTCTACTAGGCCAGGTGGGGATTACAAAGGTGGATAAGACATAGGTGCTTTCAGCCTCATGAAAGAGCAAGACATACCCACAAATTATAAAATAGAATCCAAAAGATGTAGAAGTTCAGGGCTGGTACTGAGTAATGGCTGAATGTGAAATCTCTCATGTTCTAGGTCCCAAGTTGGTGGAGGGGCTGTTTTTGTATTGTAGTCTAGTAGCTTAGTCAATACTAGTCTTGCCTGGATCAGAGAGCTGGAGAGACAAATGATTAGTTCCTTTTTGAAATCTCTTGCATGCTTATAAACTTTAGAATTTTTCTTTCTCAGATAATCTTTATGCTTAAGATCTAGATCCATGGAGACTTCTTTAAGCTGTAGATAGATATGGGGAGAGGTTAGATCTGAACTATGGCCTTCAGAGCATGGAGCCATGGGAGCAAAGCTGGTTTGGAGAATCAAATAATTCATATAGAGAGCCAAGTCAAAGGAGCAGGGGAGAGAGGTAAGGAAGCAGGAGTTAAGCAATGTGACTGCAATCTAAAGGCTGCCGAGGTCGAGGAAGCATGATGAGAGGCAGGATAAGGAAAGGGTTCTAGTAAATATTGCCTCTGTGTGTTACCCTATAGAGGCAGCAACCTTTGTAAGGCATCTGTGGCCTCACCTGTGGATGGGAAAGGATTTACTAAAGCAAGATGCCTGATCAGATTCAATCTACGTTACTGCTATTTCCTGCAATTTGGACAACTGATTTTTTAAAACATTTGTTTTATTGAAGTAGAGTTGACTTATAATGCTGTGTTAGTTTCTGGTGTATAGTAAAGTGATTCTATATAGATAGATAGATATAGAATATATATATACTTTTTTCATATTCTTTTCCATTATGGTTTATTACAGGATATTGCATATAGTTCCCTGTGCTATGCAGTACGACCTTGTTGTTTATTCATTCTAAATGTAATAGTACTAACCCCAAACTCCCCATCCATCCCACTCCTCCCCCCTCCCCTTTGGCAACCACAAGTCCGTTCTCTGTGTCTATGAGTCTATTTCTGTTTTGTAGATAGATTCATTTAGTTAGTTTTTTTTTTTTTTTTTCTTTTTAGGACCAAACCTGTGGCGTGTGGAATTCCCAGGCTAGGGGTTGAATCAGAACTGCAGCTGCCAGCCTATGCCACAGCCACAGCAACGCAGGATCCTTAACCCACTGAGTGAGGGCAGGGATGGAACCCACATCCTCATGGATACTAGTTGGATTGTTAACTCACTGAACCACAACGGGAACTCCCATATTTTAGATTCCACATACAAGCGATGTCATATGGTAATTGTCCTTCTCTTTCTGTACTTAGTATAATAATCTCTAGTTGCATCCATGTTGCTGTGAATGGCATTATTTTGTTCTTTTTTATGGCTGAGTAGTATTCTATCATATATATGTACTACATCTTCTTAATCCATTCATCTGTCATTGAACCTTTAGGTCACTTCCATGTCTTGGCTACAGTGAATAGTGCTGCTATGAACATAGGTGTGCATGTATCTTTTCCAATGAAAGTTTTGTCTAGATATATGACTAGGAGTGGGATTCCTGGATCCAACTGATTTTAAAACTCTTTTATCTTGGCTCATTTAAATAATAAGAATTGGTGTGTTTACTCCTTACAGGCTTCTTTTGAGAATGGGGCTGTTTTACTGATCTAATCCTCCCTTCCACCTTCAGGGAGATAAGCTCATAAAGGATAAAGGATGAAGGATGAAAATTCTGATACTGAATAAAGGGGAAGCCTACTCAACTATGTGTTATTTAGCAGAAATACTCCCCAAACTCAGCCATCTAGAAATGCCAGAAAGAAATGTGTGAGTGAATATGTGCATGACAGTCACATCTAAAAGGAAAACTGCTATCAATATTGGTACTGGATAAAATATAATTAAAAATATTTAGTGGGGGAAAATAAGTTTATATTTATTTAAAATATCCAAAATGAGGGTATTTTATTCATGAATTGTATACATTAAAATAATATCAAAATTCATTAAGCATATTATGATTATGTTAAAAATAAAGAGAAATGGAAACAATTACAAAAGCTTAACATATCATCATTAGCTTCTATCAAGTAGATTAAATATATGGAAATATGGGGCACAAGAGCATTCCTTGCATCATAATATAAAAGATCAAAAAAATTGGAGGAGTTCCCTGGTGGCTTAGTGGGTTAAGGATCCAACATTTCACTGCTGTGGCTCTGGTTACTACTGTGGCTCATGTTTGATCCCTGGCCCAGGACTTTTGTCCACCATGGTGCAGCCAATAAATAAATAAATTAATTAATTAAATTGGAAATCTAAATATTCATCAAAGTGTGTTGACTACGTATATTCTGCTAATCCATACAATGGACCATCATAAAGCCCTTAAAAACTGTGATGTTTCTCCCTATAATGGCATAGAAGGATGAGCTTGTTATGTTCTTAAGTGAAAATAAATTGAGTAATATGTTTAGGATAACACTATTTTTTTAAAGACAAAACTACATATAATCTATGTATACACACATTCTCTATGTAAATGCATAGAGAATTGGCTGCCAAAAGTTATTGTCTCAGGGAGAAGAAAAGAAAAACTCACTTTTTCACTTTCTGTACTATTTAAATACTTTGCATTTTACATAGGTGTGCTTGTGTGTTTTATTTTTGTACATTTAGAAAATAATTTTTAAAAATTATAGATAACTCGGGAAGAGAAATAACCATAGACAAAATTGAAACATAACTGCAGGCATACCTCTTTTTACTGAGCTTCACTTTGCTATTCTTTGCAGGTGCAGCACTTTTTTAACAAGGTAAATATTTGTGGCAAATCCTGCATTGAGCAAGTCTATTTTTGCCAACAGCAGTTGTTCATTTCATGTCTCTGTGTGAGAACTTTGCTAATTCTCACAATATTTCAAACTTTTTCATCATTATTATATCTGTTGTGGTGATCGGTGACCAGTGATCTTTGATGTTACTATCGTACTGTATTGGTGGACCACTAGCTGCTCCTATATAAGACAATGAACTTTAACCAATAAATGTTGTATGTGTTCTGACTGCTCCACCAACTGGCCATTCCCCTGTCTCTCTCCATCTTCTTGGATCTCCCTATTCCCTAAGACACAGCAATATTGAAATTATGCCAGTAAATAATCCTACAATGGCCTCTAAGTGTTCTAGTGAAAGGAATAGTTAAAAGTTTCTCACTTTAAATAAAAAGCTAGAAATGATTAAGTTTAGTGAGAAAGGCATATTCAAAACCCAGGATAGACTAAAGGCTAGATCTCTTGCACCAAAATATTAGCCAGGTTGTGAATGAAAAAAAGAAAAATTCCTAAAGGAAATTAAAGCTTTTTTTGCTTATCACATGAGTGTAAGAAAGCAAAACAGCCTTAATGCTGATATGGAGAAAATTTTAGTGGTCTGGATAGATGATCAAACCAGTCACAATATTCACTTAAACCCAAGCCTAATCCAGAGCAAGGCCCTAACTCCCTTCAATTCTATAAAGGCTGAGAGGGGTGAGGAAGCAGCCCAAGAAAAATTTGAAGCTTCTAGATATTGATTCATGAAGTTGAAGGAAGGAGTCATTTCCATAACATCAAAGTACATGGTCAAGTGGTGAATGCTGATGTAGAAGCTGCAGCAAATTATCCAGAAGATCTGGCTAAGGTCATTAATGAAGGTGGCTATACTACACAACAGATTTTCTTTTCTTTTTTTTTTAATTTAATGATTTTTATTTTTTTCCATTAAAGCTGGTTTACAGCATTCTGTCAATTTTCTACTGTACAGCAAGGTGACCCAGTTACACATACATGTATACATTCTTTTTTCTCACATTATCATGCTCCATCATAAGTGACTAGATATAGTTCCCAGTGCTATACAGCAGGACCTCATTGTTATCCATTCCAAAGGCAATAGCTTGCATCTGTTAACCCCAAATTCCTAGTCCATCCCACTCCCTCCCCCTCCTCCTTGGCAACCACAAGTATGTTCTCCATGTCCATAAGTTTTCTTCCTGTGGAAAGGTTCATTTGTGCTGTATATTAGATTCCAGATATAAGTGACATCATATGGTATTTTTCTTTCTCTTTCTGACTTACTTCACTTAGTATGAGAGTCTCTAGTTCCAACAACAGATTTTCAGTGTAGCCTTATATTGGAAGAAGATGCCATCTAGGACTTTCACAGCTTGAAAGTAGAAGTCAATGTCTGTTTTCAAATCTTCAAAGGACAGGCTGACTCTCTTATTAGGAGCTGATACAGCTGGTGACTTTAAGTTGAAGTCAGTGTTCACTTACCATTTCAAAAATCCTTGCATCCCTAGGAATTATGCTAAATCTAACTCTGCCTATGCTCTATAAATGTAACAACAAAGCCTTGATGACAGCACATTGGCTTACAATATGGTTTAGTGAATATTTTAAGCTACCTGTTGAGGCCTACTTCTCAGAGAAAAAGATTCCTTTCAAAATATTACTGTGGGAGTTCCCATCTGGCTCAGTGGAAATGAATCTGACTAGGATTCATGAGGACGCAGGTTCAACCCCTGGCTTCGCTCAGTGCGTTAAGCGTCCGGCATTGCTGTGAGCTGTGGTGTAGGTCAGAGACACAGCTCGAATCCTGAGTTGCTGTGGCTATGGCGTAGGCCAGAAGCTGCAGCTCTGATTTGACCCCTATCCTAGGGACTTCCATATGCCACAGGTGCACCCCCCCCAAAAAAAAATTATTGCTCATTGATAATGTACCTGGTCACTTGAGAGCTCTGGTGAAGACATACAGTGAGATCAAATTTTTTTTTTTTAATTCATGCTTCCAAAAAAAAAAAAAAAAACCCATTCATTCTGCAGTCCATGGATCAGGAAGTAATTTCAACTTTAAAGTCTCATTATTTAAGAAATATATTTCATAAGGCTAAAGCTGCTGTAGGTAGTGATTCCTCAGATGGATCTGGGCAAAGTCAATTGAAAACTTTCTGGAAAGGATTCACCATCCTATATGCCATTAAGAATGGTTATGAGTCATTGGAAGAGGTCAAAATAATAGCATTAATAGGAGTTTGGATGAAGTTGATTCCAACCCTCATGGTTAACTTTCAGGGGTTCAAGACTTCAGTGGAGGAAGTCACTGCAGATGTGGTGGAAACAGCAAGAGAACTAGAATTAGAAGTGGAGGAGTTCCCACTGTGGCTCAGTGGGTTATAAACCTGACTAGTATCCATGAGGATGCGGGTTCCATCCCTGGCCTCACTCAGTGGGTTAAGGATCCAGCATTGCCATGAGCTGCAGTGTAGGTGGCAGATGTGGCTTGGATCCCTCATTGCTTGGCTGTGGTGTAGGCTGGTAGCTGCAGCTCAGATTCAACCCTTAGTCTGGGGACTTCCATATGTCAGATGTGTGGCCCTAAAAAAAAAAAAAAAAAAAAAAAAAAAAAAAAAAAAGAGGTGGGGCCTGAAGGTATGACTGAATTGATGCCATCTCATGATAAAAACTTGAACAGATGAAGAGTTGCTTCTTCTGGATTAGCAAAGAATTTTTTTTTTTTTTTGTCTTTTAGCTATTTCTTGGGCCGCTCCCGCGGCATATGGAGGTTCCCAGGCTAGGGGTCGAATCGGAGCTGTAGCCACTGGCCTATGCCAGAGCCACAGCAACGCGGGATCCGAGCCGCGTCTGCAACCTACACCACAGCTCATGGCAACGCCGGATCGTTAACCCACTGAGCAAGGCCAGGGACCGAACCCGTAATCTCATGGTTCCTAGTCGGATTCCTTAACCACTGCGCCACGACGGGTGATTGTTGAAATGATAACAAATAACTTATAATACAGCATAAACTTAGTTGATAAAGCAGTAGGAGGGTTTGAGAGAACTAACACTAATTTCAAAGGAAGTTCTGCTGTGGGTAAAATGCTATCCATCATCATTGCATGCTACAGAGTAATCATTCATGAAGGGAAGAGTCCATCTATGTGGCAAACTTCACTGTTATTTTAAGAAAAGGCCACAGCTACCCCAACTTTCAGCAACCACCACCCTGACCAATCAGCCATCAACATTGAGGCAATACCCTCCATCAGCATAAAGGTTATGACTCTTTGAAGGCTCGGTTGATGGTTAGCATTGTTTAGCAATAAGGTTTTTTTGTTTTTGTTTTTGCTTTATTGGCTATGTCCGCAGCACGCCAAAGATCCCAGGCCAGGGATCGAACCCATGCCATGGCTGGAACCAGAGCCACGGAAGTGACAAAACTGGATCCTTAACCTACTATGCTACCAGGGAACTCCAGCAGTAAGATTTTTCTTTTTCTTTCTTTTTTTTTTTTTTTTTTTTTGTCTTTTTGCCATTTCTTGGGCCACTTCTGCGGCATATGGAGGTTCCCAGGATAGGGGTCCAATCGGAGATGTAGCTGCCAGCCTACACCACAGCCACAGCAACCCAGGATCCGAGCCGCGTCTGCGACCTACACCACAGCTCACGGCAACGCCGGATCCTCAACCCACTGAGCAAGGCCAGGAATCGAACCCGAAACCTCGTGGTTCCCAGTCAGATTCATTAACCACTGAGCCATGGTGGGAACTCCCAATAAGGTATTTTTAAAATTAAGGTGTATATAAATATATATTTTTAGACATAATGCTTTTGCACACTTAATAGACTACAATATGGTATAAACATAATTTTTACATGCACTGGGAAGCCAAAAAAATTTGTGCGACCCACTTAATTACCAATTCAATCTGTTGCAGTGGTCTGGAACAAAACTTGCAATATCTCTGAGGTATGCCTGTATCCAATAATTTCTGCCAGGAAATTTTTTGGGCTTTTGCAGGTTCACAGGCAATTTCCCCAAAAAATGTAGTCTATTCAAGGTCATTCAAAATGATTAAAGTCCTCTAGAGTGGACTTTGATTTTTATTTGGCTTTGGGGGGGGTGTTTCTGGCATGTTTTGTGGCTTTCCAGTCTGAATCTTTGTTTGTTTGTTTTGGCCACACCCAAGGCCTGCAGAAGTTCATGGGCCGAGGATCAAACTCAAGTCACAGCAGTGACAACACTAGATCCTTAACCCTCTAGGTGACCAGTAGGCTCCCTGAATTTTTTGTTTTTGTTTTTTTAATGTTTGAGGAATTCACCTCAGAGATTTAGGAGAAGTTGGGACCTAACTTGCCTTCCACTAAAGAAACTAAAAAGGCCAGATACTATCTCTACTTCCAAAACTTTATTTGTAGATACATGACCTAGGCTAAACCTATCAGATTCTTTTACCAGGGACCAGAAATGTAAACCAAAGAAGCAGAAACAAGGAAGGCATTTTTTTTTTTTTTTTTTTTTTTGCTTTTTAGGGCTACACCTATGGCATATGGAAATTCCTCAGGCTAAGGGTCGAATCAGGGTTGCAGCTGCTGGCCTACGCCATAGTCACAGCAACGCCAGGTCTGAGCTGCATCTATGACCTACACTACAGCTCACAACAGTGCTGCATCCTTAACCCCCTGAGCAGGGCCTGGGATCGAACCTGCATCCTCATGGACACTATTTAGGTTCTTCACACACTGAACCACAATGGGAACTCCAAAACAAGGAAGATTTCTAGCAGTGGCTGTTGGCTGCAATATCTAGTATCCAGTGGTAGCAATCCTAGCAGTGTGGATACCTGACTCTTCTAAGGGCATGATGTAAACTATAGAGCTGGCCCCTGTCCTCCTGTGCCTCTTGCCTGCATACTGATCCTAAGCCTTCAATATTCCTATGAATTCTGTGAAATATCCAGCATTCTTCCAGTAAACTCCATGCTTGTTTATATTAACCAAGGTCACTTTCTGCTGTTTGAAATTAAGACACTTAACTATATACCTACTCAATGTATTTTATAGTCAGCATAACCCTGGTCCCCAAATATGAACAAGAAATGCCAAATTTAAAATATAGATGAAAATAATTGTGTAAAATATTAGTAGATCAAATGTGAGGAGTTCCCATTGTGGCTCAGTGGTTAACGAACTCAACTAGGATCAATGAGGACATGGGTTCGATCCCTGGCCTCGCTCATTGGGTTAAGGATCCAGTGTTGTTGTGAGCTGTGGTGTAGGTCGCAGATGAGCCTCGGATCCTGAATTGCTGTGGCTATGGCATAGGCTGGCAGCTAGAACCTCAATTCGATCCCTACCCTGGGAACCTCCATATGCCAAGGGTGCGGCCTTAAAAAGACAAAAAAATATTTGGCATTACATGGAAATAACAATCTATCTTAACCATGTAGGGCTTATTTCAAGGTTACCAAGTGTTTTTTTTTTTATTTTCAAGATAAGCTAATATATATATATATATAAAACATCAATAGTTTAAAATAAATTGGCATATCCATATATGCCTTCAGTAAAATGTTAATACCCACTCCATCAATTCAAATGTAATTAATAATTAAATACCTACTATGCACCAGATACTGATGCAGGTGCTCTGTTATGTAGATGAATAAGACTTAATCACCTACCTCATGGAGCCTATGGTCTAATTAAAAGAAAGATGAATGAATATAATTAAAATATAATGTTAAGTGTTTTGGTAGAGGTTTGTATATGTTAGTGACTCAGCACCAAGTTTCAAGAAAGGGAGTTCTCTTGTGGTGCAATGGGTTAAGGATCCAGCATTGTCACTACAGCAGCTTGGGTTGCTGCTGTGGGACAGGTTCCATCCCTGCCCTGAGAACTTCCACATGCTGTGAGCATGGCCAAAAAGAAAAAAAAAAGTTTCAAGAAAGGATTCTTCTTCTTCTTCTTTTTTCTTTTTTGGCTGCCCCATGGCATATGGAATTCCCAGGCCAGGGCTCAGATCTGAGCTGAAGTTTCGACCTATGCTACAGTTGTGGCAATGCCAGATCCTTAAAGCACGGTGCCAGGTCAGGGATCAAACCTGTGTCCCAGCACTCCAGGGATGCTGCCAATCCTCTTGCACCACAGCAGGAACTCCAAGAAACACTTCTTGAATAAGTATTTTTTTGCTGTTATCTTAAGAGCTTGGTCTTGCAAAAGAAGTGATGTGCTTTATTCCTTGATACTAGGAAGGATGAGAGAAAACTAGATGAAGCTATGTGGGGGGAGAGGGGATAGAAGAGCAAATTGGACTGTCTAAGAATTGCCCTTCCCACTTTATTTCCCCTCCATGGCTACCACCGTAATCTAAGCCACTATCATCTCTGGTCTAGACTAGTGCAATAGTTGCTTAACTCTTCTTTCTGTTTGTACTTTTTCTCCTTGCCAATTTGTTCTCTGCACAGCTAAAACAAATGAGTTTTCAGAACAAATATCAGGGGAGTTCCCTGGTAGTCTAGTGGTTAGGACTCAGTGCTTTCACTGCTGTGGCCTGGGTTCAATCCCTGGTCTGAGAACTGAGATTTCACATCAAGCTTCTGCACACCATGGTTAAAAAAAAAAAAAGAGAGATAAAGAGTCTAATAACCCAATAACCATAGAAGGAACTGAAAAGGTAGTAAAATTTTAAAATTATTTAGAAAAATTTTCATTTTGCTGGGAGTTCCCATCATGGCACAGCGGAAATGAATCCGACTAGGAACCATGAGGTTGTGGGTTCAATCCCTGGCCTCATTCAGTGGGTTTAGGATCCGGCATTGCCGTGAGCTGTGGTGTAGGTCATAGACTCGGCTTGGATCTGGCATTGCTGTGTCTTTGGCATAGGTCGGCGGCAATAGCTCCGACTGGACCCTAGCGGGGGGACCTCCATATGCTGCAGGTGTGGCCCTAAAAAAAAAAAAAAAAAAAAAAAAAAAAAGGACAAAAGACCAAAAAAAATTCATTTTTCTAAATAAAATAAAGATAGTAAAATATTAAAAAAAGAACATAAATAAAATACCACTCTATATCTAAGACTCTTCAGTGGCTCTCTCTTGCTCTTGGAGTAAGATAAGATCTTGTCTCCTTTTGCCCCTCCCCTCCTCTACAACAGCATTTGTATCATTTTCCCTGTTCCTCATAAGGCTCAGTGATTGTGCTTTTGTTTTTATCCTGGAACACACTACACCCTTTCCTGCCTTTGGTCCTTTGGATTGTTGTTGTTCCCCTACTCCAACTTTTCCCTAACCCCAAAGCCCCCCTCCTCTGCCTATATGCTTTACGTGTTTGTCCCATTTTCTTTTTTTTTTTTTTGTCTTTTTGCTATTTCTTGGGCCGCCCCTGCGGCATATGGAGGTTCCCAGGCTAGGGGCTGAATCGGAGCTGCAGCCACCAGCCTACGCCAGAGCCACAGCAACGCGGGATCCGAGCCGCGTCTGCAACCTACACCACAGCTCACGGCAACGCCGGATCGTTAACCCACTGAGCAAGGGCAGGGACCGAACCCACAACCTCATGGTTCCTAGTCGGATTCGTTAACCACTGCGCCACGACGGGAACTCCTTTTTTTTTTTTTTTTTTTTTTTTTTGCTATTTCTTTGGACCCCTCCCTCGGCATATGGAGGTTCGTTCCCAGGCTAGGGGTCGAATCGGAGCTGTAGCCACCAGCCTATGCCAGAGGCACAGCAACGCAGGATCCGAGCCGCGTCTGCGACCTACACCACTGAGCAAGGGCAGGGACCGAACCCGCAACCTCATGGTTCCTAGTCGGATTCGTTAACCACTGCGCCACGATGGGAACTCCTGTTTGTCCCATTTTCATCTTTCAGGTCTCACCTAATTTTTTTTTTTTTTTTGGAAATACCTTAACTGACAATTTTCTCCCATTTACTCTTGTTCAACCAGTTTATTTTTGCTATCATATAATTAGAGTATGTACACCTCTTGTTTACTTACTTTCCTGCTTCTCCACTAGATTGTAGGCACCCTGAGTGTAGGGATCTTTTCTGTCTTTATCTCCACTATATCCCTATAATTTAGACTAGTGGTTGGCACATAGAGTCTCAAAAAATATTTGTTGAATGGATTAATCTCTTCATAGCAGAGAAACCTTTATGAATAATACTAAAACACCAGTATCAACTAAAAAAATATGTGCAATGCACAGGCAGTGCATAACATCTCAAAGGTTAATATCTGTACACATATAGATAGAGCTGCTACATATCTGTAAGTTAAAGAATAGCAAATGAAGTATGCATAAAACATATGAACAATTTGTGGAAAAAGTATCTTCAACATTTTAATCACAAAAATTTTGTATTTTAAAATCTAATTTCAGAGTTCCCCTCATGGCTCAGCGGTTAATGAACCTGACTAGGACCCATGAGGTTGCAGGTTGGATCCCTGGCCTTTCTCATTGGGTTAAGGATCCGGTGTTACTGTGAGCTATGGCGTAGATTACAGACGCAGCTCGGATCTGGCATTGCTGTGGCTGTGGCATAGGCCAGCAGCTGTAGCTCTGATTCACCCCCTAGCCTGGGAAATTTCATATGCCGTGGGTGCAGCACTAAATAGCAAAAACAAAAACAGACAAACAAAAAACCCAAACTAATTTGGACCTATTAAATGATTGATATTGATATGACTGTTAATAGCCAGTGTTGACAATTTCATATACATGTATATATAGATTGAGAAGTTCCTTGGTGGCTCAGTGGGTTAAGGATCTAGTGTTGTCACTGCTGTGGCTCTGGTTACTACTGTGCCTCAAGTTCAATTCCTGGCCTAGGGACTTCCACACTTTGCAGGTGTGGCCAAAAAAGAAAAAGGTATAGATTGGTACAATCTTTCTGAAAGGCTATTTGATATTATCTTTTAAATTTAAATAGTATGTATCCCTTGATCTAGAATTTCTACTTTCAGAGATTTTCCTATAGAAATAAACAAATAAGTGCTATTCAAAGCTTGTTCTTACAAGGCATTTTTCTTTAATTGTGTACATCAATAAAAGACTGGTTCAAAAATTATATTTATTGGGTAAAAATTTTCTTGTATATAAAAAAGAAGAGATTGGTTCACCATATTATGGTAATTTACACAGCATAATACTTGTTAACATTTTGAAGCATTTCTATATGTAGTGGCCTGTAAGGATGCAGAATATGACCTTGAACTTAATCCTTGTACTATTTCTTTTCTTTCCTTCCTAAACTTCCTGGCCTTTTCCGTCATCAATTATAGTCACCTGTATGGCTTGAAGGTAAATCATAGTTATAGCAAGAATTAAAAGAGAAGGAGTTAATATATACTCTTTGCTGTTTTATCCCATTTTGTTTTTACCTCTAAAGTGCATGGAGAAACAAAAGGAAAGGCCTCTGGAAAGCAGAACATAGAGTTGGTGATGGTACAAAGCTTCAAAAGAAAATCGAAAAAGAAAAGATGCTGTTTACCCACTCCTCCCTAGTCCTGGGAAGAGATTAGATTATAGTAGGACAGAGTGTATTTATTGGGATAAAGAAAAAGCCCTTGGAAATGATCATACTCTAGAGACAAAAAGCTAGACTTCAGGGGATATGGATGATAGTAGGGAATCATCAATGGGGGGATGCTAATTATTCTATTTTACTGTCAGAGAGCAATATGAAAGCTGAACAGTATCAGCAAATATCCTTTACTAGTGAAGAGAGTATATAACTCTGCCAAGTTATCATGTCACCTCTTAAATATAAACCAAAACTTTCCTTTAAGATTTGCCTGTGGTCCTCACTGCTGCTCATGCTGCAAAAGTAGACCCTGAACTTTTCTGGGTCCCACCTCAACTGCGGCTTATAGATACTTCTTTTTGTCAATAGCCCAAAACTATGGTAAGTCACCCCAAATAGAGAGACAATGGTGTTATAGTAGGAAAAGTCCTGTCGCTGCTTCTTCATGGGGACTGGACAGCGGTAGAGAAATCTGCTTTTGTAAATGGAAGATATAAATATATACACCAAACTGTTAACAGTGAATGAAGTAGAGTGGAGAGATTTTTAATTTTACTCTGTTTTGTCTATTTCTGAATTGTTTGAATTTTTAAATAATAAAGCATACATTATTTGTATAAAAAAATGCCACTCTTAAGAAGAACAGAAAAATCTACTAGATAATGCAAATGCTGCATTTTATCTGACTGCTTGGTAATGAGGATAAATTAGATATTCCTTCAGAATCACTTAATGTCTATAGCAATTATATATTAATGTCACTATATATGGAATGTCACTTGGTGTCAGGACACCTTTAAAACCAAACGGGACTCATTGGAAACAATCTATCTACTCCAAAAGATGTTTACCAGATATATA
Source organism: Sus scrofa (assembly GCF_054392235.1). Taxonomy (NCBI): domain Eukaryota; kingdom Metazoa; phylum Chordata; class Mammalia; order Artiodactyla; family Suidae; genus Sus; species Sus scrofa. The sequence goes on along the minus strand of NC_139401.1, from coordinate 88,620,160 downwards.
TCAACACAACTCTCTCATCTCCTCCATCATTTTGCCTGTGGCAATATTTTTTTTATGTTTTCAGTGGGCATTTTTTGGACTTCTGCTTCTACCCATAAAGGATGTCCTCTGTGGCACTTGCCTCCCTGCCATAAACAACTAGGAAGATGCACAAAATTTATGAAACAACAGTTTTCAGACCTTGTACGGTAGGCTATGCAGTATTTTAATCCATGAGAAGAGGGGAATACAGGGGGCAAGCCCTTACAACCATTTTGACTTTCTGGTGGACATTTTCCAGATAGTAGCGCAAAGGGACAGAATTTCTTTGAGTGGAGGAGATCAGAATTTAGGGAGGCCAATGTAACTGGAATTTATAAGGCAGTGTACTGGAGTGGGAGGTGCACAGAAAATGGCTCCATGAATCTACACAGGAGTGTTCTTCAGTCCTTGGCTAAACCAATCTGTGCATATCTAGAGTGAAACCGCATCAAGTTGGGCAAAGAAAAATTGTTAGGAAAAGAATGACCAGAAAGCTGTAAGCCAAACAGTTTCAAGAGTTCACACAGGATTGGAAATCACTTTGGTTCCAACTGGCCAGAAAGGAAGGCATCTTTGTATATCCAGGGCATTTAGTAGTGATCTCAGAAGGTCATACCTCAGTAGTAGAGCTCAAATAAGCTTAAAAACAAGCCTTAAATGCATTAAGATATCTTCATGTTATTTGACTGCCTGCTAGAATAAAGTCCTATGCTCTTTAAAGGAATACTATAGAATCTAGTACTCAACATTGTAAAATTTATGGTGTCTGGCATTCAGTAAAATAATTGCTGACATATTAAAAAGTAGGAAATTGTGACTCATAAGCAAAAAGCAGATGCTGAAATGAGAGACGATAGAATTTGCAAACAAGGAACTTAAAACATCTTTAATATACAGTTTCCATATACTAAGGAGGTAAGGGAAAACAAATCTAATGAGAAGACAAATGGGAGATATAAAAAAGACTAATTGGAACTTCTGGAGATGAAAACAATAATGTCCGAGATGAAAATTTAATTGGATGGACTATCTAGATCAGGAAGGCAAAAACAAGGAAAAATAGAGCTAGAAATCAGATGGCATTAGATATTGCAGAAGAAAAGATCAGTGAACCAGAAGACATAGCAATAGAAACTATGCAAACTGAAGCATGGAGAGGGAGAGAGGGAGCGATAGACTAAAAAAAAAAAAAAAAATGGCAAAAGTGGTCTCAGAGACCATATCAAGCAGTGAAAATATCAAGCAGTTCAGCATACTTGTAATTGGAGTCCTAAGAGGGTGATGGGGGAAAAAAAATTGAAGAACAGCCAAATGCTTTCCAAAATTGTTGAAAACTATAGATTTACACATCCAAGAAGCTCAACAAACTCAAAGCAGGATAAATGAAGTGGACATTTGTGTGTATTTGTTTTATCATTTCCTGAATCTTAGTTTATTAACTGGATTGTATTGTGATTTCTAGCTCTATTTTTCCTTGTTTTTGGCTTCCTGATCTAGTATTTTTTCTGATTTCTCAAAACCGATAGCCATCTGGACCAAGGCAATGGTAATGTCCATGTCGACAAAGGGGAAGAGATGTTTATTACTACAATTCCCCTTTGCATATTTTGAAGCTCTCCACTAAGGTAGAAGGTCTCTGTAATCTCTACCTGTCACTGTGAGTCCCTTTAGGCCCTACCAACGACTTTGTGTTATTAGGTTTCTTTTTAGTCACATGTTAAGATGACTATTCTAATTCTATTGGAATGTTTTAAATAATAAGAACTGTATCTTAACAATTACTTCTATTTCCCAGGTGTCTATTTAGCACCTTGCATGTAAGCCAGTCAACGAATATAGACTTATTGGTTGATTACTTCAGTGGTCTTCAAACTCTAGCATGCATCAGAATCATGTGGAGGGTTGATAAATTACAGATTGCTGGGTCCTATTGTTAGAGTTTACAATTAGTTACATCTGGGGTGGGGATTGATCATTTGTATTTATAACAATTCCCAGGTGATGCTGATATCACTGGTCCTCAAACCACCTATTGATAATGAACGGATTAGACTTTGTGAAATCCACCTGTTGAGAGATTACATATATTTCAAGTCTATTTAAATCCTACCTCTTCCATAGAGCAATTCCTGCTCCCTCAGAAAATAGATCCTCTTTTTTTGTTTTGTTTATTTGTTTGTTTTTATGGCCACACCCAAGGCATGTGGAAGTTCCCAGGCTAGGGATTGAATCCAAGCCACAGCTGTGGAAATGTTCAGATTTTTATATATATATATATATGATGATTTTAATTTTTTTTCATTATAACTGGTTTACAGTGTTCTGTAAATTTTCTACTCTACAGCATGGTGACCCAGTTACATAAACATGTATACATTCTTTTTTCTCACATTATCATGCTCCATCTAGATGAAGACTATTGCCTTTGGAATGGATTAGCAATGAGATACTGCTCGGATCTTTTAACCCACGTCACCAGGCCAGGGATCAAACGTGAGTCTCTGCAGCGACCTGAGCCATGGCAGTCAGATTCTTGACCCATTGCACCAGAGTTGGAATTCCTAGCTCCTCTTTCTAATATGTATTTCATATCCTCTCTACATCTCTTACAATATTTTCCATAGTATTTCTTATTTATAAATTGTTTGTGTAATGTGTTTATCTTGAATACTAAACTGACTGCAGAACTAGATCTTCAAAAGCTGGACAGGATAATTAACAAACTGATATTTGCCAATTATGTATCATTATGTGTATATATTTCTATATCCAAAAAATTACTAATGCTTTATAGAAACAACTAGGTGATGAAAATGAAAATAGAAATAAAATTTTCAGTTCTCGCTACTTTATATGCACCAGGTCAATGAAGTGTTAGGATTTGTGTGCCTGAATTAAGAAGAGTAAATCCAACAAGAAGTGTCTAATTGTTCTTCAATTTTAGTCCTAATTTATTGTTAATGGCACAGTCTAAATGCTAGGAAAGGTTAAATCTCCCCCCCCCAAAAAAAACCCCCATCTTCTAGAAGGAACAATTCTAACCAGGGTAAAGAACACACAATTTGAGTTTGGGTGCTGGAAACAATGAAGTAAAAGTTCAAGCTTCAGGTGTGCTCACGTATGAAAGGTGTGGTAAGGTGAGTCATCTCCATGTCTGATGCACACCCTGCTCCCATTCCTTTTAATGTAAAGCCAAGTGAGCATAGGGTTAGTGTCTGGAGCATATGAGACAGTTTAATCAAGCTCTACTCTAGGTAGATATTTGGGGAAGATTTTATCAGTTTTCTAACTGTCAGAATGTAAGACTTAAAGTTGGAGAAAAGGAGGAGTCAAGACCAGGGAGTGGTTCCTGGAAAAAGGGGTGAGAAATCACTCTACTTAATCCTGGTCTGGGCCTTGGATCATGGTCAAGTAGATAAAGAGTCATCTTCATTCACATATGGTCTAGCCTAGTTTAACCTGAAACTATATAAAGATTTGAGGCCATATGTCTAGTTAGAATGAAGTGTGCATTTGTCCAGTGTCTCCTATTTGCTATATATCGTCCTTAGGAATCTCACAGAGGAGCAGGCAGCATGATGGAATCTGAAGATTTTTTAATTAAAAAAAATTATATGCAATTTTAGCAGGTTACTTTCCATTTACAGTTATGATAAAATATTGGCTATATTACCATGTTGTAAGTATATCCTTGAGCCCACTTTTTTTTTTTTGTCTTTTTAGGGCTGCACCCATGGCATATGGAGGTTCCCAGGCTAGGGGTTGAATTGGAGCTATAGCTGCTGGCCTACACCACAGCTCACGGCAATGCCAGATCCTTAACCCGCTGAGCAAGGCCAGGGATCGAACCTGTGTCCTCATGGATACTAGTCAGATTCGTTTCCGCTGAGCCATGTTGGGAACCCCTCCTTGAGCCTATCTTACACCTAATAATTTGTACCTCCCACTTCCCATCCCTATTTTGCCTCTCCCTCCTTCTCTCTCCTCTAGATCTGTGAGTCTGCTTCTTTTATTTTATATCCACTAGCTTGTTGTATTTCTAAGATTCCACATATAAGTGATAACACATGGTATCTGTCTTTCTCTGTCTGACTTATTTTCACTTAGCATGATTTGGGACCCTAGCCATCTCTCCTTCCATCAGTGCTAATGACTAACTCATGCGATGTATTATGTACTCAGTTATTTAGGGATTAAGCCTGTTTTATGCAAAATATCTGATTATAACATCTCAATAGATGAACACTGTGAAAAGGAAATAATATTATTTTATTATTATTATTATTATTTTCTCTTTTTGCCTTTTCTAGGGCCGCTCCTGCAGCATATGGAGGTTCCCAGGCTAGGGGTCGAATCAGAGCTGTAGCCACCGGCCTCCGCCAGAACCACAGCAACGCAGGATCTGAGCAGTGTCTGCAACCTACACCACAGCTCACGGCAATGCCAGATCCTTAACCCACTGAGCCAGGCCAGGGATTGAACCAGCAACCTTATGGTTCCTAGTCGGATTTGTTAACCACTGAGCCACGACGGGAATTCCTAATATTATTTTAATTGAACAGGTAAGTTGTAGGATCCTTTTTATCTTTTAAAATAAAATTTGACTGCCATGCTATTTCTATTACAAAGCCTGAGTTTTGCAATAGATATAAATATCATCATAAAAATCTGTATTGTTTTCACTACTATAGGTTCCTTATTATTTTATTCTCCTGGAGGACACACTTCTTAGGAATCTTCTCTTCATTTCTATAAGTTCTCTACCAGTCAACATACTGGTATTAGGAAGAGTTAATTTATCATTAGCATCAGCCTATCAATAAAACCATTTTCATGTGCAAGGCTACATGATCCTATATTATTGTAAAAGAGCACAGTTGGAATAAATTATAATTACATTTCTTTTATGATGAAACGAAAGGTCATTTCCTCAGGTCTTTACCCACATTGAACTATTAAACATGTATTCTAATAAGCCACATTCAACTTTTTTAATACACCATCTTTATTGGTTTCTTTCTATCCTCCATTTCATTTACTGATCTGCATTTCCATTTATGCCAGCATCCTCTAATAATGCCATGACTCGCTCAGCAAAATCCTACCACTTCTGGCGACTGACCAAGCTTAACAATGTGCTTTCACATAAAAGCTTCCTAATTGTAGACTGCTATGTGAACTATTTTGGTAGGGAATTTATAATGCTGCTTTGAAATTAAATGAATGAAAATTAAGAGTCCAATTTCAAATTAGCTTGTACAAAGTCATTATCTATCATTCTGACCAGAAAAGCTGTAGGCCCTATATCATTTGAATAATATGATGGTGGAAAAGGCATGTCACTTATCCTAAATCTTAATATCATATTCATACTTGGACACCACCTAATTATATTTAATAAAATGTAAGTATATATAAAAAGCACAAATCACTTATCAAGATGTATTTCTTAAAGTATGATGGCATAGACAAGCTGTCATGTAATTTACTAAATAAAAATATTACTGTAATTTAACCTAAAGCATTTGGAATTAGTTCATCATCATGTATTTTGAGGGAAAAATATCCCTAAAGAGTTAAATATATTTAGTGATGAATTTTGAGTTTTTAAGTTGTGAAAATTCAGGTGTACTTATGTTTTATCATTCTTTCCAATAAAAATACTGAAAAGCAATTAATTCTCTTTCATAAATATAACAGTGAATCATTTTCCTGAAATGGACAACTATTGTGAGCAAAGATCCATAGCACATGCTCCCCAATAACTTCCATGAAAAATCTAGTACCGTCTTTTGTAGAATGTTTACTATGCATAATTTAAAAGTAGTTGAGTGACAATCACAGTGTTATTTTCTCCAAATGTTGATTTTTAAAATCTGTATATATATGCAATTAATATTATGTGGTGTTTATTTTTTCCCTGCCCAAATGAGTGGGACCTGCATTAGCACTGGATCATAAATCTATAAATGTGTCTTTTTGCACTCGATACGTGTGGATGCATGCACATACACGCAAAGAGGACTTCTTGACAAATTGAAGGAATTCACCAGTGATCAGTCACCGGTGTCAGAAGTAAGAAGTAGTTAAGGGAGTGCTGGTAAATCCCACCTCCCAAGCACACTCTTCTGACAACTAGAATGTGATCCCAGTAGAATGAAAAAGAAGTGTATGTGTCAACTATAATGATAGTAAAATTAATGCTTGAAGGAATAGCTCAGCCTTTCTGTCACCTGGCCCTGCACACCATCAGGTGTAGTTGCTCCATTTCTATTGACAAGTACTATATCTATCCTCATTTTACATCTCAGAAAAATTGAATACGATTTCTAAAGCAGAGCAATTCTAGATGATAATCAGCTCAAATATGTAGCTATAGGAGTGAGTAGTTAAATGTCAACATTAAAGTCTTCTTAATTTCATATGTGTTGTATATATATATATGAATCACTTTGCTAAACACCTTAAATTAACACAACATTGTAAATCAACTATACTCCTATATAGAATAAAAATTAAACAAAAATCTCTTATGCGTTAATCTAATTTTGTAATAAGCATTTTTAGGGCATGTGGTAGGCAGAATTCCAAGACAATCTCAATGACTCTTTTACAATCTCCTCCTCTTGAGTGTGTGGAACCTGTGAATGTGTGGAAAATCACTCCTGTGATTGTAATATTTTATAGCAAAAGGGATTTTGTGGATGTAATTGAATAATCACAGGAAAACTTAACAGGAACTGGACTCTTCCTAAAGAAAGTGATTTGAAGCATACAGAGATTTGATGCAAGAGACATTCATACATTGCTGGATTTAAAGATGGATGATTCCATACACTTGTGGTTGCCAAGGAGAAGGGGGGGTGGGAGAGGGATAGAATGGGAGTTTGGAGTTAGCATATGCAAACTATTATATATAGAATGGATAAACAACAAGGTCCTACTAGATAGTACAGGGAACCATATTCAATATCCTGTGATAAACCATAATGGAAAAAATGTGGAAAAGAGTGTACGCATATGGGAATTCCTTCATGGCGCAGCAGAAACGAATTGGACTAGGAACCATGAAGTTGTGGGTTTGATCCCTGGCCTCTCTCAGTGGGTTAAGGATCTGGCATTGCCATGAGCTGTGGTGTAGGTTGCAGATGTGGCTCGGATCTGGCAATGCTGTGGCTGTGGCGTAGACTGGTAGCTGCAGCTCCAATTCAACCTCTAGCCTGGGAACATATATATGCCATGCGTGCAGCCTTAAAAAGCAAAAAAAAAAAAAAAAAAAAAGAATGTGTATGTATGTATAACTGAGTTACTTTGCTATACAGCAGAAATTACCATAACATTGTTAATCAACTATACTTCAAGAAATAACTTTATTTATTTAAAGTATATTTGATTGACAATGTTGTGCCAATTTCTGCCGTAAAGTTAGTGATCCAGTCATACATTTATATACACTCCTTTTCTTATATTATCTTCCATCATGGTCTATCCCAAGAGATTGGATATAGTTCCCTGTGCTATACAGTAGGACTTCATTGCTTATCCATTTTAAATGTAATAGTTTGTATCTACTGACCACAAACTCCCAGTCCATCCTACTCCCTCTGTGCCCCTCCACCCCCAGCAACCACAAGTCTGTTCTCTATGTCAGTGAGTCTGTTTTTGTTTTGTAGATAGCTTCATTTGTGCCATATTTTAGATTCCACATATAAGTGATATATGGTATTTGTCTTTCTTTTTTTGACTTACTTAGTATGATAATCTCTAGTTGCATCCATGTTCCTGCAAATTGCATTATTTCATTCCTTTTTATTTTTTATTTTTTTAATTTTTTTTGTCTTTTTGTCTTTTTGCCATTTCTTGGGCCGCCCCCGCGGCATATGGAGGTTCCCAGGCTAGGGGTCGAATCAGAGCTGTAGCCACCGGCCTCCGCCAGAACCACAGCAACGCAGGATCTGAGCAGTGTCTGTGACCTACACCACAGCTCACGGCAATGCCGGATCGTTAACCCACTGAGCAAGGGCAGGGATGGAACCTGCAACCTCATGGTTCCTAGTCGGATTCATTTCTGCTGTGCCACGATGGGAACTCCTATTTCATTCCTTTTTATAGCTGAGTAGTATTCTATTATATATATGTACTACTTCATCTGTATCCATTCTTCTGTCGATGGACATTTAGGCTGTTTCTATATCTTGGCTATTGTGAATAGTGCTGCAATGAACATAGGGGTACATGTATCTTTTCAAATTGTAGTTTTCTCTTGATATATTCCCAAGAGTGGGATTGCCGGATCATATGACAGCTCTATATTTAGTTTTCTGGAGAACCTCTATAATGTTTCCCATAGTGGTTGTACCAATTTACATTCCCACCAACAGTGTAGAAGTGTCAATGAAATACTTAAAAAAAAAAGATGGAGGGTTTCATGCAGCAAACTACATAAGCTCTAGATTAGAACATCACCTGGTTTATAGCAGGCAAGGAAACTGGAACTTCAGTTATATAGTCACAAGGAATTGAATTATGCCACAATCATATGAATTTGGAAAAGGAGCCTGAGACTCAGAAGAGAACACAGCCCAGATGACACCTTGCTTTTAGCCTGAGGCTATCCTGTGCAGAGAAATCAGGTGTGTGGTACCCAGATTTATGATATAAAAAATTGTGAACTGATAAGTGAGTGTTGTTTTAAGCCACTAGATTTGGGGTAATTTGTTATGCAACAGTATATAAGGTATAGTTTTCAAACAACAAAATGCACCCATTTTAAGTTTAGGGTATGGTGAGTGTGAAAAATGACCCCACCTCCATATTTAAGATATAGGACATTAATGCCCCCAGTTCCCTTATGCTTCTTTGCCATCAATCCATTCCCTAACAGCAGGGCCCCCAATTCCCTTATGCTCCTTTGCCATCAATCCATCCCCTAACAGCAGGCAGTCATTTGTCTTATTTCTGCCATTATGTCTGATTTCTGTGATTTGATGTGTTAAATCTTGACACTCTCCTTTTTCTCATCATATGAGATCAATTACCGCTTTTATACTCTTCTATACAAACAAAAAATTTAAGTCGCCATTCTGAATACATAGAACAGTTTCTCTAAATACGTGTTAGCTATTAACTTAAAAAATATGTGCTGCATACTGGCTCTGTGCCAGGATCTGTTCTAGGCACCGAGATATACTAATAAGAAAAACTGCTAAAAAAAAAAAAATTGCTAAAGTCCACCCCTTATGTAGCCAAAGATGCCAAAGCTTCTGAGAGGTTGGTTTCTTTTCTCTTTTTTTTTTTAATCATATGACTGGCTCCCTCTCTCTGAGTTCTCTAAACATCACTGCTGGGAACATATAACCCCTATTTATATTAGCCTCATCTCAGACTGTAGGATAAAGCTAAGTAGAACAAGGCTCAAGTTCTCAGAACTTAATAATACAGTTTGTTTTACTGCATAGTTCCATGAATTTGTAGATGAGATGAATTAACTCTGTATCTTCAGTCTTTGTCCAGCATCCAGTTCTCCTGGGTCTGAGGCCCAGCTGTATCCTTCTAGAAAAATGGTTGTCAAGTCTGGCCAAATGCTAGAATCACTCTCGAAGTCATGAAAGAGTATTGAGACCCATTCTATTCCATTTGGCTTGGGCTTGGGCATTGACATTTATTAAAAGCTCCATTGTGTCTAATAATTCTAATTTGCAGGCAAGCTTTTAAAACACTCCTCTAGTTTTTTCATGGAGTGTCCTGCTCTTTCATCCTCTATCTTTGGTAGGGTTCCTAATTTATGTTGCCCACTAGGGATGCCTTCTCTACCCTATCATTTCCCCTCTGTGGTAACCACTGAATCCATGTGTTGAAAATCACTTATAAGATGGAAGGAGCCTGGGTCCTTGAATTACTAAAGGCAAGGTCACCCACTGAATCTTGCGTTAGACTACTGTAAAGATGGCTAGTGGCTGCTCAGTATCTATCTTTTTGTTCATCCTTACAAACATAATTTCCATATTATTGAGGATATCAATGTGTCACAATAAATATGCATATGTCCTGGTCCCTTTTAAAGATGGGATTGCTATAAGCAGACATATAAGCAGAAGTAGTCAGGAATTCTTGGAAATCTTCCAAGTGTTTGCTGTCTCCTTCCCCACTTTGTTTTTTCTTCCTATTTGAAGGCAGATGTAATGGCTGGAGTTACAGCAGCCATTATGTAACCATGAAGATGAAGGTCACACATTCTTGGGATGACAAATGAAGATAATAATGGAGACTGATTCTCTGATGACATTGAAAGCTGCTATACAAGTCTTGGGGTGCAAATCTCCAGATTTTTATTTACATAAAAGGAAAAAAATCTCACATAAACCATTATTTTAAGTCTCTGGTAGTACTGGCAGAATATAATTCCTAATTTATACATTCATAATGTCATATGTCCCCTTTTCCAGAATTTTATCAATCATCAGCCACTGGCTTTCCTGACACCCCCTGTAGATTTACCTGCACTACCTTCTACGGCTTGCTGTTTGGATCTGTTATTTCCTCATGTATTAGTCTTGTCTCTTGATTACTGATCATCCCCAGTTTGCTCTATTTTGCCTTCAGTGGAAACCTGTCACATTTGATCAAGGTTAGAGTGAATATATAATGATTACTTCAAGGCGATTCAAAAATGCATCCCAGCTAATGTGAATGCAACAACTTTATTCTCTCAGTGTGTTTTTTATGTCCACTTTTCTCAAAACCAAATTTAGATGGTCTTGCCAGCTCCATTTTCAGGTTAAAGTGAAATAAATAGTAGTATATAGATTATATGATGGACAACACCCCGTGAAATCCATCATCCAAGGAACAGAGAGATTGGATAGTGTGACCTATGATTTATAGGTGGGAAGACACCACCTATCATCTCTAGGAAGATCTGTTATACCTACTGGCTTTTCTCATGCTGTGTAGTATATTGTTTTCCAGGTCAGGTAAATCTCACATCCTTATTAAAGTTGTTTATTTCCTTTGTACATCCATGAAAATAGGAAAATAATAAAAGACACATACAAGATAACTCATGAACCAGTAACTTTTGTTCTCAATCTAGGAGGTTTGAAAGTGAAAATGTGAACTTGTGGTGCATAGCAGGTCTGGTTGTTTGAAGGATATCACGTGATGAAAGCAGCAGCGATGGGAAAAGATATACAAACAGTAGGAAAGTCACATCGGTGGGTGGCTCTGTGGCTTCCAATTTGCCCATTGTCACCTTGAGAAAACCAACTGAGATGGGTAGCTTTGTGTATTTGTTAATCCAGAGCAGTAAAAGAAAATGGTAGCATCACCTACTGAAAGTTACGTCAAGAAAAGTGACTGTGCAGTCCTAAAAAACAAACAAATAAAAATTGTTTCTCCCTCCTATTTGACTCCATATGCATTCTATTTATTCATTCAATAAACAATTAATACCCACTAGATGGTAGAAACTGCCAGGTGCTGGGAATACAATAGTGAACAAAGCCACAAGGATCACTGTTCTCTTCCTGTCTCAAGGCTTTGAATACCATCTGTACCTTTGACTCTAAAGTCTGTGGTTCTAGCTTGGAACTTTCCCTTGAACTCAAGGCGAGTATCCATCGTCCACCTCAGCATCTCCATCTGGATGTCTGATGGGCATTTCAAACATGGCTAAAGCCAGTACCTGTTCTTTCTTCCAACCCATAACCACCTCCTTTTGTCCCCTTTCCTGTCCCATTGACAATGTCAATGTCATTCTTCCCATTACTCAGGCCAACCTGGCTCTCTTATTGACTGCTCACTTCATTTTAAACCCCATGCCCAACTCCTGTTAACTCTACTTTCAGAATAAATCCGGGACACGGATTTTTTTTAATCACCTCCAGGTCTACACAACCTAGATGATTGTATTCAGCCTCTCAAGTGGTCTTCCTGCTTCCTTCCACCTTTGTTTAGTCTATTCTCCACACAGCGATCAAAGTAGTCCTTCCAAAACATTTCAGATTGTGTCACTCTTCTGTCAAAATTCTCTATGACTCATTCTTTCAGTAATTGCCAACATCCTTGCCATGGCTCACAAGACCCTCTACCATCTGCCCCTGCTTTACCTGTCTTTTTGCTCATGCAAAGAACATGCCTCATACTTTGCGCATGCTGGTCCCTCTGCTTGGAATGCTCTTCCCTTGGATATTGTTACAGTTGACCTCTTATTTTACATCTTTACTCATATATCTCATATACACTTTCATTGCAGTTGGCTTCATCTAAAAATTTCAACTCTATCGCACCATCATTTTTGCCTTTCCCAATTTACATTTCTCTAGCACTTATTTAAAACACACTACTATTGTCTATGTTCATTGAGTCCATGAGAGGAGGGGTTTTTGGTCTTTTTTTTTTAACTTTTATGGAGAAAAAGTATTGGTACTATGTTGGCATATAGTAGACACTGAAGCAATGTTGAATAAAATCAATAAAAATATTATGGAACTTAAATTCGAAAGGGGAAGAGACATGAATCAAGTAACTGAACATGTAAATATGTAATTAAAAGTGATGGCCTGGCGACTCAGCTTTCCTGATCAGGTGGTCAAAATAGCTCCCATCTCAGTCTTAGAATCTTTGATAATTAGGTCATGGAAGAAAAGGATTATTTGCTGCTTCCCCTCAACAATTCCATGATCAACTCTGTTAAACCATAGAATTCTAGACTTCCCTATTTGCCCTGCCTCCCCACCACACGCACACCCCATCAATACCAGGACGTTAAGGAAAATTTCTGAAGTGGGGGTTAATTCAAATAACAGCTAATTATTTTGAATGATTATTATGGTTAGGACATGGTTAGGAATGCTTATCTCGTGCTAAGCACTTTCAATCCAGGTAAGCTTAGGACAGTGTTTCCTGAGCTCCTGAGTTGTGATCAAGGTCACTGATGCTGTGAATTACAAATTCTGTGCTACAGTGTAGGTCCCCAGACAGGGATGGAATGATGCTATTTCAGCCTCTAGGACTATCTAGGAGGTGGTGGATTTGGTGTGGGGCAAGCCTCACTTCCCTTTTACCATGCCCTCTCTCACTTTCCTCCAGGACAACCGCACCAAATTGTAAAGGTACAGCAGGTTTTACGAAAGCCTTTATGCATTAATAGATTAATTATAGCTTTCATATAGTTGGCAAGGAATCCTTCACAGGAGCCCTGCACATGACTACACCCCACTCCTAGCCTTGCTCCCCTGTCCTCAAGTCCACCCCCTTCTACTACAAATCCTCTTTTCTAACTTCCACAGGGAAAACTCTATCATGTATTGTCATGGGTTATTCTCACCTAAAGCTCTGCTTCCTTTATAAACATTCATTTCTCCAAATCTCTCACATGCCATGCCCACAGCATGCGAAATTTCCCCAGACAAGGGATCAAACCCTCGCCATAGCAGCTACCTGAGCCACAGCAGTGATAAGATATGGATCAGATCCTTAACCCACTGAACCACCAGGGAACTCCCTATTCTAACCATTTTAAGTGAACAATCCAGTGGTATGGTATTAATTGCACTCACAAAGTTGTGCAAACATCACTACTGTTTCCAAAACCTTTTCATGACCCCAAAAAGAAACTTTTCATAATCATTAAGCAATAATACACCATTCCCCCTTCCACCTAACCCCTGGTAATCTTTATGAATTTTCCTATTCTAAACATCTCATATAGGTGAAAACATATTATAGCAAGCATCAGAACTTCATTCATTTTTTATGGTCAGCCTTACTCCAAAGCCCACATTATACTATCATGCCAGTAAAATCAGCCCTGCAGATCTTAATCCAGTTGACCATATCAGCTTAGAAATCTTCATCAGAGCTGCAGAGAAGGGTTTTTCCCCATATAACTGTGTCTTTAGAATTGGGTTGGCTGCATATATCAGGCAAACTCAATGAATTGCTTATTCAAGATAGCATTTCTCTCCCACATAAGAAAAAATTTAGACAGTTGGTCTAGCAAGTAATGAAGTCTAAATCTAATTGAAGCCGGGACTTTGGAGCTCTTTGTTTTGTCAAGAATCTCTGCTGGCCATTTTTAGTCAGAATGAGAATGTTTTCCCATCTCTTGGTTCAATGATGGGACACAAATTTGAGCCAAGCACCCCCCCCAAAAAAAAACAATAAATTAAAAAGCTGCATATTTAGAAACATACAGGACCAGGAGGTGTGGGAGAGACTAGAGAAGGGCAGCAATCAGTCAATTCCTCCAAACTGGTTTCCAAAGCAGAATTATCTGTAGATATTTATTCTATTTTATAAATTAGATTGGATAGGCTTTGCAAAATCTAATAAAAACAACACAAAATAGTCTATGTACATTCCTTTGTTTTTTGATCAGGCTCACAGCATATGGAAGCTCCTGGGCCAGCTGTTGAACCCATGCCACCACAGTGACACAAGCTGCTGCAGTAACAACCCTGGGTCCTTAGCCACAAGTGAACTCCTCAATGTACAGTCTATACAATCTCCCGATGTGAAAATTATACTTTTCAGTGTATAGACTACATAAAGAAGATTCTCTCCAACATACACAAATGTTTTATATATTGAGGACTTTGAAAATGAAGGTGCTAGAGAGAAAAAAAGAATCTGTTGTGTTTTGATGTTCTACCACTTTGCCAGCAATTAAAAAAGTACTTTTATAAGTAAAAGTTTGATTGCCAGCCTGGCACAATGGTTAAAGTTCCCTGTTGCTGCAGCTGTGGGGTAGGTCGTAGCTGTGGTTCAGATTCGATCCCTGGCCTGGGAATTTCATATGCCATGGGTGCAGCCAAAAACGAAAAAAAATTAAAATTAAAAAAAAAAAAGTGACTATGTTTTTCTAAGGTAAACATATTTCCTCCAGAGTCCTTAAGTTCCCATTCCAGGACGATCTTGCATTTTTGGTGACTTCATGAACTCTAGTTCTTAAGATTGAGTTGATGAAAATGAACTAGTCTGTGCAACGAGGTCTGTATGTTTAAAATCCAATTAAATTTTTTTTTTTTTTTTTTTTTTGCTTTTTAGGGCCACACTAGTGGCATATAGAGGTTCCCAGACTAGGGGTCTAATTGGAGCTACAGCTGCCAGCCTACACCACAGACACAGCAACGCACCGTCCAAGCCTCATCTGTGACCTACACCACAGCTCACAGCAACGCCAGATCCTTAACCCACTGAGCGAGGTCAGGGATGGAACCTGCATCCTCACGGTTCCTAGTTGCATTTGTTTTTGCTGCACCACAATGAGAACTCCAAAATCCAATGAATAATTAAATATTTTCACTGAACTGGTCTTTTTATTTCCTGTTAGTAGTCTTTTATACTACCATGATTCTGTTTCCCCAAGGTCTTAAGTTAGAGTTATTCAAACTCTGTTAGAAAAATAGTTTATTTAGAGATCATTCGTGTTTAGAAGAGAAAGTAAAGTCATGGACAAATGAAAAACACAAACTTTGCCCTCAAACCATTTTAATCATTAGCTTGACTTCCTTAATCATCAAGTTGTTTATTCTTTAAAAAACTGCCAATAAATAGTGAAACCAACTAATTATTACATTCTTTAATTTTCACACCACTTCCCAGCCATTTATTTGAACTTTGGGGGCAAACATACACTTAGTATGTGGAGATAATCTAAATCCACTACAGCAATTCTGCACAAGTTTAATCAATAAGGAGGAGGTAGCAGTGAGTAAAGGGGAATGCTGTGTTATCCTATTATGGGCTCCAACATCAAGGCCAGGCTCATATTCATCAATACTTGGAAAGTACCTAGTTTATTTACTTGTTAATGGTAGATTAAAAAAAATCGTGGTCAAGGTATCACTTATGGACCAGAGCTAGGAAGTCAGCCAGGAGAATAGAGCTGAGGAAGGTTGAGGTCTGGTAGAAATGAGGTAAAAGGGGAGTCACATATTCTGGGAGGTGAAGGTCAAGGAACAGGTCCAAAGCCACAATTTGTTCTGCATGAAGCTAAAGATGGAGCTGCAGTAAAGCTGGAGACTTTTATAGTCAGCTTTAAGGTTGACACCATCCATACCTGCAGTGGAAATTTTAGGACAGAAAGCAAAAATACCTATAGATTTCAACAAAGTCTCCTTATGTTCTATGGAATTTCCTCCAGTAGTATCATAACTTTCATGGCTTCCACTACCAATTTGTTGATCTTTGTGTGTGTGTGTGTGTGGGGGGGTGCTCACTGGACAAAAAAAAAGAATGGCGAATGGATGGATCAAGGGGAATAGCCAAGCTCTGACACTGACTCATATAGAAAAATGGCTATCGATGCCAATGCCAATGTCCAAAGGATTGGAGATGACAAGCTTACCCAGTATAGCAATAGCTGAGTAACAACATTTTAACTTCTAGGAAATTATCTTATGGAAATAATAAAGGGTGTGCCCCAAAGTATAACTTGTATGTTCTTCTCCATATTGTTTACAGTAGATAAAAGCTAAAGGCCCAACCATAAGGGAATAGTTGTAAAGGTATACTACATACATTCATGCAAGCATAAAATTAATCTTTTAGAAGAATATTTTATAGCAAAGATAAAGATAACTTTAAAAAGATTATATAAAAGTACAATGCATAAAAGTAGCATTTTCTACTGTAAATAAACTAATTTACAAAACAGAAATAGACTCACAGACATAGAAAACAAACTTATGGTTTCTAAAAGCTGATAGCAGGGATGGTGGGAGGGAGATAAATTAAGAGATTGGTATTAACATCTACACACTATTATATATCAAAATTGATAAACAACAAGGACCTGCTGGATAGTACAAGGGACAATATTCAGTGTCTTTTTTAAAATTTTGCTTTTCATTTTTGTAAACTCTTTTTTTTTTTTTTTTAGCTGCACTGCAGCATGTGGAAATTCCCAGGCTAAGGATCCAATCCAAGTCACTGCAGTGACAGCACTGGATCACCAACCCACTAAGCCACAAGGAACATTATATAATAAATAATATCTATATATATAAAATATATAATATATATAACAGAATCACTTTTCTGTACACTTGAAACTAACACATTATAAATTGACTATACTTCAATTAAAAAAAAGAAAAAATAATAGTTATTTCTTTGTCCCTTACAAAAAAGCAGCATTTTTCTCCACACTCCGTCCCCATTATCCTGTATTATTCTTGCTAATAGTACTTATCACCATGACATACTTGTTTGTTTTAATTGTCTGTATCCTTTCTCCTCATTAGTATATAAGCACTATGAGAACCAGGAATTGTTTGTTCACTTTTTTTTTTTTTTTTTTTTTTGGTTTTTAAGGCCACAGCTGCAACATATGGAAGTTCCCAGGCTGGGGGTTGAACTGGAGCTGCAGCTGTTGCCCTCCACCACAGCCACAGCAATGTGGGATCCAAGCCATATCTGCCAGCTACACCACAGGTGACCCAATGCCGGATCCTTAACCCACTGAGTGAGGCCAGGGATCGAACCCATGTCCTCGTGAATACTAGTCACTGAGCCACAACAGGAACTCCCTGTTTTGCTCACTATTGAATCCCCTACTCTTAATGCAATGCTTGGTATATAGGGGGTGCTTAATAAATATCTATTGAGTGAATGGATGAATAATGCTGGTGTATGTAGTAGGTCATCACAAAGTATAGAAGCACAGAAGAATGGTTCAAATACAGTCTATAAGATGATCAAGGAAGACTTCCTGGAGGAGGCCATCCCTGAATCTGTATTAAAGTGTGGTAAAGGGAAAAACTTCTGGAGGTTTCCTATTTATAGATTGTCCAGGACCACATTTCCAATCTGAAATACCACTTGTGAGCTAGATGCTTGTTGCTGTGACCCATTCATTAGTTGAACTTCCTCAGAGTTGTCTGCCTGTGGGTACAACTCTGGCATGCAGAAATTGCCAGGCTAGGCATCAAACCCAAGCCATGGCAATGACCCAAGCTATAGCAGTGACAACACTGGATCCTTAACCTGTTGAGCTGTCAGGGAACTCCTCATTAGATATCACTATATGTTGAAATTTTTCACTATGGCACAGGAATAAAACTAGACAATTATTTTCTAGTAAATTTACCCTCCTTTCCTATATCAGAATTTTTATTGAAGTATAGTTGATTTACAATGTTGTGTTAATATCTGCTGTACAGCAAAGTGATTCAGTTATACATATATGTACATTCTTTTTAAGTTTTATTGAAGTATAATTGATTTACAAATTTGTGATCATTTTTGCTGTACAACAAAGTAATTCAGTTATACATGTCCACATGTCATTCTCTCTCAGATTCTTTTCCCACATAGATTTTCACAGAATACTGGGTAGAGGTTTCTGTGCTGTACAGCAGGTCCCCATTAACCAATCATTGCATATACCTCAGTGTGTATATGCCAATCCCAAACCACCAGTCCACCCCCCCCCCCCACACCTCAGTTTTTATGTATGCATTCTTTTTCATATTCTTTTCCATTATGGTCTATCCCAGGATATGGAATATAGTTCCCTGTGCTATTCAGTAGAAACTTTTTTTTTTATTTATCAAAATGTTCCAATTCTTTTTTTTTATTTTCCCACTGTACAGCAAGGGGATCAGGTTATCCTTACATGTATACATTACAATTATATTTTTCTTTCCCCACCATTTGTTCTGTTGCAACATGAGTATCTAGACAAAGTTCTCAATGCTACTCAGCAGGATCTCCTTGTAAATCTATTCTAAGTTGCGTCTGATAAGCCCAAGCTCCCGATCCCTCCCACTCCCTCCCCCTCCCATCAGGCAGCCACAAGTCTCTTCTCCAAGTCCATGATTTTCTTTTCTGAGGAGATGTTCATTTGTGCTGGATATTAGATTCCAGTTATAAGTGATATCATATGGTATTTGTCTTTGTCTTTCTGGCTCATTTCACTCAGGATGAGAGTCTCTAGTTCCATCCATGTTGCTGCAAATGGCATTATGTCATTCTTTTTTATGGCTGAGTAGTATTCCATTGTGTATATATACCACCTCTTCCGAATCCAATCCTCTGTCAATGGACATTTGGGTTGTTTCCATGTCTTGGCTATTGTGAATAGTGCTGCAATGGACATGCAGGTGCACGTGTCTCTTTTAAGTAGAGTTTTGTCCGGATAGATGCCCAAGAGTGGGATTGTGGGGTCATATGGAAGTTCTATGGATAGATTTCTAAGGCATCTCCAAACTGTTCTCCATAGTGGCTGTACCAGTTGACATTCCCACCAACAGTGCAGGAGGGTTCCCTTTTCTCTACAGCCCCTCCAGCACTTGTTATTTGTGGATTTATTAATGATGGCCATTCTGACTGGTGTGAGGTGATATCTCATGGTAGTTTTGATTTGCATTTCTCTTATAATCAGCGATGTCGAGCATTTTTTCATGTGTTTGCTGGCCATCTGTATATATATTTTCTTTGGAGAAATGTAGAAATGTCTATTCAGGTCTTTTGCCCATTTTTCCATTGATTGATTGGCTTTTTTGCTGTTGGGTTGTATAAGTTGCTTATATATTCTAGAGATTAAGCCCTTGTCAGTTGCATCATTTGAAACTATGTTCTCCCATTCTGAAAGTTGTCTTTTTGTTTTCTTTTTGGTTTCCTTTGCTGTGCAAAAGCTTTTCAGTTCGATGAGGTCCCATGGGTTTATTTTTGCTCTAGTTTCTATTGCTTTGGGAGACTGACCTGAGAAAATATTCATGATGTTGAAGTCAGAGAGTGTTTTGCCTATGTTTTCTTCTAGGAGTTTGATGGTGTCCTGTCGTATATTTAAGTCTTTCAGCCATTTGGAGTTTATTTTTGTGCATGGTGTGAGGGTGTGTTCTAGTTTCATTGCTTTGCATGCAGCTGTCCAGGTTTCCCAGCAATGCTTGCTGAATAGACTTTCCTTTTCCCATTTTATGTTCTTGCCTCCCTTGTCAAAGATTAATTGACCATAGGTGTCAGGGTTTATTTCCGGGTTTTCTATTCTGTTCCATTGGTCTGTCTGTCTGTTTTGATACCAGTACCACACTGTTTTGATGACTGTGGCTTGTAGTATTGCTTGAAGTCTGGGAGAGTTATGCCTCCTGCTTGGTTTTTGTTCCTCAGGATTGCTTTGGCGATTTCTGGGTCTTTTGTGGTTCCATATAAATGTTTGGATTGTTTGTTCTAGTTCTGTGAAAAATGTCATGGGTAATTTGATAGGGATTGCATTGAATCTGTAGATTGCTTTGGGTAGTATGGCCATTTTCACAATATTGATTTTCCCAATCCAGGAACATGGAATATCTTTCCATTTCTTCACATCTTCTTTGATTTCTTTGATTAAAGTTTTATAGTTCTCGGCATATAAGTCCTTTACCTCTTTGGTCAGGTGTATTCCGAGGTATTTGATTTTGTGAGGTACAATTTTAAAAGGTATCATATTTTTGTATTCCTTTTCTAATGTTTCATTGCTGGTATACAGAAATGCAACTGACTTCTGAATGTTAATCTTATATCCTGCCACTTTGCAGAATTTATTAATCAGTTCAAGGAGTTTTGGGGTTGAGTCCTTAGGGTTTTCTAGGTATAGTATCATATCATCTGCATACAGTGACAGTTTGATCTCTTCTCCTCCTATATGGATGCCTTTTATTTCTTTTGTTTGTCTAATTGCTGTGGCTAAGACTTCCAAAACTATGTTGAAGAGCAGTGGTAAGAGTGGGCATCCCTGTCTTGTTCCAGATTTGAGTGAGAAGGCTTTCAGTTTTTCCCCATTGAGGATTATATTTGCTGTGGGTTTACCATAAATGGCTTTGATTATATTCAGGAATGTTGCCTCTATACCCACTTTGGCGAGGGTCTTGATCATGAATGGATGTTGGACTTTGTCAAATGCTTTTTCTGCGTCTATTGAGATGATCATATGATTTTTGACCTTTTTTTTTGTTAATGTGGTGTATGATGCTGATTGATTTGCGTATGTTGAACCATCCTTGTGAACCTGGGATGAACCCAACCTGGTCATGGTGTATAATTTTTTTGGTATGTTGTTGGATTCGGTTGGCTAAGATTTTGTTGAGAATTTTTGCATCTATATTCATCAATAACATTGGCCTATAGTTTTCTTTTTTGGTGGTATCTCTGTCTGGTTTTGGAATGAGGGTGATGGTGGCATCATAGAATGTCTTTGGGAGTATTCCTTCTTCTTCAACCTTTTGAAAGAGTTTAAGGAGGATGGGCACCAATTCCTCTTTATATGTTTGATAGAATTCACCTGTGAAGCCATCTGGTCCTGGACTTTTATTTGTAGGGAGTGATTTTATGACCTCTTCAATTTCATTTCTAGTGATCGGTCTGTTCAGTTGGTCTGTTTCTTGTTGATTCAGTTTTGGCAGGCTGTAAGATTCTAGAAAATTGTCCATTTCTTCCAGATTGTCAAACTTGTTGCCATATAGTTGTTCATAGTATTCTCTTATGGTTTTTTGTATTTCTGCTGTATCCGTTGTGATTTCTCCTTTTCCATTTACAATTTTGGTGATTTGGGTTCTTTACCTCCTCTTTTTAGTGAGTCTGGCCAGGGGTTTGTCAATTTTGTTCACCTTTTCAAAGAACCAGCTCTTGGTTTTGTTAATTTTCTCTATTGTTTTTTGAGTCTCTATTTTATTGATTTCTTCTTTGATCTTTATAATTTCCTTCCTTCTGCTGACTTTAGGACTTTTTTGTTCTTCTTTTTCTAATTCATTTAGGTGGAGTGTTAAGTTGTCAATTTGGGATCTTTCTTCTTTTTTGAGAAAGGCCTCTACTGCTATAAATTTCCCTCTGAGCACTGCTTTCGCAGCATCCCATAGATTTTGAGAGGTTGTGTCTTCATTATCATTTGTTTCAAGGTAGTTTTTAATTTCCTTCTTGATTTCCTCATTGACCCATTGGTTTTTTAGTAGCATGTTGTTGAGTCTCCATGTAGTAGGTTTTTTCTCTTTCCTTTTCCCATGGTTGATTTCTAATTTCATGGCATTGTGGTCAGAGAAGATGAAGTATCAATTATTTTTAAACAAAATATTATGCTTCATTTTTAGATTTCTTTATTAGAGGCATGAAGTTTATCCCTGCGGAAAAAAAAATGTGTTGTCTGGTGAATTCATGGGCTCGAAAATGAAAGCCACCTTGAGAAATTACCCAGGACATTTCTTGGATACCCATCACAGTCTCTTCAAACAGTTTAGACTAATTTGCATTAATATTTTTTAGAGATTCCCTGGCTGAGCAAGTTCCTATGGTAAACCAGTCTAAAATTTACCAGAAGTTTTTCTTTATATGTCATCTAAAACCTTTCTGGAAAAATGCCAACTTGTTTCCTTTTTGCTGTATTCAGGGAAGATATCAAAGGAATTATCTAGGAACCTTTTAAAAAATACTTTGGGATTAAAATATGCACAGTAATATGTATAAAATAGGTAAACAACAAAGACCTACTGTATAGCATAGGGAACTATATTCAATGTCTTTTTTTTTTTTTTTTTTGCTGTGCCTTGTAACATGTAGAATTACCAGGCCAGGGATCAAACTCACACCACAGTGGCCTGAGCCATTGCAGTGACAAGGCAGGATTCTTAACCTGGTCACCACAAGAAAATTCCTCAATGTCTTTTAATAAGCTTTAATGGAAAAGAATCTGAAGAGGAAAAATATATATACACACACACACACACATATATATCTGAATCATTTTGCTGTACACCTGAAGCTAACACAACACTGTAAATTAGCTGTATTTCAATTTTTTATATATAATGATTTTAATTTTTTAAAAATTATAGCTGGTTTACAGTGTTCTCTCAATTTTTTACTGTACAGCATGATGCCCCAGTTACACATACATGTATAGATTCTCTTTTCTCACATTATCATGCTCCATCATAAGTGACTAGATACAGTTCCCAGTGCTACACAGCGGGATCTCATTGCTTATCCATTCTAAAGGCAATAGTCTGCATCTATTAAGTTCCCAAGTTCCCAATCCATCCTGCTCCCTTCTCTCCCCCTTGGCAATCATGAGTCTATTCTCCAAGTCCATGATTTTCTTCTCAATATTTCAATTTTTAAAAAAAGGTTAAAAAATAAATTAAAATATAAAAATCCCAAATACCACCCCCCTCCCAAAAATGAGGCTGTAGTACAATAAAATTTTTTTTAAAAAACAACTCCACTTTGCATCATTGATGGAAGGATTCAATTTATTCTCTGCCTTCTTAGCTTTGGCTGATTTATCCTCACTTATGTTCCTGACTCTATGACTCTATTTTTTCTGTCCCACCTATCTGGAATACTCTCTTCCAACTCTTCCAGGTTATTATTTGCCATTTTTTTCCCATTCATTTCAAAAGTGGTTATTGGAACTTGGAACTGCTTGAAAAAAAAAAAAGCCCCAGGTTTCCTCTGGATGAAGAGTTTGTAATCTAATATAACAAAATCAAATGATAATATAAGGCAGGGTTTGGCGAACTAAAGTCCATGGATCCGTGAACCAAGTCCAGCCTGCCTCCATTGTAATAAAATTTTACTGAAACATAGTCAAGCTCATTCATTTGCAGATTGTCAATGGCTACTTTTGCCCAAGGAGTAGAATTGTGGCTGAAACTGCATGGCCTACAAAGCTGAAGATTCAGCTTTGACCCTTTATGGAAAAAGTTTTACTGAACCTTGATTTAAAGCAGTCAATGATTAAGGGCTATTGGAGCGGTCAACATTTAGTAGGTACAAGTAGGAAGTGGTAGAGGCATGTACTAAATCTGTGCTTCTCCATCTGCATAAGAAAGAACTAAAGTTTTTTTTTTTTTTCTCATCTTTTTAGGGCTGCGGAGGAGGAATATGGAGGTTCCCAGACTAGGGGTTGAATTGGAGCTGTAGCTCCTGGCCTACACCACAGCCACAGCAACACGGGATCCAAGCCAAGTCTGTGATGTACACCACAGCTCACAGCAACATCGGATCCTTAACCCACTGAGCGAGGTCAGGGATGGAACCTGCATCCTCATGGATGCTAGTAGATTCATTTCTGCTGAGCCACAATGGGAACTCCAAGAAAGGACTAAGTTTTTTTCCTCTAGTTTATCATGGGCTAATACTTTTTAAAAATTTTGTCGAAGTATAGTTGATTTACAATGTTATGTGAGTTCCTGGTGTACAGCAAAGTGATTCAGTTATGCACATATAGATATAGAGTCTTTTCCATTATGGTTTATTACAGGATATTGAATATAGTTCCCTGTACTATACACTAAGACCTTGTTGTATCCATGACTGACACCTTTTAAAAAATACAATTAAAAAAAAACTGGGAGTTCCCTGTTGGTCTAGAGGTTAGGATTTGTTGCTTTCACTGCTACAGCCTGGGTTCAATCCCTGGTCTGGGAACTGATATCCCATATGAAGCCGCTGCACACCACAGCCAAAATAATAAATAAATAGGTAAAGACAATATAACTTTAAAAAATACAATAAAAACAAGTCATTAGAAATGTGAAAGAAAGACATACAAAATACAAGCCCAAAGTGTTTTTAGTATTAGATTCAACCAGTATAAAATCACTTTATTAAATGGCTATAAGTTTCTAATTGCTTACTCTTAGCTTTGGTACTCCTCATGGACCCATAACAAAGAGTTCACATAATGGAATCAGCTCAAGGATTGTACTTGGAGTAGCACTTGTCTAAAAAGTTTCTGACTGAATCAACCTCCCTTGCTTGACATATTATTAGGTTATTACACAATCTGCAGTCAAGTTATGGTCAACAATACCTGTAGGCCTGTGAAATATTCTGTCTCTTGAGGTAGCTTTTTGTGATTCTGATCTGATACATTGCGCTGATATAATTTCCATCTGAGAGGACGATTCTCTTTCTCTTTATTTTCAAGAGTTAGTCAGTGCATTACAAATGGACTCATTCTAGCCAAGCTAATAGGACAATATTTTTTTTTTTTTATAACAAACAATTGTTACTGGCATGTCTTTGGGAGCAGTGTATTTTCCTCCTTGTTGACAAATTTATATAAGTTAGGTCATACATTCTATATCTAGAGTGTGGTGGTGGTTATACATCCATATGCCTTTGTCAAAACTCAGAACTAGGGAGTTCCCACTGTGGTGCAGTGTGTTGAGTCCGGTGTTGCTGCAGCTGTGGTGTAGGTTGCAGCTCTGGCTCAGATTCAATCCCTGGCCCAGGAACTTCCATATGCCACAGGTGTGGCCGAAAAAGAAAAAAACAAACAAACTCATATAACTAAAGGAGTGATTTTTAGGAGTTCCCGTCGTGGCGCAGTAGTTAACGAATCCGACCAGGAACCATGAGGTTGCAGGTTCGGTCCCTGCCCTTGCTCAGTGGGTTAACGATCCGGTGTTGCCGTGAGCTGTGGTGTAGGTTGCAGGCGTGGCTCGGATCCCACGTTGCTGTGGCTCTGGTGTAGGCCGGTGGCTACAGCTCCGATTCGACTCCTAGCTTGGGAATCTCCACATGCCGCGGGGAGCGGCCCAAGCAATAGCAAAAAAAAAAAAAAAAAAAAAAGGAGTGATTTTTATAGTATGTAAATTATCCTGGAATAAGGCTGACTTTTTAAAAAAAATGCAGTTTATAGGGCACCTCCCATTGAAGTTTCTCTTCCAGTAGATAGGAAATGCTAGCACCAGTGGGGTTAGAAATATGAGAAGTCTATTGGCTGAAAGCACCTATACCCTCTCCCCATGAAGGACGTCTTGCCTCAAGGAACAAAAATATTCAAGTTCAGTACCCAAGCCTCTGTCTCCTGAGGAAGATGCTTTTTGGACAAAACTAGCAGGCTCTAGGTTTTGAGATTTGTTATCCCTTTAGTGATCAACTCTTGCTTTCCTTAGAGA
Organism: Sus scrofa; assembly: GCF_054392235.1. NCBI lineage: Eukaryota > Metazoa > Chordata > Mammalia > Artiodactyla > Suidae > Sus > Sus scrofa. Next base: position 88,594,256 of record NC_139401.1, on the reverse strand, counting down.
CATAAACTATTTCAATTAAAACACGATCAAGTGTGGGAGGCCTGTGAGTCATTCTGCATAATAGGTGACTTTGCATGTTTCTGTTCTGACCTATTTTGTAAAATTTCCTCCTTCATGACCGAGTTCTTGTGGTTGAGGTGGAAGTTAGCAAGAGATATCAGAGTGTAGCCTTCAGATCAAGTCAGATTCAGATCAGTGGTAAGAGTATTCGGTGAAGGAAGAAGACATAAAGTGCCATAGCCGAGAAGGTTTCATGGAAGAGATGAGATTAATATGGCTACCCATAGTTGGGATTTGTACAGAAAAGTATTCTGGATGGGAAACTTGAGGCATATTGCTTAAGCCATTCTAGCTGGGCCAGAGGATTACCACTGGGGTATAGTGTATGTGATAAGGTGAGAAAAACAGATTTATTCTGTCAGCAATGAGAAGCCATTACAAGTTTTTCATAAGGGATGTGTAATCCTTGTTAAAAGTCTAGCTAAAACCCCACTTGCTCAAGTCTATACTTAAAGTTCATATTGTAGAAGACTTGCTAGCATCCTATTGTCTGTGTTTGCACTTTGTTTTTCTGATGAGACCATGAGCTCTTACAGACAGTAAATCTCTTGCTTGTCCTTGTCTTGCTTGTAAGTGGGCAGTACTTACTGAATTAGCTTGAAAGCATTTCTTATTTCTTAAATTCATCACAGTCTTCTAGGTTGATTTTTTAAAATCAGTATCAGATTTTCTACCTCACTCTTGAGTATTCAGTCTGAATCTTATAAGATTGTGATCTAAAGTTGGAAAGTTACCTAATAGTTCCTAGATGATATGCTCTAATTAATACAAGCCATTGTCATGGCCCCTCTTTGTTTTTTATCTTAATAACAGTGCAGTGCTGACTGGTGTTTATCTTGAGTTGATACAATTTCAAATCCTTGGCAGGGGATTTAGATATTTGTTGTGCAACACAATCTTTGGAAATGTACCATAAAATGCTCTCTGAATATGGAAACTATGTTATGAAAGGCTGGCACCCTGCAGAATAAAGTAGATTATCTGGAAAGTTTACAGCAAGATTTATGGTTGTTTCCCAACTTGTCCTGCCCAACAACCCTGTCATGTCTCATAATGGTTGCTCTTGGTTGCCAAGCTTGAGTGGTAATCAGAAAATCTTGTGGTAACATAAATTTTGGTGGGTCACTTTAGGGTTTGGAGCGGAATAAATAATCTACCAAAGACTTTCTTTCCTTGAATAAAGAAGATGGGAAGAAAGCTGTCATTAGCGTTTTCAATAGCAAATGTGCTCTCACTCTTCCATCTGTCTCACCCCAACCCTATCTTGAGTGAGCCTCCTCTATATGCTCAGAGCACCCTGCAATTATTCTTTCAAAGTGCTTACCACATTGTATTGACATTGTGGGCATATGGGTTGATTTGTTCCACATTGTGTAAGCTTTTTCAATGATGGGAACTGATTCATCTCTGTATCCCTGATGGCTAATGGAATGTTTGACTCATGGTGGTTAGTTAATGAATATTAGTTGAATTTAACTAAGACTAAGACTAATAATAATAATAGCTAGCATTGAGTGCAATTACTTTGTACCAGCCATTGCTTTAAGGACTTTTCAAGTATTAATCCAATTACCCCTCTCTACAATTCTATTCAAAATACCCAATTCAGATAAATAACAATGAAGTTAACTATCAGGTAAATTCAAGATTGTAAAACCGATGAGTGGTAGACATATATGTTTTTTTGTCTATGCATGTGTGCTTTATGTAAGCATGTACATGCTTTATAATGTGCTTTAACAATGGATGGAATATGTCTTTACCCATTCCCCTATGGATGAACATTTAGGTTATTCTCTCCCCTTTTTTTCCTACTATAGAGAATACTGTAGGACATATTTGAGTATGGATATTTCTCCAGAATTGACGAGGAGGAATTGATGGGTCATAGGATGAGTGCATTTTTCCTGTAATAGACATGACCAAATTGTCATCCCAAATGTCTGTTACAGTGATGATAGTAGTTTCTCCACACAAAAGATAGCTGGAGTAAATGGAGAAATATACCATATCCTTATAAGGAAAAGCTCAGTTTACTAAAAATGGCAGTCCTCATCAAATTAATTTGCAAATCCTAAGGAGCTTCAATTAAAGCCAAATAGAAATTAAAAAAAAATTATTACTCAATGAATTTTATTACATTTATAGTTGTACAATTATCATCACAGCCAAATTTTATAGCATTTCCATCCCAAACCCTCAGTGCCGAATAGAAGTTTTTTATTAAGTTTGACAGACCGATTCTTACTTTTAAGATGTAGAGAGGATTTCTCTTGTGGTGCAGCAGGTTAAGGATCTGGAATCGTCACTGATGTGGCTTGGTTCACTGCTGTGGCTTGGGTTCAATCCCTGACCAGGAACTTCCACATGCTGTGGGCAGGGACAAGAAAAGAGGTAGGAAAAATAAGCAAGAAGAGGTAAGAACTATTGAAAAAATAACAAAAATAGAAGGAGTGGTAATATTACCATGAATAGGAGAGGGGAGGGCATGAGAGGAAAGGAGAAGAGATGGCTGAAGAGAAGAAATAAAGAAAGGCTACCAATCAGAACATTTCCCATGATATGTTACAAAGCAAGCCTGAAGAATGTAATTTCTATCTTTAAAATGAATGCAAATATGTGAAATTTGAAAATGCATATAAGCAAGGACTAGAAGAAAGACTGCCTAAAGGAAAACATTGATTCAGTTAGGTGATGGGATTGTAGACTATTTTCATTTTGGAATGCAGGCATTTTAATATATTTTTTCAATAATGTGCATGAAAATAAACAAGATCCGGAACCTTAAAGAAAATCTTTTTTCTTCCATCTTCATCCTTCACAATGTTGCCAATGACAGTTCAGGTGTTATTGATTATTGCTCCTTTCTCTGGAAGCTAAGCTAAGAATTTTTTTTCCTTTTTATTCTGGAATTTCACCACGGTGTGTCTAGGTGTGGGTCTTTATCTATACGTCCTGCTATCCTGCCTGACTTCCGATGGGTCTCTTTTATCTGAGAACTCATGTCTTTCTTCTATTCTTTCTTTTTTTTTTCTTTTTATGGCCACACCTGCAGCATATGGAAGTTTACAGGCTAGGGGTTGAATCAGAGCTATGCCATGGCTTCACAACTCGGGATCCAATCCGAACCTGCAACCTTCACCACAGCTCACAACAATAATGGATCCTTAACCCACTGAGGGAGGCCAGGGATTGAACCCACATTCTCACAGACACTACGTTGGGTTCTTAATCCACTGAGCCACCATGGGAACTCCTCTTTGTCCATCCTTCCTATCCATCTAAAAAAAAAAAAAAAAGAAAAATCTCGTCTTTGAGTTCCCATTGAGGCTCAGTGGAAACGAATCTGACTAGTATCCATGAGGATGCAGGTTCCATTCCTGGTATGGCTCAGTGGGTTAAGGATCTGGCATTTGCCACGAGCTCTGATGTAGGTTGCAGACACGGCTCGTATCTCCTGCTGCTGTGGTTGTAGTGTAGGCCAGTAGCTACAGCTCTGATTTGACCCCTAGCCTGGGAGCCTCCATATACCAAGGGTGTGGCCCTAAAAAGACAAAAAAAAAAAAAAAACCAGCAACCAAAAAACAAAAAAACTCATCTTTTTCTCATCACTGATTGTAGACAAGTGTTGGAAATTCCAGATACATGCTTTGTATTTATAAATTTTCTTCCTTGTTCCCCTGCATTGCATTCTTACAGACATATTTGTTTAATTGAAGGGGAGTTAATGACTGTCATTGTCAGGGCAGGTGGGTCAGAAGAATTTCCCAACTCCTATAGGGGTGATAAAAAAGAAGAGTTTATTGAGAATAGAAATGCTGCTAGTGCAGGGGGATGACTTCCTGACAATCAGGGAAAGCTGACCCCCAAGGAGGACAAAGAGTTTATTGAGTGTGGTGAGATGGAGAGAAAATAGAATTTATTGAAATAAGAGGTGCTGCAAGCACAGTGGGACAACTTCCTGATGATCAGGGATGGCCAACAATGAGCGTGTGGTCATGTCTGTTTTTATAACCCAGGGAGAGGAGAGGTCTCACGATACATTTGCTGCCTGGCTGATTAGTTGGGGAAAGAGGGGTCTTATGATACACTTGTTGGTTTGTTGGGGGGCATATAGGGCCCCCACAGAGGTGGGGTGAGGAGTGGGCCACATACTTTTCCTACTAGGGGGTAGGAGAGAGTAGGCTAGGTTGCTCAAGGTGGGGCAAGGGGCATTATAATGAGATGGGTGGGGTGATGATAAGGGTCTGATAATTTTTTTCTTGGCCAGAGGCTTTGCATTCAGTCTTCTTGAAGGGGCCTTGAAGCCCAACAATGACTGGAGGTGGGGAGTCTAAGGAAGGCTTCTGGGGAATTGTTAAAGTTCTGATTCTTGATCTCAGGTTAGTTACATGTGTTTGCTCAATTTGTGAAAATTCTTAAACATTAGTTGTCTGATATATACAATTGTTTTCATAAAGAATTTTTTGAAAAATAATAACTTTAAGTTTTTTATAGACCAGAACAACTGGAAAGATTGTTGACCAAAAAAAATGCACAACCTAAAAGTTTAGAATTATGTTTTATTCAGTAGACTTTCTGAGGACTTAAGACTGGACTTCAGTCTCTCAGAGAGTTTTGAGGGACTTTGCTGAACAGGTTAGGGAGGAGCTAGGATATACAGAAGTTTTGCAACAAAAACCAGGTAGTTGGAATGTCAAAAGATTACTGTTAAAGAAAACCAGACATCTCAAGTTAATAAGTTTAGTGCTTTTTTTGCATGGGAAGACTCAAGAGTCTGAGCTCGTTGAAATCATTCCTTTGATACGCACATTAGCTATCTAGGGCCAGTATTCTGTTCTTTTCCAGCCTGAGTCCCCTCTGGGTGCACTACAATGGGTGGCTGCAGTAGCTGAGGGCTTGGCAGTGGGCAGCCCATTTTTCTCCATCCTGACTTCCCTCAGGGCTCACTGTCTGGGCTGACTGTAGTGGCTTGATAGCTGCAACATCCTTTGTTGATATGGCAGGGAACATTTTTCATTCACAGATGAAATTGCCATCTGAGATGAGATCTGACATGAGGTAGAGTAGATCTGGGAGAAGACCAGGAGTTTAGGTTTGAACATCTTGAGTTTGAACTGTCTTAGATATATGCAGGAAGAGATGTCAATTATTTTGTCCAATTTTCCTGATGAGCTGTCTTAGTCTATTGAGGCTACCATAACAAAACACCACAGATTAGAGGACTTATAAACAACAGAAAATTTTTTCTCAAAGTTCTGGGGGCTGGAAGTCTGAGATCAGGGTGCAAGTATGGTCAGGTGAGGGCCTCTCTCAGGTCACAGACTGTCATTTTCTTGCTGTGCCCTCACACATTGGAAGGAACTTGGGAGCTCTGCAGAGCCTATTTTATAAGAATACTATAATACCAGGAGGGTGAAACCCTTATAACCTAAGCACCTCCTAAAGGCCTCATCTCTTAATATTATCCCATAGGGCATTAGGATTTCAACATATGGAGTTGGGGGACACAAATATTCAGACCATAGCACAGGTCAAGTAAGATGAGGACTGAGGATTAGCTATTGGATTTAGCAATTTGGAGTTCACTAGTCACCTCCATGACTGTTGTTAGAGTTAACCAAAGGGCTAGAAGCTGATGAGTCATCTAAGCGCATGAAGAAGAGGAACTGGAGACAGGAAGTATAGGGAATTTTGCTGTTTGTTGTCTGGCCCAAGATCAGGATGGAAGCATTACAGTGGGGTCAAATTTCTGACTGCTTCTTCTGTATGGCTCACCTGTCATCATTTTTGTTGCCCCATGGTTTCAGTCAACTTTGTGTTAGAAGCACTCCAGAAGTTTTCCTCACTTCCAGGAGTCCCTCCTGTGCACCTTTGGACTATTATTCTTCCTTCCTTCCTTCTCTTTTTCTTTCTCTCTTTCCTTCTCTCCCTCTTTCTCCTTCTCTTCTTTTCTTTATTTTCTTTAATTTGATCTCACCTGATTACTATCTTTGGGGCATTTATTTTTCCAGTCCTCAAGAGCACCTTTTCTTATTTCCCAGCCTGTCATATCAATTCAATTTTTTCACTTTTTGAAACCTCAGTTTCCTTACCTAGAAAATATGCCAAAGAATGGAGTCTTAACCCATGGATTAAGAAAGGAAAGTGCTATGTAAATTGTATACTCTATTAAGAAAGGGTAAATTTCTTTTAGCTTTTACTTTTTTGAGAGTAATTGATTTTATCAATTGACTATATGGACTCTGTTTTCTTTCTTTCTTTTTTTACTTTTATTTTTTGCTTTTCAAGGCTGAACCTGTGGCATATGGAAGTTCCCAGGCTAGGGGTCGAATCAGAGCTGTAGTTGCTGGCCTATACCACAGCCATAGCAACACAGGATCCTAGCCATGTCTGCAACCCACACCACAGCTCATGGCAACACTGGATCCTTAAGCCACTGAGCCATGCCAGGCACTGAACCTGCATCCTCATGGATACTAGTTGGGTTCATAACCCACTGAGCCACAACGGGAACTCCCTGGACTCTGTTTTCTAACTGTGATGATTTTCCGTGAGTTTAGATGGCTCACATTTTAGTGAGATCCCTTCCCCATATCCTCTGCTTTAGCTTCTCTCTGAAGTACCTAGATAATAGTATCTGATGCACATTTCCTGAGTTGTTTTGCAGATGCTAAGATCCCACCAAATAGAAGTTAACTACTTGATGACCATAAGCACATAGCCCCCAGACCTACTGGAGCCTAAGGATTGATAACATTAACCCCTGTGACACTGCCCTGTTACAGCACCATCAACTAATTAGAGAATTGTGCACTAGCTATTCACATGCCCTGGGACAATGCTCCCTCACCGGGCCTTTAAAAAGCCCTCCCTGAAACTCTTTGTGGAGTTCAGGTGTTTTGAGCACTAGCTGCCTAGACTCCTTGCTTGGTGCCCTGCAATAAACACTGCACTTTTCCTTTACCACAGCCAGGTGTCAGTAGATTGGCTTTACTGTGCACCTGACTTTACTTCAGCAACACCAGCACATTTAATCAACTCTTCCGCCTCTGATTTGTTTCAAGTCGAGTAGGTAAGGAATGTCAGCTGGTGGCAGCCTCATACAATTTCAGTTTTCTGTTGTTGGGGTACCGTATTTACCCTGTTTTTGCTCCATTTATTCACTCTTTTTTTCTGGGGGTTAGTGTTAAATAAAAGTAGTTCCTCATCCTCTTATTCTATGTCAACCTGACTTGCTTTTTTTCTTTCCTTTTTCTTCTTTCTTTGCTTTGGTTATTCAAACTCACACTGAGGTTCTGAAATATCTCATAGTTTTAATCCCTAATTTTTCCACAGGAAGAAGAGAAATGGCTTCCCCCCCGCCAAAGAACTCTATCTAATTTTAGCATTGTTTATGCAATGATTTTGGGAGTATGTTTTCAAATCATTGTTAGTCTCTGTGTAGCCATTGTGGCCAAAGCAATGATGAAGATTAAATGTTAATACATTTAGAGAGAGAAAAGGGCCTGATCTAGGAAAATGCAACAAATATTTATTGAGTGCCTACTATGTGTCTGTGTAGTTATAGGTCCTGGAGAAACCTAGCAGTGAAAAAAACATACAGAAAAAGTGGAGATACAAAATGTATACTTATACTAAAAACTGCTTAAATGGCAATGAAAAATGCATTTTAAAATTCCTCTAGAGGGAGTTCCCATCATGGCTCAGTGGTTAAAGAACCCGACTAAGATCCATGAGGATATGGGTTCGATCCCTGGACTCGCTCAGTGGGTTAAGGATCCAGCATTGTTGTGAGCTGTGGTGTAGATTGCAGACAAGGCTTGGATCTGGCATTGCTGTGGCTCTGGAGTAGACCAGCAGCAACAACTCTGATTAGACCCCTAGCCTGGGAATCTCCATATGCCACCGGTGGAGCTCTAAAAAGACAAAAGACAGAAAAAAATTCCTCTAGAGATGATGTAATTTTCCTTTGAAAACCAGTTGTATACATTTGTGGGTTTAATCTCTGTGCTGTAATAATTTTATTTTGAAGGATTAAAACCAAAGAGTTACTTGCCCATTTTTTTCCTTTTTCTCTTTTGGTTGCCTCAAAACATCTGCTAAGTTTGCATTTGTATCTTAGCCTTTTGGTAGTAACCATTAATTTAAAGCAATTTGGGGCATTGAATGCTTTCACTTCAATGAGGACTTCTGCTCAAAGCTTACTCTACATTTTTCTGGAGTTACATGCTGTTTGCCATAAAAAGCAGACTATAATATTTATCATATGTTAGTGAGATTGAAGATCTTAAAGTTGAGGAAGCTCTTTTTTAATGCTTTGGCAGGAATCTTAATAATTTTACAGTACAAGTGAATACAGCTTATTTTGGGGAGAGGGATTTAAAATTCTTTAGCAAACTTTTTCAATTTTTCTGTATGTGCCCTGTGATGAAGGTGAATACAGAGTGCCTTTTTATTCATGGTTTGTTAGTGGTGACACATGGATGGCTTGTCAAAGAATGACTCCCAAGAGACTTGTCTTGTAGCTTTGGAGCATAATAGATGCTTCCCTACTCTGCTCCACCCAATTCCAATTTCTCTTCCCTAGTTAACCCCCTGCTGCCATTGAATATTTAATTATAGATTTGTTCTGATAGTACTTGTTAACTGATTCTTGTATGCTGACCTCACTAATGAGAATTTTATATTATTTCAAAACTCCTGGCAACAGGGTCAGTGTCTTGAAATGTAACACACCTTTCTTTCTTTTTTTAAAAAAATATTCTATTGGTGTATAGTTGATTCACAATGTGTTAATTTCTTCTGTATAGCAAAGTGATTGTTATATTCACTGACATATACATACTCTTTTTCATATTCTTTCCATTATGGGTTATTCACAGGATATTGAATATAGATCCCTGTGCTATACAGTAGGGCCTTGTTGTTTAACCATTCTATACATAATAGTTTGCATCTGCTAATTCCAAACTACAAATCCATCCTTCCCCCACTTTCTTCCCCCTTGGCAACCACAAGTTTGTTATCTATGTCTGTGCATCTGTTTCTGTTTCATAGATAAGTCATTTGTGCCATATTTTAGATTTTGTGTATGTGATATTGTATCACATTTTTCTTTCTCTTTCTGATTTGCTTCACTTCGTATGATAATCTCTAGGTCCATTTATATTTCTGCAAATAGTATTATTTCATTCTTTTTTATGGACTGAGTAGTAGTATTCCTTTGTATGTATGTACCACACATCTTTTTTATTCATTCATCTGTCAATAGGTTGTTAAAACACTTTTATTTTAAACTTTATTTTCCCCTTCAACACATACCACATTGATAAGCATTTAGTAGGAATTTGAGTGTTACTTTTGGATTCATTCATTTAGTCAAGATGTGAGGACTAGTATAAGCAGTGTATTGCCATGGAGTGAATGCCAAACTGAAAGTCCGGAGAACTTGATTCAAGACTGAGCTCTACCCTTTACCAGCAATAGGACCTTAAGCTTTTCATGATCTCTCTGTGAGATGTGATTTTTTTTCCTTTTAAAAAAAGGTGACCTAAGTAACTATTTTTTTTTGAAATTCACTTCAATTCTATGAGCTAGTGATCCAAATGAGTGAATAAAAGTCCTCTATGTTTCTAATTTCCCACCCATGCCTTATAGTTTGTGGATGTTCTCTTATCCTCTGGGATTTATATTTTTGGTTCCTCCTAATGGTATGTAACAAAATGATTTAAAGAAAGGAAAGAACTTGCATACAGTGTAGTATGTTCAGTAGAGAATTAGTAAATACAGAATTTAAAAAGCAGATTTTTTTTCACAGTCTATTGTTTTTCCAGGCAGTTACCAATGGTTTCAAAACACATCCTTCAAAGAATAACAAGCCTTTTTCTCTTCCATGCTTTCCTTTACATATTTGCTTTATTTTTAGCTGACATGAGGATCTGTGTGTTATAGACCAAATTTCTTCAAACTGGCCTTCATTTTAACATATGAAATTTTTCTAATCACAGTTATTTGTGAAAAGAAACTGTGCATGCTGATAGGAAATACAACAGAGTCAGCTAGTTTTAGAAATAATTATACCAGTCATGAAAATAAAGTATTGGTCTATGTGTTTAGGGCCTTGGAAGAAATCAGTCTGGGATAAATACATATATGAATCTCTGATATGAATAGAATTCTTTTTTATTCAAGTATAGTTGATTTACAGTGTTGTGTCATTTTCTGCTCTACAGCAAAGTGTATATATACATTCTTTTTCTCATATTATCTTCCGTCATGTTCTATACCAAGAGGTTGGACACAGTTCCCTATGCTATATAGTAGGGTCTCATTGCTTATCCATTCTAAATGTAATAGTTTGTATCTACTAACCCCAAACTCCCAGTCCATCCCTATCCCACTTTTCTCCCACTTGGCAACCACAAGTCTATTCTCCATGTCTGTGAGTCTGTTTCTGTTCTGTAAATAGGTTCATTTGTGCCATATTTTAGATTTCACATATAAGTGATATCACATGTTATTTGTCTTTCTCTTTCTGACTTCATTTTGTCCTTTTTTTAGATTCCACATGTAAGTGATACCATTTAATGTTAGTGTCTCATTGTATGGCTGACTTCACTTAGCATGATAATTTCCACGTCCATCTATGTTGATACAAATGCCATTAGTTCTTTCCTTTTAATGGCTGAGTCATATTCCATTGCGTATATGTACCACTTCTTCTTGATCCACTCCTCCCTTGATGGACATTTAGGTTGTTTCCATGTCTTGGCTATTGTATATAGTGCTGCAATGAACACTGGAGTACATGTGTCTTTTTGAGTAATGGTTTTCTCTGGGTAGATACCCAGGAGTGGGATTGCTGGATCAAATGGTAGTTCTATGTGTAGTTTTCTGAGGAATCTCCATACTGTTTTCCACAGAGGTTGCACCACTTTACAATCCCACCAATAGTGTCCTAGGGTCCCCTTTTCTCACATTCTCTCCAGCACTTATTGTTTATAGACTTTTTGATGATGGCCATTCTGGCTAGCGTAAGGTTTGGATTTGCATTTCTCTAATAATTAATGATGTTAAACATCTTTTCATGTGTTTTTTGGCCATCTGTATGTCTTCTTTGGAGAACTGTCTGTTCAGATCTTCTGCCCATTTTTTGATGGGGTTGTTTGTTTTTTTGGTATTAAGTGGTAGGAGGTGTTTATAAATTTTGGAGATTAATCCCTTGTCAGTTGCTTCATTTGCAACTATTTTCTCCCATTCTGTAGGTTGTCTTTTTATTTTGTTTAGAGTTTCCTTTGCTGTGCAGAGACTTTGAAGTTTAATTAAGTCCCATTTGTTTATTTTTGTTTTTACTGTTATTAATAGGAGGTGGCTGTGAGAAGATATTGCTGTGGTTTATGTTGGAGAGTGTTTGGCCTGTGTTTTCCTCTAGGATTTTTATAGTGTCTGGTCTTATATCTAGGTCTTTCATCCATTTGGAGTTTATTTTTGTGTATGGTGTTAGGGAGTGTTCTAATTTCATTCTTTTCCATGTGGCTGTCCAGTTTTCCCAGCACCACTTACTGAAGGGGCTGTCCTTTCTCCATTGTATCTTCTTGCCTCCTTTGTCATAGATAAGTTGGCTGTAGGTGTGTGGGTTGAATTCTGGGCTTTCTATCCTGTGCCACTGATCTATATTCTGTCTTTGTGCCAGTACCTTATGGTTTTGATGACTGTACCTTTGTAGTATAGTCTGAAGTCAGGGAGCCTGATTCCTCCAGCTCCATTTTTCTTTTTTAGGATGTCTTTGGCTATTCTGGGTCTTTTGTGCTCCCCCCCCCAAAAAAAAACTTGAAAATATTTTGTTCGAGTTCTGTGAAAAGTGTCCTTGGTAATTTGATAGGGATTGCATTGAAGCTGTAGATTTCCTTGGGTAGTATAGTCATTTTGATAATGTTGATTCTTCCAATCCACGAGCATGGTATGTCTTTCCATCTATTTGTGTCGTCTTTGATTTCTTTCATCAGTGTCTTATAGTTTTCAGAGTACAGGTCTTTTGTCTCTTTAGGAAGGTTTATTCCTAAGTATTTTATTCTTTTTTTTTTTTTTTTTTTTTTGGTCTTTTTGTTTTTTGTCTTTTTGTTGTTATTTCTTGGGCCGCTCCCGCAGCATATGGAGGTTCCCAGGCTAGGGGTCAAATCGGAGCTGTAGCCACCAGTCTACGCCAGAGCCACAGCAACGCAGGATCCAAGCTGCGTCTGCAACCTACACCACAGCTCACGGCAATGCCGGATCATTAACCCACTGAGCAAGGGCAGGGACCGAACCCGCAACCTCATGGTTCCTAGTCGGATTCATTAACCACTGCGCCACGACGGGAATTCCAGTATTTTATTCTTTTGGATGTGATGGTAAATGGTATCATTTCCCTAATTTCTTTTTCTGATATTTCATTGTTAGTATATAGAAATTCAGTCAATTTCTGTATGCTAATTTTGTATCCTGTGACTGCCAAATTCACTGATAAGCTCTAACAGTTTTCTGGCAGCATCTTTAGGATTTTCTAGGTCATCTAGTATTTCATGTCATGTGCAAATAGTAATAGTTTTACTTCTTCCTTTGCAATTTGGATTCCTTTGATTTCTTTCTCTTCTCTGATTTCTATGGGAGGTCTTCCAAATCTATGTTGAACAGTAATGGTGAGAGTGGACATCCTCGTCTTGTTCCTGATCTCAGTGGGAATTCTATCAGCTTTTTACCATTGAGAATGTTGTTAGCACTGGCTTTGTCATATATGGCCTTGAGTATGTTGAGGTAGGTTCCCTGTATGCCCACTTTCTGAAGGGTTTTGATCAGAAATGGGTGTTGGATTTTGTCAAAGGCTTTTTCTGCATCTCTGGAGAGGATCATATGGTTTTTATTCTTCAGTTTGTTAATGTGGTGTATCACACTGATTGACTTGCAGATATTGAAGAATCTTTGCATCCCTGGGATAAATCCCGCTTGATCATGACGTACAATCCTTTTAATATATTCTTGGATGTGGTTTGCTAGTATTTTGATGAGGAATTTTGCATCAATGTTCATCAGTGAAATTAGCCTGTAGTTTTCTTTTTTGTGGTATCTTTGTCTGGTTTTGGTATCAGGGTGATGGTGGCCTCATAGAATGAGTTTGGGAGTGTCCCTTCCTCTGTAATTTTTTGGAATGTTTTCAGAAGGATAGGTATTAACTCTCCTCTAAATGTTTGATAGAATTTGCCTGTGAAGCCATCTGGTCCTGGACTTTTGTTCATTGGATGTTTTTTATTTACAGTTTCCATTTCAGTTCTTGTGATTGGTATGTTCATCTTTTCTCTTTCATCTTGGTTTAGTCTTGGAAGATTATAGTTTTCTAAGAATTTATCCATTTCTTCTAGGCTGTCTGTTTTATTGGCATATAGTTGCATGTAGCAGTCTCTTATGATCCTTTGTATTTCTGTGATGTCCATTGTTACTTCTCCTTTTTCATTTCTAATTTTATTGATTTGAGTCCTCTCTCCTTTTTTCTTGATAAGTCTGGCTAAAGGTTCATCAATTCTGTTGATCTTTTCCAAGAACCATCTTTTAGTTTCATTGATCTTTTCTGTGTTTTTTTTTTTTTTTTTTTTGGTTTCTATTTCATTGATTTCTGCTCTCATCTTTATGATTTCTTTTCTTCTGATAACATTAGGTCTTGTCTGTTCTTCTCTCTCGAGCTGCTTTAGATGTAAAGTTAGCTTGTTTATTTGAGCTTTTTCTTGTTTCCTGAGGTGGGCTTGTATTGCTATAAACTTGCCTCTTAGAATGGCTTTTGCTGAATCCCATAGTTTTTGGAGTGTTGTATCTTTGTTGTCATTTGCTTCTAGGTATTTTTAAACTTTTTTTTTTTGCCATTTCTTGGGCTGCTTCTGCGGCATATGGAGGTTCCCAGGCTAGGGGTCTAACTGGAGCTGTAGCCACCGGCCTACACCACAGCCACAGCAACTTGAGATCTGAGCCGCGTCTGCAAGCTACACCACAGCTCACGGCAACGCTGGATCCTTAACCCACTGAGCAAGACCAGGGATTGAACCGGCAACCTTATGGTTCCTAGTCGGATTCGTTAACCACTGAGCCATGACGGGAACTCCTGCTTCTAGGTATTTTTAAATTTCCTCTTTGATTTCCTCAGTGATCCTTGGGTTGTTTAGTAGCATGTTGTTTAGTCTCCACGTGTTTGTGTTTTTTGCAGTGTTTTTCTTGTTGTTGATTTCCAGCCATATAGCATTGTGGTTGGAAAAGATGATATGATTTCAATTTTCTTTTTTTTTTCTTTTCTTTTTGCCTTTTCTAAAGCCACTCCCATGGCATAGTGAGGTTCCCAGGCTAGGGGTCTAATCAGAGCTGTAGCCGCCAGTCTATGCCAAAGCCATAGCAATGCTAGATCCAAGCAACATCTGTGACCTATGCCACAGCTCACAGCAACACTGGATCCTTAACCCACTGAGCAAGGCCATGGATCAAACCCACAACTCATGGTTTCTAGTCGGATTCATTAACCTCTGAGCCATGACAGGAATTCCTGATCTCAATTTTCTCAAAGCTACCGAGGCTTGATTTATGTCCCAGAATATGATCAATCCTAGAGAATATTCCTTGTGCACTTGAGAAGAATGTGTATTCTGCTGCTTTTGGATGGAATATCCTATAAATATCTATTAAGTCCATCTGATCTAATGCTTCATTCAGGACCTGTGTTTCCACGTTGATTTTCTGTCTGGATGATCTGTCCATTGCTGTAATAGGGGTGTTAAAATTCCCCCACTATTATTGTGTTATTGTCAATTTTTCCTTCTCAGGTTGTTAGCAGTTGCCTTATATATATCTAGGTGATCCTATGTTGGTTGCATATATATTTAAAATTGTTATATCTTCTTCTTGGATTGATCTTTTGATCATTACATAATGTTCTTCCTTGTCTCTTATAATGTTCTTTATTTTAAGGTCTATTTTGTCTGATGTAAGTATTGCTACTCCAGCTTTTTTTGATTCACGTTTGCATAGAATATTTTCTTCCATTCTCTCGCTTTCAATTTGTATGTGTCCCTAGAAGTGAACTGGGTCTCTTGAAGACAGCATATGTATGGGTCTTGTTTTGTGTCCATTCAGCCAGTCTACATCTTTTGATTGGGGCATTTACTCTATTTACATTTAAGGTAATTATTGATATGTATGTTCTTATTTCCATTTTATTAACTGTTTTGGATATGTTTTTGTTGCTCTTTTTTCTTCCCTTCTTCTATTGTTTGCTTCTCTTGTGGTTTGATGACTATCTTTAGTGTTGTATTCAAGTTGATTTTTCTTATTTGTGTGTGTATCAATTGTAGATTTTTGGTTTGCAGTTATCCTGAAGTTTTGATATAGGAGTCTATATATATATGAGATTATTTTTAGTTGTTGGTCTCTTAATTGCAAGTGCATCTCCAGTGTCCTGCATTTGTACCCTCCTCTTCTTACAATTTCTGATTTTGGTAGCATATTTGCGTATGAATGATTTCTCACCTTTACTGTATATATGCCTTTACTGGTGATCCTTGTCATTTGTGGTTTTTTTGTTTCTGGTTGTAGCCTTTTCTTTTATGTCTAGAGAAGTTCCTTTAGTATTTGTTGTAAAGCTTGTTTAGTGTTGCTGAATTCTCTTAGCTTTTGCTTATCTGTAAACCTTTTGATTTCTCCTTCAAATCTGAATGAGAGCTTTGCTGGGTAAAGTAAGCTTGGTTGGAAGTTTTTTCCTTTCATCACGTTAAGTATATCACGCCACTACTTTCTGGCCTGCAGAGTTTCTGCTGAAAAATCTGCTGATAAACTTATCATCCCAGAGTTCTCTTAGGCTGTCTTCATTTCTTTTCAATCTTTTTTCTCTTTTCTGTCCCACATCAGTGATTTCCACTAGTCTGTCCTCCACCTTGCTTATTCGTTCTTCTGCCTCCTATATTCTGCTATTGGTTGCTTCCAAAGAATTTTTTATTTCAGTTGTTGTATTTTGCATCTCCACTTGCTTAATTTTTTTTTTGTCTTTTTGCCTTTTCTAGGGCCACACCTGAGGCATATGGAGGCTCCCAGGCCAGGGGTCCAGTCGGAGCTGCAGCCACCGGCCTATGCCAGAGCCACAGCAATGCCAGATCTGAGCCACATCCATCACCCACACCACAACTCATGGCATCGCTGGATCCTCAACCCATCGAGCAAGGCCAGGGATCAAACCCACAACCTCATGGTTCCTTGTTGGATTTGTTAACCCCTGAGCCACAACAAGAACTCCTAAATTTTAAATCTTGTATTTCTTTGCTCAGTGTTTCCTGTAATTATCAGTCTTTGCCTCCAGTTTATTTCCAGTGTCTTGCATCATCTTCAGCATCATCAATCTAAAGTCTTTTTCCTGGAGGCTGATAACCTCCAGATCACTTCACTGTTTTACAGGGTTTTTTTCTAGCTCCCTTATCTGAGTCATAGTTCTGTGCCTTTTCATTTTTATAGGCTTTTGGTGTTGTCTCCTCTTTGCAGACAATAGATTTGTGGCCTCTCTTACTTCTGATGTCTGCCCTCCTTGTGGCTGAGGTTGGTATGGGCACTTGCTGTAGGCTTCCTGATGGGAGGGACTGATGCCTGCCCTCTAGTAGGTGGAGCTGATTCCTATCCCTCTGGTGGGTGGAGCTTTGTCTCTGGGTGAGATTAGAGGCAGCTATGTGCCTGGGTTGTCTTTCAGCAGCCTGTTTACTGATGGTTGGGGCTGTGATCCCTCCTGGATTGTTGTTTGGCCTGGGGCTTCTCCATGTTGATGGGTGGGGCCAAATTTTCCCAAAATGGCCACCTTGAGAGGAATACATAGTGATGCAGGTATGGGGTTGCTTATATTGTGTAATCACCCCTCCTACCTCTTGCTGTGGCCTCCTCTTTGTTTTCTGGATTAGGATATCTTTTTGAAAGTTTCCAGTCCATTTGGTTGAAGGTTGTTCAGCATTTGGTTGTAATTTTATTGTTTTTATGAGAGAAGGTGAGCTCCAGTCCTTCTTTCATTCTTTAAAATCTCTCTTTTTCTTTTTCTTTTTTCTTTTTTCTTTTTTTTTTTTTGCCTTTTGTCTTATTAGGGCTGCGCCAGTGGCATATGGAGGTTCGCAGGCCAGGTGTCCAGTCGGAGTTGTAGCTGCCAGCCTACACCACAGCCACAGCAACACCAGATCTGAGCTGTGTCTGTGACCTGCACCACAGCTCACAGCCACGCCAGATCCTTAACCCACTGAGCAAGGCCAGGAATCAAACCTGCAACCTCATCGTTCCTAGTTGGTTTTTTTCCACTGTGCCATGATGGGACCTCCCATTCTTTAAAATTCTTAATCAAATTAGAAAAAGGATCCTAATGGGACATGTTATCTAATCTGTCTCACCTTCCTACCTCTAAGAGTTATTGCAAGGACTTAACAAGACTCAACACATTGATATTACTTGACCATGAGTAACACCTTAGACCTATCTCCTTACCACTAATGCCTACTCTGGGGTAAGAAGAAAGGCACACTCTTCAGTGCCTCTGGGATACCTTAAATTGCCATTGGTGAAGACCCCCAAATTGGCATTCCAACCTTGTTTCCTAACTTAATTTCCAATTTGAAATTTCTAACTATCAGGAATCAGGCATGTGATAGTGAATCCCACTATCATTACAAAGTCGATAGAATGACAGTACAATTGATCACATTTATCTTACCTCAATTATTTTTTTCGTCCTAAACTTCCTAATTTTTCTCCAAGCCAGTTTTTCCCAGTGTAAACCAGAAAAGGAAAGATGTCTTGGGCTTTGCCTAAGGTGATCTAAACTTCTAAGATGGAATGATAGTGAGAAAGAAAGTAGCTAGGGTATTGGAAGTTGGAGAGGTGAAGCAGGAAAGGAGGTGGAGACAGAAAGGTTTGGAAACAGGAGGATTCAAAGGCTAAGGAAAGCACAATGAAATTAAACGTTAGTTCAGGAACTAATAACACAAATTTGGTTCATCTATTTCACCATCCATCTCATGTGGCTCAAGCACATTTGGGGCCTAGAATCTTATTTTTAAAGAGCCAGAGAGTTTAGCAAAATTTCCATTAATATAAACACTACTTTTTTAAGTCCTAAAGGCTTGAAAGCCATTTTGGAATCTTCACACCCTCAAATATTCCAACAACTACATGGCACCCAACAAATGCTTGCTAGAATAAATGGACAAAAACCCTATTGATGCTTCCTCCCCTAGGCCCTTTTTTATCCTTTATACCCCATTTCCACAGTTAGCCTAGGCAAAACTCTCTCCTTTAGTACTTGAATTCTTCCAAATTTTATTTCCAACTTCATCTTTCCTTACTGCTCATCAAGACCTTCCCACTCATGTAAAGCAGTCTCCATCCGCTGTCTCCTGGTCATGTTGATTCTTTCTTTTTTTAATGGCCACACATGCAGCATATGGAAGTTCCAGGGCTAAGGGTCAAATTGAAGCTGCAGCCAGAGCAACACAGGATCTGAGCCACGTCTGTGACCTACGCTGAAACTTGAGGCAACACTGGATCCTTAACCCACTGAGTGAGGCCAGGGATCGAACCTGCCTCCTCACGGAGACTACCTCGGGTTCTTTACCCACTGAACCACAATGGGAACTCTCCATTCTTTGGTTTCTTTATTCTTTCTTGTGCATACACTCTCTTTTTCTTTCAACTTAGTCCAACATCCCTAAGACCCAATTCAAGTCCTTATCACCTCTGTGAAACCTTCTATATATATTTCAGTGAAGATAAATCTAGTTTTAAAAAAAATTTCCATTATAACTCCTGTTGTATCATACATGTTTGCACTTAATATTTTTCTCCTGAATGGTGTATGTGTCTTGACTTCCTAGAGAGTGTGTGTCTCTTTGAGAGAAAACACTATATATTACACTTCTTTTGTGTTACTTACAATGTTTAACAAAAATGCTTTTGAATGAATGATTCATGTTGAGTACAGAATGGAAAAAAATGAAATAATATAAACATATTTAATTTTTTTTTGTCTTTTTGCCTTTTCTAGGGCTGCTCCTGTGGCATATGGAGGTTCCCAGGCTAGGGGTCGAATCGGAGCTGTAGCTGCCAGCCTAACCACCAGAGCCACAGCAACGTGGGATCCGAGCCTCGTCTGCGACCTACACCATAGCTCACGCAACATCGGATCCTTAACCCACTAAGCAAGGGCAGGGATCGAACCCACAACCTCATGGTTCCTAGTTGGATTCAATAACCACTGTGCCACAACAGGAACTCCAAATTTTTTGTTTTTTTAAACATATTTCACTTTATTATTCAAGGGATCAGCAAAATACCTTAAAGATGGACAATAGCCTTAACATCCCAAGTTTATAATCACACAACTTATACAAAGTTGATACACAGATATATACAAAGATTACTATATATATCATCTTTACAATATGTAATTGTATATAAAAGACAGAGGAGGCAATTTTCTAAAATAAGGGCTTAATAGTTGAAACTAACATAAAAAACTTCTTTTTACAAACATATTTGAGAATTTGGAAAGGAATTTATGCTCTTTGGAGTTTAGAATGAATCTATTAGGCTTCTAATAAAAGATAAATTGATCCCTGAAACATGTCCTTTTTTGATAAAGTTCTATTCAGTAAATAGAGATAACTGCTGTTTTACTTCTTTCAAAACTTGAAAAAAAAACCCATTACCATTGAATGCAGATTTTTAAGGCAATGATCTAATTATCTCCACATATTTCCAGGAACAATTTAAAACTCTGATAACTAAAGTCTTGGAAGAAACAATCAAGCCATTGAAGGCAAGAAATCTTTTGAGGCTATTACTGGTAAGCAAGGTAAAAATAGGTGAAACTTGTAATTGTTACAAATGTTATTTTTCAGATAGGTAAACTTTAAGCAGAGAGAAAACTTAGATTAGAAAAATGTTATCTGAACATTTCTGAAGTGGAGACTGGTCTATTGGTCTGAAGATTATAAAATAATAATAAAACTAGCTCCTTCTGAATAAAATGCTAATCTTGAACCACTTCATGAAATTGACATGCGTGCCTTTAATGGCTCATTTTTCTTTTTTCTCTTCCTAATTTTTTTCTCCTTAACATTTTATAAATGTCATAATACACATTAAGAATCATGATGCCTCCCCTGTATTTCTGAAATCATTATCTTGGATATTACTGAACAATTTCAAACATTCTAAATGCTGACATTGATTGATAAAGTTATTCATAATACATGCCTATTGCTGATTTAATTACTTTGGGGTTAAATGAAGAAGCATTTTAAATGGTATGCTCTGATAAAGTTCAATTATTGAAAACAAATCAAACAAGAAATATGTCTCAAGAAAGAAAGATGATCAAAGGACATCATTTTTGTGAAAAAGTTTGTTTTTAAATGTAGAATATTTATAAATTAATGGCACACAGAAAAGATGAATTCCTTGTCTTTTCTCTTTAAATATCAGCATCATCAAATATTAAGTGCCTGTAAATATCTACTCTAATTGATCTCATGCTTTTCTTTGACCTTGATACATAGTTGAATGTTTCCCTGTTCAGTCCTGCTGCTTTGCTGGCTAAATGATTTCTTCCTGTTGCTAAATCACTTGTTCCCCAAACCGTTTTCCAGGTTTTAACCTCTCCTCTCAAAAGTTCCTGTCTTTGCCACAACCCATCATATTAACACTGTCTGCAGGACTTGTCAGTAAAACAATTCTGCAGTAAAAGTAGTGCCACAGCTTTTAATGCAACTCCAAGCATAATACAGTCAGCTTGCATTGGGAGATGATGTAAGATGAAGTTTCAGGGCTGTGGTGAAGAGGTCTTCAAATCTAAATAGCTTCTGCAAGGCAAATGGTTCTGTGTTTCTCAGGTAATTGTAATCCTTGAAGCCAAAACACCTCTCAAGGTGTGTGATGACATGGTTATCAAATGATTTTCAATGATTTCTCAAGCGTCCGAGCTGCCTAGAATGGAAGATTTAGATTTGTTTGAAATTTATAATATTTGTCATTCAGCCTCTGAACCAGCTTGTTCCCATCATTTGGAATGGGGCTATACAGATGGCAATCCACTGGAATGCTTTTTTTTTCCCCATAGAGTAACTGCTCTCCTAGAATTGTAGCAGCATATTAAAGAAAAAAAATTACACCCTTTAAAAATAAGTTTCCCAGCTCCCATGGGATGTTATCTTGGGAAAACTTGATACTTCATTAAAAAAACAGAAAGAGCTCATACACAACAATATCTCATGTCAGTTAAGTGCTTTGAGGAAAAGTTTCCTTTGGTGAATCTTATATGTTTCTCATTGGAATTTTAAATTTATTTTGCTTAAGTATTTCCAGTAAGATTAACTTATATAATTAATAAGAACAATTATACTCTAAGATGTTTTCTCAACAATAAACTCATATTTTGATCTTGAGGACTACAGTGCAAAAAATATGAATCTGCCCTAAACAATGCTTGTTAACCATTAGTGAGAAAAATAACAAAGAAGTTAATGTCTTTTTAAAAACTTGCCTTGGATGACTATCTGCTTCATTCTTTAATGTTGGTGCTTAACTTATTTTAAGAAAGATTTCTGTTTTTTTAATCATAATATGGATAATGGAGTATAAAGCATGCTAATTTCTTTCTCAGTTTCCCACACATATGGGGAACAGAACTCTTCAAAGCAAAAGAAAATATCCGAGAATTCTCTTGTGGCGCAGTAGGTGAAAGCTCTGGAGGTGTCATGGAAGTGGCTTGGGTTGCTGCTGTGATGTGGGTTCAATCCCTGGTCCAAGAACTTCCATATGTGGCAGGTGCAACCAAGAGAATATCAATCAATCAATCAATCAAAGAGCATATCCAGGTCAGTATAGATGACATGGTGGCAGCGCCTCCTAATTGCAGGCAGAGAACATTAGCAATGAATAAAAATGCAGGAAAGCCTTCAACTGTGCTATTTTGCAGTTGTTTATGGGCATGCCTCTTGCATAGACTATGCTTCTTGAAGGTAAGGACCCTACTTTTCTTTTTCCTTTTTTTTATTTTTTAAATTGAATCGTAATTGATTTACAGTGTTATATTTAAGTACCCTGTTTTGTACCTTTATTAAACCCCTTCACTTAGCACATAATATCAGGGGCTAAAATAGGTCTGCTGATTGATGGAACACCTTATGATATAACGACCCATGAAGACAGTGACTCTGTTTTATCTCTTGAGCACCTAGTATACTTTCTGGCTACAGAGATGTGGAATAGGTGGGAAAAAGATTTATATTTTGTGAATACATACATCGTCTTATTTCAGCCTTTCCTAAGCTTCATGGACTAGTAGATAGGGTAGTTTATTATTTAGCCCCATTTTATAGATGGGGAGACAAAGATCCAGAGTAATGAATTGACTTACTATAACTTATAACTATTTAGTGAAAATGGGGCAAAGGGGCTCATCTATGGGTCAGTAAGTGCCCTTAAGAATAGATATTTTTCTCATATGATAAAAGAATATATTCATATATATTCATATATATATGAATGACCAGGTCACTTTGCTGTGCAGCAGAAATTAGCACAACATTGTAAATAAACTATCCTTTAATGAAAAATTTTTAAAAAGAATAGGTCTTGATGAGGAGTTCCCTGGTGGCTCAGTGCATTAAAGATCCAGCATTGTCATTGCTGTGGTGCAGATTCCATCCCTGGCTTCAGGGAACTTCTGAATGCTGTAGGTGTGGCAAAAAAAAAAAAAAAAAAAAAAAAAAAAAAAAAAAAAGTCTTGAGCAGGTCTGCTTCCACTCCTAAACAGAGAAAAGAATGTTGTGATTACAAATGGGTAATGTCAAGTACTTATTCTTCCAAGATATTCGAGTGTGTGTTTGGTGTTTGGTGACATTCTTTCAGCTCTTTCAAGGATGCGAGGACTGATTATTTATACATCATCTAATGTTTAACAATTTTTTTCCCACATTCTTTGTGATGTGCCAACTAATGTGTGGCCTCTTTTAAGGTGGTGGAATATTTCCCCAACTTTTGTCAAAAGCAGACAATCTAAATGAAAGTGTGACCATAGAGCTGATACTCGGGAGTTGAAAAACTATCCCAACAGTTTGATTAAAAAATTAATGTCAGAACATTCTGGAAAAATAGTTTAGTTCATGTTAAAATTGACTGGAACTGAGTGTTTTAAGGAAAGCAAAACTTAGGGAAGATAATAGAAAATAACTTTTTCCACTTATTGCTAAGGGATTCTAAAGCATACTTTCCTTAATGTAGTCCATGCTCTGCTTCATCCTCACTCATAATGGTTTTCTAATAATACAGAAGTTTGATGTTATCATTTTAAGTGGAAATCCACTCTGATCAAATCTTAAGTTGCTGCTACAGTGTTTGATTAACTCCAGATATTTGTTCTTGCTGCTCTTTTTTCATTAATTAAAAATCTCCTAGAAGGTCACACAATCTTATGCTATTCAGCAATCAAAAAGCTTTTGGGTCATTGCCAGTGTGAGGGAAGAAATAGAGACAGGTGTGATGACCTCTTCAAATTAGTGAGCTTTAGAGGACCTTGTGGGTGGAAATATTTTGCTAACTTCTGAGTTCTTTCCTTTGAAAAGATTTTAAATGTGTTACATGAGGATTATTAAAGACAGTCTTTATTTCAGTCTTCCTAAGATCTTCATCAAGTTGAGTACAACTCCTAGAGTCTTAAACCTATCCTGCTTGGCTCAGAGCCAACTCATTTCTAGGAATCAATCTCCTTTTTTGGGGATGGGAGGTGGAATGGTAAGTAAAGAGTGGAGCAGTTCCATTCTTCCTTCCCTTAATTCTTCCATCCATCTCTCTTTTCTTCTTTTTTCCCTCCCTCCTTCCCTTCTTTCCTTTTCTGCATTTACTAGGAGCAGCCCTAGTGGGAAAATTCACAAAAGAAAAGCACTCCAAAAAAACCTCAAACAATAACACCTGTCCAGGTGTTTGTTGGTAAAGTCTGGAGTTTCTTCGAGGATAGAAGTTTGTACCTGCTGTCAACTGGCAGATGATTATTACTGGAAAGGAAGAGGTTCTTTGAGACTGTGGTCAGGGATGTGGCAATACTACTGTTGGTGGAAGGCATATGCAGGAGACTGATTAAAAAATCCAAGGTTTTGGAGTTCCTATCATGGCCCAGCAGAAACGAATCTGACTAGTATCCATGAGGATGCAGGTTCACTCCCTGGCCTCACTCAGTGGGTTAAGGATCTGGCATTGCTGTGAGCTGTGGTGTAGGTCACAAATGTGGTTTGGATCCTGTGTTGCTTTGGCTGTGGTGTAGGCCAGCAGCTATAGCTCCGATTTGACCCCTAGCCTGGGAACTTCCATATGCCACAGGTGTGGCCCTAAAAAGAAAAAAAAAATCCACAAGAATTTTGTCAAGAGGTAAATCCTAGAGCCACTGGAAGTATGGAAAAAAAACCTCATCTTCCTGCCATGCACACCAGAGTGTTGGTACCTGGCAGATGGGAGAAAATCAGAATTCAATGGCCTCACTGGATAGCAGAATCATCAGTAATGATGGTGGCCACCTGATATTAAGGATTTCTCATTTCCCTATGACTTAGTTAACGCTGAGATTCCTGTAGAATCTGTTACTGTTGTAAGTTCCAAGAATGATTGGTAGTGAGTACCCTATCAGCTAGGAGTGTGAGGGTTCAGAACTAAGTTGAATTTTATTTTAAAAACAAAACAAAAAATGTGCTATTTCTTATAACAAAGCAACCAGTAACAAACTTATGCCTATCACAAATACATTTTAAAAATGGAAGGATGGCAGTTCCCTAGCGGCCTAGAAGTTAAAGTTTCAGCATTTGTCTCTGCTGTTGCTCAGGTTACTGCTGTGGCACGGATTTGATCCCTGCCCTAGGAACTTCCACATGCCATGGGTGTGGCCAGAAAAAAAAAATGGAAGGCTGCATCATACCTCTAGGAAGTGGGATGGGGTCCAGAAGAGCTTTTACTTTTTACTTGAAATGTTTATGTGCATGTGTGTGTATCTGTGGGAAGGGAGAATAATCTTTTCCTTTCAAAACCAAAACAAAATTCAATTTGGATTGAGAAGAGGATCTGGAGATGCATAGATATCTTCAAAGTCATGTGGACCAGCTCTTAACCTGATGCTTATTCTTAGGATGACTTTGAAAACCTGGAAGCCCATAGATTCAGACAGAGCTTTGAAGGGGATAAGCTATGAGGAAAGCAAAAGTGTATGTTCTCTTCTACTCATTATCCAATTCCACAAAGAATGTTTGCAAGTATGAATATTTTATCCTATTTCATAAGCTGCAATTATATGACCTTTAAATACCACTTATTTATTTATTGAACATTTAGTGACTATCTCTTGGTAGCCTATTATGTACCAGGCACTCTTCTAGGCACTTAGGATAAAAATAAATTAATTCTGCTCTTTCTGTCTATTTTAGTTGACTATTTTTGTGTGCCTCCACACTGTTGGTATGGGACATATCATTCTATTATATTGTTTATCAGGTTGTATTAATCAGTTTATGCAGTTTGGGTTGAAAATAGCTTTTATGTGCCTGTTGGTCATCTGTATGTCTTCTTTGAAGAAATGTCTCTTTAGGTCTTCTGCCCATTTTTCAATTGGATTGAAAACAGCTTTTATAATATAAAAGTAGAAAATATGAAAAGATGAGAATAATGGATTTGACTACATGAAAGAAACTGCACAGGAAAAAAATCAAGGACAATGTTGAAGTAGGAGAAATATTTGCAACATAAATGACACACAGGTTTTCTATCTGTAATATATAAAGAGTTCTTCCAGGACACTAAACAACAAATCAATAACCAGTTGAAAAATCTCCAGAGGGCACAAACAGAAAGTGTACTAAAGAAGAAATACATAGCTAATAAATATATTTAAACATTAGAAATATTTATGCTCACTAGTAACCAAGGAAATGTAAATCTAAGCAACAAGATACCATCTCTGGCTATTGAATTGGCAAAGACTAAAATTTCTAAAACTCCAGTTCCAATTCTTTAACAGTTTCTCAAAATCCAAACTATTGATATTTGGGGCAGGATCATTCTTTGTTGGTGGGGTTGGTGGAGGGTTGTCCTGTGCATTGTAGGATGTTAACAGAATCCCTGGCTTCTATTTACTAGATGCCAGTAGCTTCCCTTTCCTGTTGTGACAACCAAAAATGTCTCCAGGTGTGACCAAATTTCTTCTGGGAGGCAAGATTGCCTGAGTTGAGAACCACTGCTCTAAACACATAGGGGTGCTTAATCTTCTTCCCACCCATCATCCCCTCTTTCAGATCTGTGCACATTCTTTTTTTTTTTTTTTGGTGCTGCAAAAAGCTTTATATTCCCATTTGGTCCAAAGCATGGGAGAGGTTTCCCGGTTGGTTAAAAAGCTGCCTAATGGCTGCAGAGAGGGGCTTCAGGCAGACCCCTGACACCAGAGGGTCTCAAAGGCCACTGGGTTCTGGAGGCCCCTTGGTCATGCTGGAGGATGAGCCTTTCCAAGAGATACTCGCCTGGCCCAGCCTGGGAACCAGCCAGCCTGTGGAGGTTGGTCAGGTGGTCGCTGTCTTCTGGATGAGTTTCACCTGCTCATCCAGGAAGTGGCTCTCCAGGAGGTCAGAGGCAGAACCCAGAGCAGGCAGAGCCAAAAGGCTTGGTTCAGGTTCTTCTGCAGGAGCAGGGTGGCTTCCCAAGCGTCCTGGGTTTTACCCTATTCATCCGGAGATGGCTTCTGCATGTCCTGGAAGAGGGCTCTGCAGCCATTAAGGAATGGTTGGTGCCCTTGTGCTTCTCTCTAGCCAATTTGTGGGAAAAAAGTGGCCCAGCCCTCCAGAGCCACATCATTACATTGGAAATAGAAGCCCAGAGAGAGGTAGGTGTAGGAGGCCTGCAGGTGCATGTTGACCTGTCAGTTGATGGCGGCCTCCACCTTGGTGGAATAATTCTGATGAATCTAGGAGCTCATGATTGGTCTATAATAAGGATATAAGTTCAAAAACTGGTGTTGGTGAGGCCTAGGATAGCTGAGTGGACATTTAGTTTGCTTCCATGTCTTGGCTATTGTGAATAGTGTTACTATGAACATGTGGGTGATGTATCTTTTTGAATTTTAGTATTGTCCAGATATATGCCCAGGAGTGGGATTGCTGGGTCATATGGTAGTTCTATATTTAGTTTTCTGAGGAACCTCCATACTGTTTTCCATAGTGGTTGTACCAATTTACATTCCCACCAACAGTGTAGGAGGGTTCCCTTTTCTCCACACTCTCTCCAGCATGTTATTTATAGACTTATTAATTATAGCCATTCTGATTGGTGTGAGGTGGTACCTCATTGTAGTTTTGATTTACGTTTCTCTAATTAGTAACATTGAACATCTTTTCATGTGTTTTTTGGCCACCTGCCTGTCTTCTTTGGAGAAATGTCTATTTAGGTCTTCTGCCAATTTTTTAATAGGGTTGATTTTTTGTTAAGTCGTATGAGTTGTTTGTATATTTTAGAGATTCAGCCCTTGTCAGTTGCACCATTTGAAACCATTTTACCCCATTCCCTAGCTTGTCTTTTCATTTTTTTTATGGTTCCTTTTGTTGTGCACGAAATAATTTCAACGAAGTCAAGATATACTTATCTAATTAGGCCTTTTTCTACATTTATTTGTGCTCTAGTTTTGATCTACTTGAAAAATATTCCACATTGTCTCATCATATTTATTACTAAAATATTTTTGATATGATTTTTAAAAAATTTAAAGAGATCCTTGATCATCTGGCCTTCCACTTCATTTTGATATCAAATACTTGTGGTCAGAGTTCCTGTTGTGGTGCAGTGGTTAATGAATCTGACTAGGAACCATGAGGTTGCGGGTTTGATCCCTGGCCTCACTCAGTGGGTTAAGGATCCGGCGTTACCGTGAGCTGTGGTGTAGGTTGCAGACGTGGCTCGGATCCCGAGTTGCTGTGGCTCTGGTGTAGGCCGGTGGCTACAGTTCTGATTCAACCCTTAGCCTGGGAATCTCCATATGCTGCGGGAGCGGCCCCAGAAAAGGCAAAAAGACAAAAAAAAACAAAAAAAAAAACTTGTGGTCAAACTGAAAATATAGGCCCATGCCCCTGGTATATATCAGATTACTTCATGTGGATTCTTCTATAATTTTCTACTGGCTTTCTTTTATTTTAAAAAATAAGAATATAATAAATAAATTTGCAAGTCTAATGGAATGTGTAAGAGTTAACTGACAATTAAAGCGTTCATTTTGCTTTGCTGGTACTTAGAATTGTGGTTCCAACAGTTTTGTGAATGTATAATATTGTCAGTGCACCTAAGGGGTCATCAGGCCCTGCCATATTTGGGTTCATAAGGCCCTGCCATATTTATCTATTCTAACCAGTATATAGTCCTGCCTTCAAAGATTTCAAAGATTAGTGCTATTCATAATACAGTTTCCCTCCCAGAATTAGAATGCATGCATATAGTCAGCCCTCTGTATCCACAGGTTCCAAATCTGTAGATTTATCCAATCATGGACCAAAAATCCTCAGAAAAAAATTCTAGAAGGCTCCAAAGAGCAGAACTTGAACTTGCTGCATAGTGGCAACTATTTACATAGATTTTACATTGTTTTGGGTGTTGTAAGTAATCTAGAGATGATTTAAAGTATACAGAAGGATGTGCTTCGGTGACATGAAAATTCTATGCTATTTTATATAAGGAACTTGAGCGTCCTTGGATTTTGGTATCTGCAGGGGGTTCCCAATTTGTAACCAAAAGCCTACCAAGTATTTATGGAATAAGAGCAAAATAATTGATAGTCTTGGGAGAAGAGTACATCATAGGTGTTTTTTGTTTGTTTGTTCTTATTTTAGGGCTATACCTGCACATACGGAAGTTCTTAAGCTAGAGGTCACCACGGGAACACAGGATCTGAGCTGCATCTGCGACCTACACCACAACTCACAGAAATGCCAGATCCTTAACCCACTGAGCAAGGCCAGGGATTGAACCTATATCGTCATGAATACTAGTCAGGTTCCTTAGAGCTGAGCCATGACAGGAACTCCCATAGGTGTGTTTAAGTCAAGCAAACTACTCCTATTCTAATCTATGGTATATCTTTTTAGCTACAGAATATTTATGTCCTCCTGCTCCTTTAGCCACTGTTCAAAATGTTGTTTTTCTAAAACTAGGAGTCATGATGTTGTCCTTCTTTTTTAATTTTTTTAAAAAAATTATAGTTGATTTACAATATTCTGTCAATTTTTGCTAGACAGCAAAGTGACCCAGTCATATATATATATATATATATATATATATATATATATATATATATGCCGTCTTTCATTGTCCTTGAATTCAATATTTTATACTTTTGTAATTTTGCAATTCCCATGAAAGCAGATATTATTCACTGATAGCATGTTAGGCTGTGTGATTTGTGATGACATGGCCAAAAGCTCTTTTGTTTTATTAATAACATCTCTCTTTGGAAGGTCCCATCGTGACACAGCAGAAACGAATCTTACTGGTATCCTTGAGAATGCAGGTTCAATCCCTGGCCTCAGTGGTTCAGTGATCGGCATTGCTGTGAGCTGTGGTGTAGGTTGCAGACGTGGCTGTGATTCTGCATTGCTGTGGCTGTGATGTAGGCTGGCAGCTGCAGCTCTGATTCAACTCCTAGCCTGGGAACTTCCATATGCCTGGGTGTGGCCTTAAAAAGAAAAAAAAAAATAACATCTCTCTTTATAGGATGGATAATCTTTAAACAGCTTTCCCATTGTGTACTAAATCCAGCTGAAGAATGTAAATTCTTATTTGATTCTACAAAAGGTGTGGCTTAATTTGGTTTCTCTTTGTTTTCACTTCAATTAAGCCTCCCTAATCCTTTTTCATCAGAATCAACTGCTGTTACCCTGAACTCTCCCAGTAGGGTATTTGTATCTCTATTTAGTACTTATTCTGCTTTGGTTATTTGCCTAGTTGTCTTATCTATTACTAGAAGGAAGAAGGTACTCTCTTATTCATCTCTGTGCTCCCCTCAGCCCCTAGCATATGACTTGTACAGAGTAGGTCTCAAAATATTTTTGCTGGATTAAAAATAATTACAAAGATGAAATAGAATTTGTAATACCCATGATATTCAGACCTTTAATGCATATTTTAAGAAAGTATACAAACATTTTAACAGTATGGGTGTGTGAGTATATTTGGTGGAAATCCTGTGTGAAATCTGCCTAGATTTTTTTTTTCAAACAGGATTTTCATCAGCTAAGCAGCATTTAGTGTCGCAACCTTATCACTACCAGCAGTAAATTTCTTTGAAAATGCCAAGTGAGGGTCATTGGGCTAATGGATTTATCCATTATGATATTCTAGGAAATTATGCTATCCAACTTACGGAAGTTGCTTCAAGGTCAAATACTGTAATATCTAATTAGATTACAGGAGTGCCTGAAGATCCTCTTTGGACAATCTTGCCTATTTATACATCTCTTTTCTCAACTCTGACTATATATTTCTACTATCCAATGTTCAGATGTACTTTCTTTACCACTCTCTATTTACATTTAGGATCTGGCACTTATTTGAATTTTCAGCTCACCAGCATTTCAGAAAATTTTGCCCTTTGAGCAAGCACTTCTTTGGCTGTAAGGAACCAGGAATAAAAGCAGCAGGAGGATGAAAATAGTAATACTTAATTTAGAAATGGCTTCCTATAGAACAAATGAACTCTGGTTAGGAATTAGAATGTGATGCACTGAATGGGCTGAACAACCTCTCTTATGAATTCATGTGTAATGATTGGCAGGTATTGGACATCTTGTTAGACAATGAAAATATACAGTTCTTCTGCAGTCGATTCCTCTGAAAACATTATCCCTCCCTGGCCACTTCCTGTGCAGTGATTCACTCAAGACAGGTCTTCAATCACTTGGCCAATTATAAAATACAACACTAGCTACCTGGTTACCCTCTGGCTTCCTTTTTGACAGATCTCTGACCTGGGTTAAAGGAAAAAACATCATGCAAAGACATCAGGTATATAACAAAGGTCCCCAGCTTGAGCCTAAATGGTCCTCAAGTATGTTTCAAAATGCCCCAAAAGAATACACATATATACCCTGAAGGCAGAAACCATCTCTCACATTTTCTGAGCTACACTTATATGTTCATTGTCACTTTTGGACTTATTAGTTTGATATTTATCCTGTTTGATTTTTTCTTTTTTTTTTCTTTTTTTGCATTTTAGGGCCACACCCGGGCATATGGAAGTTCCCAGGCTAGGGGTTGAATAGGAGTTACAGCTGCTGGCCTACACCACAGCCATAGTAATGCCAGATCTGAGCTGCATCTGTGACTTACACCACAGCTCACAGCAATGCCAGATCCTTAACCCACTGAGCGAGGCCATGGATCAAACCTGCATCCTCATGGATCCTAGTAGGGTTCATTAACTGCTGAGCCATGAAGGGAACTCACTGATTTTTTTTCTTGATGCCACATTTTATTTTTATTATAAAAATCTTTAATTGAAGTGTAGTTGTTTTACAGTATTATATTAATTTTAGGTGTACAACATGGTGATTCAAAATTTTTTATAGATTATACTCCATTTAAAGTTATTATGAAATTTTGGCTATATTCCCTGTGCTTTACAATATATCCTTGTAGCTTATTTATTTTATACACAATAGTTTGTGTCTTTTAGTCCCCTACCTGCCCCGCCCCCTTCCCTCTCCCTATTGGTAAGTGCTATATCTGTGAGTCTGTTTCTGTTTTGATATGTACATTCATTTATTTCTCCAGTTTGATTTTAAATTCCACATCTGTTTTGGCTTCATTTGATTACATACGACTTCCATACTATATGTGTTATTGGTACTTTGGGGAATGGAGGAGGAAGAGTGCTAGATGAGGGGAGGAGGATGGAGTGGGGAGACAAGAGGTCATCAGCTTTCAGACATATGATGATAAGGGGATGAAAAAATCAGTGAGGGATGTATTTTGGAATGACATTTTGTTTCTCTAGTCACTAACCCCCACCCCAGAAATTCTTGGATTTTAGGGAGGCTGCTGAAAATTTCATTGTATAAATCTTGGTGATCTATATCATTTTATATCCCTGGTCATCTAAGTGGTTAGGATTCAGCAATCTCAGGTATCATTTTATAATTGGCTATTACATGAAAGAGTGGCTTCAGAAGTGTGGAGAACTTGGCATGATTTGAATACTTGAGTAAACCTTTTTTTACATTGCTATTCAAATCTATTAAGAATTCTGTTGTCATCTGGCAATTGTATACAGCTATGTTTATTTAAAAAAAATCCTGGGTTGGATTTTAACCTGGTTGAAGAGGAAAAGCAAAGAGGGGGCAGAGAAACCTTTACCTCTGTGCCAACAGAGTATATGAAAATTTCAACACAAAATGTAGCCCTGGATTTGATTCAGGAAAATACCACCAAAGACTATAATTGAGTTCCTATAAAGACATAAGTTCTTTAATTCAATGTCATCTTTTACTTACTAAGTAGAACATACCATCTCAGTGTGCCAGTAAAGTAGAATTCTATTATATTTACCTCGAGGTGCTGGATGTAATGAAGTCATTGGCAAAAGCTACATATTTTTTAAAGGCAAGGAAGAAAAAACAAATGATAAAACTCGAACCTCTACATTTCTATTGATCACAGGATGCAGATCTTATTTATTGTCTCTTTATCTGTCAAGAAATGGGAACATATAGTTTTAAAAAAATGTCCAAACTTTGATCTAGTTTTCTTCTCCTCTTCTCTGGTAAATTTTATGAGTATTTGAAAAGATGGAAAGATTAGAGAAAACTTTTCTTTTGATGTCTGTGCACTATTTGGTTAGAATCATAGCAAACATGTTTTGTTTTTGAAGAAGTAGTGCAGAATACTGTGTCAATGTAATGATAAAGTATACAGTGGTAATACCGAAGTGTTAAATAGTCTTTAAACACTAATACTTGAATTTGTAATAAATTTGGGGAAATTGCATTTACTGAGTTAAGTGATAAATTATAAAAACTAGACTTAATTGTGATGTGTAACATGTTCAACCAAAGAATAAATATGCTTGTAAAATGGAATAGTTTAATTCTGTATAATTTCTCAGTATGTTATAGTTATGTGTCTTTTCTTTGCAGGAAGAAGTAATGGACCAAAATATAGTCTGTTAGCAAACTAAGTATAAGAAATCATAAAATTTTTATATCTATTGATTCTTTCTTTTCAAAGTGGAAGGGATGTTGTATCTACTCTTTGGTAATGTTTAGTCCTTGCCCTTGTTTTTTCTTCTTCTTAGGGCTGCACCCATGGCATATGGAAGTTCCCAGGCTAAGGGTCAAATGGGAGCTGCAGCCACATCTATGCCACAGTCACAGCAACACTGATCCAAGCTGCATCTGTGACCTATGCCACAGCTCGTGGCAACACCAGATCCTTTACACACTGAGCGAGGTCAGGGATTGAATTTGCATCCTCACAGAGACAAGTTTGTGTCCTTAACCCATTGCACCACAATGGGAACTCCTCTTTGCTTCTTGTTTCATTTGCAGGGGATCGATTATCACAAAGTCTTGCTTTGGGGTCTGGTGAAAGCAGATGCTTGAATTTGTACTGTTCAGTCACCATGTTTCACAGTGGTTTCAGGGAAGAAATAATAACTACTGTGATGACTGATAGTTTCCTGTCTATGCAAGTCTAAATAATATGGAGGGGCGCCTGACACATCACTGTCACCGTCACTGTTGTGTGTTTAGGAGACTCATTGATGTTGCTCACCTATATTCAAAGGAAAAGAGCAGAGGCATGAACTCAGACAATTATTCTGAGTTCTCAAGCCCAGTCCTCCATGTGTTGAAAATCAAAGGCCCACATAGAATTAGAGATATAATTTTTCCTCTTTTCATAGGAAAGGGGAATGTGAGGCAATTTATTAAAATAAAGTGTCAAATGTTCTCAAGCAATTTGAGGATGGTCGTTAGCTTTTTTTTTTACAGGAAAATTATTTTTCTATCTGTGTTATGGTGTGAAGGTTACTTTTCATTTGGAGGATTTTATAATTTTGCATTGATTGGGAGACTGCTACTTATTTCCAAAACTAGTGTATGCAAATTATGATTAAATTCCTGAGTATTTAATATTTTGAATATCATTTTAAAAATAGGAATGATGGTACACTGAGATGATAATTAACTCATTATGAATAATTTATTTTATACCTTGAAACTCTGCATAAAGCAAAGTCGATGTTGCCTAAATTTTCAAGCGGATTCTAGTCAAGATAGCAGTAAGTTCAAGTTATAGTTTTATATATTAAGTGAGAAATCTCATTACAAGTGTTTTTCATTTAATGTTTCTTAGTTTATAATATTCATGCTAAAAACCCCCAGCTTGGGACCCTTGAAGCAATGTAGTATCCAAATAATTTTTTCTAGTAAATGTATTTTAATTATTTCAGACTTCCTGAAGAAAAAAAGGTAATTAAATCTACTTTGACTAGAGGTAGGTTTTATATATTAAAAGTTTACAGCAATTACAATTAATTTTTTAAGCTGATGAGTAAATATAACCATCTTTTGATTACAAATTTCAAATAATGGAGGCCATTGGACATCATACGATATTCCAGGATCAAACAGCATATCATTCATAGATTATGTTTAATTTTGATGACAAGGAGGAATGCCTCAATCCACTCTTTGTCTTTTTATTTTATCCTTAACGCATTTTGTTTAACCATTTAGCCTTTACTATGTGCCTGACAATATTCTGAGTATTTACAATAATCCTATGAGGCAAGCACTGTTATGATCCTCATTTTATTGAGGAGGAGTGTGGTTTGGTTAAAAAAAAAAAAAGTATGGGGAGTTCCCATTGTGGCTCAGCAGTAACAAACCCAATTAGTATCCGTGAGGACACAGGTTTGATCACTGGCCTTGCTCAGCAGGTTAACCAATCAGGCACTGCCGAGAGCTGTGGTGTAGGTTGCAGATATGGCTCGGATCTGGTGTTGCTGTGGCTGTGATCTAGGCTGGTGGCTACAGCTCTGATTCGACCCCTAGCCTGGGAAGTTCCATATGCTGTGGGTGTGGCCCTAAAAAAACCAGAAAAAAATGTATGAAATTTAGCATCAAACAGACTTGGATTAAATCCTGAATATAACACTTACTAACAATGTGGCCATGGGCATTTAATGTGTACTGATGTCTCTGAGCCTCAATTTCCTTTAGACAAAATGAGGGAAGATACTAAGTACCTTCCAGGGTTACTGTGAACATCAAATAAGAATATTGGAAAGCACCCAGCACAGTTTCTGGCATATCATAACTTTTCAATACAGTTTAATTTTCTTCCCATTCACTTTAGCTTTGCATTAGGCAGGACTTAGTTACAAGTGATGGAAACCCACATCAAACAGGCTTTAAAAAAAAGGAATGTGTTCATCATATATCTGGGAAACTCAAAGGGTTCCACCAATGCCATTAGAAAGTTTCATGGCTAGAGGCAGAAGAATCAAGTGCCCCACATTTCAATTGCAATCAACAGTTCCACGTTTGGGATCTGTTACTTTCCAATATTACTCTTCTAGATGTCAATGTCAATTTAATGAAATATCCCTTTGGACCATGACAGAGGTTTGACTGCTATTGGTCCCTTTAGCAGTCCTTGCAGAAATATCAGCAAGGTGATTTCCCTTAGCTTCCAGAATCAAGTCAATCATAAAAACAGCTAAAGCAGCAGGTAGTGCATTCAATAATTCCCAAACAAAGGGGCCATTTTAAATTTTCTTTCCATTAGAAATAAGGAAGCCATGTTGTTTACATAACATTCCAAAATCATAAGCTACTCCAAAAGCATACCTGCTATCAGTGTAAATTTTGGCACTTTTGTCCGTGGCTAAAACATAAGCCTGTGTATGATCTTATAATTTAGCCTATTGCACCAAAGTAGCCGTAAGTAAATATGTTACCTCAATAACTTCAAAAAGATTTGTAATACCACACCTGGCACAATATTTACCATTGCCATCATTTAAATAAAAACCATCAGTGAACCATGAGAAGTCAGTGTTACCCAGTGGAATTTCCTGTGGATCATTACAAAGAGTCAGGAGGTGGTCCATCAGCCTTAAGCAGTCCTGAGGTACATCATTGGTGACAAAGAGAAAAAGAGCGGCTGGGTTAAGGTTATTACAATGTGGAGAGTTAAGTGAGGAGCAGTTAACAAAAGGACTTCATAGGAGGTGGCTGGCTGAGAAATGTTTAGTGTGATGAGAATTCAGGAAAGTTCCTGAATTAAAGGAGGTGGGGTGGGGGAGGGAAGTATTGGGAGTTTGGGATTAGCAGATGCAAACTATTATATATATGATGGATAAATAACAAGATCCTACTGTATAACACAGGGAACTATACTCAGTATCCTGTGATAAATCATAATGGAAAAGAATATGAAAAAGACTATATATATATATATATATATATAGATAGATAGATAGATAGATCCATATATATATAACTGAGTCACATTGTCATACAGCAGAAATTAACACAACATTGTGAATCAACTATACCTCAAAATTTTAAAAAGAGAAATATGGACAAATGGGATCATATAATATTTTTTTTAAATGGTTAAAGGGGATCCCACAATGATGGTCTCAGTGGCTTTAACTAAAAGAGCAGTGGACTTAATGACTCCAATGCAAGGGACATATCCCTGTGCCACAGGACCCAGTTGCTGGCTGTAACACCCTGTAGTTTGGTGGTGGTCCCCATGATTTTGAGTGAGTACCCTGAGGGCATTTCCTTCTCTTTCATATACAAAAAATAAAAAGGGAATCTAATCATTGGGCCATCCAAGGGCAAGTCGATTCTTCAAACTCTCCTTCAAGGCTTTGAAGGCTATGTCATCTGTTTTTTTCTGCATAAAATTGGGTTACAATTATAACCATTTAGTAAAGATATAGAGGCTTGGCCAAAAGAGAGATATTTGGAATCTAATTTTAACCAACTAACCTGAAAAAACCTCGCAGCTGGGGCTTAGTTTGGGGAAAACTTGGATCCCATGAAGTCTATCTGGATCTAGGTATAGCCCTGATTCTGATAGCAGATGCCCTAAATATCAAACCTGGGTTTGGGAAAACTGTGATTTTTCTTTTGTGAGCTTATGCCCTTTATGCCTAAAAGCTTTTGCCAAGAGGGTGCTGTCTTCCTGTGAGGAGACTTGAGAAGGAGAGCAAAGAAGCAAATCCTCCAGATATGACAAGAGGACAGAACCCCTGGGGAACTTTATATCATCCAGATCAGCCTTCGGGATTTGTGAGAAATAAGGACTCTCACTACAACTCTAAGGTGATTACCATCCAGGTGAATTGTTTTTCTTCCCAAGTGAAGGCAAAAAGGTATATTGGCTAGCTTCACCAAATATAATACTAAAGAATGCCCTGCATGAATCAATTACATAAAGAATTTGCTTCCAGTGGGAGTGGATGTTAGTAGCCTATGGAGTTGGGAACAACAGGATGTGGAGGGATAATGGTGTTGTTTATTGGTTCGAGATGCTGTACAAATTCCCACTCTCAGCCCTTTCTCACCAGTAAATAGGAGTAATTCTGGGAGAAGTATTAGTGATAATGAGGCCTTGAGTCTTATAATCTTCTATTATGGGCTTTATGCCCTGAGGGTTTTTTACTTTTAGTGTATTGACTAATTTTGGGGAGAGGTTTTGAGGGGTCTGTTTGAATTTTGATGGGAGGTATGCTGTGAGTTTTGCTGACATAAGTTGGAGATTTTGCCCATAAGGAAAGTAGTAACTGATTTAATAGGGACAAATGATCAGTGTTTCCAGAATCAGCTCTAGTGCCATCGGAGAGAAACAAATAAAAGACACCAAAGTGAAACTGACAGCACTTAATGGCCTGAACCTAGCCAGAATCCAGATTGGGACTTGGACCCATGTTTTAAATTAGAATCACTCACCCGATGTCTGAACTTACTGAGGTTCGGGTTCTTTATGCTTCCTCACAGAAGGTATTCAGTGAGAGACAAAGTGATAGGCAAGAAATATATTTATTAAGATAGGATGCTTGTGAGAGATTCAAGTGGGCAGGCAGGGAAGCTCAGCCCCAAGGATCTGGTGGACTACAGTTTTATCATCCCAGGGGAGTGGGGATCAGAAAAGACTGCCTCTTTCTTTCTGGGAGTAGTAGCTCCTCCTTGGTATCTGGTAAGGTGTGCATTCAAATCAGCAAGAAGGGTGGTCCTCAAACTGCTGCCCTTGGTCTGAATCTGAATGCAGGCCTCATCCCATCCCCCACCCAACAACTTGAGGCAATTCTCATACCTTCACTAGTCAAGCAGGCCTGCCTTGTTCTGATGACTTTTTTGAGCAATTTATTAACTTACAGTGATCTCCCAACATCCCTCAGATTCCCCTCCCTATCTATGATCCTCTACTGAGACTTCTGAAACTACCTGTGTCTACTCCATCCCTATCATCTTCATAATTCTCATTAGCAACATGAGGAAAATCTTCACTGACTTGATTGAAAGGAGAGATGAGCACTTACATATATATTCTTGAAAGGGAAGATAAAAGCCTGCTCTCCAACTGAAGAAGGCAGATTATTGAGTTTCACTGGTCTTTTTTCCCCCTCTCCCCCTAAAATGGTTGCTTCACTTTTCCTCAGTTTGCTTTTCTCTACCAAATAATAACAAGACTTACTCTGTGGCTGAGAACTAAACAGCCAGGTCTTGACCTGAGCATAAGGGGAGAAGGACTTCAGATGTAATTCCAGCTGTTACAGGGTGGCTTTTTGCTTGCATTTCTTTGTAACAGATAAATAAATGATACAATCTTGAGAAAGCTTTCAGAATTCCCCTGAGGGGTGCCTTAGAAAAAGCCAACTCTCTGTTGAATTCAAGAAAGAAAGCAATTTCTGCCCATGCAAAAGACAGAGAGGGAAAACAGTGGGTTGACCACTGTGGGGATTTTAAGAGTATCTGAGGAAGATCTGTTTCCCTGGAGTATGATTTGAGTTTTATTCCATGGTTGATGTTTGTTGATGCAGTTCTGTCTTTTGTAAAGAAGCAAGCTAACTTACTGTTGACTTAGGAATCTAAAGAAAAAAGGCAGGGAAAGTGTAAAGCAGCAGTCTGGTTTATACCTGTCAGGTCTATATGGATTTTTTTTTCTTTTTTGTCTTTTGTCCTTTTAGGGCCACACCCGTGGCATATGGAGGCTTTCAGGCTAGGGGTCTAATCAGAACTGTAGCCGCTGGCTTATGTCAGAGACACGGCAATGCCAGATCCAAGCTGCATCTGTGAACTACACCACAGCTCATGGCAATGCCGGATCCTCAACCCACTGAGCAAGGCCAGGGATCGAACTCGCAACGTCATGGTTCCTAGTCGGATTCGTTAACCAATGAGCCACGATGGGAACTACTCTATATGGATTTGATGTCAAAATGAAGGTAACATTTGTCTTGGGAATCACTTTGAATAATTTAGAAATAATATTAAATGATTAACACCTCATATGTTCTGTCATTCTTGTTCCTACCCGTTCTCACACAATATAACATTATTATACATTGCGCTTCTTCCCAAAGGATCCCAAAGTGGTTTACAATCACAGCACACTTTTAAATCAGTCCAGGTCTCCTGGTTGAACAATGTATTTGGAATAACAGAATTATAACTTTCTTGGCAGAAATTCATTTTCCATGCATAATTCACCAGGAGTATCTACGGTACCAAAAAAATCAGTTTATATATAATTCTTAGTAATGGAAAAATCACTCCTTTAGTTACATGTGTGTCAAACTGAGGGAGAAGGTGAAACAGTAATGCTGAGTAAGAGTACCAAACTTGTGTACAACTAAAGGATAAAGGTCACCATTCTGCTTCCATCACAAACAGGTTTGTAATGGATTGTGTAAAGGGGACTGATGCACGTAGTGAATTATATAGTTCATGTATCTGGATCCATCATTAAGTTATAATGCATTGCCATCTGATCTAGAACTCTAGCTGGATGAAAGGGCTTCTTGGACATACGATAACCACTCTTAAAAACTTTTAATTTAAATTTTTAAAATTGAAGTATAGTTGATTATTTATAATATTGTGTTGTTTCATTTGCATAGCAAAGTGATTCTTTCCTATTATAAGTTGTTACAAGATATCAAATGTAGTTCCCTGTGCTATTTGGTAGGTCCTTGTTGTTTATCTATTTTGTATACACTAATGTGTATGTGTTAATCCCAACCTCCTTATTTATCACCCCCTTTCACCTTTCCCTTTGGTAACCATAAGTCTGTTTTCTATGTCTAATAACTACTCTCCTTAAGTGATCTGTACCAAACACACTGTGTATCCTGCCTGCTCACTTGCTGTTCCCCAAATTTAAACTCTGTATTAATTTAGGGGCTACCTTTCATTTTCCTCTATTTTATTAATATATTAAGGAAAAAAAGGAAAGCAGATGAAATTGAACAAAATCAGCTTGTGAGTGAGAGCTTTTAGAGCATATCTGCTAATAAAACATCACTTATAATTTAAATTTTCTAATAGGTAGAGCTCAGCATAATGTTTAACTAGGGAAAAATTTCCAAATTTCTTCTACTTACAATTTTAAGTTTTAACTGAAGATTAAGGGGAATTAGAATTCAGTAGTGTATATAACTGTGGCATCAAAAACTTAAGGCATGTGAAAGAAATCATTTCTTGGTCTTAAATGGAATGCCAATATTTATGATGTACTGTTATGAAATGTAGTTGACTATGGTCATTTTTTCATGAATATTTTACATTATATGTACTACCATCTGTATCTCAATTTCTCATTGATATGTTCAAAGGTGGAAAACACATTTTGAAAAATACTTAAAAATGTGGTCTTTTTCACCATGCCTGCTGGCTTTTTTTTTTCTTTTTTTTCTTTTTAGTGCTGCACCCAAGGCATATGGAGGTTCCCAGGCTAGGGGCTGAATCACAGCTGCAGCCACTGGCCTCCGCCACAGCCACAGCAACACCAGACCCAAGCCAAGTCTGTGACCTACACCACAGCTCATGGCAATGCCAGATCCTTAACCCATTGAACAAAGCCAGGGATTGAACCTGCATTCTCATGGATACTAGTTGGGTTCATTAACCAATGAGCCATGATGAGAACTCCCCCTTCTTATTTCCATAGCACTTTGAACCCCTATAGCCCCAGTGGCAGTAAACTGTTGGCCATATCTACTTTGCTTTGAAGAC
This sequence comes from Sus scrofa, assembly GCF_054392235.1. Classification (NCBI taxonomy): domain Eukaryota; kingdom Metazoa; phylum Chordata; class Mammalia; order Artiodactyla; family Suidae; genus Sus; species Sus scrofa. The sequence continues at coordinate 88,552,845 of NC_139401.1, read as the reverse complement.
CTAGAACCAGCAGGCTGGTGGCTCTAGGACTCCTTATCACTTTACATTTCTGTTTAATTTCTGGTCCATGGAGATGGATAGGTTTTTTTTTTATTTTTATTTTTTGCTTTTGAGCTTGGTTGTGTCTTGTTTTTATCTTTATGTATTTTATCTAGAATTGCAATGTGTTTGAAGCACTGGAGATACATCAAATTGTGACCCTTGCCATTAAGAAGTCTTTTTGTAAAATTTTTTCACAATTTTACTTTTGCTTATTTTTTCCAAATAAATTATTCAGTATTTAGAGTATAAAAGAAAACTTCTTGGACTTTGAATGACCTCTGTAAAATCATTTACTCTTGAAATATCCTAAAATCAGGTTTTATTAGAACTTTTTGAACCGTGTCATATTTTCCAACAACAAACATTAAAATGTCATATTCATAGTCTCATACTGCTTTTAAATAAAGTATAAGATGCTCAATATTTTAAAAACTTTATTATGGGAATTTTCAGATAGAAAAGATAGAGATAATTAGTATAATGAATACTCATGTATTCATCATCCACTTCAGCTATTATCACTATTCTGCTATTCTGGGTTTATCGATCCCCTCTCCACCAACATTTAATTCTGCTTGTTTATGTTGGAGAATGTCAAAACAAATTTTAGCTATGATAGCATTTCAACCGTATATACTTCATTATATATCTTTAATAGACAATACTTTAAAATTATAACCATAATATTATCATCACAAGAAAAATAACAGTAATTTGTTAATATCATCTAATATTGTTCATGTTTACTTTTCCTAATGACCTCAAACATGTCTTTTTAATTGGCTTGAATCAGGATCTAATAAAGGTCACTACTGAAGTTGTTGATATCTTTCAATCTATTTTAATCAATAATAGGTTCCCCTCACCCGTTTTTCTCCTATGCTATTTATTTCTTTAAAAAAATCCAAATTGATTACAGGACATAGTAATTTTACTTGCAAAACTGGTTAGAAACAATTACATTTTTGGAGAATGGGCTTAATGTCCTTCTATGTGTAGACAGCTTGTGAAAGACCTAAAAAAGAACACTCTGAAAAATAATTTTAACCTATAACTTAATATTAAAATATTCTCTATTAGTTATCTATTGTTCTGTATCAAATTATTCTAAAACTTATCAGGTGAAAACAATAAGCATGTTATCACATACAGCTTTGGAGGGTCAGGAATTTGGAAGCTGCTTAGCGGGGTGGTTGCTTGGGATCTCTTAAGAGCTTGTGGTCAGCCAGGGCTGCAGCTTCTGAAGATTTTACTAGGGCTGTAGGATGCTCTTCTAAGATGGCTCACTCACATGGCTGTTGGCAGAAGGCTTCAGTTCCTTGCCACCTGGATGTCTTCATGGCTTCCTCTGAGGAGGTGGGGCTAAGACAAAAATCACAGTCTTTCATCACCTGATCTTGAAAGTTATATACTATTACTTCTGCTATCTACTAATGGTGACAAAGACCAATTCTGGTACAATCCAAGAGGGGAGTGGTGAATACCGGAAGATAAGCAACACTGGAGACCACCTTGGTAGCTGGTTACCTAAATGGGCAGTAAACCAGAAATAAACTGACTTATCATTCTGTCTATCACTGATCTTACAAATAATGTAATTTCTTTCCTTGCAGTAGGCCACAGAATAGGGTACTGATATGACAATAGTAATGGAAAACCTCTGTTTTCAGCTTCAGTTCACATTTTATATATGGTAGGGAAGTGCTTCTATTCATACGAACATTTCTGACACAGTACTTAGTGAAAGGATGCTTCTGTTTTTAGTATAAGAAACAATAACCTCTAATGACCCCTTCAACCCTGCAAGCCTGCTTTTCTATGAGCTAGCTGTTCCCAAGAATAATCTTATACATAGGAATTGCACCATTATGATCTCATCCCATTTTAGGAATGATTTCAGCAACAAAAGTGAATGAATTACTCAGAAAACACAATCATGAGTTATTTGTTAGCATTTGTAGGCTGTTAAACTTCTCATTAGCACAATATAATTAGTATTCCAGGCATGTATTATTAATGTTGTCATTATGGAAACAGGAAAAAGAGTACTTGTAGTAATACCATGGATTTCAAAAATGTCATCAGAATAAGAATTATGCATGCATGAATAAGATGTTCATTATTTTATTGCTTCTTATTTTCACTATATTTATATACACACTTAGTCAAATAAATTTAAGGCATGGCCAAAAGTGCAATACTGTAGATACAATAAAGGTATAATGAACATATTTTACTGGTAAGTATTCACTGGCTATTTTTTCATAATTCAAATAATAAGACATTAGAACTGGATAAGCCCCTTAAAATGCATATCATTTTATCCTCTAATTTTAAGACCCATACAGGTAAATTGATTAAACACAAATCAAAATGCAAATTTGCTGTCGAACCTTAACTTGAAGTGGAAACAAGACTCTTAACTCTTATTTCAGAAATTGTTCTAATACATTGTACCACTACTCAAATCACTAAAAACAAGACTTACTCTCAGTACCACATATAAGGATATTATTAAATTCAGTGTAGTTTATGAGGCAAACTACTATAACATCAGCAGGAAAACAAAACCAAAATTAATCAAGTTGCAATTTTATTTTAAGCAGTCAAAGAAACACATTATGTAAGGGATGAGGAGCCTATTTAGTCTCTTGTTGACCACTGATCTACTGAAGAAATCAGCTGATAGACAAACACCCAAATACTGATAAACCGACAAAAATTTGGGGCGGTAATCTTTGACTCATATAAGGACCTTGAAAAAATATAAACAGCATTAAATTCCATTTTAATGATCAGGATCCATAAAACAAAATGATAAAAAGTTCTATAGAGTCTCTATTCATTTATTCTTTAAAACTCTCTTTGTTTGCAAAGAAAAAGCAGCCTGTTGAGTAGCACATACAGTAAAATAAATGGGAAAATATAGATAGGAACTATCAGGGCAAGCCAAAATAAAATCATGAGCAGAAAGTCAATATCAGGGAAAATCAAGCATGAGAGTTCACGTAACTCCTGAAGTTGTGAGGCAAATTTAGCTTTGAGACTCCTGAGAATCAAAGAAAAAAAGAAACAGAGTCATTTTCATGATCCTCAAAGAATTTTTTTAAAACGATTTTTACTTGTTCCATTATAGTTGGTTTACAGTGTTATGTCAATTTTCTACTGTGCAGCAAAGTGACCCAGTTACACACACACACACATATATATACATTTATTTCCTCACATTATCCTCCATCATGCTCCATCACAACTGACTAGATATAGTTCCCAGTGCTATACAGCAGGATCTCATTTTTATCTACTCCAAATGCAATAGCTGTCATCCATTAACCTCAGATTCCCAGTCCATCCCACTCCCTCCCCCTCCCCCTCCCCCTTGGTAATCACAGGTCTGTTCTCCAAGTCCATGAGTTTCTTTTCTGTGGAAAGGTTCATTTGTGCCATATATTAGATTCTAGATATAAGTGATATCATATGGTATTTGCCTTTTCTTTCTGACTTACTTCACTTAGTACCAGAGTCTCTAGTTCTATCCATGTTGCTGTGAATGGCATTATTTTGTTCTTTTCATGGCTGAGTAGTAGTTCATTGTGTATATATACTACATATTCTTAATCCATTCATCAATGGACATTTAGGTTGTTTCCATGTTTTGGCTATTGTGAATAGTGCTGCTATGAACATACAGGTACATGTATCTTTTTCAAGGAAAGTATTGTCCAGATATATGCCCCAGAGTGGGATTCCTGGGTCATATGGTAGTTCTATATTTAGTTTTATGAGGTACCTCCATACTGTCTTCCATAGTGGTTGTACCAATTTACATTCCCATCAACAGCATAATAGGGCTCCCTTTTCTTCACATCCTCTCCAGCATTTGTTATTTGTGGACTTATTAATGATGGCCATTCTGACTGGTGTGAGATAGTATTTCAGAGTATTTTTGATTTACATTTTAAAGAACTTTTTAAAGTGATAGTTGGATTCTAAAAAAAAATCCACACACTTGGGGATTTCTGTTAGGAATACTGAGAGATATAATGGACAACAATTTTGATCTACAGCAAATTCTCTAGTGAAATTCTTATTATTTCTTGTGTTCTTTGAAAATTGACCTAATGTTAACACAAACTTGACTTGGTAAAGATTATTTCTGAAGGTCTAATGTAGCATAGGCCATGGATATACCATTCTGATAGTCTAGCTTAATCCAAAAGCAGAATTTAAAATATCCAGAAAAGTGAGGGAACTGAATAGTCATAATATTTGGTCATATTAAACATTGAAAGCAGCAGATAGCATGCCAAAATTAAGACCAAATATATCACTTATAGTGATAAGTGTGAATATATTAAACCCTCTTAATAAAAGACTAATATTCTAAGACTAGATCAGAGTAAGGTTAAAAATGAAGTGAAGAACAAAGCTATACCAGGCATATGAAAATGAGAGAAAAGAGAGATTCACAGCCTCAACACCAGGCAAAGTGGAATTAAAAGCAAAGAGGATAAAACTACATTGAGAAGACCAATTTTTATAGACAAAACAATGGTTAAGTATTAAATAAGACATGAAAATGTATAATGTGAAAGTTGTTGACTATAAGGGAAAGTTGACAAAAGAATGAACATCAGGAGGGATTTTAGCATGTCTCTCATAATCTTTGACAAATTAAATAGGAATAGAAGAAAGTAAAGAAAAATCAGTAATACTATCAATTTGACATGCATATTTATAGTACAGAAAATACACTTTTTTTCCCAAGTGTCTGCAGTAGATTTACCAAAATTTCTCATAGAGGATCTTTACTACTTTCCCCAAATTGAAAATTGTGTAAATCATTTTTTGACAAACATGCAGAGGACCATATATTAACAGCAGAGTTATAAATAGAAAAAAACGAAACCATTAAGCAACTAAAAATCACTCTTCTATAATTATTGACTCTATGAGAAAATCGAGCTTAGCTTAAATCACAATTTAGAAAATATTGCCAGTAAAAACAATACTATCAAAACTTATGAAGCCAAATCTGTATTCGGAGTAAACTTACTAGTTTTAAATGCATTTATTATTATTAAACAAGAAAGAATGAAAATCATGTTCATCTCAAGAGGGTGGAAAAAAGTACAATCTCCCTTAACCTCAAAAAGAACAGAAAGAAAAAGAAAACTGAGAAAAATTAGATAAATGAATTAAAAGTAAAAAATCTATTAAATAAAAAAAAATACAGGGAGTTCCTGTTGTGGTTCAGTGATGACCAAGCCAACTAGTATTCATGAGGAGGTGGGTTTGAACCCTGGCCTTATTTAGTGGGTTAAGCTTCCGCTGTTGCCACAAGCTATGGTGTAGGTTGCAAATGCAACTTCCATCTGGCATTGCTGTAGCTGTGGTATAGGCCTGCAGCTGTAGCTCTGATTTGACTCCTAGCCTAGAAACTTACATATGCTATGGGTGTGGCCCTAAAAAGACAATATATATACAGTTTTATTGACAAACAATTATGAGAGCTATTTCTTCAAAGACAGGATTAAAATGGACAAGCTTTTAGGAATGCCAAACAAGAAAAAAAATCATAAATATGCAATACTAGAAAGTAAATAAGTGGAATAACTACAGATAGAAAGGTACTTTTAAAAAACCTATTTAAAAAAATCTGAAAACCTTGGAGTTCCTTGGTGGCCCAGTGGTTAAGGACTTGGCATTATCACTGCTGTGGCTTGAGTTTGATCTCTGGTCTGGGAATTTCTGCATGTTGCAGGCATGGCCAAAAAAAAAAAAAAAAATCTGAAAATCTCAATATAATGCAGGAATATTTGGGGTAATATGAATTATTAAAATCAATCCAAGTAGAGGTAGAAAACTTGATTATAATTGGGACTTGTCACAGAAAATACCTAGCTACCTGTCAAGACAATTTCATAAGTTATTTCAAACTTCCAAATAACAGATGATAGGGAAAGAAAGAAAGCTTTCACCAATTATTTTACAAAGCTAGTATAAATCTGCTGCCAAAATTTGACAACACAAAACTAGAAAACAACTGTCCAACAACAATTGTGAATGTTGGTGCAAAAATCTAGATGCCAACGAATTGAATCCAGTGACATATTCAGAGACTAATAATTAAGTAAATGCTATACTATTAATGCATAGATGGCTCAATATTTAGAAAGTCAGAGTAATTCAAAATAAATCAAAGGAGAAAATATTTCAACAGTTTCTTAAATATTTTTTGGAGGGAGGAATTCAACAGACATTCCTAAAGAAAACCTCTGGTGAAATAGAAATATAAAAATAATTTCTTCATGTGATAAAAGCTCATGCAAGTCAAAACTAACATCATAGTTAATGAAGAAGTACTAGAAGAATTCCCTTCGTGGCTCAGAGGAAAGGATCTGACTGGCATCCATGAGGATGCAGGTTCGATCCCTGGCCTTGCTCAGTGGGTTAAGGATCCAGCATTGCCGTGAGCTGCAGCGTAGGCTGCAGATGTGGCTTGGATCCACCATTGCTGTGACTGTGGTATAGGTCAGCAGCTACAGCTCTGACTCAACCCCTAGCCTAGGAACCTCCATATGCCTTGGATGCAGCCCTAAAAAAAGACCAAAAAAAAAAAGAAGTACTAGAAGTCTAGAAGCATTCCCATTAAAATTCAAAACAAATGATTGTTCACCACTCCCTCTACTATTTAACATAATATGGACATGTTTGTCAATGAGTTAAATATAAATATACAAATCAAATATAAATGAAAAATTGAAAAATTTTATTGCTTGTAGGTGGTGTGATTCTCTATTGCCAAAACCCAGAAAATGAAGTACAAAACTATGATGTTAAATAGCAAAATCACTATTTTTTATTTTAATAATCCATTTGATAGTAAAATGGAAGAAATCACAATATTAATAAAAAGAACCAGGAGTTCCCGTCGTGGCGCAGTGGTTAACGAATCCGACTAGGACCATGAGGTTGCGGGTTCGGTCCCTGCCCTTACTCAGTGGGTTAACGATCCGGCGTTGCCATGAGCTGTGGTGTAGGTTGCAGACGCGGCTCGGATCCCGAGTTGCTGTGGCTCTGGCGTAGGCCGGTGGCTACAGCTCCGATTAGACCCCTAGCCTGGGAACCTCCATATGCCGCGGGAGCGGCCCAAGAAATAGCAACAACAACAAAAGACAAAAGACAAAAAAAAAAAAAAAAAAAAAAAAAAGAACCAAAATAATAAAGCTAACAAAAACCTGTGCATCACCAAATTAATAAGACAACTACAAATTTCTACTAAAAACATAACACCTTAGTAATTGGAGGAACATATTATAGAAAATATATTTTTATGGAGAGACCCATCTACTTATGATGCCAGAAAGATGTTACCAGAATCCAGGTTCTTATCCACGCAATCAAAGAAGAACTTCATGAACACATGGGCAGCAAACAAGCAAAGTCTTTATTACATGAAAGCAAATAGCTCCCAAGGCTGCTGGGAGAGGGGAGAAGAGCCCCCACTCTCTATTGTCCTATAGGGGTTTTTAATCCCTTAAAGAAGGGGGAGGTACAAACATGGAGTCCAGAAAGATGTGGTTTTCTCCCATTGGCTTTGCCCAGTTACATCTATCAGTCCTTGTCCAATAGGGGTTTTAAGGATGGAAATGTCCTGTAAGTTTTATGGTTTCTTTGTCCTTCTCTTCCCATAGACTAAGTCACCATTCCTCTCACTCCCTTTCTATCAGTTGAGGAGTGGGTTAGAGATTAAAGTCCTTATAGGGATAGGTATACTTCCTATAGTAAATAAGGCCTGTGGGAAGGCACACTTCATATAGTAAACAAGGCCTGTGGGGGTGTTACTCTCTGGAGCCCTTAAACCACATATTAATCAATAGCCATATCAAAGAATGCATCGAAGCCCATACTCCTACACTGACTACCTGAGTTAGTATTCTGCCACACACTCTCAATCAAAACCACATCACAGTATTTATTATTATTATTATGTATTTATTTAGTATCTATGTGTATGAAGAAAGAGATGTGATGTGACCAGAGCATCTTAGAATTCATGTGAAGAAATAAACATGAGAAGATATCCAATTGAATTCTGATAAAGAACAATTAAAGAATGGGAGGAGATGACTAGATATAAAAATATATTCTAGAGCTACAGAAATTGACATGGGATGCCAAAGTTGAACAATGAATGCAACAGACACATGCAGCATTTCAAACTAGTAGAGAAGGCACTGTTTTTCAATAAATAACTCTAAACACCTGGATAACCATTTGCATAGGAATAAATTCAAGATATATTGAAGAATAAATATACCAAGTAATAGATCCCAACATATATGAGAAGATAATATATAATAGAGATGCTATTTCCAATTCAGTGGTAAGAGGATGAAATATTTGATCTATGGTTCTGGGACAACTGGGTATCTATATGGAAGAAAATAATTTTAGACACCTATCTCACACCATATTAAGAAAAACACACCAGAAACACAGGAACTATATTAAATATCTTGTAATAACCTATAATGGAAAATAATCTGAAAAAGAATATATATATGTATATAGATAGCTGAATCTCCTCATTGTATATCTAAAACATCGTAAACCAACTACCCTTCAATTAAAAAATAAAAAAATTTTAAAAGCACCAGATGGGTTAAATGCTAAGTGTAAACAAAAATAAAACTATTGGAAGAAAAATAAGACTACATTTACAGTTTAGGAATAGAAAAGACATTGGTAAATTATATTTTAAAAATGTAAACATATCTGACTATGTAAAAGTGAAAACATTTGGTAAGGGGAAAAATCCAATAAATCAATGGAAAAATTTTTAGATTTGGGAAAATTCTGGTACTGATGATGACTACAAATTAATATCTATAAAATATATAGGAACAATTGCAAAATGACAGGAAAAAGAAAATGACCCAATATAAAATGAAGGATATAAAAAAGGAAATCATAGAAAATTAAATCCTTCCCCCAAAATGTAAATATGCTGAGCTCAATGGCAGTCAGAGAAATGTTTTTAAGCAAAATATTCCGTTACCATATTCTGTTAGTTCAAACCCCTTTTTTTCCTCTCAGTTTTTCATTTTAAAAATTGGAATGTGCCTTAGAATTGATGACATTCTACAGTTGATGTAGGCTAGGTAATAGTCCTTCTATGGTTACCCTGGCTGCACAGGCATGAATATGGTTGTTGCTTGGAGGCATGGCTAGAAAACTGCAATCCCTCAATGTTTCATTCAACCAGATCGTTGGGGAAAAGAATGAGTCCTGACTGTTTTTTGAAAACCTTGTATTGCCACTTTCTTGTATGATCAAGAATGCAGCATCAGAATTTGGAGAATTGATGTAAGTGGCTTCAAATAAAATCTCAGTGATGATAGTGAAGCCCTTTTGAGAAAAATGCCTCACAATCAATTGTGTGCAAATCTATGGGTGATGATAACTCTGACTTGAGAGTGTGCAGAGAAATTGGACTCGTGAGAAAGTTTTCTTTTAAGAACTGCTGTAACCAATTTAGTTCTTTTATAGTTTTTTAAAACATATGCACAAGAATAATATATAGGAGTTCCCGTTGTGGCACAGTGGTTAACGAATCCGACTAGGAACCATGAGGTTGCGGGTTCGGTCCCTGCCCTTGCTCAGTGGGTTAATGATCCGGCGTTGCCATGAGCTGTGGTGTAGGTTGCAGACGCGGCTAGGATCCTGCGTTGCTGTGGCTCTGGCGTAGGCTGGTGGCTACAGCTCTGATTCGACCCCTAGCCTGGGAATCTCCATATGCCGCGGGAGCGGCCCAAGAAATAGCAACAACAACAACAACAAAAAGACAAAAGACAAAAAAAAAAAAAAAAAAAAAAAAGAATAATATATAAAATTCTATGTGTGAATATGTCTCAAAGAACTCTTTCTTTCTTTTTTCTTTTGGTTATGCCGAAGACATGAGGAAGTTTCTGGGCCAAGGAACAAACCCCCACTACAGTTGTAACCACAGCCACAACAATGACAACACTGGATCCTTAAGTTTACTGAGCCACCAGGGAATTCCAGAACTCCTTCAATAAGAGTAAAAACTCTAATAAGAAAACATTGTGTCATATTTAAGTGGTAGCACTTTTTCTTTCCTAGTGGTACATAAAGTAATAAAATTAATCTTTCAATCAAAGGCATTTTAAGACTTAATGAAATACAGTAATTATTATGTCTCACCTATCAGGAAAACAAGAGCCTTGGTCCAAAAAGATTTGTATATTATAATACCATTTTTGTAAAACAAATGGTGATTCCAAACTCTCATATATAATGATAGGTAACATTTACATTACACATACAATGTGCCAGAACTCTTCTAAGGAATTTACATGTATGCACTCAGATAGATATTATGATGATGCTTACTTTAAAAAAGTAACTGAAGTATAGGGAGGTAAAGTCTCTTGTCCAAGTTCACACAGCTAGTAAACAGCAGAAATGTGATTTCAACATGGACATTTAGGCTCCAGTGTTCATGGTCCCATTCTCCTCCCTCTCTTCTTCCTCTCTCCCTCTTCTTTCTCTTACATGTCCACTTGTACGTGCACACACACACACACACCCACACTTTGTTTGCCTTTTTCTGTCTCTCTTATGGTGCTTGATTATATGAGGATGGGAGAACTCTGGAACAATACACACTAAATTTTTAACATAGGTTCTGAGGGTGATATAGATGTATGTCAAGCAAAATGAGAAAGGAAAAAAGAGAAAAACTTCACTAAAGCTATAGCTGTGTATGATGTGGTTGTCTTTATAACTTATGTACACTTAAATATGTGTATATGTATAAAACATAACAAAAGGAAAAGCGATTTAAAGTTAATAAAAGATAGTTCATAAAATAGATACAAAGGGTCAATGCAGGGAGTTCCTTGGTGGCTCAGTGAGTTAAGGAACTGGCATTGTCACTGCTGTGGCTTGGGTTGCTGCTATGGTGCAGGTTTGATTCCTGGCTCTAGAACTACCAGATGCTGTGGGCATGGCAAAAGAAAGCATACTCCCCAAAAAGGGTTAATGCATATGTTTGAATTTTACTAATTATCAAAAAAATCAAATTAAAAAAAATGGCATATGATTTTTGCCCATCAAATTTGCAAATATGGGGAGTTTCTGTTGTGGCTCAGTGGATTAAGAACCTGACTAGTGTCCATGAGAATGTGCTTTTGATCCCTGACCTCGCTCAGTGGTTTAAGGATCCGGCCTTGCCGCAAGCTGCAACATAGGTCACAAATGCAGTTCAGATCCTACATTGCTGTAGCAGTGGCATAGGCAGATGCAGCTCTGATTCGACCCTTAGCCTGGGAACTTCCATATGCCACAGCTGGGGGCCTAAAAAGAAAAAGAAAAAAAAATTGCAAAGATGAAGAAATGAAATATACAATGTTACTAGTAAAGCAAGGAAATAGGAGCCCTTATATGCTGTGGGTGAATATTTAGTCCAACCTATTTGGAGGAAAATGACAATATAATATTAAAAATTTCAATTTAGTAATTCTATTTCTAGGAATTCATCTTAAGGTAAAAATCAGCAATGATGACAAATGTTAGTATTACAGATGTTCAAAACAGTGTTATCATCTATGTATCTAACTATCCTTTCCTTTATCAATACATTTATTTATATTCTGGTACCAGCATGCATATCTAAATGTTAATTACAACAGCAAAGAAGGAGAAGGAAGAGGAAGGGGAGGAGGAAGATGCAGCCTAGATGTCTAAAAATATGGATGGTTAAATAGTGGTACATTTATTCAATTGAATGTTATACAGTAATTAAAATTCCATTCACAAATAATTCGTCACATATTTTATGACAGAAAAACTCCCTATTACATCACAAGGTAAAAAATTACTTATATTTAATGATTTTAAATTTGTGTGATAGCTTTAAGAATTTATAGAAAATTGAACAAATTACAGTGGTTATTTTTGTGTATAGGAACTATTTAATTTTTAAAAATCCTTAATCATATTTCAAAATATTTTATAATTTTATATTAGCTATTTATAGTTATATTACTACATATTATATTTATTTCTATACTTTTTATACTATATAATTAAGATGTAATGTTCATTATGTTATTTAAAACGAAAAAACAGAAACAAACTAATACTAGCTCATGTTTTATACTGGAAAAAAAATAAAGCATTCTAGTAAAGTAGAAGGTGGTTCAGGAAGGACAGTCTTTCTTTGAGGAACTCTCTTTCATAGTTTAATGTCACAATTAACATTCCTAAGAGCCAATAGTTATAGAGCATTAACATGTTCCTGGCCTGAATATAAGTGTTTTATATGAACTAACTCCTTTAAAACTCACAACAACCTTGCTCAGAAACTGAGGCACAGAGAGTTTGAGTAACTTGCCCAAAGTCACACAGCTAATAAGAGATAGAGCCTGGATCTGAATCCATGTAATTTGGTTTCAAAACCTGGGCTCTTAATCCTCACACTTATGCCGTTATCACAAAAGAAAAAGACAATGATTACAAACATATCTAGACCAATGGTGTAACCATAGAGTGTAACTGGAGATGGGTCTGAGATATGGGGACATTTCAGTTGGATGAATATGCAGTTAAGTAAGAGTATCTGAAATATTGTCTGTGGTAGCTTGGGCAGAATGTGAAGTAGTGAGTTACAATCTTAGTTCTTTGCTGCATTTCAGTGGATAGCTAATAATTTTGGGTAGATAATTCACAATGGCCCTTCCTCCCTCCCTCCCGCTTCCCTTCCTTCCTTCCTACCTTCCTTCCTTTCCGCTTTCCTTCCTTTCTGCCTTCTTCATTCCTGCCTTCCTGCCTTCTTCCTTTTTTCCTTCCTCAAAAAGCAATTCTCAGGTTTTCCTCCAGGCTATTTTTTAAGGCCTCTACTAGCCCACAGACTCAATAGCTGCTTCTTTATAAAATACCCCCATGTATGTTGTTGCTTTAGGCAGTCTCCCCAAACTTTACATTCCCAACCTCCTCTCTCCATCTTACGCCTCCTATATGGGACTCAGATCCAAATCTTGCCAGTGACCATCCATCCATCCCCCACCATGGTGCCATCTGGGATCCGATGGTCCCTTGCTTTACTATGCTGTCTTGCCTTGGACATAGGTTTAGTTCCCTTCCCACCAGCACCGGTGGGATCATGCTCTGCTGAAGCTTAGGGTAGAGTATCCACCCTTCTCTCACTGGAAAAACACAAAACCCACCTGTATGTCTTCTTTGGAGAAATGTCTATTTAGATTTGCCTATTTTTTTGATTGGGTTGTTTGTTTTTAATATTGAGCTGTATGAGCTGTTTATATATATTGGAGATTAATCCCTTATCAGTTGCATCATTTGGAAATATTTTATCCCATTCTGTATGTTGTCTTTTCATTTTGTTTATAGTTTCCTTTGCTCTGCAAAAGCTTATAAGTTTTGTTTAAGATGTGATATATATATATATATACACAGAATATTACTCAGCCATTGTAGCAACATGGATAGACCTAGAGATTATCATACTAAATGAAGTAAGTCAGACAGCGAAAGACAAATACCATATATAACTTATATGTGGAATCTAAATATATATACACACTCACGAATGAATTTACTTTCAAAAAAGAAAGAGACTCACAGACATAGAAAACAAACTTATGGTTACCAAAGGGGAAAATGGGGTGAGGGGAGAGATAAATTAGGAGTTTGGGATTAATATATACACAGTACTATATATAAAATAGATAAGTAACAAGGACCTATTGAATATCACAAAGAACTGTACTCAATATATTGTAATAACTTTTAAGGGAAAAGATTCTGAAAAAGAATATACATATAACTGAATTGCTGTGTAGTATGCCTACAATTAACATGATATTGTAAATCAACTATATTTCAATTAAAAAAATTTTAAATAAAGTTGGTGTCAGTAAAAAAATAGAAAAAAGAAAATATAAAACCTAAAGCAAACATATAAGCAAAATGTTAACCAAAACCAAACCAATTTTTGTTCTTTTGGTTGAAAGCAGTTGGTGAATATGATGACTTGGTTAAAAATAAATAATATAACTGTATTAGTCTGCTCGGGCAGTGTATGGTCAGGCCCCATAAGATGGCTGCTCTCATTCTCTGTGCATCCCCTGCTCGACCTGGCCCTGCCTCAACCTTACCTTATGTGCATGATGGCCTCCCACTCCTAAGCTGAGAGTTTAATCAGTAACCACCTATGTGATTGGCCCAACCCCCAGCTAATGATTGTTCTAGCCCTGGGACCAGAACAGCTCCAGTATATTCTATCATCTACAGGAGAACAGCAGCCCTAACCCAGTGGCCATGACAATGAAGGAGCCCTTCTGATATCTTGCCCCCTATAACTGATAAACTCCTCCCCTGTGTAGCAAAGATTGCTGCTGGGTCCTGCCTACCCTTGGCTGAACACCCATACACAGTGGGATGCTGTTCCAGGACCTTTGCCTCTGACTTGTTGCCCCTGTCCAACAAATCATTGATGTCTCCATTGCTGACTCTGGTTTCTTCCTTCAGTCTCCTTGCTGGGATGTTGCAAGAATCACAGGACTGTGGGGTTCAGTGCAACAGGCCACCATAACAAAATACCCCAAACTGGGTGTCTTAAGCAACAGAAATTTATTTTTCACTGTTCTGGAGGCTAGAAGTCCAAGATCAAATAGTCAGCAGGTTTAGTTTCTCCTGAGGCCTTTCTCATCTTGTGGATGGCCATCTTCTCACTATCCTTACATGGGCTTTCCTCTGTGCACCCATATCCTTGGTGTCTCTTCCTTTTCTTCCAAGGATATCAATCAGAATAGATTAGAGCCCCACCCTTAGGACCACATTTTACCTCCTTGAAGGCCCTTTATCCAGTCACGTTGAGAGTTAGTGCTTCAACACATGAACTTGGGGGAGATGATTCAATTCATAGCAATCACCCTCATGATTTTTTTGAGGATTGGTCATTTGTGTGCATTTTCATTTTATATGAAATGGGATATTACCATGATTGCTGTATAGTGACTGGTTATATTGTATTTAAGTAATCAACTATTTAGACATTTAAGTCAAACACTACCATTACCACTGCTGCTAGTAATAACACTAATACCAATATCAATACCATTAATGATTAATTCCTAGGATTGATGTGGGAATATAATAAAATATAGACTGAAGAAATAGATTCACCATAATTCCTGCCCCCCATTAAGTGGTTAATGAATGCTAGCATAATTTAAAAAAATTTCTTTTCTATCTCGGACCCATATTTCCAGCATTTCCTCTCATTTTTCTCCTGCTGCTCCTACAGTCTTCACAACAAAATACAAACCACTGAGCATATCTTGCAAGAAGTTTCCAATTTTGTGCCTGCCAAGTATATTTCTTTCAAGGACACTTTCCTTACTGCTCTAACACAAAGTTCGGTTGCCCTTTTCTGAGCTTGTGTACCATCTTTGATTCCTCCATTAGAGTGCTCATCGCAGCTCATTCTTAATGCTTGTTTGTCTTCTCTGCTAGATCAGAAGTTTTCTGATTATGCAGCTTGTTCATTATGTCCTCAGCATCTAGTACTGTACCTGGCATAGATTTGGCACTTCCTCTGCTGGGCTTCTAAGTAGAAGCATGTCTTCTCTTCCTGCAATAGGCTTGCTAGCTGCTCCCCTTGTCTCCCAAGATCATTGAGAGGACCAGATGAGACAATACATGTAAAATAGGTAATGTATATAAAGTATTCCACAAATAAAAAGCATTTGAATAATTTGTATATAACCTTGCACAAGGTTAATAAATCTTAATAGTTCAGAAAATTATAATCAAGTTTTAATGGGCAAATGCTAATGTACATTCTCCACCAATATTTAGTCATTATACAGACAAAAAGTAGGAGACATTTCTTACAGTAGAGATCTTTATAGTGTATTTCAACACATGATAAATTCATGAACATATCTTATCTCCTAGAACAGTTGTATATCTTAAAAACTCATCATCATAAGCATTCTCTGGATTTTTGCAGAATTAATCCTGAATAATTAATGAATATAAAAGAGTTAGACAAGTACTGTAGCATGCTAATCATTTGTTTCAATGTCAATTAGAGAAAAATAGTCCTTTTGGCCTGCTAACTTGTAATATGTATTCTAAAGTTAACTTTTAATTTATAAATATGAAATGTCTTGAATTGTTAATGAATATATTGAGATAGAGATCAATGTCATTGAAAGTTATATTTTGTAGAAAAAAATAGAAGCGCTGTGATTTAACAGAATTATTAACCACATTGAGAAGTTCTTGCAGGGTTTCCTAGTGGCATAGCAGGTTAAGGATCCAGTGTTGTCACTGCTGTAGCTTGGGTCACTGCTGTGTCATGGGTTCAATCCTTGGCCTGGGAACTTCCACATGCCTCAAGCGTGCCCCGCCCAAAAAAGACAGAGGAAGTTCTTGAAAATATATTTAGTTTATAGATCAATATTTACATAATATTTACATATTTCCTCAAAAATGGTATGCTTTCTTAAGCACTAATGACTTTGGAATTACAACAAATGCAAGTCTTAAATAATTTTGGGCAGAATGAATATAAATTTAATACAAACAACTGAAGGGGCAGATAATGTTCATTCATACTTTACATGTATCTCAAATGCATATAAGCCTTGATTATTCTGTTTCTAAGGATTTCACTCAGTTTCATCTCAGTCATGATTTATTGGTGCCTGCTTGAAGTTTCAGCCATAAATTAAGGTGAAAGTCGATGTAACTAAATGAAAATTCTTAAAATATGTAGACTTATTCCATTAATTTAGCTAAGAAAAGCAACTTCTAGGATGAAAAAAATAGTTTAACTATTTATTTGTCCTTGAGTTAGGTTTCAACATCAATTGTAAGGATGAAAAAAAAGTCTTTCTGTTAGAAGGTGAAATTCCCTTATTAAATGGTTGAAAGATTGTTCATTTAGACTTGGAGAGTATTTTTCTTTCTTTCTTTCTCTTTCTTTTCTTTTCTTTTTTTTTTTTTTTCTTTTTTTTGTCTTTTCAGGACTGCATCTGCGGCCTATGGAAGTTCCCAGGCTGGTGGTCTAGTTGGAGCTTATGGCAACACAGGATCCCTGACCCACTGAGTGAGTCCAGAGATTGAACCCTCATCCTCATGGATCCTAGTCAAGTTAATTACCACTGAGCCACAGTGGCAATTCCCTGGAGAATATTTTCTAGGCACTGCTATGATTTCTTCATGGGGAATACCTCTGTCTGTAGTTATAGAATCTTTTGATGACAAACCAGAACTGAAAGTTTATGGAATTTGTCTTCTTTCATTGTTCATCTATGCACATGGCCAAGAGTTGTAAGGATTGGCCTTTTCCCTAGAATGGTGCATTAATGATTCTATAATGATCAGAACAATGTAAATTGTGAACTTAGTGGGAAAAGCACTGGATTATAATTCAGATGGCTGAATTTAAGACTTATATGGGAGTTCCCATTGTGGCTCAGTGGGTTAAGGACCAGACATTCTCGCTGTGAGGATGCAGGTTCAATCCCTGGCCTCCAGCAGGTTAAGGATCTAGCTGTTGCTGCAAGCTGCAGTGTAGATAACAGATGCGGCTCAGATCCAGCATTGCAGTGGCTGTGGCATAGCCCTCAGCTGCAGCTCCTACTCCACACTTAGCCTGGGAACTTCCATATGCCACTGGTGGGGCGATAAAAAGAAAAAAAAAAGAGAGAGCGAGAGACTTATTTGCCACTGATTAGCTCTGTGAACTACAGGAAGACCTGTAGTCTTGAGTTTGTTTTTTAATATGTAAAATGGTCATAATGCTTACCTCACAGGGCTGTTGAGAGGATTAAATAAGATGTTGGGTATCTAAGTACTTTGTAAACCACAGGATATCACACAAGTACAAATAATTTTTTTTTGTTTTTGTTTTTTGTGTTTTGTTTGTTTGTTGGTTGGTTTTTTGTCTTTTTAGGGGTGCACCTGAGGCATATGGAGTTTCCCAGGCTAGGGGTCAAATTGGAGCTATAGCTGCCAGCCTACGCCACAGCTACAGCAATGCCAGATCCCAGCCTTGTCTGCGACATACACCACAGCTCACGGCAATGCTGGATCCTTAACCCGCTGAGCAAGGCCAGAGATTGAACCTGCGTCCTCATGGATATTAGTAAAATTCATTTCCACTGAGCCACAATGGAAACTCCACAAATAATTTTTCATAGAAAATTAACAATTTTGGTTCACTAATAAATTAAAATCTTTGTTCAGTTTGTTCTTGGATAAATAGATTTTGTTTTGTATTTCAGCCTATTCCTTTCTAAAGACACTGAACTAATTTTAATGGACTAATTATTTTCATAAAAAATCTAGTGTTGGAGTTCCCACAATGGCACAATGGAATCCATGGTGTCTCTGGAGCACGGGGTTGCAGGTTTGATCCTTAACAGTGGGTTAAGGATCTGGTGTCTGCTTTGACATAAGTGGCAGATTCGGCTCAGATCTGATCCCTGGTCCAAGAACTCCATATGCTGCAGGGCAGCCAAAAATAATAATAATAGTCTAATGTCTTAGGTAAAATGTGCTATTTTCGTACATGGAAATACAATAAGTTAATACTCAATGAGTTTCAGATGACCTCTATTTTAATGTGCTAAAAGATTAGCATGATCTTGTGATTTTTAAGTTTAGTGTTTTTTAGTATTTACAACGCTATACTTCCTTTTGCTTAATCTTGGGTAATTTAGACAAGTTTTAAATATATATTAGGAAACATGTTAATACCTAAATTGTATCTTTAGTAAATATGAATTTATTTTTGCTCTGTAAGATCTAAAATACCTCTTTGACCATAATCTTGCCATCAAAGCTGTGGTGTCCAGTGTTATTGATTTGCCCTTTCAGGAATCAAATACATTGTTCTAACTAGTTAAGAACTGAGCCATGAATGGAGCTCTTGTTAAAAAGGTACAAAGTCACAAACCTGGCCTGAGTTTATCCACTTGTCTTTATTTAGCCGGAGTCAGGAAACTGCCTTCACTGTCACAGACACACATTGGAGGGCTAAAGCATTGGGGCACAAGAGATGAGGCTGCTGACTAATGCTGTCTCTACAGTCTAGTTCAAAGCCAGCTGCCCTCACAGAAGCCCCTCATGAGGCTGGACCTTGGTCACTACAGGGCAGCTCAGATCCAGGTGGAGGGGGTTGGAAAACCAGCTAAGGGTGATTTTCCTTTGGTGGTTATTTTTTCAAGGTAAGGATGCAATTTATTGGCCAACCAATTGAAGTTACCCCTTGGGGAAAGAACATGTGCCATTGAGCAAGATGGGCTCTTAAATTTCCTAATGTTAATGGGACAATCCATCAACAGTCTCATATCTTTTTCCCTCTGAAGTCTGCACCACATCAGTCTTCCATATGGTTGCTAATCTCAAAACAAATAAAAACTTGTGCCTACATTTGAATTTCTGCAAAGCAAATATCATAGTTGTTAAACACAAATGCACCATTTTACACAATAAAGATATACTAGCTATTCCCCATAAGGGCAGTTTAGGTATTGGGTTATTTGGATCAAACCCCCTGGCTGAAAATAACTCTAAATGAGTCACCTTAAAAGCACTGAGGAGTTGAAAAGATAGTACAGCCCTACAAGGTCAGTTTCGAGGGGAAGCTTGACCCCAGAGGCTTGAGGGTTATTTGACTGCCAAAGTTGCTTTTACCTTGAAGACATTGGAGGGTCAAGGTGTAAAGACTCTTACAGGATACAATTTCCTATATTAAGCTGGATCCCAAAGGGCTATACTCTCAGGATTAGGATGGATCAGAACTAATCTGTCACCTCCTGATCCTCTCAACCCTATAGGCCCAGAGAGAAGACTTCTTTGGACCTAAGAAGAGCAGGAGAAGGGAAAGTAAGGGGGATAAAATACTCCTGAGAAGATGTGGTCACAGACCTGCCCTCATATAGATTTTTACCCCAAGAACATAAAACACAGATGGTCATGAATTTGGGTTGACGTGATCCCCAATTTGTAGAGCCCTCAAAAGGCAGCTAGAAGAAGGAAATTATACTTATTACAAGCCTTGGGGAATCTCAACAAATAATATTTTTGATTTAATAAAGTTGTATTTTGGGGGAGTTCCTGTCGTGGTGCAGTGGAAATGAATCTGACTAGGAACCATGAAGTTGTGGGTTTGATCCCTGGTCTCGCTCAGTGGGTTAAGGATCTGGCATTGCCGTGAGCTGTGGTGTAGGTCACAGATGTGGCTTGGATCTGGCATTGCTGTGGCTCTGGCATAGGCCAGCAGCTGTGGCTCTGATTAGACCCCTAGCCTGGGAACCTCCACATGCTGTGGGTGCAGCCCTGAAAAGACAAAAAAAAAAAAAAAAAAAAAAAAAAAAAGACAAAATAAAATAAAGTTGTATTTTTCAAAATGTACTGTTGTGAGTCATGTACATGCATCTTTACCACCAGCTGTGGCCTCTCCACCCTTGATATTTCTGGTGTAAATAACTTGAGCTCTGTGTTTCAAAACCAGTTTAATAAGTCCTTTACTAAGGAGCTCCTGAGAGGCCGCATCAGCCAGGGAACCACAAATTTTGTCTCTCAGAGACCACAACTGGGGTTATAAGCTTATGGTTGGGAACTTCCTTACCATTAGTCATATGTTGCTTTGTCAAACAAGGCTAGGTTATTGAGCTTGTCCTAAACTTTGTCTTTGGACCACTTCTTATTTTTGGCCTTGCCCCCACATTTGTCCCCTGAGTCTTTGTCTTTCTTGACCAATTTTCTGGCGTCTTTCTTCTTACCATCCTTGGGTGGCATAATGAAGCTCAGAGCAGCTACCACCACTGATGCCTTGCTAGGATGTAGGACCCAAAGTCCACAAATTAAGTTCTTAAAGGCAATAACCAGTAAACCAGTTGAAGATAATTAGACACATAGGAAATTTAAAAAAATCAGACATGGACATCTTAAATTACATTAATTGGTAATTTTGATGAATATTATGACAAAATCAGACTAATCTGTTATGGGTCCTCTCTCCTAATGCACAAATTGTATTATGATGTAACTATCATGACCACCATCCTCATATTTCTCAATATAAGTAAAAATAAATATTCTGTAATAATTATCACAGAAGTAGTTGCATGTTATATGCTCTTCAGTGAAGTGTTGAAGATTAGTTAATAGCACTCGTATTTAATTTTATGGAACAATGGCCTGCTTAGTACATTATCTGATGTTTCTAAAACAGACATCGATGACTGGTATGTAAACATATATTTCCAATAATAGTTATACAGAATTATTTCCTGAATCGTCTTTCTATTCCATAATATTTAGAGAATAGTAAAAGATAAATCTACTTTCCATTTTTAAAACTCCAATGTAGCTAGAATAGAAAATGAAACCAAACAATTAAAGTGACAATAATGAAACTTTCACTCAAATCCAGAGTGGTTACTATAGTAACTTAAAATTGGAGCATTATAATAAAAGTAGAATGAAAAGATACTTTCAAGTGCTATATTAATCTTTTGAAGTATGGAGAGGGGAGTTGGTGTTTGATATTTGAAAGGGACTAGATTGCTCTTGCAGCTTCCAAGGCAACTGATTTCGTCTTGCCTGATTTTTCTTTTATGTTAATGTAGGAAACCTCTGACTGTAGGCATTAACTAGGAGAGAAGGGAACTGTTAATTTTGCCTCTATTAATCTCTCTAAGACTGACGACAATAACTTTATACAAGCAACTCATAATTACCTATGGGAATGGAGGACAGATTGAATGAAAAAGTGCATTTACAAATGACCTAAAAGATCTAATTTTGATGTTTTTTTTCCTACTTTCTCCATCACCAAAGTAGGGGTACAGACACAGATCCAGATACAATGCAAGAGTTAACTAAAGAGGAAAGGAGTTCAGGATGAGTATGGTACAGCATTCAGCAGGTCCCATATTAAAACCACTGGGAGTTCCCATTGTGGCTCAACAGGTTAAGAATCTGACTAGTATCTGTGAGGATGTGGATTTGATCCCTGGCCTCCCTGAGTGGGTTAAGGATCCAGAATTGCCACAAGCTGTGGCATAGGTGGCAGATGAAGCTCGGATCTGGCATTGCTGTGGCTGTAGTGTAGACCGGCAGCTGCAGCTCTGATTTGACCCCCAGCCCAGGAAATTCCATATGCTGTAGGTGCAGCTGTAAAAAGAAACAAAGAAACAAACAAATAAACATACAAAACCACTGGGTTTTACTGTATCGAGGTCACTTTAAAACTTCATGCTAGTGGTACAGTCATTTTCATAAACTGATTGGTACTAACACAGCTTCCTGTGTCTGGAACCTAGAGATAGAAGTTAATAATTAAAAAGGGAGTGATAAAGAAACTAAGAAAGTAACTCTGACAAAGAGAAAAACCTCAAATAGTACTGCCTCTGACTCCCATAACAGGGAAAAGCCACTCTCTTCTTAATGGAATACAATCCTCTTGCCTTCCCTCCTTCCTTGCTTCCTTCCTCTTACCCCTTCCTTTCTCCTTTTCTTCTCTTTTCCTTCCACAAACATTGAGCAACTTCTATATTCCAGGCCCAGTGCTGACCCCATGTGCCATGGGGAATATACCCCTGAACAATATTGATTTAGTCCAGATGTCATCAAGCTTATAGTCTAGTGGAAGATAAAGACAATAAACCATTACATGGATACTTAATTACAATGAGATTTGGGTGTTCACTGGAAAAAATGCACAATGTGAGCACTGTGAGTTCAGTTTTATTTGGGGAATTTCTGAGGACTGTAGCCTGGGAGATAGCATCTCAGATAGCTCTGAGGAACTGGTCCCAAGAGGTAGAGGCAAAAGTTAGTATATTTGGGTGAAGGGGGTTCATGCAATCAAGAACACATGTTGGTAGATGGTTGCTGCTAGTCGTGAGGAGTAGATGTCTCTGTTAATGATGTCAGTGCTTTTCTAAGTATGAGAAAATGCAAGAAATTAGGTTCATAAAATTTTGTCCAGAAAATATTTGACTAAGTGAAGACCTGTTCTGCCAGTTTTACCAAGAGCACAGAGTGCCTCATTCATGATCTCCACCCTGAACTCCTTTCAGGGTGTGCTAAAGATCAAGAACTGCAGTAGCTAGTGAATTCATTCTGTAGAACCAGATGGCAAACAATATTCCTTATTTTTTTAAAATTTTTTATTTTTTAATCACATCTGTAGTTGTATAATGATCATCACAATCCAATTACACAGGATTTCCATTCCACAACCCAACTACATCCCCCCATGCCCCAAACAGTCTCCTCTGGAGACCATAATTTTTATAAAGTCTGTGAGTCAGCATCTGTTCTGAAAAGAAGTTCAGTCTGTCCTTTTTTCATATTCCACATGTCAGTGATAGCATTTGATGTTGGTCTCTCATTGTCTGACTGACTTCACTTGGCATGATAATTTCTAGGTCCATCCATGTTGCTAAAATGCTGGTATTTCGTTCATTTTAATGGCTGAGTCATATTCCATTGTGTATATGTACCACCTCTTCTTGATCCACTCCTCTGTCGATGGACATTTAGGTTGTTTCCATGTCTTGGCTGTTTGATAAGAGTGCTGCAATGAACATCGGAGTACATGTGTCTTTGTGAGTCAAGGTTTTCTCTGGCTAGATGCCCAGGAGTGGGATTGCTGGATCAAATGGTAGTTCTATGTGTAGTTTTCCGAGGCATCTCCATACCGTTTTCCACAGTGGTTGCACCCATTTACAATCCCACCAACAGTGTCAAAGGGTTCCTTTTTCTCCACACCCTCTCCAGCACTTATGGTTTGTAGACTTTTTGATGGTGGCCATTCTGGCTGGTGTAAGGTGGTACCTCCTAGTGGATTTGATTGGCATTTCTCTAATAATGAGTGATGATGCGCATCTTTTCATGTGTTTTTTGGCCATCCATATGTCTTCTTTGGAGAACTGTCTGTTTAGATCTTCTGCCCATTTTTGGATGGGGTTGTTTGTTTTTTTTTGGTATGGAGATACAGAAGGTGTTTATAAATTGCAGAGATTAATCCCTTGTCAGTGGATTTACTTGCAAAGATTTTCTCCCATTGTGTGGGTTGTCTTTTCCTTTCATTTAGGGTTTCCTTTGCTGTGCAGAAACCTTTAAGTTTGATTAGGTCCCATTTGTTTATTTTTATCTTTACTGTCATTGCTTTAAGAGGTGGATCTGAGAAGATGTTGCTGTCCTTTATGTCAGAGAGTGTTTGGCCTATGTTTTCCTCTAAGAGTTTTATAGTGTCTGGTCTTATATCTAGGTCTTTCATCCATTTGGAGTTTATTTTTGTGTATGGTGTTAGGGAGTGTTCTAATTTCATTCTTTTCCATGTGGCTGTCCAGTTTTCCCAGCACCACTTATTGAAGGGGCTGTCCTTTCCCCATTGTATCTTCTTGCCTCCTTTGTCATAGATGAGTTGGCTGTAGGTGCATGGGTTGAATTCTGGGCTTTCTATCCTGTTCCACTGATCTGTATTTCTGTCTTTGCGCCAGTACCTTATGGTTTTGATGACTGTACCTTTGTAGTATAGTCTGAAGTCAGGGAGCCTGATTCCTCCAGCTCCATTTTTCTTTTTTAGGATGTCTTTGGCTATTCTGGGTCTTTTGTGCTTCCAAACAAACTTGAAAATATTTTGTTCGAGTTCTGTGAAAAGTGTCCTTGGTAATTTGATAGGGACTGCATTGAAGCTGTAGATTGCCTTGGGTAGTATGGACATTTTGATAATATTAACTCTTCCAATCCACGAGCATGGTATGTCTTTCCATCTGTTTGTGCCATCTTTGATTTGTTTCATCAATGTCTTATAGTTTTCAGAGTACAGGTCTTTTGTCTCTTTAGGTAGGTTTACTCCTGGGTGTTTTATTCTTTTGGATGCGATGGTAAACGGGATTGCTTCCCTATTTTTCTCTTTCTGCTCTTTCATTGTTAGTATATTGGAATGCCATCGATTTCTGTGTATTAATTTTGTATCCTGTGACTTTGCCAAATTCATGGATGAGCTCTAACAGTTTTCTGGTGGAGTCGTTAGGATTCTCTAGGTATAGTCTCATGTCATCTGCAAATAGTGATAGTTTTACTTCTTCCTTTGCAATTTGGATTCCTTTGATTTCTTTCTCTTCTCCAATTGCTGTGGCTAGGACTTCCAAAACTATGTTGAAGAATAGTGGCGAGAACAGACATCCTTGTCTTGTTCCTGATCTCAGCGGGAATTCTTTCAGCTTTTCACCATTGAGAATGATGTTCGCTGTGGGTTTGTCATATATGGCCTTGATTATGTTGAGGTAGGTTCCCTGTATGCCCACTTTCTGAAGGGTTTTGATCAGAAATGGGTGTTGGATTTTGTCAAAGGCTTTTTCTGCATCTCTGGAGAGGATCATATGGTTTTTCTTCTTCAGTTTGTTAATGTGGTGTATCGCACTGATGGATTTGTGGATATTGAAGAACCTTTGCATCCCTGGGATAAATCCCACTTGATCATGATGTACAATCCTTTTTATGTATTGTTTGATGTGGTTTGCTAGTATTTTGATGAGGATTTTTGCATCGATGTTCATCAGTGAAATTGGCCTGTGGTTTTCTTTTTTTGTGGTATCTTTGTCTGGTTTTGGTACCAGGGTGATGGTGGCCAAGTAGAATGACTTTGGGAGTATCCCTTCCTCTGCAATTTTTTGAAATAGTTTCAGAAGGAGAGGTGTTAGCTCTTCTCTAAATGTTTGATAGAATTTGCCTGTGAAGCCATCTGGTCCTGGACTTTTGTATGTTGGAAGATTTTTAATCACAGTTTCAATATCAGTTCTTGTGGTTGGTCCCTTCATCTTTTCTCTTTCATCTCGGTTTAGACTTGGAAAAGTTTACTTTTCTAAGAATTTGCCCATTTCTTCTAGGTTTTCCGTTTTATTGGCGTAGAGTTGCATATAGTAGTCTCTGTGATCCTTTGTATTTCTGTGATGTCCATTGTTACTTCTCCTTTTTCATTTCTAATTTTATTGATTTGAGTCCTCTCTCTTTTTTTGCTTGAGAAGTATGGCCAGGGGGTTATCAATTTTGTTGATCTTTTCCAAGAACCAGCTTTTCGTTTCATTGATCTTTTCTATGGTTTTCTTTGTTTCTATTTCATTGATTTCTGCTCTGATCTTTATGATTTCTTTCCTTCTACTAACTTTAGCTCTTGTCTGTTCTTCTCTCTCAAGCTGCCTTAGATGTAAAGTTAGCTTGTTTATTTGAGCTTTTTCTTGTTTCCTGAGGTGGGCTTCAATCACTATAAACTTTCCTCCTAGAACAGCTTTTGCTGCATCCCGTAGGTTTTGGAGTGTTGTATTTTTGTTGTCACTTGCTTCTAGGTATTTTTTAATTTCTTCCTTGATTTCTTCAGTGAGCCATTGGTTGTTTAGTGGCATGTTGTTTAGTCTCCACGTGTTTGTGTTTTTTGCAAATTTTTTCTTGCTGTTGATTTCCAGTCTCGTACAGCATTGTGGTTGGTAAAGATGCTTGATATGATTTCAATTTTCTTAAAGTTACAGAGATTGGATTTGTAGCCCAGGATGTGGTCAATCTTAGAGAATGTTCCATGTGCACTTGAGAACAATGTGTATTCTGTTGCTTTTGGATGAAATGTCCTATAAATATCTATGAAGTCCATCTGGTCTAATGCTTCATTCAGGGCCCATGTTTCCCTATTGATTTTCTGTCTAGTTGATCTGTCCATTGCTGTAAGTGGGGTATTAAAGTCCCCCACCATTATTATGTTATTGTTGATTTGTCCTTTTAAGGTTGTTAGCAGTTGCCTTATATATTGTGGTGAACCTATGTTGGGTGCATAGATATTTAAAATTGTTATACCTTGTTATTGGATTGATTCTTTGATCATTATGTAATGACCTTCTTTGTCCCTTGAAATATTCATCATTTTAAAGTCTATTTTGTCTGATATGAGTACTGATACTCCAGCTTTCTTTTGATCCCCATTTGCATGGGATAGTTCCTTCCATCCTCTCACTTTCCATTTGTATGTGTCCCTAGAAGTGAAGTGGGTCTCTTGAAGACAGCATATATATGGGTGTTGTTTTTGTATCCATTCAGCCAGTCATTGTCTTTTGGTTGGGGCATTTAGTCCATTAACATTTAAGGTAATTATTGATATGTATGTTCTTATTGCCATTTTATTAACTGTTTTGGATTTGTTTTTGTTGCTCTTTTTTGTTTCCTTCTGATTTTGGTGGTATAATTGTGCATGGATGATTTCGTATCTTTCCTGTACATATACCTTTACTGGTGAGTCTTGTCATTTGTGGCATTTTTGTTTCCTGTTGCTGTCTTGTCTTTTCTGCCTAGAGACATTCCTTTAGTATTTGTTGTAAATCTGGTTTACTGTTTCTGAATTCTCTCAACTTTTGCTTATCTGTGAAGGTTTTGATTTCTCCTTCAAATGTGAATGAGAGCCTTGCTGGGTAAAGTAATCTTGGTTGGAGGTTTTTCTTTTCATCACGTTAAGTATATCATGCCACTCCCTTCTGGCCTGCAGAGTTTCTGCTGAAAAATCTGCTGATAACCTTATTGGGGTTCCCTTGTATGTTATTTGTTACTTTTCCCTAGCTGCTTTCAAGATTTTCTCTTTGTCTTTAACTTTGATCAGTTGGATTAATATGTGTCTCAGGGTGTTCCTCCTTGGGTTTATTTTATATGGTACTCTTTGCACTTCCTGGATTTGAGTGAGTGGTTCCTTCCCCATGTTAGGGAAGTGTTCGGCTATTATCACTGCAAATATTTTTTCTGTCCCCTTCTCTCTCTCCTCTCCTTCTGGCACCCCTACAATACGGATGTTGGCGTGTTTAACATTGTCCCAGAGTTCTCTGAGACTCTCTTCATTTGTTTTCAATCTTTTTTCTCTTTTCTGTTCCTCATCCATAGTTTCTACTAATCTGTCCTCCACCTTGCTTATTCGTTCTTCTGCCTCCTGTATTCTGCTGTTGGCTGCTCCTAGTGATTTTTTTATTTCTGTTATTGTATTTTGCATCCCTTCTTGTTTACGTTTTACATCTTGTATCTCTGCTCAGTGTTTCCTGTAAGTTATCCATCTTTGCCTCCAGTTTATTTCCAATGTCTTGCATCATCTTCAGCATCAACAGTCTAAAGTCTTTTTCCTGGAAGCTGTGAATCTCCTCCTCACTTAGCTGATTTTCTGGGGTTTTTCCTTTCTCCCTCATCTGAGTTATAATTCTCTGTCTTTTCATTTTGTTGTTGTTGTTCTTTTTGCCATTTCTTGGGCCACTCCTGTGGCATATAGAGTTTCCCAGGCTAGGGGTCGGAGCTCTAGCCACCAGCCTACCCCAAAGCCACAGGAACATGGGATCTGAGCCATGTCTGCAACCTACATCACAGCTCACAGCAATGCCAGAACCTTAACCCACTGAGCAAGGCCAGGGATCAAACCTGCAACCTCATGGTTCCTAGTCGGATTCGTTAACCACTGAGCCACAACGGGAACTCCTGTCTTTTCTTTTTTATAGGTTTTGGTGTGGTGACCTTTTTACAGTTAATAGAGTTGTAGCCTCTCTTACTTCTGGTGTCTACCCCCTTGTGGCTGAAGTCAGTATGGGGGCTTGCTGTAGGCTTCCTGATGGGAAGGACTGATGCCTACCCAACTGGTAGGTAGAGCTGATTCTAATCCCTCTGGTGGGTGGGGCTTAGTCTCTGGATGGGATTAGAGGCAGCTGTGTGCCTGAGGGGTCTTTACGCAGCCTGTTTACTGATGGGCAGGGCTGTGATCCCACCTGGATTGTTGTTTGCCTGGGGCTTTTCAGCATAGACTGACGGGTGGGGCCAGATTTTCCCAAAATGGGCACCTCCAGAGAAAGAAAGGCATGCTGCTGAATATTCACTAGAGCTTTGCTTTCAATGTCCCTCCCTCACAACAAGCTGCATTCACCCCTGTTTTCCCAGGAGGTCCTTGAAGAACTGCAGTCAGGTTTGACCCAGTTTCCTAGAGAGACCTCACTCTGCCCTGGGATCCAGTGTACGTGAAAGTCCGTGTGCGCCTTTTAAGAATGGGGTCTCCGTTTCCCCCAGTCCTTTGGAGCTCCTGCACACAAGCCCCACTGGCCTTCAATGTCAGATGCTCCAGGGACTCTTTCTCCCAGTGCCAGATCCCCACACGTGGGAGTTTGATGTGGGTCTCAGAACTCTCACTCCTGTAAGTGAGTCTCTCTCTGTGAACCAGTTAGTTTCCAGTCTGTGGGGCTTCCCACCTGGGAGGTATGGGGTTGTTTATATCACCAAATCGCCCCTCCTACCTCTTGATGTGGCCTCCTCTTTTTCTTCTGGAGTAGGGTATCTTTTTTAAGGTTTCCAGTCCATTTGGGTGAAGATTGCTTAGCCTTTAGTTGTGAATTTTGTTGTTTTTAGGAGAGAAGTTGAGCTCCAGTCCTTCTATTCCGCCGTCTTAATTCCATCTCCTGCAAACAGTATTCCTTAGTTAGCAAGGGCTAAAAACATATAAGGGGCACTGAGGGTATATGATAGGGTGAAAACTTAATCTGAGGGGATAAAGTTATTGTGAGAAAATGATATTTACATTGATTATTGTAGGGTGAGTAGTACTCAGCCAGCTGATGAATGCAGAGCAGAACAGTCCAAGAAAAGGAAGTACGTGCAAAGGCTTGAGCAGACAAGCAACTTAGTGTGTTTGAGATAAAGAGAAAGCCAGTAAGGCAGGAACCTAGTGACCAAAATGAGATTAGAAAGGGAAGCAAGTGTCTTAGAGACCTTTAGTGAACCCTTTTCTTTTGTTTATCCCCATTCTGTTGCAATTATTTGCATACATGATTATGGAGACTTTTTTCCCTTTTCATTTTTGTACGCTGGACATCTAGTGTGGTTCTGGGTGTATAGTAAGTGCTCAATTAATGCTTATCGAATTAGTGAAGTAAAAGAAAAATGACTTGCTTATGAGTAGAAGGACACGGTCATTACAGAAAACAAGAATAAGGTTGTATATTTTACTGTTTTTCTTATTGTATCTGTCAAGTCATATATTTTTTTTGTCTTTTGTGTTTTTGGGGCTGCACCTGTGGCATATGGAGGTTCCCAGGCTAGGAGTCGAATCAGAGTTGTAGCTGCTGGCCTATGGCACAGCCATAGCAATGCCAGATCCAATCCACATCTGCGATCTACACCATAGATCATGGCAATGCCAGATCCGTAACCCACTGAGTGAGGCCAGGGATCAAACCTGCATCCTCATGGATGCTAGTCAGATTGCTGAGCCATGATGGGAACTCCTGCAAAGTCATATTTATTCAAATAACAGGCATATTTTTTTTCTACAAGCAAAGATGTTATTGAACCCAAGTTCACATGCCCAATGTACAGTGATGCCAAACAGACCAAAACGTTTGGAGTTTGGTGTAGAGAAAGGTTTTTTGCAAGGCCAAAGGAGAACAGGTGGGGATGGCTTTTGCTCAAAAGGCCCAAACTCTGTGATGATTCCGGGGGAAGATTTTTTATAGGCAGAATTTGAGGGAAGCACTGTGACCCTCCTCTGATTGGTTGCTGGTGAGTTTACATGGTGGTGTTTCAAGAATCTCAGTCATCAGCCTTCTGATTCCAACCAGTCTGGAGTCCACATGCTTGTCATCAGCCTGAAGTTACACAACTTTCCACCTTGTTGTGGGCCTTTGTTCCCGTAGGAGAACTCAGAGATTTTTATCAGGTTGTTATCTGTATCCCTTGAGGAGGAACCAGGATCCTGCCTCATTGAAGCACTATTCTTCTTGACTGTTCTTCCTTGGTTTCTACATTCCCACTCCCCTAGGTAGTAACTGTTTGAATCTGCTTTTTGGAACTCAGGGAAGGTCTAGGAGGCTGAAAGCCTTTTACAAACAGAGATTGGGGGGACACAGAAATGAATGTTTTTGTTGCAGGAGGCCCCATAGTGTTTCAAAGAGACTGAGAAGAATTGATTCATGAAGTAATGAATTATTGGAGAGAAATAAGAGAAAATTAGTTTTGCAAGAAAAATACTGTAGAGGAGGAAAAATAATTTTTCCTATACCCTTCTACGTTCTTGACTAAAACACCCCTGTAATAAAAAGACAAATTAAAATGAGAAAATCAAATAGAAATTTAATAACAGGTGTACCTCCTATATACAGAAGAGAGACTCAGGAAGATCGAGTGACTCCCCAAAATGATCAAAGCCATCACCTTAAATACCGTCCTCAGCTAAAGACTAAAGAAGTTGTGGGTGGAAGACCAGTTAAAGGAAGTGACCAGAAAAAGCATAGTAAACAAAGGTAATGTTGTTATACAGATTTAAGTCCTTGCCTTCTCCACTGATGAGTTTCTAGGGATTAAGTCATCCTTCTCTTTTTGATGCAGAGAGGGAGACATCTTACAAATGGAGATTTCCCCTATAAATCTCTCTTATAAAAGGATAACTTCTACTCAATTTTCAGAGCTTTTCCTGTGTCTTCTCTTTCTTAAAAATAACCAGCTCAAGATAATCCTTGTGCCAAAGAGTGTAGAGAGAAAAAATATGTGTGACTGTTAAGAAATAAAACCACAAGATATTTAGGTATTTTAATTTCTTTAAACTTTACTCCAAATATATATATATATATATTATTTTTTAAATACTCTTGTTGGAAATATATATAGCTATATATGGTAGTATGAAACAAATGCAATTGATATAATTAACCATCCCAGGTTTAGGAGACACTCAGCAGTACACTATGGTCTAACAAATAGTATCTCAGCTCTAATTGCAGCTGAACTGCCCAGCATAAAGAAAATTTTAGAAATTCTAGGCCTGCAAAGTGATATGTACAGAGGAATCTCAGACCTTCCTCTTAATTCTTATAGCCATTATTGGTTGTCATATTCATTTGACACAAGGGTACTGTCATATGTTGAACATTTTAGGTATGTCTCATTTCTTCCATTAGATCATAAGTCCTTGTAGGTGGTGCTAATTAAGAGTTTTACTGCAATGTGCATAACACACAGATCTTATTTTAAGCACTTTTACTGCTTGTAATGCCTGACAATAATAAAAGAGTATTTGAGTGATATGACCCTAAGAACCTAAGAATTGTTTAAAGTTAAAGGTATTAAAAATGAAATATTGGTGACTATTTTAGCTTTGGTACAGAACACTTTTGGTGTTTAATTTTGACAACAGTGTGGTTTTGATCATCTCACAAAGAAAAGGCTAAAAATAATGCATATACATTTATACATAAGTAGAGTTGCCCCTTCAACAACATGAGTTAAAACTGTGTGGGTCCACTTATATGCAGAATTTTTTCACTAAATATGTACTACCCTAACACATGATCCACTGTTGGTTGGCTCCAGAAGTGGAATCTAGGATACACAGGGCCAACTATAAAGTTACATGTGGATTTTCAACTATGCTGAGGGTCAATGCCCCTAATTCCCACATTGTTCAAGGGTCAACTGTATTAAAGTATTTGTATATGTTATCAATGTTTTCATTTATAATCTCTGAAAAACTACCACAGTTGAACTGTATTAGAAATCAAAAGCCAGGAAATGTTATGCTTTTATTTTAATCTGTTTACTGAACTTTAGAGTTATGCTTTTCTATTTATTTATTTTTTTGACCTTGGTTTTCAAAGAAATCAAATGTGGTACTGTTTTTAGTGCTTGTTCTAGGTTATCTGACCACACTAACACAAGATCATCCTTTCTATATAAAAATATAAGGTGAATTCTACTTTGTCTATTTCCTGATGAATAAATGTAGCCACTTATTTGAGACAATGTGAAAGAAATGTTGTAAAGTTACACAGAAATAATTTAAATTAGAATCAAAATATATATATTATTTTTTAAAATACTCTCATTGGAAATATATATAGCTATATATTTTATATATATATATTACCTTCAGTTTGTAGGTGTCATCATGACATTTAGATGCTAGAGTTAAACAATATGATCCACAAAAAATTAAGCATTAACACTCTCAGTGCCATTTTCTTTTGTCTCCTAAGTATAAATTCTACCTGAACCTCAAAGAATTAGAGGTAATTTTCTTCCCTCCATTGTGTGTTGAATTACTAGACCATTGGATTAACAAAAGAAACATTTATGACCTGCTGACCAGATTTTTAGCATCCCTTCAAGCTTCTAAATCTTACAGGGGTTTTTAATCTCCCCTAAATTTACATGACAAAGCAGATGTTGTATATAAGCAAGATGTTTTTCTAGTCTTGGAATTTACTAATAGCTTTGCAATTATCCCTTACAGTTGACAGGGAGGGAGAGTGGGAGTAGATGGCATGTGTGGTTCCTTTTAATTCTAATATTTTCATAATTCCAACAGTTTTAGGAACTAGTTGAGCTGTTCTCACTGGTGACCATGGTCAAATGGCAGGATCCCCACTAAATATGTATATATATAGCCACAAAATGGAAAACATTCAGTCGGTGCAAATAATTCCTCATTAATAGGCATAATGAGCATCTGTATATTTGAACATTCCCTTTGGACCCTCTCTCAGTGTGGTAAACACTTTGCGTTTCTTCAAAGCATGGGTCAAAGGTCACTTCCACCTTAAGATCCCATTTAACTGTTCCAGAAGGATTAGGAGCTTTGTCCAGGTTTCTCATTTCTTCAGTCTTCACCAGCCTGTGGGGATGACAAAAACAATAATACCTCACATAATTGGTTCATGCACCCATCTGCATGACACATGACTTCAGGTTTCTTCAAAGGTCCTGCACTAAGTATTTCTGGAAGGGTATGAGGGATCCCTCATGTATATTCCAAATCAAGTTGGCTTCCATGAATGCAGTAGTGCCTCCACAAGACTACCTGCTGCTATACCTTGCTCTTATTTGTCTCTAATATTACTGTTAATAAGGAATCCATGCAATGATGCTTATACTACCAAAGATTTGATAAGAGTTTAGG
The DNA here is from genome assembly GCF_054392235.1 of Sus scrofa. Taxonomy (NCBI): domain Eukaryota; kingdom Metazoa; phylum Chordata; class Mammalia; order Artiodactyla; family Suidae; genus Sus; species Sus scrofa. The sequence goes on along the minus strand of NC_139401.1, from coordinate 88,518,770 downwards.
ATTTAACCATGAGTCATATTCCAGCTGGGATCAGGACATCAACACAGATGACAGCCACTAGCACTGCACCCCTTAGAGGACTAAGACTATACTCCCAGATCCTTCTTCCCTGACAAAGAGTGCTTCCTAGAGGCTCCTCAGAACTCATATACTTTTATTGGCTTATTTAACTGGTGTGCTGGATATGTCTATTTGTGAATCACACACAGACTCCAATTGGGACTCCCATAAGTTTCTTTGTTTTTTTTTTTTTTTTTAGGGCTGCACCTGTGGCATATGGAAGTTCTCTGGCTAGGGGTCAAATCAGCTACAGCTGCCAGCCTATGCTACAGCCACAGCTCGCAGCAATGCCAGATCCTTAACCCACTGTGTGAGGCCAAGGATCAAACCTTCATCCTCATGGGTACTAGTTGGGCTTGTTACTGCTGAGCTACAATGGGAACTTCCTCATAATTTTATTTTCAAATGGCAAGAAACATCTTTAAAATGTTGGCAAGTGTAAGATTCACTGAAAGAAAATCACTTCCTGCAATTAGATCACATAGTGCTTCCTGTTTTCAGTTATCTTAGTTGTTTCTCTTAGTTCATAAACACTGAGCACCCCTAACCCTACAGCTTGTACTAACTCAGTCCATGGAAACTTCTAGAAATCTTCCCATATAAAGCTTGATGTTTGCCCTTTGTGATCTCGACTCATGGATCAGATAGTGATCCTCAATGCCTTTGTCTCAATCTATCTATTCAGCTTCTATCTTACTAGATACATCAATTATAATCCTTACCCCACTGAATAGTAATTATTTAGTGCTGCCAATTCTGTCCCAAGTTCAAATACTTTTTGTTAAAGGACTTGTGCCAAGTGCTCTTTTCATGAGTAGTTTTTCTAGGCCTGTACCCAGATTCTTAGTGCTCTGTATTATAATGGTTAGCACAAGTAGGCTGACAAGAGTTAGAGAAATTGTCTTCAAATACAGTGATGAAAAATCTGTTTGGCTTGAAAGACATTAAATAAATAGAAAATATATACAAACTGCATTTTTCTATTTTTTCTAGGAAATTTTATAGCATTATTAAGGTATAATTCACAAACCATATATTTCACCCTTTTAAAAATATATTTGCTAGGAGTTCCCACTGTGGTATAGCAGGTTAAGGATCTGGCATTACTGCAGCTGTGGTGTAGGTCACAGCTGTGGCTCACCTTTGATTCCTGGCCCAGGAACTTCCATATGCCATGGATACAGCCATTTAAAAAAATATATATGCTAATCTTTTTTAGTATAGTGATAGATATGTGCAACTATTGCCACAGTCAATTCTAGAATATTTTCATCACCTCAAAAAAAATAATCTACCTTTTAGCTTTCATGTATGTCTCCTCATTTCCCTAGCCCTAAGTGGCCACTAATCTACTGTTTCTACAGATTTGCCTATTCTGGACATTTAATATAAATGGAATCATATAATGGATGATCTTTTGTGACTGACTTCTTTCAGTTAGCATAATGTTATTTTAAGGTTCATCCATGTTGTAGCATGTGTCAGTACTTCATTCCTTTTTAATGGATGAATGATATTTTATTATATAGATATATTGCAATTGGTTTATCATTTCATCCACTGATGGACATTTGGGCCCTTTCCACTTTTTGACTATTGTGAATAGTGCTTCAATGAACATGAGTACATGCACTCATTTGAACATCTGCTTCCAATCTTTTGGGTATATACCTAAGAATGAAATTTCAGGATCATATGGTAATTCTATGTTTAATTTTTTGAAGGAAAAAACCCTTTTCTGCAGCAGATAAGCCATGTTACATTTCCAAGAGTAGGTCTAAAGGTTCCAATTTCTCTACATCCTCACTAACATTTGCTACTTTTTATTTTTTTCAGTTATAGCCATCCTACTGGCTGTGAACTAGCACTTCATTATGGGTTCAATTTGAATTTCCCTAATGACTAATGATGATGAAAATCTTTTCATGTACTTGTTGGCCATTTGTATACCTTATTTAGAGAACGTTTACTTTAAGACCTTTGCCCATTTTCAACTGAGTTGTCTTTTTGTTGTTGAATTATAAGGTTTCTTTTTTTTTAAATTTGTTTTATTGAAGTACAGTTGATTTCCAGTGTCGTGTTAGTTTCTGCTGTACAGCAAAGTGATTCAGATATATATATATAGTAAAAAGAATGTGTATATATATTTTACTATTCTTTTCTTTTTTTTAGGGCCACACCCCCAGCAAATGGAAATCCCCAGGCTAGGGGTCAAATCAGAGCTGCAGCTGCCGGCCTACACCACAGCCATAGCAACACCAAATCTGAGCCATGTCTGTGACCTACACCACAGCTCACAGCAATGCTGGATCCTTAACGCACTGAGTGGGGCTTGGGATTGAACCCTTGTCTTCATGGATACTAGTCAGGTTCATTACCACAAGCCACAATGGGAACTCCCTTAATATTCTTTTCCATTATGGTTTATTACAGGATATTTATTGAATATAGTTCCTTGTGCTATATAGTAGGGCCTTGTTGATTATCCATTCTACATATAATAGTTTTCATCTGCTAATCCCGAACACCCAGTCCATCCCTTTCCTACTCCTGAGTTCTTTAATATCTTCTAGATAATAGAACCTTATTAGATATACTATTTAAAAATATTTTATCCCCTCCTTTAGGTTGTCTTTTCGCTTTCTTGATAATGTCTTTTGATGCAGAAGTTTTTAACTTTGATGAGGTATAATTTATCTATTTTTTCTTTTCTTGCTTGTGTTTTAAATTTCATATCTAATAATCCATTGCCAAATCCAAGTACATCAAGATTTATCCCTAAATTTCCTTCTAAGAGTTCTCTGGCTTTGGCTCTTATATTTAGGTTTGTAATCCATTTTGAATTAATTTTTGTATATAGTGTGAAATAGAGGTCTGACCTCATTATTTTGCATGTGATATTCAGTTGTCCCAGAATCATTTTTTTGAAAATATTTTTTCCTCAATTGAATGGTCTTGGCTCCCTTATTGGAAATAAGTTGACCATAGACAATGGATTCATATCTGGACTCAATTTCCTTCCACTGATTTATGTTTATCCTTATAGCAGTACCACAATGTTTTGATTTCTATTCTTTTGTAACAAGTTCTGATATTGAGAAGTATGTATCCTCCAACTTTTATTCTTTCTCAAGATTATTTTGGCTGTTATGAATCCTTGCAATTTCATATGAATTTTTGAATCAGTTTATGAATTTCTACAAAGAAGTCAGCTGGAATTCTGATAGGAATTGCATAGAATATATTGGTCAATTTGGAAAGTATTGCATCTTCACAATATTGTCTTTCAATCAAAGATCAAGAGATGTTTTCCCATTTATGTCCATCTTCCATAGTTTCCTTCAACAGTGTCTTATAGTTTTCAGTGTTTAAATTTTGTTCACCTCATTCCTAAGTAGTTCATTATTTTATGTTATTATAAATTTAATCATCTTCTTTATTTCATTTCAGATTTTTCAATGCAAGTGTATAGAAATACAATTGATCTTTTTATATTAATCTTGTTTCCTATAGTCTTACTCAAATAGTTCAAATAGTTTTTTAATAGATTCCTTAGGATTTTCTATATATGAGATCATGTCATATAGGAGTAAAGATAGTTTTTCTTCTTCTCTTCCAATATGAATGCTTTTTATTTATTTTTCTTATCTTATTGCTCTGGCTACCAGCTCTAATACAATATTGAGTAGAATTGGCAAGGGTGCACATCCTTGTCTTGTTCCTGATATTAGGATGAAAGCATGTAGTCTTTCACCATTAAATATGACATTAGTGATGAGTTCTTCATAGATGCCTTTTATTAGTTCAGGAAGCCCTCTTATATTCCTAGTAAGGAATCATATCTTTTATTTTATGCATTTATTTATTTTAAATCTTATTTTGGAGTTCCCGTTGTGGCTCAGTGGTTAACGAATCCAACTAGGAACCATGAGGTTGCGGGTTCGATCCCTTGCCTTGCTCAGTGGGTTAAGGATCTGGCATTGCCGTGAGCTGTGGTGTAGGTCACAGACGTGGCTCGGATCCTGCGTTGCTGTGGCTCTGGCATAGGCTAGCAGCTACAGCTCCGATTAGACCCCTAGCCTGGGAACCTCCATATGCCGCGGGAGCGCCTCAAGAAATGGCAAAAAAAAAAAAACCAAAAAAAAAAATCTTATTTGATTGTAGTAAGAACACAACTTAAGATCTACATTTGGGAGTTCCTATTGTGGTGCGGCAGAAATTAACCCGGCTAGTATCCATGAGGATACAAGTTCAATCCCTGGCCTCACTCAGTGTGTTAAGGATCTGAAGTTGCAGCTCGGATCTGGCATTGCTGTGGCTGTGGTATAGGCTAGCAGCTGTAGCTCCAATTTGACTCCTAGCCTGGGAACTCCCACATGCTGTACTTGAAAAAAAAAAAAGATACATTCGACAAATTTTTAAGTGTACAACACATTATTGTTGACAATTTTGTATAGCAGCTCTCTAGAGCTTATTCATCTTATTTAACTGAGAATTAATACCCATGGATTAGTAATTCTTCATTTTCCCTCCCATCAGTCCCTGTTAACCACCATTCCACTATGAGTCTATGAATTTCACTATTTTAGATACTTCATATAAGTGAAATCATGCAATATTTGTCTTTTTGTGATTGGTTTAAGAAATCATATATTTTATTTATTTATTTATTTATTTATTTTGTCCTTTTTGCCATTTCTTGGGCCGCTCCTACGGCATATGGAGGTTCCCAGGCTAGGGGTCGAATCAGAGCTGTAGCTGCCAGCCTATGCCAGAGCCACAGCAACGCGGGATCCGAGCCGCGTCTGCAACCTACACCACAGCTCATGGCAACGCCGGATCGTTAACCCACTGAGCAAGGGCAGGGACCGAACCCGCAACCTCATGGTTCCTAGTCGGATTCGTTAACCACTGCGCCACCACGGGAACTCCAGAAATCATATATTTTAAATAAAAATATATGCAATTAAACAGGTATTTGAAACATGATTTCTCCATTACTAAGCATTTCATTTTGCTGCATAACATATCAGAGCATCAGAATCTCCAGGTCTTTTTAAAAGTTTTTTCCTAGAGTTCCTGCCATGGCTCAGTGGTTAATGAATCTGACTAGGAACCATGAGGTTGTGGGTTCCATCCCTGGTCTTGCTCAGTGGGTTAAGGATCTGGCATTGCCATGACCTGTGGTGTAGGTCGCGGATGTGGCTCGGATCCTGCGTTGCTGTGGCTCTGGCTTAGGCCGGTGGCTACAGCTCCAATTAGACTCCTAGCCTGGGAACCTCCATTTGGTGCAGGTGTGGCCCTAGAAAAGCCAAGGGAAAAAAAAAAAAAAAAGCTTTTTCCTAACCTTCAGCCTGTGGTTAAACCTTGTCAAATTTATTTTTCTATTCTCAAATCTCACAAACCCCTCCCTATGTTACTTACTGGTTTTATTGAATACAACATATTCAAATATGAAGTGTTATAATTACATATTATAGTGAAGAAGGATTTAGAATACGAAGTGATTTTCTTTACCACTACTAAACTATAAAATAAATTAAAATGGAACCAACAGTCTTGCTGCAATAGAATCAGGGAGAAACTCATCTTTATTCCTTGGTCTTTTCTCTTTCTCCTTCACTTTGAAATGTGCCATGGACCTGTGGCTAAGGTCTCAGTGCCACGCCTTTGGCGATAGCTTGTCCCTGTTTCTCACTCAACTCTCTTGGGACAAGTAGCTTCTTTCTTGGGACAAGTAGCCAAGGATAACTTTCTAAATACAACTATGGAAATGAGTAGTAATTTAATCATTTAAGATTACTATTCCAGAAATTAGGTCATGGGAAATATTTCAAAGCTATTTGACCACATGAAACATGAGAGTTGCTTAACATTGTTCCAGTACTTAGAAAAGTATAGCCCTCACGGACCAGTCAGGAAAAAAGCCATCTCAAAAGATGTTGAGGAGTGAACTATCTCTGGCTCACACAAGAAGAGACTTGACTCAAGAATCTTTTTTATCTTTTTGCCTCAAGTAAAGCATGGATATTCTGAATTTGAAGGAATATCCAAAAATGGATTATGCTGACTGTATCAGGAATGCTTTTAGTTTGCAGATAAAAGAAAACCTAATTAAGAGTTGATAAAGCAAATAAAAGTTTGTTTTTCTTTTTTTGCTTTTTGGGGCTGCACCCACGGCATATGGACGTTCCCAGGCTAGGGGCTGAATCAGAGCTGTAGCTGCCAGCCAATGCCACAGCCACAGCCACAGCAACTCAGGATCCAAGCCGCATCTTCGACCTACACTATAGCTCATGGCAACACTGGATCCTTAACCCATTAAGCAAGCCCAGGGATCGAACCCGCAACCTCAAGGTTCCTAGTTGGATTCATTTCTGCTGAGCCACGACGGGAACTCCAAAAGTTTGTTTTTCTGACATGAGTCTAACTGTAGTTCTCGGAGTGTTTTTCAAAGACCTCTGTGGGTTCCTGATACTTTTCAGGTTTCTTCAAGATCAAAACAATTTTAATAAGAACTATAAGATAGTATGTCCCTTTTTCACTCTGTTGACATTTACACTGTTGGTACTAAAGCAACAAAAGCTAAAACTGCTGACTTAGCACAAATCAACAGACTGGTACCAAACTGTACTAGTAGTAGCCATTGTATTCTTCATTGTCATGCACTTGAAGGAAAGAAAGCCAGTTCCACTTTAGAATGCTCTGAAAGAGGCAGTAAAAAATGTGAATATTATTGACTCTTACTCTTGAATAGTCATTTTCTTGATATTCTGTGGACTGAAATGGGAATTTGCATAAAGTACTTCTGTTGCATACTAGAGTTGAATGCTTGTCTCCAGAAGAAAAGAGTTTGTGCAATTGAATAATGAGCTAGGTGGGCCACTTTTTTTTTTTTTTTAAGGAGCATAATTTTTACATGAAAGAATGACTGACAGGTAAACTATGGTTACACAGACTTGGGTATTTGGCAGATATTTTGAGAAAATGAATAAAGTGAGCCTGTCATTTTAAGGAAAACAACTCAAAGTATTTGTTACCCATAATAACATTTGTGCTTTCAAGTGAAAATTAGAGTTTTGGAAAACTTATCTGCCATCATGAGGTTGTCAGGTTTCCAACTTAAAGACTTTTCAGATGAGATTAATGGTAGTATTAACAAAAAAATGTGATTTTTTTTCCATATTCTACAATGAAATGTGTCAACAATTGGAAGCCCTGTATAAAACTCAGTGAACCAGTATTTTTCAAATGACAGATGAATACATCATGTTACAAAATCATGAGTGAGTAAAAGATCAATTAAAATGCAAGATAGACAAACAGATTTTAATGTGCCAGAGCATGAAATGCTCATTGATGTGGTTTCCAATTCCATGTTGCAACTTTTTTAAAACTACCATTTCTTGAAATTCAGTGAAATATCAAAGAGAAGTGTCTACAATTATCTAGAAAGGCCATTGAAGTACCTTTTTTTTTTCAAACTAAATACTTGTGTGAGGCTAGATTCTCTTTATATAATTGAACCAGAACTACATATCACAACAGGTTGAATGCAGAAGATGAGACTCTAGCCCTATTCTATTCATGCCAGACATTAAAGAAATTTGAAGATATTAAAACATTGCTACTCTTCTCACTAAATTTACCTTTAGAAAATATAATGTTTGTGGAAATATGTTACTTGAATCAATATGTAATAGGCATTGTTTTTAGTGTTTAAATGAATTAATAATTAAAATTTGTGGTGGGGAGTTCCCGTTGTGGTGCATCAGAAACAAATCCAACTGATATCCATGAGGATGTGGGTTCCATCCTTGGCCTTGCTCAGTGGGTCAGGGATCCAGCATTGCTGTGAGCTGTGGTGTAGGCCGCAGATATGGCTCAGATCTGGCATTGCTATAGCTGTGGTGTAGGCTCAGCTGCAGATTCAATTTCGTCCCTAGCCTGGGAACTTCTATATGCCTCGGGTGTGGCCCTAAAAAAAAAAAAAGAAGAATTTGTGACATTCCCTGGTGTCTCAGTGGGTTAAGGATCTGGCGTTCTCACTGTAGAGGCTTTGGTTGCTGCCATGATGTTGGGTTTGATCCCTGGCCCAGAACTTCCACATGCCATGGGCATGGCCAAAAAATTTTGTTTTAAATCTCTCCATTTTTAATTATAATATGGTAAATATCAATAGGTATATTTCACATAAGTGAAAGCTTTTTGGGGGTCTTCAATAATTTTAAAAAACTTTTCACTTTGAAATAATTTTAGATTTAGAGAAGAGTTGTGGAGATAAAAGAGTTTCTGTATACCCTTCATTGAGCTTCCCCTAATATTAACATCTTGCATAACCACAGCATATTTATCAAAACTAGGAAATTAACATTCTTCAATAGTGAGTATAATTGGAAAGGATTCCGAGCCCATTAAGTTTGAATTGCTAGTATTATTTCAGCTGCTCATCTGTGGCATCAAAGACCCAGACTCTGTTGTTGTTGTTGTGTTATAATTGACACATAACATTGTGTAAGTTTAAGGTGTATAATGTATTGATTTGATATATTCATATTGCAATATGATTGTCATTCTGTTGCATCACATAATTATCATTTCTTCTAGTGGTAGGAACAATTCAGATCTAGTCTCTTAGTAAGTTTAATGTTTATAATATAGTTTTGTTGAGTATAACCCCTGTACTGTTTATTAAATCTTCAGGACTTATTTATCTCCTAGTTGCAAGTGAATTCCTTTTAATTCCTTTAAATATCTCTTCCAGGAGTTCCGGTTGTGGCTCAGTGGTTAACGAATCCGACTAGGAACCATGAAGTTGCGGGTTCCATCCCTGGCCTTGCTCAGTGGGTTAAGGATCTGGCATTGCTGTGAGCTGTGGTGTAGGTTGCAGATGTGGCTTGGATCCTGCATTGCTGTGGCTCTGGCATAGGCTGGCAGCTACAGCTCCAATTAGACCCCTAGCCTGGGAACTGCCATATGCCATGGGAATGGCCCTAGAAAAGGCAAAATCTCTTCCATTCTTCTGCTCAGGCCCTGGTAACCACTATTCAACTCTGTTTTTATGAGTTCAGGTTTTCAGGGTTTTTTTTTTTTTTTGATTCCACATATAAGAGAGAATACGTAGTATTTGTCCTTTCCTGACAAACTCCATCTTTTCATTCTGTTCTATTGGCTTTTTATCCTCATCGTTGTCATCTCATGGTGGTAAGATGGCTGACAGAGCTCCAGTTTTCCCTTTTTAGTTTATGGCTAGAAGAAGGGAGAAGGGACAGTATCAGCAAGTTCCCCCCTTATGCCCTGTCCCCTTTACCAGGAAGCAAAATATTTCCCAGAAACAGCCCACCAGACTCATTTATCTCTCAGTGATCAGAACTCACTCAGCTTTCTGCCCAATCTTAGACAAATCACTTGCTGAAGAAGACAAAATTCAAGTGACTGGAGCGATTAGTTTATCCCCTGGGGCTGGTTTAGGGATCTTTTTTACCCTGAGATTAAGAGTATTAGCTAACTTCCTGAAAAAAAATCAAGTTCTCTATTTCAGGAACAAGAGTGGAGAGAACAGCTTTTTGGTAAATCATTGGAATTTTAACTGTCAGGTTGGAATTTCTATAAGACATTCTAGAAATTAAGCAAGTGAACCAGCTACTTGCATTATTCTGATTTGAAGGGTATGGAGGAAGTGTGGTATTATTTGGGACTATCTCCAAGCCCTTTATAAACACCTGACATAGGGATACCGGCAGTATGCTGTAAATTGCTATTTACCAGCACTCCTTCCACACATTTAATACGAATTTATAAGAATATAGGAGCAAATAAGAAAGTAACTCCTAATTCCAATTTATTCCCTCTGACAATCAGTTTAGGAAATACCAAAACAAATAAAAATGACTTTCATTTGGAAGACTTCCTGGGATTGAAGTTAGGAGTGATTGAAGAGGAAATCTCAGGCAAGAACCAAGGTGTCTCTTGATTTGTTTATGATGTGAGCACAAAAGGAGCAGCACATTGTAAAGTTGAATGACTCAAGGCCATTCTGGGAATAATCTAGGAGGAAGGCTGTGCTAGAGAATCATAATCAAAGAACTCTTGGAGAATAGGATCACTGCTTAATCCTACTGTTGATATGCCTATAACCATAGTAGTAAGAAATCTGGAAAGATTCCAACAGAAACCCTAAGATAAAGTGTCTTTGGACTATTTGGTGGGAAGTTAGTGTTTTATCATCCTAAATTTATGAAAAGAATATTATCATATCAGACTCATGAGAATCACAAAGGAAGTACACACGGAAGACACTCAAGAGAAATGAGTTTGAGATAGAACTTTGATCTATGCCTTCTCCTACTGTGGGGATCTGAACACAGATGAGCTGAGTTTGTTTTACAAAAGTTGAACATAAGCAGCTTATTCTATACATTCTATTCCTCAGAATCTTCTTACAAAGTGGGAGAACTTGCATGAGCCTCCCTTTTAGCTTGCTATATGTAAAGGTGTTGAATCCAGATGTGACTTTTGTGATTGCTGCATATTGTAACAAACGGCAGTACTGCCAACTTCATCACCATATAACAGACATTCATGGAAGCACTGCCTACCTGACCCAAAGGCAGAATGCATAGGTTTGCCTTTGTGGTTCCAGTGTATTAATGGAAACTGATCACTTAACCCACTATTCCAGGCTTATTCTGAAATCAGAATGCATCTTTTAAAAATCTTATTGGGAATCACTTCCATGTATAGGTTACTGTACTCCCTCAAAAAAGGAGAGTAGCCCGCAGTAGTAACATACCACTTTCAAAGCAGTCTATTACCTTACCTGGGGCCAGTCTCCTATCCTTCTCTATGTATCCTTAGCAAGATTCCAAGGTATTTTTATCCCTGGGCTACAGGAGCTCTTGCTTCCTGTTCTGGAATCCTATGCTAACACCTGATTTCTTTACAATGGACTGATGATGACAAAACTGGAAGCAACTTAATCACAGAGCCTTGGTCTGTCATATTACACAATAAAACACCACTCCTACTTTTTTATTTTCCTCATTAGCCAATTTTCTGCCAATACTTCCCTTGGGGCTATTCCACAGTGCTATCCATCCAATATCACAGTAGGTCTGTGTTTCAGGGTTCTAGAAAGGACCCTCCCCAGCCTTGGAATCAGAATGTTCCTTTAGGCAAGAGACAAGAGACAGGGAAGTGCCTGTACTTTTCCTGTGCTTGCGAGAAGACTGAATTTAATGGTGGAAGTTTACCTTACCTTAAATAGGACTTTTTAATCACAATTTCTGCTAAAATCCTAAAACTGAAGATAATAAATATGAAAATCCCACCCCCACCATTCTAAAAAAAATAACAAATGGAATTTCCTGTTGTGGCTCAATGGGTTAAGGACCTGACGTTGTCTCTGTGAGGAAGCAGGTTCGACCCCTGGCCTAGCTCAAGTGGTTAAGGATCCAGCATTGTCACAATCTGTGGCGTAGGTTGAAGATGCAGCTCAGATCTGGTGTTCCTGTGGCTGTGGTGTAGGATGCAGCTACCGCTCTGATTTGACTCCTGGCCTGAAAACTTCTGTATACTGCAGGTGTGGCCATAAAAAAAAGAAGAAAGTAGCAAATAGCTGCAAGCCCACTTCATGCCACTCTAAGGCTTTCTAAGAAATATTTTAATTGGCTCTTTTAACCATACCTCCACCTGTACACCAGCCAAGCTCTATGGGAGAAGTCTGTGGAATTAGATGAATTAATAAGAGTAAGTGAGTACTGAGGAGAAGTAGGCATTCCCCTACAGTCTTGATATTTCCCTTAGGTTGCAGAGGGAAGAAATAAACAGGAAGAAGCATTAGATCATAAAAACAAAGAAGATAGGTGTTCTCCACTCTGATGTTTTGAGGTGTGGATGGTGATGTCTCATGACTCCAGAGAGGAAATGGCTGTGGTCTGTGTTGTCTAATATGGGACCATAGGCTGCCTCATAATTATATGCCATATGTGTTATAGAAGCAATAAAAGGATTACCAGGCAATGAACAGCAGGTCCTTCTGGACCCCATGGGCTACCATGGGCTCCCAGAAAGGGCAGTAGCAACTAACAGTAGCAATCTATGTGAACTGATGGGCAAGAACCAGATGGCTCCATCTTTCCCTTTTCCCCATGCCTTGGTATTGAGTAAGAACTACCTGAAGGAGTGGCAATTTCTCCATTTTTCTAAGAGGGGCTCATCATTGGGTAGGGATAGGCTCTTGAAAGATACAAGGCAAGTTGTATGCAGGAGTAATGGAGGTGGGAAGAATATAGCAGGAATGTCAGGCACATTTTGAATATTTTCAGAGTTGTTGGGAGTGCAAAGTAAGGAACCCACCTATATTACACTAGGGTCTAAGGATTCTTCTGGGAAAGAATTACATGGGAAGAATCAAGATGAACAAGTTCAAGTCTGGAAATATACCAGTGTTTAAGGATAGAGTAGAAGGAGACTTAAAGTAGTATATGGTGGATATAAGATTATATTCTAGGCCAGACACAAGAATGTTAAGTCTGAATTAGTTAGCAAGAAGGCTACAGTTAAAAGAATAAATCTGCTTGAGACATTCAAAGTCAGAGAATCAGCAGCATTGGTGCCAACACTTTTGGAAGTAGTATGATGTGGTTCTTTGGTATAGCATCAGAGTATTACTTTCCTAGGTATATCATAATGAATTATCCCAAATTTGATATCTCTTCTAGCTTCTGGTGGCCCCTAGCACTCCCTGATTTGTGATAGCATAATTCTTCCATCTTCACATGGCCGTCTCTATGTGTCTTCTCTTTATCTGGTAAATATGCTTTTGTTGGATTTAGAGCCCATCTCAATTCCACTATGATTGCATCTCAATCCATAATTTAATTACATCCTCAAGTATCCTATTTCAAAATAAGGTCACATTCTGAGGTTTTGGATGGACACAAATTTGGGGAGGATGTTGTCTAACCCATTACAATCAGTAATTTCAGCATTGTCACAAGGAGGGACCCAGCATCTATAATATTGCCTCTGTCCAGCAAAAACTTTAGGTATTGGTGTTCTTGGTGAGAATATTATCTGCCTGAAGCCATCAGTGGAGAGCAGCAGCAGATGTCTTAAACGTAGTTGGGGATAGGACATGAATGAGGTCTTACTGAAGGAGATTGTTATAAGGGCTGGAAGTGGGGTAAATTGTCAAGAAGTTCACATTAAGATCCTGACTAGCTGGAGTTCCTGTTGTTGTTCAGTAGGTTAAGGATCCAGTGTTATTTCTATGAGGATGCAGGTTGGATCCCTGGTCTCACTCAGTGAGTTAAGGCTTCAGCATTACTGTAAGCTGCAGTGTAGGTCACAGATGCAGCGCAGATCCACTGTTGCTGTGGCTGTGGTACAGGGCAGCAGCTGTAGCTCTGATTCTACTCCTAGCCTGGGAACTTCATATGCTCAAAGTGCAGCTGTAAAAAGACAAAAAAAAAAAAAAAAAAAAAGATCCTGATTAGCTGATCCCAGTATATCCCAACTACATTTCATCATATTATTTAGTGCAAACAAAAGTGGGACAAAAATGATAAAATGAGTATCGACTGGACAATTGCAAGGAAGGGCACCAAGAAAGGATAGGCTTTGTAGTGACAGGAAGAGCAAAGAGAGGATAGCTAGAGGTAATAAAACCTCAAATGAGATTCTAAAGTTGAGCACAGAATTTCTTCAGTTTTATGAATGGGACTGGTATATCTAGAGTTGCTGGCATTGAAGCCACCACCATGTGGAGATGAACATTAGCTCCATTCATTGTCCCTTACTGATTAATAGGAAGATATGGGAAAGTGATCAAAAAGTCAACAAATCAGTAAGCATAAATGAAGTCAACAATGACAGGATCACATGTAAAGGGAAGGAAACACTGAGACACTTAAAGGAGAAAAAGAAGGGATTTGATTAATAGGCATGTTTACCAGTCTTATGAGGATAGAGAGACCAAAGAAAACAATTCCTTTTCATCATTACAGTGTTGTCTACTATTGCTTTAAGCTGAGTATAAATGAAGAAAAAACAAACGTTGATGGATTTCCATTTCAGAAAGGGAGTCTATGGACAAATATCAAATTTGTCCATTTTCTAGGTTGGTGGTACCTTCAACTCCAGAAGGCTTGAATTTAGCAGAAATAATATTAGTAAGAATCTGAAACTTCCTGACATTTTTTTGCATGACTAATTTAAAAAAGTTTTCAAATTAAAGGGTCTTTTTCTCGAAAGCACTAATTTCATTGACATTATTTCTGCACAACACAATCCATGTGTATTTTTTTATGGCCTGGCTGAAGACATACAGATATAGAATATTTCCATCCAAATAAAAATTGGGGACAAATGGTTTATCAGTATTTTTTTTCCTGATATGTTAATGTGTTGTAAACATTCTTACAAACAAATAAGAATTAAATTATCTTTAGCCATACATTTAGATTATCTTTATTGAAAAAATAGCATATAATTAAAGCTGTCCTAAAATTCTAGGAGGTATTTATGTCTTATTTGTACAATTGAAATTTTGATAATGATTTCAAGTACAGTTCAACTAGTATCTCATCCCCTTGACCTTACACTTGGCCTTGCCAGTATAGGGCATTGAAAAACCCAAACATCTATTTTGTTTGCTTGTTTTAAGTTCTGCTGCATAAAGTTGGAGAACAGTGTCAATTGGCTCCACTACAAATTTATGCCATTTACTCTCAATTGGGTCTTTAATACAACTGGCAATTTTTCATTCATCCCTATGATAATGCCCCTAGCAGCTGTTCAAAATCTTTTTTACTTTCCATAGGTTTTCAGTACCCCAAGAAGAAAATTGTAGTAACAAAGCAAAACAATTTCTAAAAGTGTAATGGAAGAAAACTTTTCTGAAATAATATTTAGAAATGCCTATTAAAAGAGCACAACCAGGTACCTTACGAAATTGACCCACATCAACTAATTGAAAGACATATTCTAGTAAATTTCCTCAACTTTAAGGGAAAACAATTCTATTTGCCTAAAAGGATCAAAATCATTCATAAAGGAAAGGAAATCAGATTATAGTCACGCTTTGACAGCAAAGTTTATGCCAGCAGAAAAAGCAGTAGCATACTCAAGATAGCCAAAGAAAGATGTGTAAGCCAAAGATTTATATCCAGACTGATTTTCAAATAAAAAAGAAAAAAAAACACACAGAAAGATTTATCAGCATGCAAGAACTCAGGGAATATTGTTCCTCTGAGACTTTTTACATTTTGGATAATGAGTTTCTGACAATTAAAATGTCTGGAGGGGCACCCTCAGTCTAAAACCTGATGGCATTGGAGTTAGCCTCCTGACTCAGTGGTAACGAATCTGATTAGTATCCATGAGGACACAGTTTCTATCTACGGCCTCACTCAGTTGGTTAAGGATCCAGTGTTGCCTTGAGCTGTGGTGTAGATCACAGACATGGCTCAGATCTGGCATTGCTGTGGCTGTGGTATAGGCCAGCAGCTATAGCTCCGATTCAACCCCTAGCCTGGGAATTTCCATATGCTGCGGATGCAGCCCTAAAAAGACAAAAATGAAAAATAAATAAATAAATTAATTAAAACTTGATGGCATTGACCATGAAAGCAGCCAAAAAACCAAATGTTTTATATCTCCTGATAGAGGCATTTGCCACGTAGGAAGCCAAAAGAGAAAAACAATCAACTAAAATCTAATCAAGCCTATAGAACCAACTCCCAGGAGTTCCTGTTGTGGCTCAGCAGGTTAAGAATCCCACATAGTCTCCATGAGGATTTGGGTTCAATTCCTGGCCTTGCTCAGTGGGTTAAGGATCTGACTTTGCCATGAGCTACAGCTGCAGCAGGTGCAGCTTGGATCTGGTGTTGCTGTGGCTGTGGTGTAGGCATGCAGCTGCAGTTCCAGCTCCAGTTCAATCCCTAGCCAGCCTGGGAACCTCCATACGCCTCAGGTGCAGCCCTAAAAAGAAAAAGAAAAAAAAAAAAAAAAAAGAAGAACCAGCTCCAATTTTCCAGAAAATGCAGTTGAGAACAAAATCAAGAATAGAAAACTCTAGAGGAAAAAAAAGATGTGGTTTCTTCAAGAAATGAACTGCAAGGAAAAAAGGACTAAGGAGAAACTCTAAATTAAAAGAGACTTAGAAATTATGATGGGGAAAGATAAACATAGCTAAACAGTGTTTATAAATGAGCATTTGGGTGATGAACTAAAAACAAAAGTAAAGACTTGATTACTGGAAAGGTCCAGATAGAGATTACTTTTGAGGAGATGGAGACAGTTGTGATTAGAAGAGCTCTCTGGAGAAGCTAGAAAAATTAACCTAATTTGTAACCTAGGTGGGTATTTACAAGAATATTTGCCTCATAATAATGCCTTAAGGTATACATTTAGTTTATGCAGTTTTCTGTATCTGTTATATTCTACAATAATTTTTTAAAAAAGAAACAATATATGGTGTTCCACATTAGTTATCTTTTCCTTTATGCAGTAAGGCATGAACGCCCAGCCTGAGTACACGTAGTTTTATTGTAGGGACATAGAGGGCAGGGCCAGAATGGCCTAATTGCTTGGGAAATAAATGACAACTTGGGGAATATTCAGTATTCCTCAGCAAAAATAATTCCTCTGTTTTCACCCACTACAAGTCTCATAACTTCCATTATTTCTTTTATAAATGTGATTTACTCCCTAGTAATCAAAATTATGAATAAAAATAACAGTAATTTAATATTTTATTTATTCATTTATTTATTTATTTTGGCCACCCTGTTCCCAGGCCAGGGATCAGATCTGAGCTACAGTTGTGACCTACACTGATGCTGTGGCAATATTGGATCCTTTAACCCACTCAGTAGGGCCGGGGATCAAACCTGTGTCCTGGTGCTACAGAGATGGTGATGATCCCATTGCACCACAGCAGGAAGTTTTAACAGTAAATTTTATACTTCATAGATCAACTGCTGGTGAAAATGAACATTTTTACATAAAATCTGCAAATTCCCTCTCATTTTAACTCAGGTGCCTTTTATATTTATCACTATGTCTTCAATCTGATATAAACGAGGTCACCAAGAGTAAGTTCAATTTTATCCACATACACTAAAATAGAAGAAAGATGGCATAGAAGAAAGTAAAATCTACCAGGTGTATCATTTGCTCTTAGCTTTGTTACTTTATTACTAGCTAGCTTCTATTACCCATCAGGCTTGTACCATCTTTTACAGTATAAATAATAATTTTTTAAACTTTTGATAATGGAAAATTTCAGGTATATACAGGCATAGATAGGGTAGTATAACAGACCTCCATGTACTCATTATGTGGCCTCAAAAATTATTAACACATGGACCATCTTCTTTTATTTACACACATATCCAGTTCCCCATTTCACTAGATTATTTTGGAGAAAAGACTACACATTATATTATTTTTTTTTCCCAAAAATACCTTCAACAGAGACAGTGGCAGGGACTCCTTTAAGAAAACAACACACACTAAGACTCAGCCAAATTCTGTCTGTACCCCAGTGCCTAAAGGAGAGCAAAGCCAACAAAATCCTGCACCTCTATCTAGAAAATGTCTTCTATCTTGCTAAAGATTAAGTTTCCAACTCTGTCCTTAAATTTATACCACCAGTTGGCATTCATGCCTATGGGATACCAAAGCTATCAAAAGCAACAATGCTATCCAGAAAATTCTTTTTTTCTTCTTCTTCTTTAGCCATCCCATAGCATATGGAGTTCCCAGGCCAGGGATCGATCTGAGCCTCAGTTGTGACCTACACCAGAGCCGTGGCAATGTTGGATCCTTAACCCACTGTGCCAGCCGAGGATGGAACCTGCATCCCAGCGCTGCAGAAATACCACTGATACTGTTGTGTCACAGTGTGAACTCCCAGAAAATTCTTAATATCTTACTAAAGTTTAAGTTTATAACATTTTAGTTGTCCTTTAAAGTTGAATCCGTATGGCTAACAAAGAGAATTGACCTAAAAAAGCAAGATTTGGGTTAGTCCCAGCTCTGCTACTTTTTATTACTACCTCTTTAAGCACATCACTTAAAACTTTGAGCCTGTTCCCTCAGAGGAAGAGAGCCATAGCTCAATTTTTTGTCAAGCCCTATATCTCTGAGTCTTTAATAAACTGACTTTGAGTAGCACTCTCTCCTGCTGGAGTTGTAAGATAAAGCTTAAATGCTCTTCACAAAGAGTTAACTGTAGTTGCAAAATGCTCTAAGGTTAAGATAAAAGAGCACTTTAAAAAATATAAAGGAGCACTTTAAGAAATTCTAAAGTATAAATTTTTACTACAGATACTATCACTGCTATTCCAAGAATCTACTATTTGTGAGATACTTTTCTAGCACATGTACATAGACACAATCAGAAATTGCTCTTCAAAGAGCTGGAAAATCATTGACTTGCTATATAATAAAATGTTCACCTAGAAAGTACACTAAATCAGAATTCACTTTCAGATAAATTTTCACCCTGGTCTTAATAAGTCACCTTAGGAAATAATATTTACACTCAACATATGTTTAGCAATGTCATTTCTAGAAAATTATTAAATGCAAAAATGTTTCCAGTAGGAAATAATTCTCTGGATTGAAAATTCTTCCTGTCAGTTTGTACTATTAATATTCAACCCCCCATCCTCTACCACCATGAGAAAAGTATAGAGTGTGGCATGACTGAGCACACTCTGATTTCTCTCCTTTAGTGCATTGCAACTGCCATCTCATGGGAACATACTGACCAGAACGAAGAAATACAATTCCTAATTCCCTCCAAATACTCATTAAGATCAATGCAATAAATTCAACATACATTTTGATGTCTTACCCATCTGCAGAATGTCTTCAGCTTCCAGTCCTTTTGTTGCTGCTTTCACCTGTGGGTGGGGTCGGGGGTAAGGGCTCAGGAACTCACTGGAAATTCTCTGGAAAGGCTAGTAGCCCCGTCTTCAAGACATCTGCCTCTGTAATGCAGACCTTGCAGATCATGGTTGGCTGGCCACTTTCTGCACGTATTTCTATCTACTTTCTAATCTGCACATATTTCTATTCCACTACAATTGTTGAATAGTAATTCAACAATTTCCGACTACTTGAATTCCCTTCCCTCTCCTAGCTGTGCTTGATTCTTTCCACTGTGAAGAAAGTTATCGTCCATGATATAGATTCCCTGGCTATACCGTTGTTTACTTTCCTTTTTACTAAGATAATGGATTTCCTCTATATTATAGTTGAAGTGTCCTATATCCTGAGAGATTTCTTGGTTGGTAAACATCATATTTAGAGTTTCCTGCCCACTTTAGTAGCCCACCTTATTTTTCATAATAATCCAGAATAACTGTGTATGTATTCAAGTATAGTTGATTTACAATGTTGTGTTAGTCTCTGGTGTACAAGAAGGTGATTCCGTTTTATATATATTTTATAGATTAGACCACCATTCTTGAATTTCCTGCCCACTTTGAGACAAGACTTATCAAGACCACATCTGTCTATTGTAACTTGCTTCTATTATACCCTGGTGTTTTCTTCACAGTAAGAGACTCTCATACTCCTTTGCATTGTTCTTCACCACAATTACACTTGAGGACAAAATCTGTACCAGTCATGGCCACATAGTCTTTTCAATAAACATCTAGATTTCCCCCTGTCCTTCAGAGGTGCACTTATTTATATGGATCAAACAACACAACTACCTAGTCTAGAAATAAACATTTTGAATTTAATGTTGGGGGGTGGCCCCCCCCCCTTCAGATGTGACTGCTTAATAGTGACTAGACTCCATGACTAACTTGTCTGGAATCTAATATAACTGGAACTAATTTGATAGCAGTTTGTCCCTCCTTCTTCAGTTGAGCATTTACCTATATTGATCAGACCCCATGTCTAATTGTTCAGGATCCAGAATCACTGGAATTAATCTTGCTAGTAGGAGTTTGCCCTTCCTTCTTCAATTAGGCATTTAGTTAGAGGGATCAGACCCCAGGACTAATTTGTCTGGGATTTAGTATCACTGAAATTGATTTTACTTGTGGCATATGTCCTCCTTTTGTTTCAGGGAAACCTTTAATTGTATAGATTAGACAACACAAACAACCAGTCAGAAAACCAACATCTTTGGATATAATTTTGGAATTGAATTCCTTTTCTTCTCCTTCTTCAGATAGGTGCTCATTTATTTAGATTACAACCTCAAGATTAACTCATCCAGAATCCAATATCACTGGAATTCATTTTGATGGTTTTGATTTTCTCTGTCTGCTTTCATGTAAGACTTTTCCTATATGGATCAGACCACCATGTATACTTTTTCTTATCATACTTCAGATATATATTTATTTCTATGGATCAGGTCACATATTTCTATTGTCCAGGATCAAATATCACTGAAATTAAATTTGATGTTCATCTGGAGCCTACATTTTCTGCTGGGTTTTGTGTGTGTGTGTGTGTGTGTATTTTAATTCAAGCATAGCTTATTTACAGTGTGTTAGTTTCTGGTGCACAGGAAAGTGATTCAGTTTTATATATATAGGTGAATTTGTGAATCACCGCTGTATTATATTCTTTTCCATTATAGTTTCTTACAAGATATTGAATGCATTTCCCTGTGCTATACAGGAGGACCTTATTTATCTATTTTATATACAATAGTTTGCTCTGCTAATCTCAAGCTCCTAATTTATCCCCCTCCCCTTTTCCTCTTTGGTAACTGTAAGCTTGTTTTCTATGTCTTTGAATCTGTTTTGTAAAAAAGTTCATTTATATCATTTGTTTGGCTGTGCACACAGCATGAGGAAGTTCCCGGGCCAAGGATCAAACCTGCACCACAGCAACAATCAGAGCTGCTGCAGTGATACCAGATTCTTTTTTTTTTGTCTTTTGTCTTTTGTTGTTGTTGTTGTTGTTGCTATTTCTTGGGCCGCTCCCGCGGCATATGGAGGTTCCCAGGCTAGGGGTTGAATCGGAGCTGTAGCCACCGGCCTACGCCAGGGCCACAGCAACGCAGGATCCGAGCCGCGTCTGCAACCTACACCACAGCTCACGGCAACGCCGGATCGTTAACCCACTGAGCAAGGGCAGGGACCGAACCCGCAACCTCATGGTTCCTAGTTGGATTCGTTAACCACTGCGCCACGACGGGAACTCCAGATACCAGATTCTTAACACACTGTGCCATAAGGGAATTCCCTGTATCATATTTTAGATTCTGTATATATGTGATAACATATGATATTTGTTTTTCTCTGACTTACTTCACTTAGTATGATAATCTATAGGTCCATCCATGTTGCTGCAAATGGCATTATTTCACTTTTTTTATGGCTGAATAATATCCCATTGTAATACAATACATCTTCTCTATCCATTCTAGTGTTGATGGACATTTAGGTTGCTCCTATGTCTTGGATATTACAAATAGTATTGCAATGAATATTGGGATGCATGTATCTTTTCAAATTAGAGTTTTCTCTGGATATATGCTCAGGAATGGGATTGCTGGATCATATGGTAACTATTTTTAGTTTTTTGAGGAACCTCCATACTGTTCTCCATAATGGCTGCACCAATTTATATTCCTACCAACAGTGTAGGAGTGTTTGGTTTTCTTCACACTTTCTCCAGCATGCCAGCATTTATTATTTGCAGACCTTTTTTTTTTTTTTTTTTTTTCTCTTCATGGGCGCATCTGCAGCATATGGAAGTTCCCTAGCTAGGGTCAAATCAGAGCCGCAGCTCCAGGCCTACATCACTGTCATGCAACACTGGATCAGAGCCACATCTGCAACATATGCCACACAGCTTGCAGCAAGGCTGGATCTTTAACCTACTAAGTGAGGCCAGGGATCGAACCTGTATTTTCATGGAGACTACATTGGTTCTTAACCCGCTAAGCCACAATGAGAACTCCTTATTATTTGTAGACTTTTTAATGATGTCCATTATGACAGGTGTGAGGTGGTACCTCATTGTAGTTTTGATTTTGAGCTTTGCTTTTTTGTCTAACCCCAAACTCAATCTTTCCCCTAAACCTAGTTCCATTCCCATTTTTTCCTTTACTGACCTATTTTCACTACCATCCTCACTAGAATACCTTCTTAGATATGGCCTCCTTAATCACTTGACTGCCTACTTTAAGAAGTGTCTGGGAGTTCCCATCGTGGCGCAGTGGTTAACGAATCCGACTAGGAACCATGAGGTTGCGGGTTCGGTCCCTGCCCTTGCTCAGTGGGTTAACGATCCGGCGTTGCCGTGAGCTGTGGTGTAGGTTGCAGACGCGGCTCGGATCCTGCGTTGCTGTGGCTCTGGCGTAGGCCGGTGGCTACAGCTCCGATTCAACCCCTAGCCTGGGAACCTCCATATGCCGCGGGAGCGGCCCAAGAAATAGTAACAACAACAACAACAATAACAACAACAACAAAAGACAAAAAAAAAAAAAAAAAAAGAAGTGTCTGAACTCCACATACTTTATTCTGTAGGCTTGATAAACATAGTCCATATTTTAAAACTATAAAGACAGAAAAGAGGAGTTCCTGTTGTGGTTCAGTGGTTAACGAATCCGACTAGGAACCACGAGGTTGCGGGTTTGATCCCTGGCCTTGCTCAGTGGGTTAAGGATCCGGCACTGCCATGAGCTGTGGTGTAGGTTGCAGACATGGCTCAGATCCCGCGTTGCTGTGGCTGTGGTCTAGGCCGGCGGCTACAGCTCCGATTCGACCCTTAGCCTGGGAATCTCCATATGCCGTGGGTGAGGCCCTAGGAAAGACAAAAAGACCAAAAAAAAAAAAAAAAAAAAAGACAGAAAAGAGAAGCAGAAGGTAAGAAAGTACATTGGGGGGAGTTCCCATTGTGGCACAGTGGAAACGAATCCGTCTAGGAACCATGAGGTTGCTGGTTCGATCCCTGGCCTTGTTCAGTGGGTTAAGGATCTGGCATTGCCATGAGCTGTGGTATATATAGGTCTCAGACCTGGTGTTGCTGTGGCTGTGGAGTAGGCTGGCAGCTGTAGCTCTAATTCCCTAGCCTGGGAACCTCCATATGCCATGGGTGTTGCCCTAAAAAACAAAACAAACAAACAAACAAAAGCCAGCTTTGAAATAATAGACAAAGAAAATCCATGTAATAAAAGTTGGTCCTCCAACCTATTTACAACTTTGAAGCTTATTCTCCTATATAATAATGTCTGTCCCCTTGTAGAAATTGTCTCTGATTGGCTCTGTCTTCTATTACATGGCTCTTTTCAAGGATGTTCTGTTCTTATCCCCCCAACCCTCACATAAAACTCCCAAAAAAATGGATTTACCCAGTTCTTCCTTATCCAATCATGTATGAAGCCCATCCCTGCCTTTACTTCTTTAAGACAGTTCTGTCATTAGGCCCCTTCCTATGCCCCATAGATATAAGTACACAAAAGCCCTAACAAAACCCCCAAATGAGGGAACTCAGTTCAGTTCTCTTTCATCTAATCACATTCTGCATGCTGACCCACCTGGCATTTCTCTCTTCTAGAAAGTTCTGTGCTCATAATGGCACTATATCAGAAACATCTAGAAGAAGTTTCTTAGTTCCATTTTCCTTCAATGCCAAATGTTCACATCTGCTCTAAAACAGTCATTTTTCCCAGAGTATTTTGTTATCAAACATACCCTCATAGAAACACCCAGGTGTGTGGACTTATTGGGTTATTTCTCATTAAATCACATTCTGAGCCAATCTTTCAGAAAATTCTGTCCTTACGCTTCAACCCAATATAGACCCTAACAGAAATCCCACAGGAGGAAACATAATTCAGTACTTCTTCCATCAATCACTTTCTGACATCATAACATTTCATCCTAATACCATCACTACATTAGAAACCTACTGGGTCAAAATCGTTCATTTCTCCCTCAGCCAATCATGTTCTAATCTGCTCCCCAGATCTGTACTTGTCCTAGAATGTTCAGTCCTTATGTACCCAATCTGAAAGAAACCCCAGGAGTGGGAACTTTTTTCAGTCTTCCCTCATCCAATTATGTTCTGAGACTTCCTCCTGACCTTTATTCTTTTCAGAAAGTTCTATTTCCATCCCTGCCTTACCTAGACATATTCAAAGAAACCCAAAGAATTGGGAACATATTTTAATTCTCCTTTGAGCAATCTTATTCATATACCATCCCAGACCTGTAATTTTCCTAGACTGTTATATCTTCATTTACTCATCCTCACAGAAACTTCTAGGGTGAAGAGATTAGGATGAAACATTCTAGGGAAAAAGAAAGTACAAGAAGGGGTTAGAACATGATTAGTTGAAGGAGAACTGAACTAAGGTCCTTGCCCTGGGGATTGCTGTAATAGTGGTTGTGAGAACAGAACTTTCTGGAAGAAATCAAAGTCAGGAAGTATAGTCAAGTGATTGGTTGAAGGAATATGAACTAAAATACCTCTTATGTGGTTTTTTAAAGACTGAGCTTGTGAGTAGGGAGGTAAGAACAGATTTTTCTGGAAGAAGTAAAGGTCTAGGGGCAGATTTTTCTAGAAGAAGTAAAGGTCTGATTATTTGAAGGAGAATTAAACTAAGCTCCCTAGCCTGGGTATTTCTGATAGAGTAAGGGTATGAAGACAAATGTTTCCTGAAAAAGAAAAGTCTAGATGTGAAGACAGAATGCAATTTGTTGAATCAACTAAGTCTCTCTACTGAGATTTCTGTGACAGTGGGTGAGGGGATAAAGACAAAGCTATTTGGAGGAAGTAAAGGTCATTGCTAGCTCAGAACATGATTAAATAACAATGAATTAAAAAGCTCACTTCATAGAAGCTTTCTGTATTGAGGCCGAGAAGGGGACAAACTATTCTGGGAAAAGTAAATGTCTGGGAGCATTGATGGTAACAATGTCACTTGGTTGAAAGAGATCTGAGCTAAGCTTAGTCCCCTGGATATTTCTGATAAAGTGAGGATATGATAGAGAATCTTCTAGAAGAAATAATCTATCTCTACTTCCAATGTCCGTAAGGGTGGAGGCAAAGGGAATGAAAACAGAAACTCTAGGCAAAGTGAAGATCTGGAAGCAGATCCAAATATGACTGGTTGAAGTAGAATGGTCTAAGCTATATATGTCTGATACAGTGAGGTTATGAAACAGAACTTTTCAAGAAGTAAAGGCCAGGTGGTGGGGTTTGCTCAGTTTTATACCTGAACTCTTCTTTTCCCAGAATGTTCTTTCCTCATTCCCTCACCATTGCAGGATCATCCAAAGGAGGGAGGGTATTATATTTCTCCCTCAACCAACATTGGTTGAGATCAATTTCCTCTACTCTGGTTTCCCCTTGATTCACAGGCCCTAAATGGGTACAAGTCTGACTATCTAGGCAATATTCATATGAAAGAAAAGCTGAATAATTATATTTCAAAGGATGTATAGCCAAGTAACTTTCTTTTCCCCAATACCTCCAAAGAAGATAAAAAATAAAAACAAGCCTGGCTTTATTCTTGTCATTAAAAAAAAATTCTTTCCACTTTCGTATATTCTTTGAGTTTGAGGGAATGTAATGGTGCCTTCTGGAGTCTCCCCAAAAAACCTGTTTAAAGCAAATTCATGAGGAGTCCCCATTGTGGCTCAGCAGGTTAAGAACCCGACACAGTGCCTGTGAGGACACGGGTTTGATCCCTGGCCTTGCTCAGTGGGTTAAGGATCTGGTGCTGCAAGCTGCGGCATAGGTCACAGATGTGGCTTGGATCTGGCTTTGCTGTGTCTGTAGTGAGGCTGGCAGCTGCAGCCCTGATTTGACCCCCAGTAAAGGAATTTCAATATACTACAGGTGCAGCCATACAAAGAAAAAAAAAAAAAAAAAGCAAATTCATGAGACAATAAATGACACATTTTTTTTTTTTTCAGTTGTGGAAAAAATTTTGTTGTAAATACTCAGTTGTAAATATTTTGAGATCCATACAGGGTTGTAAGAAGTAATAGGAAGAGAGCTCCGGTATACTTTACTCAGTTTCCTCAAATAGTAACATCTTGTAAAACTGTACTGAAATATCACAATAAGGATTTTGGACATGATACAATCCACTCATATTATTCAAGTTTTCCCAGTTTCACTTTCAGTCATTTGTGTGTGGGGGGGTATTTATTTCTACACAATTGTGTCCCATGAATAAGTTCCTGTATCCACTATCACAGACAAGATACAAAATAGTTCCATTGTCACACGAATCTCTTCTATTTGCAACAATTCCTACTTTCCCCAGACCTTGCCCTGTCCCTAAATCCTATCAACCACTAATCTAGTTTCCCTGTCTATAAATTTGTCCTTTCAAGAATGTTGTATAAAAGGGGAATTCCTGCCATGGCTCAGTGGAAACTAATCTGACTAGTATCCGTGAGGAAGCAGGTTCAATCCCTGGCCTTGCTCAGTGGGTTAAGGATCTGGTGTTGCCATGAGCTACAGTGTAGGTCACAGACACAGCTCTTGTCTGGCATGGCTATGGCTGTGGTGTAGGCTGGCGACCACTGCTCTGATTTGACTCCTAGCCTGTGAACCTCCATATGCAGTGGATACTGCCCTAAATAAAGACAAGAAAATTAAAAAATTTAAAAAAAGAAATGCCATTTTTCATCATTTACTTGGGGAATTTCAATATAGTTTGGGTATTAGATGAGGTGAGATCATACTGAAATGGAAAGATGAAGATTGTTGACTTAAAAGCAGGTTCTATACAGTATAAAGTTATTTGGTCAAAAATATACAAAGAAAATTGAAAGAAATATATATATTATAAAAAATTATTTGTTTCATAATATATATATTACTTAAAGTGATATATAGATATATGCTTAAAGTTAAGAAGCATATGCATTAGAGTTAACACATGGAATCTCTGGAGTTGGCAGTGTGAAGACTGTTTTTAAGTTTTTGCTTGATTATATTTTCTAATTTTCTGCACTGCATATATACTACTTCTGTAATAATAAATGGTATTTTCATTTGCTCATTTTCAGGGCACTCATTTTATTTTATGTTGACTCTTTTGTGTAATGGTTTACATTTTGTTATGGATGGTGGATTTGTTTTGTGCTTATTGAATATAAGTAGAATATACCAGTATAGTTAGAATATATCCATACTGGCTTAGAATAAACAAGGTGGGGGTTGGGGGTAGGTTTTACCTGCTTAAACAGTTTATTGTTGACTTGGATTATCTTCAAAATATTGCTTTAAGGGCAACCACACTGATTTTCCTTGACCTGAGGCCTGTTCATAAATATTCCACATGAGAATCTGCTAATTCAATAAACATATATTAATTGATGGCTAACTTGATGCCTGGCTCTAATCTAGGTGCTTTGGATACATCAGTGTACAAACCAAATAAAAATACTGCCCTTAGAGAATTAACATTCTAGTGGGGGGAGGTAGACAATAAACAGAATGCATCAGTACATTTTATTAAACATTCTAAAACTAAGGTCTTTAGAAAAAAAATAAAGCAGCATAAAGGGGATCTGAAATACAGGAGTGAGGATGAGATTTTATTTATTTATTTTTATTTTTTTTACTTTAAAATTTTATTTTTATAAAATTTTAAGGTTACATTCCATTTGCAAATATTATAAAATATTGGCTATATTCTTCATGTTGTACCATACATCCTTGAGCCTATCTTACACCCAATAGTTTGTACCTCTGCCTCCCCACCTCTACTCTTTCCCTGCCTTCCTCCCTACTGATAACCACTAGTTTGTTCTCTATATCTGTGAGTCTGCTTCTTTTATGTTATATTTACTAATTTGTTTTATTTTTTAGGTTCCATGTATGAGATATCATACAGTATTTGTCTTTCTTTGTCTGATTTATTTTACTTCACATAATACCCTCCAAGTCCAACCATGTTGCTGCAAATGGCAAAATTTCATACTTTTTTATGGTTGAGTAGTATTCTGTTGTATATATAAACCACATATTCTTCATCCATTCATCTGTCAATGGACACTTAGGTTGCTTCCATATCTTGGTAATTATAAATAGTGCTGCTGTGAACATAGTAGTTCACGTATCCTTTTGAATTAGTGTTTTTTTTAATATATAGTGGGTGAGATTTTAAATAGGGGGTCAGGATATACCATACTAAGCTGATATACAAGAAAAGACTCAGAGGAAGTGAGGAGTGAGCCATACAGGTATGGGGAAAGAAAAATATCAGGCAGAGATGCAGACTTATGTGGAGAGTGTTTCTTGTGAGTTGGGGAAGCAGCACAGAGTCCAGTGTGGCTGATGTGGAGTGAGCACTGGCACGATAGGGATTTAGAAGATTTGGTCAGAGAGATAGACCTATAGAGCCTTGGAGGCCATTTGTAAGGTCCTTGCCTTTTACTCAGAGTGAAATAGGAGTCATTGAAGTGAATAGGGCAATGACCTGACTTGACCTAGGTTATTAATGAGATAACAATGGGGTCTGAAAAGAAGCCAGGGCAGAAGCAGGAGGGCCAGGAGTTCACTGGTGGTGGCAGGGGAAGTCATGAGAAGTGGTCAGATTTGGAAATATTTTGAAGAGAAAGTCAGCAGGATTAAGTGACATCAGAGAGACTGATGGTAGAGCAAGGTTGAGGGATAAAATAAAGAATGCTACTATGGATGTGGTAACCATAGTTGTCTCTTAGACAGCAAATACAATTCTCGTTTCCATCATCAGTACCAATGATCTGCCAGCACTGACTGTGGGGGAGGAAATCATAGGTACAAGAACCATAGAAAACATTTTCTTTATATCCAGTGTACAAGAAAACTAAGAGTACCAGGGGTATGCAAATACAATTACAGCCTTTTCTAACACTTAACATTTACTTACATATTGAATGAGGTACTTACTAGATGCTCAATATTAGTGCTAGGGAAATTGGGGATCAACTACATAGTTTTGAATGTTGGATTCACTATTTACTAGTCATTAAGCCCCATTGTGCCTTGGATTACCATCCGAAAAATAAGAACAATAAATAATACCAACCTCATAGTGACATTGGGAGGATTAAATGAGAAAATCTTGTGTGAAGCCTTTACAACAACACATGACAAACGTGCTACATCTTACTCATTATTTTCATCAAGGCCTCTCTTTTCCTTTCCAGCACATCCTCTCCCCCAGCCAATCCTAATAACAGAAAAGAATACCTATAATATGAGTGATGGGAACAGTTAGCACATATGTCATATACCAAGATCAAAATGCAAAAGTCTAGAACCTCAGGTCAGTTCCTATTGCTGTGTCCGAGCAACATCACACTGCCTAGATATCTACAAGGTACTTTTTCAGACTCACATACACGTGCAAAAATAGGTAAAGGGATGGAATTAAGACGGCGGAATAGAAGGACTGGAGCTCAACTTCTCTCCTAAAAACAACAAAATTCACAACTAAAGGCTAAGCAATCTTCACCCAAATGGACTGGAAACCTTAAAAAAGATACCCTACTCCAGAAGAAAAAGAGGAGGCCACATCAAGAGGTAGGAGGGGCGATTTGGTGATATAAACAACCCCATACCTCCCAGGTGGGAAGCCCCACAGACTGGAAACTAACTGGTTCACAGAGAGAGACTCACTTACAGGAGTGAGAGTTCTGAGACCCACATCAAACTCCCACGTGTGGGGATCTGGCACTGGGAGAAAGAGTCCCTGGAGCATCTGACATTGAAGGCCAGTGGGGCTTGTGTGCAGGAGCTCCAAAGGACTGGGGGAAACGGAGACCCCATTCTTAAAAGGCGCACACGGACTTTCACGTACACTGGATCCCAGGGCAGAGTGAGGTCTCTCTAGGAAACTGGGTCAAACCTGACTGCAGTTCTTCAAGGACCTCCTGGGAAAACAGGGGTGAATGCAGCTTGTTGTGAGGGAGGGACATTGAAAGCAAAGCTCTAGTGAATATTCAGCAGCATGCCTTTCTTTCTCTGGAGGTGCCCATTTTGGGAAAATCTGGCCCCACCCGTCAGTCTATGCTGAAAAGCCCCAGGCAAACAACAATCCAGGTGGGATCACAGCCCTGCCCATCAGTAAACAGGCTGCGTAAAGACCCCTCAGGCACACAGCTGCCTCTAATCCCATCCAGAGACTAAGCCCCACCCACCAGAGGGATTAGAATCAGCTCTACCTACCAGTTGGGTAGGCATCAGTCCTTCCCATCAGGAAGCCTACAGCAAGCCCCCATACTGACTTCAGCCACAAGGGGGTAGACACCAGAAGTAAGAGAGGCTACAACTCTATTAACTGTAAAAAGGTCACCACACCAAAACCTATAAAAAAGAAAAGACAGGAGTTCCCGTTGTGGCTCAGTGGTTAACGAATCCGACTAGGAACCATGAGGTTGCAGGTTTGATCCCTGGCCTTGCTCAGTGGGTTAAGGTTCTGGCATTGCTGTGAGCTGTGATGTAGGTTGCAGACATGGCTCAGATCCCATGTTCCTGTGGCTTTGGGGTAGGCTGGTGGCTAGAGCTCCGACCCCTAGCCTGGGAAACTCTATATGCCACAGGAGTGGCCCAAGAAATGGCAAAAAGAACAACAACAACAAAATGAAAAGACAGAGAATTATAACTCAGATGAGGGAGAAAGGAAAAACCCCAGAAAATCAGCTAAGTGAGGAGGAGATTCACAGCTTCCAGGAAAAAGACTTTAGACTGTTGATGCTGAAGATGATGCAAGACATTGGAAATAAACTGGAGGCAAAGATGGATAACTTACAGGAAACACTGAGCAGAGATACAAGATGTAAAACGTAAACAAGAAGGGATGCAAAATACAATAACAGAAATAAAAAAATCACTAGGAGCAGCCAACAGCAGAATACAGGAGGCAGAAGAACGAATAAGCAAGGTGGAGGACAGATTAGTAGAAACTATGGATGAGGAACAGAAAAGAGAAAAAAGATTGAAAACAAATGAAGAGAGTCTCAGAGAACTCTGGGACAATGTTAAACACTCCAACATCCGTATTGTAGGGGTGCCAGAAGGAGAGGAGAGAGAGAAGGGGACAGAAAAAATATTTGCAGTGATAATAGCCGAACACTTCCCTAACATGGGGAAGGAACCACTCACTCAAATCCAGGAAGTGCAAAGAGTACCATATAAAATAAACCCAAGGAGGAACACCCTGAGACACATATTAATCCAACTGATCAAAGTTAAAGACAAAGAGAAAATCTTGAAAGCAGCTAGGGAAAAGTAACAAATAACATACAAGGGAACCCCAATAAGGTTATCAGCAGATTTTTCAGCAGAAACTCTGCAGGCCAGAAGGGAGTGGCATGATATACTTAACGTGATGAAAAGAAAAACCTCCAACCAAGATTACTTTACCCAGCAAGGCTCTCATTCACATTTGAAGGAGAAATCAAAACCTTCACAGATAAGCAAAAGTTGAGAGAATTCAGAAACAGTAAACCAGATTTACAACAAATACTAAAGGAATGTCTCTAGGCAGAAAAGACAAGACAGCAACAGGAAACAAAAATGCCACAAATGACAAGACTCACCAGTAAAGGTATATGTACAGGAAAGATACGAAATCATCCATGCACAATTATACCACCAAAATCAGAAGGAAACAAAAAAGAGCAACAAAAACAAATCCAAAACAGTTAATAAAATGGCAATAAGAACATACATATCAATAATTACCTTAAATGTTAATGGACTAAATGCCCCAACCAAAAGACAATGACTGGCTGAATGGATACAAAAACAACACCCATATATATGCTGTCTTCAAGAGACCCACTTCACTTCTAGGGACACATACAAATGGAAAGTGAGAGGATGGAAGGAACTATCCCATGCAAATGGGGATCAAAAGAAAGCTGGAGTATCAGTACTCATATCAGACAAAATAGACTTTAAAATGATGAATATTTCAAGGGACAAAGAAGGTCATTACATAATGATCAAAGAATCAATCCAATAACAAGGTATAACAATTTTAAATATCTATGCACCCAACATAGGTTCACCACAATATATAAGGCAACTGCTAACAACCTTAAAAGGACAAATCAACAATAACATAATAATGGTGGGGGACTTTAATACCCCACTTACAGCAATGGACAGATCAACTAGACAGAAAATCAATAGGGAAACATGGGCCCTGAATGAAGCATTAGACCAGATGGACTTCATAGATATTTATAGGACATTTCATCCAAAAGCAACAGAATACACATTGTTCTCAAGTGCACATGGAACATTCTCTAAGATTGACCACATCCTGGGCTACAAATCCAATCTCTGTAACTTTAAGAAAATTGAAATCATATCAAGCATCTTTACCAACCACAATGCTGTACGAGACTGGAAATCAACAGCAAGAAAAAATTTGCAAAAAACACAAACACGTGGAGACTAAACAACATGCCACTAAACAACCAATGGCTCACTGAAGAAATCAAGGAAGAAATTAAAAAATACCTAGAAGCAAGTGACAACAAAAATACAACACTCCAAAACCTACGGGATGCAGCAAAAGCTGTTCTAGGAGGAAAGTTTATAGTGATTGAAGCCCACCTCAGGAAACAAGAAAAAGCTCAAATAAACAAGCTAACTTTACATCTAAGGCAGCTTGAGAGAGAAGAACAGACAAGAGCTAAAGTTAGTAGAAGGAAAGAAATCATAAAGATCAGAGCAGAAATCAATGAAATAGAAACAAAGAAAACCATAGAAAAGATCAATGAAACGAAAAGCTGGTTCTTGGAAAAGATCAACAAAATTGATAACCCCCTGGCCATACTTCTCAAGCAAAAAAAGAGAGAGGACTCAAATCAATAAAATTAGAAATGAAAAAGGAGAAGTAACAATGGACATCACAGAAATACAAAGGATCACAGAGACTACTATATGCAACTCTACGCCAATAAAACGGAAAACCTAGAAGAAATGGGCAAATTCTTAGAAAAGTAAACTTTTCCAAGTCTAAACCGAGATGAAAGAGAAAAGATGAAGGGACCAACCACAAGAACTGATATTGAAACTGTGATTAAAAATCTTCCAACATACAAAAGTCCAGGACCAGATGGCTTCACAGGCAAATTCTATCAAACATTTAGAGAAGAGCTAACACCTCTCCTTCTGAAACTATTTCAAAAAATTGCAGAGGAAGGGATACTCCCAAAGTCATTCTACTTGGCCACCATCACCCTGGTACCAAAACCAGACAAAGATACCACAAAAAAAGAAAACCACAGGCCAATTTCACTGATGAACATCGATGCAAAAATCCTCATCAAAATACTAGCAAACCACATCAAACAATACATAAAAAGGATTGTACATCATGATCAAGTGGGATTTATCCCAGGGATGCAAAGGTTCTTCAATATCCACAAATCCATCAGTGCGATACACCACATTAACAAACTGAAGAAGAAAAACCATATGATCCTCTCCAGAGATGCAGAAAAAGCCTTTGACAAAATCCAACACCCATTTCTGATCAAAACCCTTCAGAAAGTGGGCATACAGGGAACCTACCTCAACATAATCAAGGCCATATATGACAAACCCACAGCGAACATCATTCTCAATGGTGAAAAGCTGAAAGAATTCCCGCTGAGATCAGGAACAAGACAAGGATGTCTGTTCTCGCCACTATTCTTCAACATAGTTTTGGAAGTCCTAGCCACAGCAATTGGAGAAGAGAAAGAAATCAAAGGAATCCAAATTGCAAAGGAAGAAGTAAAACTATCACTATTTGCAGATGACATGAGACTATACCTAGAGAATCCTAACGACTCCACCAGAAAACTGTTAGAGCTCATCCATGAATTTGGCAAAGTCACAGGATACAAAATTAATACACAGAAATCGATGGCATTCCAATATACTAACAATGAAAGAGCAGAAAGAGAAAAATAGGGAAGCAATCCCGTTTACCATCGCATCCAAAAGAATAAAACACCCAGGAGTAAACCTACCTAAAGAGACAAAAGACCTGTACTCTGAAAACTATAAGACATTGATGAAACAAATCAAAGATGGCACAAACAGATGGAAAGACATACCATGCTCGTGGATTGGAAGAGTTAATATTATCAAAATGTCCATACTACCCAAGGCAATCTACAGCTTCAATGCAGTCCCTATCAAATTACCAAGGACACTTTTCACAGAACTCGAACAAAATATTTTCAAGTTTGTTTGGAAGCACAAAAGACCCAGAATAGCCAAAGACATCCTAAAAAAGAAAAATGGAGCTGGAGGAATCAGGCTCCCTGACTTCAGACTATACTACAAAGGTACAGTCATCAAAACCATAAGGTACTGGCGCAAAGACAGAAATACAGATCAGTGGAACAGGATAGAAAGCCCAGAATTCAACCCATGCACCTACAGCCAACTCATCTATGACAAAGGAGGCAAGAAGATACAATGGGGAAAGGACAGCCCCTTCAATAAGTGGTGCTGGGAAAACTGGACAGCCACATGGAAAAGAATGAAATTAGAACACTCCCTAACACCATACACAAAAATAAACTCCAAATGGATGAAAGACCTAGATATAAGACCAGACACTATAAAACTCTTAGAGGAAAACATAGGCCAAACACTCTCTGACATAAAGGACAGCAACATCTTCTCAGATCCACCTCTTAAAGCAATGACAGTAAAGATAAAAATAAACAAATGGGACCTAATCAAACTTAAAGGTTTCTGCACAGCAAAGGAAACCCTAAATGAAAGGAAAAGACAACCCACACAATGGGAGAAAATCTTTGCAAGTAAATCCACTGACAAGGGATTAATCTCCACAATTTATAAACACCTTCTGTATCTCCATACCAAAAAAAAACAAACAACCCCATCCAAAAATGGGCAGAAGATCTAAACAGACAGTTCTCCAAAGAAGACATATGGATGGCCAAAAAACACATGAAAAGATGCGCATCATCACTCATTATTAGAGAAATGCCAATCAAATCCACTACGAGGTACCACCTTACACCAGCCAGAATGGCCACCATCAAAAAGTCTACAAACCATAAGTGCTGGAGAGGGTGTGGAGAAAAAGGAACCCTTTGACACTGTTGGTGGGATTGTAAATGGGTGCAACCACTGTGGAAAACGGTATGGAGATGCCTCGGAAAACTACACATAGAACTACCATTTGATCCAGCAATCCCACTCCTGGGCATCTAGCCAGAGAAAACCTTGACTCACAAAGACACATGTACTCCGATGTTCATTGCAGCACTCTTATCAAACAGCCAAGACATGGAAACAACCTAAATGTCCATCGACAGAGGAGTGGATCAAGAAGAGGTGGTACATATACACAATGGAATATGACTCAGCCATTAAAATGAACGAAATACCAGCATTTTAGCAACATGGATGGACCTAGAAATTATAATTACAAAGAAATTATCACTTATGAGGTCAGTCAGACAATGAGAGACCAACATCAAATGCTATCACTTACATGTGGAATCTTAAAAAAAAAAAAGGACACAATGAACTTCTTTTCAGAACATATACTGACTCACAGACTTTGGAAAACTTATGGTTTCCAAATGAGACAAGTTGGAAGGGGGATGCGCTGGGGGTATGGGATGGAAATGCTATAAAATTTGGTTGTGATGACTGTTGTACAACTATAAATGTAATAAAATTCATTGAGTAATAAAAAAATTTAAAAAAGAACATAGACTTGACCCTCTGTCCATTGGCAGATTAAAAAATAAGAAAGAAGAAATTAAGAAACAACTAGATTACCTAGGGGGAAATAGAAGTCTCGAACCTTCAAAATACACAACACAAGTAATAGTAGACAGTGTCAGAGGTACCCCAGTTAATTTGTAAAGCAAGTTAATATGTGACTATATTTATTATTTCTATAGGGCATTTATATTTTGACTGATTGCTTATTCAGTTCAACAAAACTACTATCTCAATTCATAACTGGAGTTTAGAATGGGTCAGACCAAGACTGACTGGAAGTCACATGTGACTGATCACTAGAAAGGCAGGACAGGAATGTGGATATGAGAGTATAAGATGAGAGTTCCTGTTGTGGCACAACAGGATTAGCTGTGTCTCTGCAGTGCAAGGACATAGGTTCAATTCCCATTGGATCTGATCCCTGGCTGTGGAGCTGAATATGCCACAAGGAGACCAAAGAAGGAAAAAAATTTTTTTTTAATTTAAAAATTGGCACAATGAGTTCCTGTCGTGGTGCAGTAGAAATGAATTCGAGGTTGTGGGTTTGATCGCTGGCCTTGCTCAGTGGGTTAAGGATCCAGCGTTGCCATGAACTGTGGTGTAGGCCAGCAGCAACAGCTCTGATTAGACCCCTAGCCTGGGAACCTTCATATGCTGCAGGTGTGGCCCTAAAAAGACAAAAAGACAAAAAAATTTTTTTAAATAAAAAATAAAAATTGGCACAACATTGTAAATCAACTATACTTTAATTTTTTAAAAATGGGAAAAAATGATGAGACCCAAGGAGGTCTGCTATTAAGTTCTGAAAGACACAAACAGCAGCAAACTGGCTTCAAGTAAAACTTTATTAGGCATTACCAAGCCAGCAATAGCAACTGGGATTTAGGACAGAGCTGAGGTTCTGCCAAGACCCACTCAGAATTCTAGACTTGGAAGAATGGTATAAAAACCCAGGTAGGGACTTATATCCTCGGGCAAAAGACCAAGATCTAGTTATAGGAACTAGGGTACCTATTAGAATCTGATACACAAAAACTAGGGTGAGAACCAGAGCATAGGCCAGCATGGAGACATCAGCAAGTCACCTTGATTTTGAGTAGGTGAGCTATTAACTTGCCTAGGGCTCCCTTTCTTCCTCCTGCCCAAGACCTCAATCCATCTCAGAGATTGAGGTAGCCTTAAACCTAGATTAGAGGGTTAAAAGGCTCAGAAAGGTTTAGGTGCAAGGGACCTAGTATGCCATTTCTCCCTATAGAATGGCCAGTGTCACTGCCATCTGCCTATTTTGTTTTTGCATTTAAATTAATCAGCTCTAGCAGCAAATCATTTTAAAAATTCTTTAAGAAAAGTATTGTTCTAACGGCATTGAACTCATTCTTCATTTTCTTTTGCAAGAGCATGTCACTAGCCTATAAGAGAACTTGTCCTGGCTACTGTCCTTTCCTGAAGACGTCACTATACAATCCTGCCACTGGGACTAGTTGTCATCCTAGTGTAGGGTTGCCAATTTCATCCATCATCAGCATTCACATAAAGACTCAAGTCTCATCAAATAGCAGAAATTATATACTACTTACTTTTCCCCAGGACAAATTTAAGGAGAAGAAGGAAGGCAATCAAGAATCACCTAGATCGCCTCAGGGGGAAAATTTTAAAAATAGTAAAAGTTGATTTCTGTGATATATGTTACCCTGCAGCGAGATTGAAGCAATGTAGCCTCCCTGGGGCTTCGTTGGTCCACCACCTGGAAGCGTCAGTTGGTACAGATTGTAACAGACGGTCTGCTTAAAGGCATTGGCCACATGGAGCCTGTGACATCTGTGGGTTTTGGTCTTTAATGATTGTGTACATGATTCTAGTTCCGAGATGTGTTTTTATCCACTGTGGGATCTGGAAGATAGTTAAAAAATGATATTTTTAAAAAACAAAGTAAATGGAATCTCTTGGTTGCATCTTATCCTGTGCCACATTGAGTCAGTGCTTTACGAATAATACATTCCAACTTCATAACATAGAATGTGATTGGATTTCTTGTTCAACATTTGAGTGGAAGAGTTAAGGAAAGCTAGAACTCGAAGGGGTATCCAGCCATCATTTTGCCCTGTGTTATGTAATGAATACCCGCCCACCACGACCCGCCACCAAAAAAAAAAAAAAAGTTTGTCAAAGCTTAAGCCCTGGCTCCTATAAATGTGACCTTATTTGGAAATAAAGTCTTTGCAGATATAATCAAGTTAAAATGTGGTCATAGTGGATGACCGAGGTCTTTAACAGAGAAAATGTGGACACATGGAAACACAAGGAAGATGATCACGTGAAGACAGAGGCATTATGCTTCCATAAGTGGAGGAAAGCCACCAGAAGTTGGAAGGAAGCACCCGTGGAGGCTGTAGAGGGAGAATGACACTGCCAAATCTTGATTTGAGACTTCTGGTCTCCAGAACTGTGAGGGAATAAGATTCCATTGTTGTAAGCCACCCAGTTAGTAGTACTTTTTTTTTTTTTTTTTTCACAGAAGCCCTTGGAAAGAAACACACTGTTTCGTATCTCTTGTCAGGATTGTATTTAAACAAGGCCAATTAGATTTTAGAGCATTCCAGGCAGTTTTTTTTTTGTTTGTTTTTGTTTGTTTGTTTGTTTTTTTAAGATCTGTGGCTACTAGTGAGTTTTGGGGTTTGGCTCCTGGGAGTGGGGCTGCTGAAGAGACCTAAGCTACCCAGTAAATTAAGTACAGGGAAACTGGACTTGAATAACTCAAGACACTTAAGAATATTTTTTGGGGTGAATAACTAGGCTTTTGGAGTGGCTGGTTTTTGGCTTTTGTTTTTAATTTCTTGTTTATGTATATCTCAGAAACATCTGAAGTGTCAAGAGAGGAGAGAGGCTTTTCAATCATTCTGGTTATATTCATTATTAACTGATTCAAAATGTGGGAGTAATGCTGTATGGGGAATTAGCTGGTCGGCTTTTGAGCAGGTTTCAAATCCATTTATGGCAATCTGGGTGAGCTACATCTCCCCCCACCAGCAAGGTTTTTAACTATTAGCTATTATAGATTCTAGCACAAATTCTGCTAAAATCTTAGTAAATAAACAGTATTGTTTTCACCCATGATAGATTTATTAGCAGGCTGATGTCTGTCAGTGATCAATTGCTCACTGTTCTTTTGGAAAGGTCTGTTATGGGAGTGTTTAACAATATAGATAAACAGTTGAGGTGTTTGTATTACAAACATTAAGACCTCTTAAAATAGCAGTAGGGAATATGGTAGTTAACTCTATAATTTCATTTTATTGGCAAACACAAAGAGACAGAAATGTAAAGCCTCGTCTTATAAAAATATTACTTCTCTGCCACATCCTGACTTTCAGTGACTTATGCCCAGAAGCCACAAGTTTTGGTGTAGGACACATATGGTTTTTGTTTTTTGTTTTTTGGGTTTTTTCGCCATTTACATTACTCTGCTCTTCTGGCCATCAATGCTCATAATACCAGGTGTTCCCACAGATCCACACAAGTGGAAGATTCACTCATTTAGAAATGAGAAGGAGTTAGAAGCTTCAGAAAGTCAGGGGATGAGAATTTGCTGGAGATTTTCAGAGAGGCACTATAATGTGTCATAGGAATTACATGAGTAGCACATTTACATTCACTTTTGTAGAGAATCAATGTATTCAATAAAAATAACTAGGAATTAAAGTAGATAAATTTTTAAGATTTTGCAAAAATAAATTAAAAGCTTTATGTATTTCAGAAGCTTACAAATCCAACACCTAATATTCCCAGATACAGATATTTTCTGTTTGGCATTATTGGTAATTGGATAACAAAACCTGTATTTACAAAGTACAATTGCAGAGTCATTTTAGAAGATGTTATTACAATATGAACATTTCTGCATTTTTTTGGTTTTACTTAGAATGTGACTATAATAACTGAGTCTTGCTAGAGAAGATAGAGCTGATGAGATTTATACTTAAAGAAAAGTGAAATCCAAGTGAGTTGGGACAGTCAGAAGCCCACAAGTGGGTACGAGATTATTTAAACTCTCTGAAAGCCAGAGACAAGAAGTGGAAGAGGGGAAGAAATTCAGTGCACATAGTTTGACAGTATCTGTAAATAATGGTATACATTCCCTTTCTGTAGTTATTATTTAAAGCCAGCTAGCAGACAGGAGCTATAAAAATAGCTGGCCAGAACAACTTTTTTTTTTCACTTTTAAAAACTTACTGAACGTTTTCACTGCCACGATCCAGTATCTCAATGACTGTATACACAAATATTGATTATAGATGGAATGCACATGCACACGCACACACATACACATACCACGCATACACCCTTTAGTCTCCAGAGTTTTTCATCACATTTAATTGAGTTGGCATATAATTTATCACTTAGTAGATGGAAAAATAGGTCAAAGACATTAGCCCCCAACCAAGATTTAGTTTAAGTCCCATTTGGCATATGTTACAGTCCACCAATTTAAACTTGGCCTACAATTACAGAGCATTAGATTTGGAAAAGACCAGAGAAACCATCAATCTTAGCCATTTATTTTGATACTTTCATGCATCCTTTGGACCAATTATTGAATAACTACCATATGCTAGGCTCATTAGTAGATGTTAGGGTAGGAGTTCTCCTGTGGTTCAGCAGTTTAAGGATTGATTTTGACAGGGCAGCAGCTTGGATTGCTGCTATGGCCTGGCTCAATCCCTGACTCCAGAACTTCGGAAAGCCTCAGATTTGACAAAAAAAAAAAAAAAAAAAAAAAAAATGCTGGGGGATAATAATGGTGAATACAATAGTCTTTGTCCTCAAAAATCTCATAACCCAGGGCAGTGCCTCTCAAACTTAAATATATATGTATACAGTTCAACTGGGAAATACTGTTTATCCATCATCCAGTCTAGGGTAGGGCCTAAGAGTCTGAATTTTTAACAGACTCTCAGGTGATGCCCACTCTGGTGGGCCACACTTTGAGACACAAGGGTTTAGAGGGTGAATAGATGAGAAACAGATCTAAAGAGGCCCAATGGCCTATCCAATACAACAAACTAACCATTGAATCCAGATTCCTGACTCAGCCCAGTGCTCCTTGTATTCCTTCAAGCTCCTCTGACAACCAGTTTTTTAAAAAAATTATTTGGCTCATGAGTCACCCACACATTTAAAGTGATTATAACTGTTGAACTTAAATTTAGTGGTAAAGAGTTGCAAATTTCCATTTGCTCTGAAGGAGGTATTGAAAAGTGTATGCGGAGTTCCCGTCGTGGCGCAGTGGTTAACGAATCCGACTAGGAACCATGAGGTTGCGGGTTCGGTCCCTGCCCTTGCTCAGTGGGTTAACGATCCGGCGTTGCCGTGAGCTGTGGTGTAGGTTGCAGACGAGGCTCGGACCCCGCGTTGCTGTGGCTCTGGCGTAGGCCGGTGGCTACAGCTCCGATTCAACCCCTAGCCTGGGAACCTCCATATGCCGCGGGAGCGGCCCAAGAAATAGCAACAACAACAACAACAACAAAAAGACAAAAGACAAAAGACAAAAAAAAAAAAAAAAAAAAAAGAAAAGTGTAT
The DNA here is from genome assembly GCF_054392235.1 of Sus scrofa. NCBI lineage: Eukaryota > Metazoa > Chordata > Mammalia > Artiodactyla > Suidae > Sus > Sus scrofa. The sequence goes on along the minus strand of NC_139401.1, from coordinate 88,477,412 downwards.
GCCTCAAAAGGTGGCCATTCCACAGAAATTCTAAAACCCAGGGGAAAGATCTCACTATCCATTACTGCATGTACTCATTTGTACAAGAAATATTTATTTGCAGGCTACTCTGTGCATAGACTAGTCTTTACCCACTTCTGCACCCATAATACATTGTGCAGTGCTAAGAACACAAAGAAATGCCCATGAAGTCCTTTTGACTAAATGATAGCAATAAGTAGATATTATGGAAGATCAAGTGTACTGTTTGAACCCTCTCCTGAAGGAATTTGAGATCTAGTTGTAAGAACAAGATATTTTTAAATATCATTCCCAGAGAATAATTTCCTACATATGAGCAAGATTATGATCTTGTGATATAAACTAATAATAAGTGCTGCAGGAATTTGAAGTTGTAGAAAATTCCGTATAGACTGGGTCTCATCAGAAATCTTCAGAAAGTACATGAAAATGGAGGCAAAGTATAGAGAGATTGAATAATTGAATGGGGAGGGACTGTGAAAATATTTAAATTAGGGAGACCTCATGCATGCAGGTGCAGTGATAGAACTGACTGTGAAGTTTAGTTGATGGTAGTAGATTGACCTGATATGGAAGTATTTGGAGCTTGGAGGTCCTAAGATTAAGGAAAACTATTATATCAGTACAGGATGAACCTCCTTAAGAAATGTTCTCTACAAATCTGTTTCTATGTCTGCGAGTTTGTTTCTATTTTGCAGATAGGTTAATTTGTGCCATATTTTAGATTCCACATATAAGTGATATCATATGGTATTTGTCTTTCTCTTTCTGGTTTACTTCACTTAGAATGAGAATCTCTAGTTCCATCCATGTTGCTGCAAATGGTGTTATGTTGTTCTTTTTTGTAGTTGCCAAAAGGGAGGGGGGAGGGAGAGGGATGGATGGGGAGTTTGGGGTTGGTAGATGCAAACTATTACATTTAGAATGGATAAGCAATGAGGACCTACTGTATAGCACAGGGAACTATGTCTAGTCTCTTGAACTAGACCATAGTGGAAGATAACATAACAAAAAGAAAGTGTATATATGTATGACTAGGTCACGTCCTGTACAGCAGAATTTGACTCAACACTATAAATCAACTATACCCTAATAAAAATTAATTTAAAAAATGTTTTCTATAAACACACAGTAGAAATGTATAACACAGAAGTTTTTACTTTGTTCTGTCTTCTTGGATAATTATTCTAATATTAACAGATTACCATCAGCCTATTGAGATTATCACTCAATTATTTAGTTAGAAGTGCACTTAATCTAGTAGTAAGACATAGAAAGTAACATGAACTATTTTGCAAGTGAAAAATATTTCTATGTTTTATTTTCAGAGAGTATGTCTCTAAGTAAGCTTTCTCAGAGCCAGTTATCCAGCTTTTTTTGAGAGCAAAACAATCTTTTCAAAGCATAGCTATTACAAACACTGTGTTGTAATACATTAGAAGACTGTGACAACTATCCGGTGCAATCTTAGATTTATAACTCTTCAGAGAATAAATGCATTGAACATTCTACACATTATTCTACAGTATGTCTAAGGTTACTACTAAACACTTAATGATGGAAAGAATCAACAGAGATTTACATTTTATTGTGAAAGTTTTGAATACAAATCTCTGTAAATTTCAGTTTAACATATATTTGACCTATGAATGACTTAGAAGATTATAAGAAAGAGGAATGAGGGATGGTAAATCACTTGACCAGTATAAATGGAGGCCAAAATAACCCATTGATAATTGTCGATGTATTCTTAAATTCCTGAATGTGCTTTTCAGAATTTATGTGAACTTGAGTCAAATTCTTATCAATCTTTTAAAAATGTTTTTAAATTTTGTTTATTTATTTGGCTGTGTCTGCTGAGCTACCAGGGAACTCTGCTTATCAATCTTTAAGAATTACTTGGTTAGAGGTCCCTGGTGGCCTAGGGGGTTAAGGGCCCAGTGTCGTCACTGCTGTGGCTTAGGTCATTGCTGTGGCACAGTTTGATCCCTGGCTTTGGAACTTCCACATGCTTTGGGTATGGCAGGAAAAAAAAAAAAAAGAATAGTAATTACTTGGAATTCTCCATGCTGCCTTCTTAGACTTTCCACTCAAAAGTTCTATTTTTCTTCTGCAAATGCATTTTTGAATCTTTCTGATCAACCTCCTAATTTATTACCAAATGTGGAAATTCTGTTTTATCCCATCTAAAGGAGCAGTAGAAAAACTACCCTTTCACATATTACAGAATATATCTTTTTGTTTGTTATACGCACTGTGTTGATCACACAAGGCTCAACCCATTTTATTTTTTCATATATTCCTCTACTTTGGAGGTTAGTGCCTCTCTATATTTCCTCGCACTGAGCCTACAAGATAGAAATCCCTTGGGTCCCTCCATCATTTGTTTGCTTCCTTTAACTCTTGGCAGCTTCAGTTCTGTCTCTGGCAGCTGCTGGGGAAGCCTCTTTGTTAACCTTCCCTGACAGGCCCTGAGATAATTCTGGGAAGCTTTACTAATTTGCCCTTCTAACCCCCTAGTGCTTGCTTTCCTTTGCAGATGTTTTGCTGTGCTTTTCATAACCATAAATGTATTTCAGATGAACCACTGTAGTTTACAGTTGCTGCAGCCTTTCTCATGCTAAGATTCTAAACAAGTTTCAACAGCTGCTAAGGAGGCTGGCAAAAAGCCTTGATTGCTAATTCTGCTCTAAATGGCTTTTCACAATGGGACATTCTGTAATATTTGATAGTCTTGAAAGCAAATAATTTCTACCTTGTATTATTACTACTTATATCATACTCATTCCCAGCTTTAAAAAGATTCCATGTCTGTACTTTCCTAAATGGTCTTCATTTTATTTAAAACTCTATAGAAAAGTTAGCGGTTCCCAAAGGAATAAGGGAGTCATGATTGGAAAAACAGGTAAGAATGGTATCAATAGGGTCAAGTGAGGTGATGCATAAATATAGTAAACTGTACCTTTGTGATGGTGAGAGTTTGCTCTCTTGGCTTTAATTTGTAAATAGGTGGAAGGAAGGAGGGCTGCTCAGGTAAAATTTCAGCAGATTCAGGTGCTCCTTAGTATGTTTCCTGTGTCCTGGGTTGGGGGTGCTGTTCAGTAATTGGGTGTGAAGTGAGGAAGATGTGCTCAGTATCTCACAAATAAATCCACATTGCCATAGGAGTTCCCATTGTGGCCAGTGGTTTATGAACTCAACTAGTATCCAAAAGAACATGAGTTCTATCCCTGGTCTAGTTCAGTGGGTTAAGGATCCAGTGTTGCTGTGAGCTGTGGTGTAGTTCGCAGATGTGGCTCGGATCCCGTGTTGCTATGGCTGTGGCATAGGCAGGCAGCTGTAGCTCTGATTCTATCCCTAGCCAGGGAACCTCCATATGTTGCGGGCGTGGCCCTAAAAAGACCAAAATAACAATAATAACAATAATAAATCCACACCGCTGTGAATCTGCTGCAGATAATAGAGCGCATTATGTGAAACAAAAAGGGGCACACCATGTTATAATGAGGCAGTCATTGAAAACAATCTGAACTGTAACTGCTAGGGGTGGATTTACAAATTACATTTAATCTGCTAATGTCTCCAAATTTGTTCTGTTATCTAACAAAATGTTTTTAGCATTCTAACAAGAGAACTGAGCCATATTTTACTCTGTTTTATGACTCATGACTTGTCAACTAAGTTTCGTTGGTGGATCTTTTATTATAAAGATATTTAGGTCATAAATAATAACACACTAATAAAATGAACAATATATTGAAAAACACAGAGAATTTCAATTTATTTTTGTTTTCAAACAGTGCATTGACCCTTCCCCAGAATCAGTTATATTCCTGATTTTTTTTCTTTTTCAGCATGTGGAAGTTCATGGGCCAGGCATCAAACCACACCACAGCAGTGATCCGAGCCACTGCAGGGTCAACACAAGGGAACTCTTATATCTATGATTTGTAAATAAATCCCAATATACCTCTGATTTTTAAAAATCTTTATAAACTAGAAGCGGAAAATAATTCAAAAATATGGTAAACACCAACACCATATTTAACAGTGAAACATTAGAGCATTATTTTAGAAATATACTCACATTAGCATATTCATTCTATGGTATATTAATAGGTTGATGATGATAAAGGGTTTCATAGTCAAATAAGTTTGGGAAATGCTGGGTTAAAGTTTTTCATTTGATGTAGAATTTCTCAGAACATTTAATGTGTTAATATTCAATGGAACTCTATAATAAAAATATATAACTTGGTGGTATCAGAAATGCATTTGAGGAGTTCCCGTCGTGGTGCAGCAGGAATGAATCCGACTAGGAACCATGGGGTTGCGGGTTCCAGCCCTGGCCAAACCTAGTGGGTTAAGGATCTGGTGTGGCCGTGAGCGGTGGTGTAGTTTGCAGATGTGGCTCGGATCTGGCATTGCTGTGGCTGTGGTGTAGGCCGGCAGCTACAGCTCCAATTAGACCCCTAGCTTGGGAACCTCCATATGCTGCAGGTGCAGCCCTCAAAAAGACAAAAGACAAAAAAAAAGAAATGCATTTGACCACAGAAATTTTGTTCTAGAGCATCTCTAGTGAGAAAGGATCTGAGGAATACCGCTACCACTTTCAGCAGACAAAAGCCAGTATGTAGCAACTTTCTGTCAGCAGCTACTCCTATCTAATTCACCACAGATAGGTGTCATGCTGTGATGTGGTTAGATTTCATTGTGCATCAGAATCAGCTGGGGATGTTTGTCAAAATTCAGATTCCTAGGATGTACTCTGATTCAGCAAATCTGGCCTGAGTTCCAGGAGTCTACATGTTAATGAGCATCAGGTGAGGTTTCTGATGTAGATGTCTAAATTTGATACTTTAAGAGACACAACAGGAGGAGAGAGGACAAGATGGCGGAGGAGTAGGGGGACATGCTCGCCCTCTCCCACAAACACAACAAAAAAAGCACATCTACAGAAAAAGTGACTCACACAGAACAAGTGACTCACACAGGACAGCAACCAATCGCTGGCAGAGGAACCTAAACTCCAATAATGTCAAGAAGTTCATGACATTACTGGGCAGAACGGGAGAAAAGAGGAGAGCGAGAGAAGGTGAATCCGAGCGAGACGGGCGCTCCCGAAAGGGAACTGCGGAGGAGAAAGGGATCCCGCACCCTGGAAAGTCACCTACCAGGCGAAAGATCAAACGAACCAGAGGAATCTCCAGATGCAGAGAAGAGTGTAGCAGTAAGTTGGAGTATGGAAAAGCCGATCAAGAACCAAACGGACCATCTGAACTACGGGCACAGTCACCAAAAATTGAGACGCCTGGGTGGGGGCTGGGCACCGAATCCTCGGCTCCAGAGGTTAGTCCCTGAGAAAGGGCCAGGGGACGCCTGGGTGGGGGCTGGGCACCGAGACCTCAGCTCCAGAGGTTAGTCCCCGGGCTGGGGGGTGGGGCGGAGCGGAAACTGCTTGGGAGGTCTAGAAAGAATTGAAGGGGCAGAGACTGCCTGGGAGACTAGAAAACAAAGCTGTCACAGAGGAAGGGAGAAATACTCCAGGGGCGGGGAAGTGGAAAGCCACATCAGAGGGAACCTGGGAGAAGAGCCTGGTCTGCTCCCGTGCTGGGGAGGGGAGAGAAGAAGCGGTGGGTCCCCATAGAATACCCCCCATGCCACAGCAAGATTACAGGCCCGTTAGCTAGTTGAAAACTGTGCTTCCCAGTGCATCCCCTCCCCCCACCCCCGCCACCCCCTAAGCTCTCGCCGAACCTGGGGCTGCCTGCCATCCAGGAGGGCTGGCCTCAACAATTGCCTGAAGTCTACCACCGCAGGGGCTGTCCCTGCACAGGCCTGCTTGCCCTTTGGAGGGGCTACACTTCCGCAAAGCAGCACCAAACAACCCAGCCCCCGAGAAAAGGCCTGCAGCCCAGAAAAGCTAGAACAAGCCTAGCCAGGCCGGAATAGATCTGCCTAATTCTCGGACGGTTTTTCTGAGTCGGGCTGCCCTGGGGAGGAGCCTCTTGAGTCTCCAAGGGCCCTGAACCCGCCCAAGCCCCCAGGGGGTGCCCTAGTGGATCAGCTGCATAGGACTGCCAGCTCCAGGCAGGACCCCCTGCAGCCCAGAAAAGCTGCAACAAGCTTGGCCGAGCTGGGAAAAGATCTCAGAGGGTTTTTCTGAGTCAAGCTGCCCTGGGGAGGAGCCTCTTGGGTTTCCAGTGGCCCTGCTACTCGCCCAAGCCCCCAGGGGGTCCTAAGACCTAGTGGATCAGCTGCATAGGACTGCCAGCTCCAGGCAGGACCCCCTGCAGCCCAGAAAAGCTGCAACAAGCTTGGCCGAGCTGGGAAAAGATCTCAGACAGTCTTTCTGAGTCAGGCTGCCCTGGGGAGGAGCCTCTTAGGTTTCCAGCGGCCCTGCTACCCGCCCAAGCCCCCAGGGGGTGCCCAACTCCCGCGGAATAGCTGCTCAGCACCACCAGCCACCTGGATGAGCCCCTGAAGCCCAGAAAAGCTGCAACAAGCTTGGCCAGACTGTGAAAAGATCCGCCTACATTCGCAGGCTGTCCTTCTGAGTTGGGCTGCCCTAGGGAAGAGCCTCTTAGGTTCTCAGTGACCCAGATACCTGCTCCAGCCCCCAGGGGGTGCTGCACTCCTGAGGAACAGCTGCCCAACACTGCCAACCCCGTGCAAGAACCCCACAGCCTAAAAACACCAGAGCAAGCTCTGCCTGACCGAGTGAAATCTGCTACCATCGTGGTGTGGACCTCCCAGTCCTGTCTGCCCTCAGGAAGTCCTCCTTTGCTTCAAAGAAACACTGTTAGCCCCATCAACACTCCAGAAAAGCCACACTGCCTCAAAAAAGATTGACCAACAACGACAGCCCTCAGGAAATATTCCACGGCAGTGACAAGGCAAACACTGCCCAATCACGAAGAGTACAACTCCCTTGGGAGAAAGAAAACAACAAGCAAGATGAAGAAGCTGAGAAACCACCCCCAGTCAAACCAACAGGAGAACTCACCTAAAACAGTCAACAATGAAACAGATCTCTGCAGTCAGACCGACCTGGAGTTCAAAAGAGAAACAGTGAATATACTGAAGGAATTAAGAGAAGATATGAACAGTAATGCAGATACCCTCAGAAAGGAACTAGAAAATATAAGGAGGAGCCAAGAAAAACTAGAACATTCATTTGCAGAGATGCAAACTGAACTAAGGGCAGTAAAAACCAGAATGAATAATGCAGAAGAACGAATCAGTGATATGGAAGATAGAATAATGGAAATCTCTCAATCCAGTCAACAGACAGAAAACCGAATCAAAAAACTGGAAAGCAATATAAGAGACCTATGGGATAATATAAAGCAGGCCAATCTACGCATAATAGGAATTCCAGAAGGAGTAGAAAAAGATAAGGGGATGGAAAATATATTTGAAGAAATTATCGCTGGAAACTTCCCAAATCTAAAGGATACTGGGTTCGAGATACAAGAAGCACAGAGGGCCCCAAACAAACTCAACCCAAACAGACCCACACCAAGACACATCATAATAAAAATGGCAAAAGTTATTGATAAAGAGAGGATCCTAAAGGCAGCAAGAGAAAAACAGAATGTTACCTACAAGGGAACCCCCATAAGAATATCAGCTGCTTTCTCTACAGAAACACTACAGGCCAGGAGGGAATGGCAAGAGATATTTATTTTTATTTTTTATTTTTTATATTTTTGTCTTTTTTGCTATTTCTTGGGCCACTCCCGCAGCATATGGAGGTTCCCAGGCTAGGGGTCTAATCAGAGCTGTGGCCACCAGCCTATGCCAGAGGCACAGCAATGCAGGATCTGAGCCGCGTCTGCAACCTACACCACAGCTCACGGCAATGCCGGATTGTTAACCCACTGAGCAAGGGCAGGGACCGAACCCGCAACCTCATGGTTCCTAGTCGGATTCGTTAACCACTACGCCACCATCGGAACTCCACAAGAGATATTTAAAGTGCTAAAAGGATAAAATAGGCAAGCTAGAATAGTCTATCCAGCAGGAATATCATTTTTTTTTTGTCTTTTGTCTTGTTGTTGTTGTTGTTGTTGCTATTTCTTGGGCCGCTCCTGCGGCATATGGAGGTTCCCAGGCTAGGGGTTGAATAGGAGCTGTAGCCACCGGCCTATGCCAGAGCCACAGCAACGCGGGATCCGAGCCTCGTCTGCAACCTACACCACAGCTCACGGCAACGCCGGATCGTTAACCCACTGAGCAAGGGCAGGGACTGAATCCGCAACCTAGTTCCTAGTTCCTAGTCGGATTCGTTAACCACTGCGCCACGACGGAACCTCAAGAATATCATTTAAAATAGAAGGGGAAATAACAATTTTTTCCATCAAACAAAAACTTAAAGAATACAGCAACACAAAGCCCAGGTTAAAGGAAATATTGAAAGGGCTTCTCTAAACCAAAAAGAAAGGAAGGAAAGGGAAGAAAAAAGAAAAGAAAAAAAAAAAAAGAAGAAGAAGAAGAGGAAGAACTAGGACTGAGGAAACCGCAATCAGAGAGCTGTCACTCAAATAAGCCAGCATACAGATTTAATCATGAACATGCTTCAAACAAAATAAAATTAAAAAGAAAAAAATAAAAGAGTCATCAAAACCATAAAATGTGGGCAAGGGATGTTAGGAAGTAAATAACTCTTTTTGTTTGTTTCTTTGTATGTTTCTCTTCTTAATGTTAATATAGTAATGAAGTGTTTGAACTTACAGGACCATCAGGCTAAAACACACAATTATGGGAAGGGGTTAGCATACTTAAAAATCAGGGCAACCACAAGCCAAAACCAAATATTGCATTTGCAAAAAATGAAAAAAAAAAACACTCAAGCAGATAATAACAGGAGACCATCCAACCAAAAAAAAAAAAAAAAAAAAAAAAAAAGAGAGGAAGAATGGAGAACCATAGAATCAACTGGAACACGAGGTTCAAATGGCAATAAATAATCATCTATCAATTATCACCTTAAATGTCAATGGACTGAATGCCCCAATCAAAAGACACAGAGTGGCTGAGTGGATAAAAAGGCAAAAACCTTCAATATGCTGCCTACAAGAAACTCACCTCAGGACAAAAGTTACATATAGATTGAAAGTGAAAGGGTGGGGAAAAATATTTCACGCCAATAGACATGACAGAAAAGCAGGAGTCGCAATGCTCATATCAGACAAAATAGACTTTAAAACAAAAGACATAAAGAAAGACAATGAAGGACACTAGTTAACAATTAAGGGACCCATCCAAGGAGAGGATGTTACTATCGTCAACATATATGCCCCAAATACAGGAGCACCCAGATACATACAACAAATATTAACAGACATAAAGGGAGATGTTGATGAGAATACAATCATAGTAGGAGACCTTAATACCCCCCTCACATCAATGGAGAGATCCTCTAGACAGAAAACCAATAAAGCAACAGAGATCCTAAAGGAAACAATAGAAAAGTTAGACTTAATTGATATCCTCAGGACACTACATCCAAAAAAATCAGAATACACATTCTTCTCAAATGCTCATGGAACATTCTCAAGAATCAACCACATATTGGGACACAAAGCTAACCTCAATAAATTTAGGAGCATAGAAATTATCTCAAGTATCTTCTCTGACCACAATGCCATGAAATTAGAAATCAACCATGGGAAAAGGAAAGAGACTCCTACTACATGGAGACTCAACAACAGGCTACTAAAAAACCCATGGGTCAATGAGGAAATCAAGAAGGAAATTAAAAACTACCTTGAAACAAATGATAATGAAGACACACCCTCTCAAAATCTATGGGATGCTGCGAAAGCAGTGCTCAGAGGGAAATTTATAGCAGTAGAGGCCTTTCTCAAAAAAGAAGAAAGATCCCAAATTGACAACTTAACACTCCACCTAAATGAATTAGAAAAAGAAGAACAAAAAAGTCCTAAAGTCAGCAGAAGGAAGGAAGTTATAAAGATCAAAGAAGAAATCAATAAAATAGAGACTCAAAAAACTATAGAGAAAATTAATAAAACCAAGAGCTGCTTCTTTGAAAAGGTGAACAAAATTGACAAACCCCTGGCCAGACTCACTAAAAAGAGGAGGTAAAGAACCCAAATCACCAAAATTGTAAATGGAAAAGGAGAAATCACAACGGATACAGCAGAAATACAAAAAACCATAAGAGAATACTATGAACAACTGTATGGCAACAAGTTTGACAATCTGGAAGAAATGGACAATTTTCTAGAATCTTACAGCCTGCCAAAACTGAATCAACAAGAAACAGACCAACTGAACAGACCGATCACTAGAAATGAAATTGAAGAGGTCATAAAATCACTCCCTACAAATAAAAGTCCAGGACCAGATGGCTTCACAGGTGAATTCTATCAAACATATAAAGAGGAATTGGTGCCCATCCTCCTTAAACTCTTTCAAAAGGTTGAAGAAGAAGGAATACTCCCAAAGACATTTTATGAGGCCACCATCACCCTCATTCCAAAACCAGACAGAGATACCACCAAAAAAGAAAACTATCGCCCAATATCATTGATGAATATAGATGCAAAAATTCTCAACAAAATCTTAGCCAACCGAATCCAACAACATATCAAAAAAATTATACACCATGACCAGGTTGGGTTCATCCCAGGTTCACAAGGATGGTTCAACATACGCAAATCAATCAGCATCATACACCACATTAACAAAAAAAAGGTCAAAAATCATATGATCATCTCAATAGACGCAGAAAAAGCATTTGACAAAATTCAACATCCATTCATGATCAAGACCCTCACCAATGTGGGTATAGAGGGAACATTCCTGAATATAATCAAAGCCATTTATGATAAACCCACAGCAAATATAATCCTCAATGGGGAAAAACTGAAAGCCTTCTCACTCAAATCTGGAAAAAGACAGGGGTGCCCACTCTCACCACTGCTCTTCAACATCGTTTTGGAAGTCTTAGCCACAGCAATTAGACAAACAAAAGAAATAAAAGGCATCCATATAGGAAGAGAAGAGATAAAACTGTCACTGTATGCAGACGACATGATACTATACCTAGAAAACCCTAAGGACTCAACCCCAAAACTCCTTGAACTGATTAATAAATTCAGCAAAGTAGCAGGATATAAGATTAACATTCAGAAGTCAGTTGCATTTCTGTATACCAGCAATGAAATATTAGAAAGGGAATACGTAAATATGATACCTTTTAAAATTGCACCTCACAAAATCAAATACCTCGGAATACACCTGACCAAAGAGGTAAAGGACCTGTATGCCAAGAACTATAAAACTTTAATCAAAGAAATCAAATAAGATGTAAAGAAATGGAAAGATATTCCATGTTCCTGGATTGGGAAAATCAATATTGTAAAAATGGCCATAGTACCCACAGCAATCTACAAATTCAATGCAATCCCTATCAAAATACCCATGACATTTTTCACAGAACTAGAACAAACAATCCAAACATTTATATGGAACCACAAAAGACCCAGAATCGCCAAAGCAATCCTGAGAAACAAAAACCAAGCAGGAGGCATAACTCTCCCAGACTTCAAGCAATACTACAAAGCCACAGTCATCAAAACAGTGTGGTACTGGTATCAAAACAGAAAGATAGACCAATGGAACTGAATAGAGAACCCGGAAATAAACCCTGACACCTATGGTCAATTAATCTTTGACAAGGGAGGCAAGAACATAAAATGGGAAAAGGAAAGTCTATTCAGCAAGCATTGCTGGGAAACCTGGACAGCTGCATGCAAAGCAATGAAACTAGAACACACCCTCACACCATGCACAAAAATAAACTCCAAATGGCTGAAAGACTTAAATATACGACAGGACACCATCAAACTCCTAGAAGAAAACATAGGCAAAACACTCTCTGACTTCAACATCATGAATATTTTCTCAGGTCAGTCTCCCAAAGCAATCGAAATCAGAGCAAAAATAAACCCATGGGACCTCATCAAACTGAAAAGCTTTTGCACAGCAAAGGAAACCCAAAAGAAGCGAAAAAGACAACTTAGAGAATGGGAGAAAACAGTTTCAAATGATGCAACTGACCAGGGCTTCATCTCTAGAATATATAAACAACATATACAACCCAACAGCAAAAAAACCAATCAATCAATGGAAAAATAGGCAAAAGACCTGAATAGACATTTCTCCAAAGAAGATATACAGATGGCCAACAAACACATGAAAAAATGCTCAACATCGCTGGTTATAAGAGAAATGCAAATCAAAACTACCATGAGATACCACCTCACACCAGTCAGAATGGCCATCATTAATAAATCCACAAATGACAAGTGCTGGAGCGGCTGTGGAGAAAAGGGAACCCTCCTGCACTGCTGGTGGGAATGTAAACTGGTACAGCCACTATGGAGAACAGTTTGGAGATACCTTAGAAATCTATACATAGAACTTCCCGGGAGTTCCCGTGGTGGTGCAGTGGTTAACGAATCCGACTAGGAACCATGAGGTTGCGGGTTCGGTCCCTGCCCTTGCTCAGTGGGTTAACGATCCGGCGTTGCCGTGAGCTGTGGTGTAGGTTGCAGACGAGGCTCGGATCCTGCGTTGCTGTGGCTCTGGCGTAGGCCGGTGGCTACAGCTCCGATTAGACCCCTAGCCTGGGAACCTCCATATGCCACGGGAGCGGCCCAAGAAATAGCAACAACAACAACAACAACAAAAGACAAAAAGACAAAAAAAAAAAAAAAAAAGAACTTCCATATGACCCCGCAATCCCACTCTTGGGCATCTATCCAGACAAAACTCTACTTAAAAGAGACACATGCACCCACATGTTCATTGCAGCACTATTCACAATAGCCAGGACGTGGAAACAACCCAAATGTCTATTGACAGATGATTGGATTCGGAAGAAGTGGTATATATACACAATGGAATACTACTCAGCTGTAAAAAAGAATGACATAATGCCATTTGCAGCAACATGGATGGAACTAGAGAATCTCATACTGAGTGAAATGAGCCAGAAAGACAAAGACAAATACCATATGATATCACTTATCACTGGAATCTAATATCCAGCACAAATGAACATCTCCTCAGAAAAGAAAATCATGGACTTGGAGAAGAGACTTCTGGCTGCCTGATGGGAGGGGGAGGGAGTGGGAGGAATCGGGAGTTTGGGCTTATCAGACACAACTTAGAATAGATTTACAAGGAGATCCTGCTGAATAGCATTGAGAACTTTGTCTAGATACTCATGTTGCAACAGAACAAAGGGTGAGTGAAAAAATGTAATTGTAATGTATACATGTAAGGATAACCTGATCCCCTTGCTGTACAATGGGAAAATAAAAAAATTAAAAAAAAAAAGAGAGACAAAACATTAGTCAATGAATAAATTTGAAAAGACAGGAGTTCCCTGGTGGCCTAGCAGTTAAGGACTTGACATTGTCGTTGCTATGGCTTGGGTTTGATTACAGGTCTGGAAACTTCCTCATGCTGCAAGCATGGCCAACAAAAAGATATGTAATTAATTGTATAATTATGAATCCAAAAGTTTAATAACACTGATATCATATGTTGATATTGGGATATTATGAAAGTTTATCAACAAAAGGGCAATTAGGTGTGGATAAAGCTGCTACATTCATTTGACTTCTTTATTAGTCATCTTTAATACTCCTAAGCCAAACATGGACTCATTGGCTAAATATCACCTTAAAATATTTGTGTGAGAGTTCCTGTCATGGCTCAGTGGGTTAATAACCTAACTAGAATCGATGAGGATGTGGGTTTGAACCCTGGCTTCTCTCGGTGGATTAAGGATCTGGTGTTACCACAAGCTGCGGTATAAGTTGCAGATGCAGCTTGGATCAAGAGTTGCCATGGCTGTGGCATAGGCCTGCAGCTGCAGCTCTAATTTAAGCCCTAGCCCAGAAACTTCCATGAGGCTGTAAAAAGAAAAAAAAATGTGTGTGATCAGCACTTTGGATCATGTGGCATATAACTGAAATCCATGATGATGTCCTTTCCCTTGACAAACCTCAACTTGTAACTCCTCTTCCAACAATGGTTGCAGTTATCTACACAGAGCGTGGTATTTTGTGTTTCGTGCCTCTGCTCATGTTGTTCCCCTTGTCTGAAACATCTTTTCCCTATTTTTCCCGTGTTCTCTGTTGAGTGTGAATATGTTTGGATCATTTGGAATGAGCATATATTTATGTAGCTAAAGCGGTGATGACTGAGGCTAATAAGGTGTGGACATGTAGTTGTAGGGACAGGAATAGTATGTTTGTCTGACACTAAAGATAGCCTAAAATTCAGAAGGATTCAGGTGATCTGGGATGCTAAATATATAGCATTTTAGGAAGGTATGAGTATGAGAAAGAGAAGCAGATGAAATTGTGCTCAGTGTCCAAGATACTTTTTTTGCATCTCATTGAATTTTACTGATCATTGAATCTGCTTTGCCTGTTTGTTGGTAATAATTTCATTCATTTTTGACTAATTTGCATACCTGCCTGGCTCGGTCTCAGCAATAGTACTTTATTGTGCATTAATAATGATTACTGGTTATTGGCTGAATGAGACGGCTCTTTCTACTGGGTAGGATACATCCTCGGATTTCAGTCAAAGCACTTATTTTTAATCCTTAAAATAAAAATACAATGTTTCTCAGCTATTTCAATCACCACTGCTTCTTTTCAATCTTCAGTTAGAGGAAGCGTCATGTCTTGGCATCTCCATTATTCATATTTGGTGCTACGATTTTTGTCAAGATGCCAAATATCTGCCATGATAGACATATATTGGTAGATGGATTGTGGTCATACTGTCTGATAATGGAGAATAATTCTATTTAAGTTTTTTAGAGATGTTAGACTTCATTCCCTTCTAATCTGAGACCTGTTTCCAGAGAAAAGAAAAGAAAGGATATTGCATTTAGTTATGATTCATGAATGTCAGGATTTAAGTGTTTTAGGGCTTTGTGGGAGGGGAAGAGATAGTGGAAACAGGAAGCCAAGCTGCCATAAGAACATACATAACCAATAATTAATTGACTATAGACGTGAGCGAACCTACAGAAAACATTAGAAAATACTATTGTACATGAACTGTATTAACGTTAATATTGTGAACAGCTGGATGGCTGCATGTTTGATAACGAAGCAAGTCATTTTAATTTGATTTAAGCTTCAGCTTTTAATTGAATTTGTAGGAACATGGGAAAAATCAACAGGCAGCTTCTGGCAATTCAAAAATAATATTTTGGCTCAGGGTCTAAGCTTCTCTCTAAATTTGGGAAATTTGGCTCTGGATAAAGACAGAACAAAGCAAAATCACACTGTATATACCAACGACAGCAGATTTGTTTTGATTTTAAATAAATGCAGATTGTTTGTCAGAAAGTTAACTATGCCTTTAGACAAAATTACATCTTACAGTGACTTGTAAGATATCTTATATAATTATTAAATAGTTCTAATTATTAGTTTTATTTAATAATTAAGTCAGCTATCTAATTATTAAATAGTTTTTTGAAAGAGCTACGTGATGTTTTCCTCTATGAAAAGTCAAGAATATCATGTAGAATAATTTTTCAAAGATCTTCAAAGTGGAACAGTATGCTGAGGCCAGAGATGAATCTTCTTTGTTAATAGACCCTGGAAGAACTGGGCAAGAATTTTTTTAATGGGACCCTGTGTCTTTTGATGAGGGCTGACGAAGACTTATGTGCTCAAAATTGCTGCTTCCTACAAGAAATATAAAAGATCATCAGTTTTCCTTTCCCGAAAAGGGTGCCCTGAGCAATCCCATTTGTATCCCAATAACCTCAGGGTATAATCTAACCTGTCACTGTTTTGCATCCTCAGATGAAACACTTTATCATCTTACTCCATCATTCAGTAGAACAATGCAAGGCAAAACAGACTATTTTGTGGTAGAAACATGAATCATATTCTAGAGAAGAGGAGGTACCTAAAGATGAAATAGTTTTTCTTCCCCCTGCAGAGATGATGGATCTCTTCTGCCCATCTTTTTTTCTTATAAAAGAACAGATTCAGTTGTTTTTATCCAGTTTCCAAATCACCAAGCTGAAAGTTGACTTTTTTCAAAAACTTTTGGGCCAGATTTTCTCAAGTAAGGAAAATACCCAGCTCAACAGTCATGTCCTTCAAGGAGTTTTCCCTAATTATCCTTATTCCACTTGATTTCTCCCTTTCTTTGCATTCTGTAGTATCTCATATATATATATTTTGAATGGATTATCAGACATTTTTTGTTCTTTTCTTTTGAGTGTGTCTATCTTAGATCTCATTCTAAAAAATTAGATTATATAGGACAGGAATTCTCTCTTTTATGTTTTATGTTTTCTATAGTGTGTGCTGCTTAATAGAAATGATCAATATAACATGTTCATAAGTGTCCTTGGAGAGCCTCCATATTGGCAAAGAGTAATTGAAAAACAATTTAGTATCTGGTAAAAACTGTAAGTTATTTTTCCTTGGTAGAAACATTACATAGGAGTTATGTGACCAGTATACTTTGATATTATTTATTATGTAGATCATAGTTTGGAATTGGAGTTAAGTGGGTTAAGGATCTGGCATTGTCACTGCTGTGGTGCAGGTTCGATTCCTGGCCCAGGAACTTCTGCCTGTTGAGAGTGTGGCCAAAAAAATAAAATAGGTTGAAATTTGTAGGTTGATATATGAAGATAAGAATTCCTTTTTAAATAACTTTGAAAATACATCAACCCCTTCAACCTTAGGGATATCATATTATCTTAAAGGAATCATATCCAAAATGTGGAAAATAAGCAATCTCTAACTGAGAAGGTTGAGATCAAACTAGCACCAGGTTTGTTTGGATAATGAGCGTAATGTTATCTGCTGATATAAATGAAAGGCTATAGCAATTACTTTGGATAATTGTGGTTGGTGGTTCAGAGTAGAGCAGGATACAGAAATATATAGCTGCTATGGAAGCCCACGAATGAAAGGCCTTTGGAAGATACAGTCAGTTTTTGATTATCTACAGATAGGTAATTCACACCTCATGATACATTTTAAATTTCATCACTGGCTAGCTTTTCCTTGTGTCTCAGCCTCATCTTTTCCCCCTCTCAGTTTTGTGGTCTTTGGAAACTTCCACTTAGATGGGTATCTAGACTCAACAAAACAAAAGCAGCAAGGTGAATTTCTGGAAGAAATAACTGCATGGAATGAAAAACAAAACACGTAGATATATACAGTAGACTCCAGGTCGTAGGTGAATGTGCTTCTGTGCTCATATGGAATAGCTTTTGCACTATGAAAGTTCCTTGCACAATATAGGTTGTTTAATAACCTTATTTGCATCAGTCTGTAGCACTCAACTGGGTGAACTAATTGGTAATTCTTTGTGAAGAATTTTGAATGCTGTTCGCTATTAGTATAGATATGGGCCAGACCGAATTTAGATGTCATGAGACATTATATATTCCATCTGTTTCTTCAGTTGCTGGATAATGTGTAGAAACAAGGTCTTCAGGATGAATGCAATGATACTGATAGATTGAAAATTCCTGAAAGTGTGTGTTGGTGACTTCTCTGTTCTGGACCTTGGATGGATTATACTCAAATTAATGGGAAAGATAAACCTGGGAGGATTAGATGTAGGATAAGTGAGGTGAGTGATACTGACCCTCCCAATACCTTTATTAATTTTTTTCTAAAGGTATGAATGAAATGTCCTTAAATAGTGGATGTTGTCTGACTAAAAATTTGTCAAGAGCTAGGTCAATGACTGAGAATAGTGCCTTCTTGGACTGATTTTTTTCTTGCATCTGATAATTCATTTGGTGTATTTGTCTTATCTCCTCACAAGCACTTTCAGGACTACAAGCATAGCTTCCTTACCATTTGTATTCCCCATAGATTGTGCAGAGCGGCACGTACTTACTCCGTACTTGATAATTGTTGTTTGCATGAATGAATAACCTGGTAAATGTTTTCTTCAAGCACATCAGTATCTATTTTATTAATGACAAGTAGTTGTCTTTTTTTTTTTGTCTTTTTGCCTTTTGTAGGGCTGCTCTCACGGCATACGGAGGTTCCCAGGCTAGGGGTCAAATAGGAGCTGTAGCCACTGGCCTATGCCAGAGCCACAGGAACTCGAGATCCAAGCTGCATCTGCAACCTGCACCACAGGTCATGGCAACGCCGGATCCTTAACCCACTGAGCAAGGCCAGGGATTGAACCCACAACCTCATGGTTCCTAGTCGGATTCGTTTCCGCTGTGCTATGACGGGAACTCTGGTAGTTGTCTTTTCTTAATAAAACCAGGAGACCAAGGCTTCCATGGCCAATTATATTTGTCACTCTCCGTATGAAGGGGTTGTTCCAGTACCTTACTTCCAATATCATTTCTTCTTAATCTTTTTGTTCTGAAATTATTTTCTATCTCTTTTATTATATTTGTACTTCATCATAAAATAAAAAAGTTTAGGTCTCTAAAACACACCCTCCAATTTCTTCTTATGCTTTCCAAACTTGATTATCCATATGCATACTTTATTATCATAAGGTATCAATTTTATTTTAAAGTGGCATTAAGTATTTATTTATATTTTCTTTTTGACAACTGTTTTTAAACGTGATAGTAGCCTGTGGCTATGTTGAATGTGTAAGCTAATTAATGAGTGGATCTTGAATTTGACTTGAGAACACTAGAACAAGGTTCCTGGAAGTGTCTGGCTGATTTTGTACCTTAGAGGTGTCCAAATGCTACAGTATCCTTTTCCTCTTTTCTAATTTAAGTAGAAAAAAAGATTTTGTTACTGTTTTTGTTAGTTGCATGAAGGCAGAGACTATGGCTTTCACCTCCAGTCTCTAGAACAGTGCATAAAACATAATAGACTATCAATGTATATTTCTAAAAGGAATGCAAATGAAGGTAATATGACCAAGTAGCCACACTGACCTTCTAGCTATCGTCAAACCTGCCAATTAATTTTCCACCTCAGGGCCTTTACACTTGCTATTTTCTCAGTTCTGAATGCTCTAGATACCTATGAGATTAATTACATCATTTTATTTAGGTCTATGTTAAAATGTTACTTCTTTAGAAAAGTTTTCCCTCTACAGCCTATTAAAACAGTCTACCTCCAAATACCCCACCACAAACACTCTTGTCCTGCTTCACTTTTTCTTCATACCACATATTGCTATGACATTTTATTTTGTCATTATGTGTTTGATGTTTTGTCTCTTCCGCCACCCCTCACCTCAATACACTGCCACCATAAAATGTAAGGTCCATAAGTCCTGGGAGTGTATCACTCCAAGGTCTCATCGGAAACAGAAATTCTTGCATCCTTTCAGATGGTCCAAATAAGGAGACTTTAAAGAATGAATTTTTCCCAGAAGTATGGACAGGATTGTGGGAATAAATAAGGTATGTTGACAGGGCAAGTAGAAGAAAGAATTAGTAAAAAAAATTAGTAGAGTAAGAACTGGATCTGGGAAGGAGGTTTGTCTTAAGGAAGATGTGGTCTTGGAGGAACTCTACTATGAATATAGAGAGACATGTCCCTGGAAGTCAGGAAGAGCAGAAGAAATTCCCAACTCTTTTCTTGTTCTTCAATTTTCTGCCTGTGAATCCATTGTTAAAATCTGAGCAGAGGAGTTCCCTTCATGGTTCAGTGGTTAACGAACCTGACAAGGATCCATGAGGATGCAGGTTCAATCCCTGTCCTCGCTCAGTGGGTTAAGGATCCAACATTGCTGTGAGCTGTGATTTGGGTTGCAGATGAGGCTCGGATCTCAAGTTGCTGTGGCTGTGGTGTAGGCCATCAGCTGTAGCTCCAGTTCAACTCCTAGCCTGAGAACTTCCATATGCCAAGAGTGTGGCGCTAAAAAGAAAAAGAAGAAAGAAAATCTGAGCAGAAACCAGCTAGCAAGGAGCCTAAGTGAAGCAATTCTTAGCAGTCAGCCTCCTGGGGAACAGAGTGGGCCAGAGAAAGGTGAAGACGTGAATCCTGTGAAGGAAACAGGATGAATAGCACAGGTATATTTTTTGGCTCACTTCTATGTCTTTCATGCCCAGAACAGTACCTAGCACATTTTAGGTACTCGATAAAGATTTGTTAAATAAAATAATCAATGGTAGTAGTAGATTGGGAGCAAAAGGACTGTGGAATTTATCCAGGATATTATCGTAGAGCATCTCAGATTTTATTTTGGGGTGAGGGTTGCTGTCCAAGGCATATGTGTGGAGAAATTTACAGACAGCCCCGGAAAGAAGACATTCAGTGTCCTTTATCATCTCAATCTAGTAATCACTTAGGTTGTAATTTATGGGTTAGATTTTTAAATAATTTATTTTACATTATATAAATTCATTATATATTATTTTCATATTCTTTTCTGTTATGGTTTGCCACAGGATATTGAATATAGTTCCATGTGCTATACAGTAGGAACTTATTGTTTACCTATTCTATATATAATAGTTTGCATCTGCTAATTCCAAACTCCCAGTCCATCCCTCCCCCACCACGTCTCCACCTTGGCAACCACTGGTCTGTTCTCTCTGTCTGTGAGTCTGTTTCTGCTTTTGGAAAAGTTCATTTGTGTCATATTTTAGATTCCATATATAAGTGATATCATAGGATATTTGTCTTTCTTTTTCTGACTTCACTTAAAATGATAATCTCTAGGTCCATCTTTGTTGCTGCAAATGGCATTATTTCATTCTTTTTATGGCTGAGTAATATTCCACTGTATGTATGTATACATATGTGTGGGTGTGTGTGTGTTCATATATGTATACATCACATCTGTGTCCATTCATCTGTCAATATATATTTAGTTTGCTTCTATGTCTTGGCTATTGTAAATAGTGCTGCTATGAATATAGGGATGCATGCATCTTTTTGCATTAGTTTTGTCTGGATATATGCCCAGGAATGGGATTGCTGGATCATATGGTAGCTCTAATTTTAGCTTGTTAAGGAACTTTCATACTGTTTTCCATAATGATTGAACCAATTTACATTCCCACCAACAGTGTATGAGGATTCAATTTATGGGTTAGATCTTAATATTCAATAATCCTGGGAGAAATTTTCCAAAAAGAAATTTTGTTAACTAGTTGGTTGTATTTCTCAGAGTAAAAGGCACTAGAAGATAGCTATGGATTACTTTATTATTATACAAGGTAAGCATAAAGGATTTAATAACATCATTGATTGCTTAGCTTTAACTTCTAGCCTGATTCATGAGGATTCACAGGGATGAGCAGCCTAAATAGGGGATAGAGAGATAGCATGATGTCAGTTGTGTACCTCTACTTCTTTAGTTCTGCTTTATTATAAGACTACTCTGACACCAATGTGGATGATGGGTTAGAAGCAGATATTATTCACTGAAATAGGGAAATCAGGAGAAGGCTCACATATTAGAGGGAAGATGATGACTTGAGTTTGGACATGTTGAGATATATATATATATATATATGAATCTAAAGTAAGAAGACTGAAAATTATTAGTACACAGGTAGTTGAAATCATGAGAGAGGATCATATATCACTTAGGGAGAACCTGAAGCATGAAAAGAAATACAATCTCCTCTCCTCTTCACCTCTGAACAAACCCAGAACCAGAATGCCATGTCCCTAGATGCCCATACTGAGTGTGTGGGTTTGGGATGAAGTGTTCCACGGACTGCAGAGCATGCAGCTCAAAGTGACATGAGAAGCAGAGTCAAAGGATGACACTGGAATAGTGAGAAACTCATATTATACCAACCAAAAGTTCACTTTGAAGATGTGAGGCCAAGAAAGAGAATTTGGGCACAAGACAATGACAAATCAAGGGCAGCTGATCAGAGTGTAGTAATATAGATGACCTCTCATGGGAAGGTTCCCTCAATGCTGGGGCAAAGCCACCAGGGCCTTTCGTAGGACATCTGCAGTTACTGAGCACCCTTAGTAACATAGAACAACTACTGAATGTGCACATAGAGACATAAGGTGACTATTGGTAGAGGCTTTTGCCAGAACATTTTCACTGCAATGGTGAGAGCAAAAGGCAAACTATAGTATATTGTGAAGTGATGAAATAGGAAAAAATAGAAACAACAATTCCAGACTCTGGGGTCAGTAACTAGAGGACTCTGCAGGCTGTAGAAAGGATTTTTGCTTTGCTATTTTTAAGAGGAGAGATTCTTGAGCATATGCGTAGTGTGTGAGAAATACCCTGAAAATGAGAAAGAGGGGAGGTGGGGGAAGAAAGAGAGAGAGAGAAAGAGAGAGGGAGGGAGAGGGAGAGATAGGGAGGGAGGGAGAGAATGAGTGAGAATAACAAATAGGCAAGGTCTTAAGAACCATAAGGAAGGGGGTCAAGAACATGGGAGGAAAGATTTGTCTTGAAGCTGAGCAGTGAGTCCTTTTCTCCAGAGACTGCATTAAAGAAGTCAGGGTGGTAGAGTAATAAATAGGTTTTGGGATATTGAGAGGAAAATTTGAGGGAGTTGATATTTTATTCTCTTTAAAGAAAAATACAAGGCTGAGATAAAAGTTTTCATGGTGGTGGTGGTGGTGCTGGTGGAGATCACTTTGAGAAAGTTGAAAAAGGTTTGGAATAGAAGAGTCCAGTCAATCTGGAAATTCCCTTAGAAATCTCTTAGTCCTATGGTTTTCAAACTTTTGTTTTTCTATCAGGAGAACCATTTATGCAAATGACTCCTTTGCAGAAGTTCAGATGTGCAAATCAGAGAGCTCAATGGCCCAGATGGAAGTGGTGGAAAGAAGACCCTGAGCCTCACTCATCATCATCTTTGCTCCCTCCACCTGCACATCCTCCTTGTTGCCTGATGCATGTCCAGAAACACCTGTGAAGAATCCCTAGTGCTCCTTTGAGCATGGTTTCAGAATAATCAGCCCCATCATTTTGTAGATGAGGAATAAAACCCAGAGGAAAGAATTGACTTGTCTGGAGTAGAATCAGGACTAGAATCTATCTCTCCCAATTCCTAGCCAAAACATTTTTTTAAACCATGTTATGCTACCCCACTGCTTGTGAAACTAAAATCAATTGCCCTCAATAAAAGTCTCTAAGAATCTGGAACTTTAGGTTTTATTTTTCTATCAACATTCATCCTTAGGTAATTCCTTTCTGTAATTCACATTTATTTGTTGAAAGATAAAAGGAAATGTCTTTTCCTACTTACCTCTCAACTTTTAGATTAAATAAGAAAATGTGATAGTTCCTCCTTAGAAGGAAGTTGTATTGCATATTCAAAATATTACTTGTGAAAAATATAAGGGCTTTTCTTTTTCAGTGATGATTGCAAGAGAAAAGCATTGGAATATTTTTAAATGCTAAATTGCTTCAGGTACTCTTCAGTAACTTTTTTTTCTACCTGGAATGATGTTTCTAAAGTTCATCCTGTTATTGTGCATACATGTAAGTCATTCCTTTTCACTGCTGTGTAATATTCCATCACATGACTATACCACTATTTATTTGTAGTTTAGAGGTACATTGTATATGTGACAAAATTAGGGTAGCTTTAAAAAGCAAGGAAAAAAGTTCCTGTTGTAGTTCATCAGAAACAAACCTGACTGGTGTTCATGAGGATGCGGGTTCGATCCCCAGGCCTTGCTCAGTGGGTTAAGGATCCTGCATTGCCATGAGATGTGGTGTAGGTTGCAGAAACAGCTTGTATCTGGCATTGCTGTGGCTGTGGCATAGGCCAGCAGCTATAGCTCTGATTCAACCCCTAGCCTGGGAACTTCCAAATGTCATGGGTGTGGCCCTAAAAAGACAAAAAAAAAAAAAAAAAAAAAAAAAAAAAGAGGAGTTCCCGTCGTGGCGCAGTGGTTAACGAATCCGACTAGGAACCATGAGGTTGCGGGTTCGGTCCCTGCCCTTGCTCAGTGGGTTAACGATCCGGCGTTGCCGTGAGCTGTGGTGTAGGTTGCAGACGAGGCTCGGATCCCGTGTTGCTGTGGCTCTGGCGTAGGCCGGTGGCTACAGCTCCGATTCAACCCCTAGCCTGGGAACCTCCATATGCCGTGGGAGCGGCCCAAGAAATAGCAACAACAACAACAAAAGACAAAAAGACAAAAAAAAAAAAAAAAAAAGAAAAGAAAAAAAAAGGAAAAAAATTTTAAAAAAAGCAAGGAAATTATTTTTAAAAATCAGCATAGTAATGACCTCTTAAGCGGAGATAGGGGTATCAAATTAGAAACTCCAGAGTAGCTTTAATGTTATTAATACTATTTCATTGCAAGTGTTCTCTAAGTGTGATCTCAAGGCCACCAGCATCAGCATCACCTGAGATCTCGTTAGAAATTCACATTTTCAGGTCCTACCCAATCCTATTGAATCAGAGACTCTGGGATGTGCCCAGCAATCATGTTGTATCAAGCTCTCTAGTGAATCTGATGTATGCTGACATTTGAGAATCACTACTGTAGGGTTATGCTTTACAGCCAACACACAAGCTTCTCCCTCTCTTTCATCCTCTGTCTCTTGTTCCTTTTTCTCTCATATTATATAATACAAAATAAAAAGAAAACATCTGAGCAGTGACTATCCAGAAATAAAGAGCTGGGGACATATTAGAGCTATTTGAGAGCATTTCTTTTTTGCTGGCTTTTTAGCCAGGAGGGCAAATGGTAGAAAAAAAGAGGAAAAGTAGAACCTTGGGGTAATTCAGGAGGAAAGTGCAGGTGAGATAAGAGAGGGTCTTTTAGCCCTATGTTATGGTAAGAGTATGGTTGAAAATACAGAGTATACTTTGAGGTATATGTATGTATCTGTGCATGTGCTTGTGTGTGTGTGTGTGTGTGTGTGTGTGTGCGCGCGCGCGCGCTCGCGCGTGTTTGGGCACTTAGAATGATACCTTGCTTAGAAAGGTTAGCATGCACCATTGGTAGAGATAATTACTCCCCCTCTCTATTTACCCCTGCTTCTGAATAATTTAGAGCCAGCAGGGAATAACTTACTCTCACCACAGGACACAACTGCTGTTATTCAAATGGATCTTGCTGCCTTGGCCAGGCATTCAAAAATGAAATGAATCTGTGTCATTGCTACTCTGGTGCCCTTTTTGTTTTCATTTTTTTATTTTGGAGCTGCAGTTGCCTTTGCAAGCTATCTTTTTTCCCTGCTGCTAGCATCGCATATCATCACATTGAAAGTGAATTCACACAAAGGAGAAAAAAGCATCGTCTTTATTTATTTTGAAAGAAACCTGTTATTAACTGAATATTTATTCTTAAATGGCTTACTAGTGTTCCAGACTGCAAAAGGGAAGTCCACTCTGAAAGGTACCACACAGTCTCACAAAGATGCCATCCTAGTACACAGAGGACATGGAGGGCTTGAACTGCCAAATGACTGGAGACACTTAGAGAAGAATTTCTTGAAAGAAATGAATTGCACGGCATACACACCCTAAATAAAACACCTCTAGCAGACAGAAAATAGCACCAAATTTGTTTTATACATTTTTGTGGATTGTCAACAAAACTGGTGACATATTTTGGGCCATAGACATACCAGAGCAATAGTTTATTCTCTTTATCAGACTTGTATTAAGGGAAACTAAATTCCATAAGAAAGTCTCTTTTTATCACCTTGTTGAGATCCTTGATATTATAAAACTTCCTAATGAGTCTACCAACATGATCCACATGCCAACCCATCCTTCATGCCACTGCTAGATTGACCTTCATGAAGCACAGCTTTGATCATGTCCTTGGTCCAAATGTTACTTCTCTACCATTGCTCTGGTGAATTAGAAATCTAAGGCTGACTGTGACCCCTACTGTTTTTGGGGTCTTTTCTGGCTGTGGCCACTGCATATGGAAGTTCCTGGGCCAGAGATTGAATCCAAGCTACAGCTGTGACCTATGCCCATTGCACCTCAGTGGAAACTCCAATCCCTTCTATTAATAATTGTGCAGGATCTTCCTTACACATTTTTGTTGTGCACTAACTACACCTAGTATAATTTGACTATTTTATTAATATTTTAGCCCTTCACCTTGATCTCTTTACATAGTTTTATCCTTTTCCATTGTTTTTATTGTTGTTGGTTGCCACAAATTCTTTTTGGAATGTGGAAAGGTACAAACAGATGCATACATAAATACGCAAGTAATTGTCCTTAAAGGCTTTCACTGCCTCTCTCATGTACTAAATAAACTCTGAACTTCTCAGCCTAGCTGACATCCTCCTTGATATGGTCTGAGCCCACTTTTTCAGTTTTATTGTCCACTTTTCAGGGATGGCCACTATGGCCCATGTGACTGCATCACTTGCCTTTCTCCAAACTTGCCATGTGTTTTGCTGCCTCCATACCTTTGTGTATGCTATTACCTCTACCAGGATTATTTTCTCTTATCTCTGCCTGCTGAGATCCTCTCTATTAAGGTGCATAGTTCCACTGCTACTTCTTCCTGAGACCTTTCCTCATCCAGCCACCATTTATAATCTGCCCCTCTCCAGAACATTTCCTTTATTGTTCTGATCATATTTTACCTTGTATTGCAGTTATTTGTACACTCAGATTATACCACCTGCCTTCATGCCCTGAAAAACTAGAAGCTTCTTGAGGGCAAGAGACATTCCAATCCATTCCTGAGGGCAAGGGAAGTAAAATCCATTCCCACTACTGGAAAACCCAGCAAAAAGAGTAGGGCCCTGTTGTCACAGGGTCAGTAGCACTAGCTCCTTTATGAAGGATATTTTGCTTCTTTTTCACTGAAAAAGAACATTAGCCTCTGAGGATTGAATAATTGTGGGGAAAGGATGTAATAAACATGGAAAATATAGTTAAGCATCACAGAAGAAAAAGTGGACACAATAACATGGTAATGCTAAACTCTAGGCAGAAAATAAGGATACAATTTGTTTATTCTCCTAGGGTACAGTCATTGGAATGGTTAAATGTCCCATCGAGTTGTCCAAACTATCTAAAAAGTCAACAGACACCCTGAGTCAGTTTGAAGAATTTGATAATATGCCCTTAGAGATGGAGAGAGGATACAGCTACCAAAAATAGATCTGATGAGTGAGTGCAGCAGAATTCCTAGTATGACAAAATCAGGAAGCAGGAATTTATTGAGCTGAAAATCATAACAGGAAAGCAAAAGACAATGGTAATACTTGATTCTTAAAGTGGAGTTGTTAAATAAATATACAAAGATGCCAAAAGTTTAAAACGATGCTTATTTTCCTCTTCTTATTTTATTGTTATATACCATGTATAAAGAAAAGAATGTTGCCCACCATTCTGGCTCAACAAGAATCAAGCTATCAGCCACTGCAGTCACCACTGACAGTGCACCTTGAGGATGTTCAGGATGGAGAAAAACCAGGAAATATTCTGTGCTTTGGATATACTAGACCCTAGCTAGTTAAGATGCATATCTAGGGAATAATTCAATGACCCCTGGATTCTTGCATCTTCCCACACATAGAAAAGCACTAAAGTAATTTACCTGAGACTTCTGTTCTTTGTGATTAGCAGTAATCTTTTGATATTCGACTACATGTTTTGTTTTTTCCCACCAAAAAAAAAAAAAAAAAAAAAGAGAGAGAGAGAGGAAAAAAATATCCCGTACATCCTGGCTCTTCCCTTACCTCTTCAGAGCAGATCCTCAGAGCTATCTGAGAGGCTGTCTCCCCAGCCATAGTCCTCAGCAAGTTTCCCAAATAAAACTTAACTTACAACTTTTACATTGGGCCTTTTTCTTTCGTTGACACATGTTGCCTTGCTCATTATCACTTCTAAGAACTACATTCAAAATACCTTCTGTTGATTAGACTCAACATATACTTCATATTTACCTAATTGGTTAAAAAAAAAGCAAAGAAAAAGCTGAGGAACAAAAGGCAAAAGGAACAAAGAAGACTTGAAAGTAATTATTTTGAAGATTTTTGTTTAGGCTTAGGGAAAAAAAAGGCATTCAGCATGCTGCTGCTGACATATGGTTCACTCTGCGACCCTCAAAACCAAATAGTATGAATAATCCAAAGCTTGCTAGAATCCAAGACTTTTATATTAAAGTAATTCTTTTTTTTCCTTCAGCATTGTGTAGCTGCTTTGCTACACAAGATAAACACATTTCCTATCTTTTTCTTTTCATTTTTCCCCCTTTGTTTCAAGAGCAAGCTTTAGAGTTAATAAAACTCAAATAAAGTGGGACAGCAGTACTTAGGACTATTTTTATGTTTTTGTTCAGGACCTGGGTCACAGAAAAATGCTAGCTTTGAAGGTGGAAAAAACATGGCTTTTTTTTTTTTTTTTTTTTTTGGACATTTGGAAGATACCACATGCATTTTTTTAAATTTTTTTTTTTATTTTTTGCCATTTCTTGGGCCGTTCCTGTAGCATATGGAGGTTCCCAGGCTAGGGGTCAAATCAGAGCTGTAGCCACTGGCCTATGCCAGAGCCACAGCAACGCAGGATCCGAGCCTCATCTGCAACCTACACCACAGCTCATGGCAACGTCGGATTCTTAACCCACTGAGCAAGGCCAGGGATCGAACCCACAACCTCAAGGTTCCTAGTCAGATTAGTTAACCACTGAGCCACTACAGGAACTCCACCACATGCATTTTTAACATAGTGTAGTGAAGATGCCTAATTTCAGATCTTTATATGCCTTCCATTATTAATGTTCCAAGCAGTAAAATATATGAAATAAAATGGTACTTTTTAATGAATGTGATTGATCACTTTTGCATTCTTTTTTTTTTTTTTTTTTGCTTTTTAGGGCCGCACCCGTGGCACATGGAGATTCCCAGGCTAGGGGTCTAATTGGAGCTACAGCTGCCAGGCTATGTCATAGTCACAGCAACGTGGGTTCTGAGCCACATCCGTGACCTACACCACAGTTCACGGCAACGCCAGATCTTTAACCCACTGAGCAAGGCCAGGGATCGCACCCACGCCCTCATGGATACTAGTCGGGTTCATTAACTGTTGAGCAATGACAGAACCTCCCTGGGCAGATGGTCTTGATGCTTATGTTAAAACAAGAAGTAGTCAAAGTTCAAATTCCATCCAGGCTGAGATGTGCATAGGTCACACTTCCTCAATAGCCTCTTGGCTCTGTTTTAGAGAGCTCTTTTAGCAATACTGACTCCATTTTGATTTTCCTTTCACACATCATTTCCACCTATATTTTGAGGCCCAGTTTAGATGCTCCATGTTTCACAGTCTTTTATTTATTATAGTTTTTATATCTTACTTCCCCTCACTATTATTTACCCTCACGATAGCTCCTTAGTTGCAGGAACCAACCTTATAATTCCATAGCAGTGTAGTATCCTTTCTTTTACATGCCGATTGCCAATAATCCTTTGTGGAATAATGAGAATGAACTCTAATATCCACCACTGGACACTGGACCTCTGAACCTTTCTGTCTTTTTTTTTTTTTTTGGCCATGCTCATAGCTTGTGAAAGTTCCTGGGCCAGGAATCAAACCTATACCACAGCAATGACTGAATCTGCTACAGTGACAATGCTGGATTCTTAACCTGCAGAGCCACGTGGGAACTCCATGAACTTTCCTGTCTTAATTACATTTAGATATCCACACTTTGCTGGTCAAGGGAATTAATTTTATAGCAACCTTACTTTCCATAAGCAAGAGGAATCAGGTGGCTTATAGATGATAGCCCTGTTTATCATCAGAGATGTAATGTTTATTATGTATGGGAAAAACATCAGGTTCATTAATGGAGAACAAAAGTTTGGAACAAGAAGTTAAGTCTCTGAATCAAGAGTGAAAGTTGATGGTTCCCTGTGGCGCAGTAGGTTAAGGATCCAGCGTTGTCACTGCTGTGGCTCGGTGGTCAGGTGGTCACTGTGGGGCAGTTAGATCCCTGGCGCTAGAATTTGCCCATGCTGGGGCTTGGCCATAAAAGAAAAAAAAAAGATTTAAAGCTGACAAAGCACAGCAGGATGTAGTCCCTTCAGATATTTGAAGGAATGACCAAACCATCAATTTAGCCCAAAGAATGTGGGACTCTGCATGAAACAAAGCCTTAGATACATCAAAATAACCACAGTGGCAGACCTGAAATGAGAGAATCTCTTAGGCTTGAAGCATAATTTGCATAAATCCCAGAACTCAAGCCTCAGGTGCCAATAATACTCAAAATAATCTTTAGGATTGTCCAGGGGTTTAGCTATTCCCACTGATAAAGGGTATTTAGCATTTCTTGACTCATCATTTAAAAGCAAATGTCCTGGCCACTAGAATAAAGCCTTAAGAATTCTCCTCCTTGTTTATTTGGTGAGTTAAGTTGGCGGGCCACCACTGGAGGGAAATTGATGTCTGTTAAAACCACAGGTGTGAGTTTTGCAATCTCTCTGGAAACTGCCCAGGATGTCGCTGTTTTGAAGGCTGACTTCCCCTTGGGGAAGAAAAAAAAAAAAAAAAAAGTAAATGCATCCTGCACTATTGTCATACTGAGCTGTAGAAGAGCAAGGGTTTAAAAGCCTCTTGAGAAATAAACACAAGTGACAAAAGACTAATTCTTTTGGCATTCTTTATAGGAAAACCATGTTCCTCTCTAAAGAGAAAACTCCATGAAGTTGGTCATTTGTGAGTTCCTTCAAAGTTCCTCTCTGGGTGGGGGGAGGGGGAGATCAGCCAATTATCTGATTGTGTGGGTGGTCTGACAGCAATATCTGTCACCTATTGACCTCAGGAAAGATGCAGTTGATCAGGCTGACTGGTGGCATGTTGCTTTCCTTTCTCTCTGCTCCATGCATATCTCCCCTAAAGCTGTGTCAGATTCGCTGATATTTTGAAAACAACTTGTCTCATTGCTTTGACTGAAGAAGAGCTGCTAGCTAAGTATAAAGGAATTCAACCACATTAAGTCCCTAGGCAATTCGGGGGCTGAAGATCTAGAAGATTATTCTAGAAACTTGGATAATATTAATGAGCTACCCACTGTTCATTCATTGAAGGTCCAGATCCTGGCACAGTCTGCATGGGCTTAGGTAGTATTTAGCTGTCCCACTAGGAATTTGTCACTTACTATAAGCAAAATAAGTAAACAAATCAATATAGGAGACCACCAAGTTGCTTCTCCCACAGTATGTTCTGCACACATGGATTAGTCAAAATTTGTGTGAAGCAAATTCAAAGGCTTTTGTTTTGGAGGGTTTTTTTTCCCTATATTTTTTTGAGGGGGGGCACATGAAAGTTCCCAGGCCAGAGATTAAATCCACACCACAGCAGGAACCTAAGCCACAGCAGGGACAACACTGGATTCTTAGCCAGCTGAGCCATCAGGGAACTCCTCAAAGGCTTTTGAACGTAGGACTTCTCAAAGCCTTTATTCTGTTTCCATGTGCTTTGTGACTCTCTAAGAGGAAGCTAGAGTATGTAGTGTTTCCCTACATTTCTCTTGTCAAAGAGAAATGTTTCACAGGCTCATCCAGTGGGACCAGGGCTTGGTCCTTTGACGGATGTGGGTATAAGACGGAATACTTGTTAACAACAAACTGTCAGCAGCATCACTATTGGAGAACAGTTCACATAGTGAGCAAGTTTTTATTTTCTTTCATGGATAAAACTCTCTCTACTTGTTCTAACATCCTGTTCTTGGCTTAAGAAACAGTGCAACTAGCATAATCCTGCATATCTTTTGCTTTAGGTCACTCAAGAAAGTTAATTCACTTATATTTAGAAAAAGTACAAAACACTGGCCTTACAGAAAGAACATTCTTTTCTTGAGTTTCCTTTTTGAGTCTTCACATAACTAGAATTAAGGAGGACCAAAATGATATAATTTTGGGTAGGAAAGCTGGGCCTCTACTATTTTGGTAGGCATCATAATTAGAGAGCCTTTCACTCCAGATGAAGCGGTAATATTGGGTCTGATACAAATCACTCCTTCTTTCTTTGTTTTTTTATCCATCTGATCAATGTTTATTGAGTGCTTACTATATTCTTAGCACCCTTTGAGGTGTTTGGGATAGAGTTTTTAACAAAAATCTCCAAACTCATGGAGCTTACCTTTTATGGACTAAGGAGATAGACAGGTAAATACATTAATGATAAAATGATATGCTTACAGATTGGTTAATTGATATGTAGCAACTAAAACAAGGTGATAAACTGGAGAGTGACTAAGGGGAGTGGGGAGTTCTTTATATTAAAAAAGTGCAATTTAGAATTTAAGTTGCTAATCTCAAATATGTTTATAATGAAGTTCTTTAGCAACAAAACCTAAAACCTTGCATTGATTTTCTTTATAAATATTGTATAAAGAAGAGATGATAACTAAACTGATGAGGAGTCAGCTTTTTTAACACCTAGAAGGGCAAGCTTCCAAATTTAAACCAGAGGAGTCACAAGAACCCTTGAGGTAGGGTCTTTGGCTGGTTTTCAAACCAGAAAAAAAAAAAAAAGCCTGGGTAACTGGAACATAAGTGAGCCAGGGAACAAGCAGTGAGTGTGATATCATGGATTAGTGGTTCTCAAATGTGGTCAGGTACCTTAATACTCATACATTGGCTGGCATGCTGTACTTTTAAGTTCCTTGAGTAAGAGGCAATGTCCTCAGGCATCCAATTGATGCAGGTCCTTATGGTTCTCTGACAATGAAAAATTGGGGAGATAGGATTTAGTGCAGTGGTTATCAAAATATGTTTCCTGGGCCATAGACATCAATATCACCCAGAAATTTGTTATAAATGCATATTTTCAACCTCAGCCTAGCCTTATAAATCAGAAACTCTGGGGCTGGGGTCTCACAGCCTGTGTGGTAATAAATTGTCCAGGCAATTCTAATGCCAGATAAGAATTAGAGAATCACTGTGCTGGAAGGTAACTGGGATTGGGGTTGGGGGGTAAAAGAGCATCACTCTCGACTGGAAAAGAAGTATCTTCTTTCATTTAAAAGTCTCAGTTCTCAGAGTTCCCGTGGTGGCTCAGTGGTTAACGAATCTGACTAGGAACCATGAGGTTTCGGGTTTGATCCCTGGCCTTGCTCAGTGGGTTAAGTATCCGGTGTTACTGCGAGCTATGGTGTAGGTTGCAGACGTGGCTTGGATTCCGCATTGCTGTGGCTCTGGAATAGGCCGGTAGCAACAGCTCTGGTTAGGCCCCTAGCCTGGAAACCTCCATATGCCACGGGTGCAGCCCTAGAAAAGACTAAATAAATAAATAAATAAATAAATAAATAAATAAAATAAAAGTCTCACTCCTCCATGTGTGCCCTTGAACTCATCTTCTAATAGAAAGGACCTAGCTTAATTAATTCAGTAATTCTTCCTGACTGTATTGGAATTAAACAGGCAGTGCTCTAAGCTTGTACACGACTTATTTCAGTTAATCCTCATAGTCACCCTGTGGGATAGGTACTATTATCATTCCCATTTTTTAGATCAGGAACTGGGTGCACAGAGAAGAAATTTGTCCCAGGTCACACAAATAAGAAGAAAGGTATGTATCTGGACGGCCTTGTTCCGAAGCTGCATTAATTTTCCATTAACCTCTATTCATTTCAAAAACGCTTGTATTAACTTTTCTATACAGCCTCTCAGCATACCTGGGAAAATTGGGGTGATTTGATCTAAGATAACATTGTCCAAACAACTGCATTCACTTTTGACTTAAACTTTAAGTCACTGAATGATGCCCATGGGGTCATCTGGTGACTATTCTTATCTGAGGCTCTAAGAGGTGAAATGGCTTGCCTATAGCTAGCTGGTTAGTGTCAGAGCCAAGACTTAACACCCAGGTCCCCAGCTTTCAACTCAGTGTTAAGTCATTTCCAATGAAAACAAAACTAGCGCTATGACATACTGAAAACAACAAAGCCAGGTCATATATCCAGCAGCTCATGTATGTACCAGCCTTCCTTTACCTGGCTTTTCTGAACACAGTTTTTTTCTTGATTCTGGTGTCTCTGAAGGGCCCTAGGACAGGGCCTCCCAGGGCAGATACTGCTCTATCTAACAATACTGCCCTCTCTGCAGAGTGCAAGAAGGGCACTATTAAATTCTATTGGAAATAACTTGCATTGTCAAACACATGAAAACAACCATGAATCAAAAACAAAGTAACTTTTTGCCTCATTCTTTTCAGTTTCCTAGCTTTTCTGGTGGTTTGTTTGCTTGGTTTTACTTTGAAGTATTTTTCTCATTCTATCTGTAGTGCAGTTTTGCCAGGGAATGTATAGAAGTTGACTCTCTCTATGGCCTTAAGAAAATTATCCATCACATCCGCCCTCTAAGCTTAAGGCCTTATCACAAAACCTCAGCAATATTAAACACTAGTTCTCCATTTTGACATATAAATCTCAAAGTAACCGTGCTTTCTATCTTTGCCTTCTGCTCTGTGTTTGCAAAAGTGTGATGTATAATTTAAGTTTTTAATCTCAAATGTGTTTGCTCTATAGGAAAGTTATAGTGATAAAATGTACTGCCTCAGCTTGATTTTCTTTATAAATGTGCTAACTTCTCTTGTGCTCTTCCCTTTATTATAGTGAGCAAATGAAATAAATTATTAATTCTAATATAAAATCTACTTGTGATTGGCATTGTTTTTATTTTCATTCGTCTCCGTCAAGCTGTTTGGGGGGGGGTCTCTTAGAGAATTAATAAGAGGTTGTAATGACAGATCGTATTTTGTAAATGAGAAGTAATTTTTTTGGGGGGGCACACTTGTGGCATGAGGAAGTTTCCAGGCCAGGGATCAAACCTGAGCCATAGCAGTGAACATAACCATAGCAGCGACAACTCCAGATCCTTAACTCAATGAGCCACATTGAAGTCCTCTTCGTGTGTTTTTAACAAAAATTAATTTCATCCCTGGCTGTCCCACAAACATATTGTCTTATGAGAAGGAAAAATGTTCCCTTAAAATTTTCTAGAAGGGAACTCTTACTTGCAGATCCTTTCTTAAGTATTTTTGAGACTAGACTGTGTGTTGAAAAGTAATGCTCACGCTCTTAGTAAGGATCTGAGAAGGTATTTTACTCGAATACCAGTTTCCTCTTTTATAAAAACTCTGCTTTGCTTTCTGTAAAATTATGACTTTTGCAAAGAATACCTTAATAATAAATATGAGTCATTTTGCTCGAATGCTAATACTGGGTTTTTTGCTGCAATAAAAGAAAACATTTCTAAACTGTTCCTAAAAACTAAGTACAGGCCCACGCACTACAATATAGAAATTCTGTGTTGTACAATTAGTTTTAATTAAGAGCTAGTTTGACTTTCAGGTAAATTGTTATCCTACTTCCCTGGCGCAGCCCATTAGCAGCATTACCGCAGTTTGAGGAGTTACTAGCAAGTGTTTTTACCTTTATCGTGGCTGATTAACAACAGATCGTATCAGGTTTAGGGACAAGGCTTACTTATTTTCCAAGAGGCAGGAGTTCTCATGCTGGGATTATATGTCTCTCCAGAAGGCTGAGGGAGAGTTTCACTTTTTTTTCTATGTGTGTTTTTTTCTTCACTTGCATACACTCATTTTCTTTACAATGCATAAATATGCAAATAACCCTACTGAGACAGGCACACCTGTTTTTCTCTAATACTTTAGAAGGTGTACCAGACGTTAAGATGACCAACTGTCCTGGTTTGAGTGGGATCAAGGGCTTTTCCCTGAATGAAGGACTTTCAGTGCCCAAAGCAGGAATATCTGCGGCTAACCAAGACAGTTGGTGACCTGAGTTTACCTATATGACAACGCAAAAGCTTTATATTCTGCAAGAGTTAATTCTGGACTTAAAGGGGGGAGATTTGGGAAGTTAATACTTCTCATAGATACTAAAGGAGTTAAAATCATCAATCCTGTCAACAGGCCCAAGAACTAGTCAGGTGTCAAGGTCAGAGGT
The DNA here is from genome assembly GCF_054392235.1 of Sus scrofa. Taxonomy (NCBI): domain Eukaryota; kingdom Metazoa; phylum Chordata; class Mammalia; order Artiodactyla; family Suidae; genus Sus; species Sus scrofa. Next base: position 88,441,509 of record NC_139401.1, on the reverse strand, counting down.
AACAAGAAAAATATGAGAAGAAAATCATAGTCTTAGGAGTTCCTATTGTTATAGGGTTAAGAACTGACATAGTATCCATGAGGATGTGGGTTCAATCCCTGTCCTCACTCAGTGCGTTAAGGATCCAGGATTGCTGTAAACTGTGGCCTACAGATGCGGCTTGGATCCAGCATTTCCACGGCTGTGGCATAGGCCTGCAGCTGCAGTTACAATTCAATCCCTAGCCCAGGAATGTCCATATGCCACAGGTGCAGCCCTAAAAAGAAAAATTTTTTAAATAAAAAAATATAATTTTAGATTCTATACCTTTATTCTGGGTCTCAGGATCTATTTCAAGTGTTCATTAAACAGTAGGGTTTGTATATCAAGCTGAACAATAATGCAAAGGATTATGAGAAATATTTGCACGATTTGTTTTTATCTCCTTGGTGTGCCATAAAACACAACAGGCTGTGAATTATTGTGTAATAGCTAATGAATTGTTCCATTAAATATGAGATGGATGGTTGGGATCCAGTTACATGTACTTCCCATTTCAGCCTATGGAATTATAGTTCTGAGAGATGTGTACATTTGTCATTAAGTCTGGGATTCAGAGCAAGAGTCTTTTCAATTTTTAGTTCTTTGATCCAACACAAAGTTACACGCTTTCAGCCAAGTTTCTTAAAGTTAGTGATGTGGTTTTCTGATTCTTTGACTTGAGAGTGCAAAAATTAGCTCTCAACTTCTAGGCTGAACAATTTTGGACAGTCCATAAAAGTAGGGGTTATTTGATATGAAGATGGGAAAGAAGTCAGCTTTAGTATCAGAAATGAGCTCTACAAATGCATGGTGTAGCCACAATTCTTTTCCCATGTTATTTGCTTGTCAGGAAACAATGAAGTTAGCATCAAGTGGAAAGTCCTCTGTCTGACTTTCATTATCTGCTCTCAAACTACCTATCAAATCCTATTTCCCACTGGGAAGTATGGCACAGGAATCAGAGCCTGCATTCTGAAATTAGACTGGGTTCCAAACCTTGCTCCATCATTATATAAGCTCTATGACCTTGGGCACATTATTTAATCTCTCTGTGCCTCAGTTTCATCATTTGCAAAATTGGGCTGTTATTAATAATACTCATGGGGTAAATATATGTAAAACACTGAGAATAATTCCTTTCACAGAGTGTATGCTGTTGTTATTATTAGTGTTGTCATTGTTATTATTCCTTAATGTGTGTTTTGCTCTAGGCTTCGTATTTTCTTTAATATCTATATGCCATACTGACTTTTTTTTTCTAATGGTTTTGCTTGTGTTGAATTATCTACATGCAATATGATACTTTTTCCCACTTTCCCAAACCTTATCCATTTTGAACGACCATTTCAATACTGATCTCTTATGTGTGACCTTCACAAAACTCTCCTTTGGGTAAATTCCTTTATAATTACTATGTGGAACATTACATTTCACTTTTCAATTATCTGCTGTTTGGTGTGAGGTAATATCTCCTCTGCTGAACTGAAAACCTTTTGACAGAGCAATATCTTGTCTATTTTATGGTATGTTTTTTAGCCTCTAGTATGTTTCTAACCAAATAGTTGATTGATTCATATCAGGGAACCTATGCCTAAATTTGGTCCTTTGAGTCTAACTTTGAGACAGAAAGGCATCACTTCAAGATTCAGTCTCACCAAATCTTGCTAATATTACACTGATTTTCAGCAGTTACGCATTTCTGGTAGAATATTATTTACAGGTCAATTTTCTTTCATGTTTGGATTTTGAAAAGAATAAAGCATTGCGCTTTTACATAAAGTTCATATACATCACTAAACCACACTTACTAGAGTTAATCCCTTGAAGATAGGATGAATTATGATAAGAACAATTTAAAAAAATTTCTTACAGAAATTTCCACATACAAAAGTAAAGAGAATAATATAATCGATTCCATGTACCTAACATCCAATTTACACAATTATTAACACCTTTCCAAGCTTGCTTCCTCTATCCCACCCATATTTTTGGCCTGGAATATTTTAAATCAAATTTATCACTTTTCATCTCTAAATAGCTCAATGTGCACCATCGAGAGTTGAAGAGAAACAAAAATAATTTTTAAAAGAATGAAGAACTAGTTCTCAATACTGTGCTAAAATCATCAAATCTTTTCTTACAGTCTTACAACTTTAATAATACCACGTTGTTCTCTTCTACCCCAAAGATATAAGTAAACATGTAAAAACAGATGTTCCTAGTGGATGACAGGAAATATATGTGAAATGTGAAGGGTATTTTACTGTCTCAGCTAGTCTTTGAAGTAGAGAAGCAACCAAGCTTTGATAAGAAACCCTGCATTATGATTTTATTGTGCTAGATTACCATAATAAAAAATGAAAAGTATATATTTCATTTGAGTGTCTTCAGCTCCATGATATTTTTGGATAGGTTAAATTAAATGGAGAATGGGCTATCCAGGTTCACCATACACTATAGCTCATCAATCAATTTTCATAAACCTATTTTTTCTAGGGAAGTTAGGACCTAAATAGCTTTAATGATTTGATGACACTATTTCACAAATGATTGTGATATCATTCCTTCTTTAACTGATCATAAACCACCCCAAAAGTGTAAAGGTAGATGTTTAAATACCTATTTGCCTTATTGAGTTTACCAAGCCCTGTCTATACAAATGGTAATCTATGACAAAGGAGGCAAGAAGATACAATGGAGAAAAGGCAGCCTGTTCAATAAGTGGTGCTGGGAAAACTGGAGAGCCACATGGAAAAGAATGAAATTAGAACACTCCCTAACACCATACACAAAAATAAACTCCAAATGGATGAAAGACCTAGATATAAGACCAGACACTATAAAACTCTTAGAGGAAAACATAGGCCAAACACTCCCTGACATAAATGACAGCAATATCTTCTCAGATCCACCTCCTAGAGTAATGACAGTAAAAATAAAAATAAACAAATGGGACTTAATTAAACTTCAAAGTTTCTGCACAGCAAAGGAAACCCTCAACAAAACGAAAGACAACCCACAGAATGGGAGAAAATAGTTGCAAATGAATCAACGGACAAGGGATTAATCTCTGCAATTTATAAACACCTTCTGTAGCTCAATACCAAAAAAAACAAACAACCCCATCCAAAAATGGGCAGAAGATCTAAACAGACAGTTCTCCAAAGAAGACATAAAGATGGTCAAAAAATACATGATAAGATGTTCAGCATCACTCATTATTAGAGAAATATGAATCAAAACCACTGTGAGGTACCACATTACACCAGCCAGAATGGCCATCATCCAAAAGTCTACAAACCATAAGTGCTGGAGAGAGGGTGGAGAAAAAGGAACCCTATGACACTGTTGGTGGGATTGTAAATTGGTACAACCACTGTGGAAAGCAGTATGGAGAGTCGTCCGAAAACTACACATAGAACTACCATTTGATCCAGCAATCCCACTCCTGGGCATCTAGCCAGAGAAAACCAGGACTCGCAAAGACATGCGTACTCCAATGTTCATTGCAGCACTCTTTGCAATAGCCAAGACATGGAAACAACATAAATGTCCATCGATAGAGGAGTGGATCAAGAAGAAGTGGTACATATACACAATGGAATATGACTCAGCCATTAAAGGGAACGAAATACTGGCATTTTTAGCAACATGGATGGACCTAGAAATTATCATGCCAAGTGAAGTCAGCCAGACAATGAGACACCAACATCAAATGCTATCACTGACATGTGAAATATGAAAAAAGGACACAATGAACTCCTTTGCAGAACAGATGCTGACTTACAGACTGAAAAACTTATGGTCTCCAAAGGAGACAGTTTGGAGGGTGGGGGATGCGCTGGGGTTGTGTGTTGGAAATTCTATAAAATTGGATTGTGATGATCATTGTACAACTATAAATGTAATAAATTCATTGAGTAATAAAAAAGAGGCACATAATGAGAATTGTTAGGGATATGCATATTTCTTACAACAAAAGTTGGATATTTCTGTTATATATATCTGATCTGGACATGTATAAGAAATTATATTTAGGGGTTACAGTTGTCAGTCATTTATACATTACACCTGTAGATTGGACATCTATCCTTTTTATACTTGTTTCCTTACAGTTGGAGTAAGCCTGTATAGATAAATACACACATAGCTGGGAGTACCATAAATCCATGAAGGCAATATCAGTTCTGACTGGAATGAAATGTACCTGACTGGCTGTCAGTTCTCTTTGTAATTTAGGGTTCAGTGAACTCCCATTTTAGAATCTTTGAGGATGAACCAAAATTCAAATAAAAACTTCCCCGCAGGCAGTTAAAGCTGAACTATAAGTCTGTCTTTCAGTGATTTTTGTTCTGATATTTTTCTTCACATTCATAACTACTGTGTATATTTTAACTTTGCAGATATTCTGCCCAGTAAAAGGTTCAAGTTTGTGTCCTGATTCCATGGCATTAATTTGTAGCAAAGCTTGCGTGTATTTCCATACTCTTACTGAATTAACTTTAGGCTTTTATTTTCCCTTTATTGTGTGAATTTGACTAAAGCTGAGCCATTCTTCAAAGTGAAAAGGTTTTATTTGGAAAATTCCTTTGAAATGACTTCTTTATTATAGATTCCAGAATTGCCAGACTACAGTCATTTCTAGAATATAATTCCCAAGAAATTTCTTTCACCAAAGTGAATTATGGATTACTGGCACATACATTTTTTTCCTTGCATGGCAAACAGGAAAAAAAAATAAAGAGGATTTTAATCTCAATTTTGAAGAAAAATAATTTGGTTGGGTGCCCTGAAATTCAATCTTTGATCATGGGTATTCAAAGTCAAAAGAAAATTTCAGGACTGCTGTTTTTCCCTGCCTCATTTTTCATCCTCCTGAATATGTTTTTCTTTTGAAATATTATGAGACTACATTCTGAATAATGCTTACCATGAACATTTAAAACACAATGGCATATCCAAGGTAAAAATAGAGGAAAGCACCTCAATAGCATTCTGTCAGAGAGTTGGATTTTATGGTTTCTCATGAGAATAATTAGAAAAGTTAACCATGAAGCTATCTAAACTACATACCAGATATGGCTGAGAAAATGTCTTCCAGTAGATCTTTTAATCTATAAGCTTTAGGTCACATTTCTTTTGCGCTTACAGATAGTAGGTATATTTGACTGTTAGCCTAGAAAATGGAAAGTCATTATTTATTTGGAAAGCTAAGGCCCTGAGAGGCAGTCGGCTTATTCTGTGACTAGTTCTACAACCTGTGCCAGTCACCTGATTTTTAGCCTCTAGTTTCTTACCAGAAAAATGGGAGCAATGTGTTATTGTGATGGCAAGACAAATGTGATGCATGTGCAAATGCCATGAGATAGCAAAATCTCACCTAATTTCATTGGTAAGATGAAGAAAGGTGAAATGTAATTATGGTACCATGATGCCAAAAATTATCGTGGAATACATACATATATATTGATTTATCGTTTAAAAATCATAGAATAAAATAATTCAGAAAGCATCTTTAAGGTGACAATTTCAAACTAAATTATCTTTTTGTCAAAACAGCAACCACAATAACAAGAAAACCAGAGGACATAATTTTTGGCTTTGTGGAGAAGATGGTAGTACCAGGTAGGAAACAATATAATACGAGAAAAAAATCATTGATGACTTCGGGTTTAATAAGAAATGTACATTCCAGCAGAAAGCAGACAAAAGGCTATGTTTTTCTTGACAGTAGCACTAACCACTATGTTAGTTGGTCTGCAGGTGACCAAACCTTGTTGGAGACGTTCTCAGTTTTAACACTGGGAGTCCCTCATCATGGCAAAAAAACTCCTCTGTCCCCATCAAAACAGGCTTGGATCTCTCTATTTGGTTTTCATGACACTGGCTTTGAGTTTGTCAAGATAATGCAGTGGGGAATGGAAATTCACAAGGCTTTCCATCTTTATAGTTAATACAGTAATTTTAGCCTTGGGCACGCATATTCTCTGGTAATATCATTTTTATAATTTTGTTTCAGAAGTGTTTGCTGGGTAAGTGGGTACAGCACACCCATGCTCTCTAGTGGAGGTTCCTAGAAGTGCTTAGGAGGGATTGTGCCCTACAGAAGTCATCACAGTGATCTGGAGACGGTGGGGTGGGGTGGAATGTTAACGATAAGAAGGCTCAAGGAGATAAAAAGATACCAAAGGACCCTGCCAAGAGGGTTTGGGTTTCGCCTTTGCGGGCAGACCCCCTCCCTGCCAGCGCGGTTTGGATGTGGGCAGGGTTCAGGTGAGGCACCCGCTCCTGGCAGGGTTGGTCCCATTGTGGAGGGGCTCTGCGCGGCCTGCAACCCGGGGCTGGAATTCTGCCCCTTCCAGCCTCAAGTCATCTGCCCTCCCGCCTGCCGCGTCAGACACGGAGCCTGGCCCCATGGCCCCGCCGCTACCATCTGTGAGGGCTGGATCCATGAGATGTGCAGCCTATGACCCTGCCAGGCCCTGTCCCTGCAAGCGGAGCAGGTGCTACACCATCAGCGCTCGGGTTACCAGGATATCCTTGTCTTCTGCAGTAAGAGCTACGGTAACGTGCTGGTGTTGGATGGTGTCATCCAGTGCTCAGAGAGGGACAAGTTTTCCTGCCAGGAGATGATAGCCAACCTTCCCCTCTGCAACCACCCCAACCCACTCAAGGTGCTGATACTCGGGGGCGGGGATGGGGGGTGTCCTGCAGGAGGTGGTGAAGCATTCCTCCGTGGAGTCCGTGGTTCAGTGTGAGATCGACAAGGATGTCATTCAAGTCTCTGCCGGGCATGGCCGTTGGCTATTTGAACTCAAAGATGACCCTACTTGTGGGTGATGGTTTTGAGTTCATGAAACAGAACTGGGATGTTTTCGATGGCATTGTCACTGACTCCTCAGACCCCCTGGGCCCTGCTGAGAGTATCTTCAAGGAATCCTATTATCGGCTCATGAAGACAGCACTTAAGAAGGATGGCACCCTCTGCTGCTAGGGCTAGTGTCAGTGGCTGCACCTGAACCTCATCAAGGAGATGGGACAGTTCTGCGAATCATTGTTCCTGGCGGTGGGCTATGCTTACTGCACCATCACCCCCTACCCCAGTGGCCAAATTGGCTTCATGCTGTGCAGCAAAATCCAAGCACCAACTTCCCCAAGCCTGTGCAGCAGCTGACACAGAAGCATGTGGTACAGATGCCACTGAAATTCTACAAAAATGACTTGCACCAGGCAGCCTTTGTCCTGCCCTATTTTGCCTACAAGGCCCTGAATGATGTGTGCTGAGTCCAGGAGCTGCTGATGATGCTGCCCAGGACCTCTGGCCAGGGAGCCTCTAGGGTGTCTGGACCCCGCCAGCCTTGGGGAAGACCCCCGCTGTCTTGCTCACCAACCCAGGATTCCAGGCCCCAGAATGCTGCCCAGCTTGCCCTATTAGGTGGACTTTCTCTGTGTGAGGCGTTCAGCTTCTAAGCTTATACCAGGTGCATAGGGTACCATCTCTGTTTTCTGTTTCCCCCTCACTCACCAAACACGTGTATATATAACAACAACAATGATAAAAAAGTACCCTGCAAATATTAGAAACTCAACAGAAGATATTTGCATACTGTTTATTTTTGAGTATTCAAGAGCCTATTTAGGGGGCGTGCAATATCTCTTCTAAACCACAAGTACCTGAGATCTTCATAGTACAGTTTACAACTTGGAGGAGGAAAAAGTATTTTGATGAGCTACAAATTGGCTAGTCATTAAAAAGCTAAAGCATATATTAGTCCTAAAGTGATGGGTCATAGGGCAGTACATCTGAACCCAGAAGTTGAAATTGGGGCGGAAATAGTCTTTCTTTCACTATTTCCTTCCTTCACTTGAAGAGAACCTCTTGCTTGCTATAAAAAGAAAGGCAGGGATCAAGAAATAGAAAGGAGAAACAGAAGACAACCACAAACATGAAACAGGCAAGAGTTGTTCTGAATGCTCTTCATTCACCCAAAATCAGCAGAGTGAATTTCAAGCCCACTGAATAATAATTAAGGCCCCATTTGTCTAGATTCCAAATATCTGAAGCCTATTTGAGTAGGCCTGTGTTTTTTGCACCCATAAGAACCATGTGATATAGGTGGAAATAATTCTGCTTGAGAAAGATAAAATATCTTGAAAGGGATTTTCCATAGAAGAGGCCCATTCTAGATCTTAAGTCTGCCAGAAAGCTCCAGAAAGTTAAATGCAGAATGTTGTGGTAGCATACTTGGTCATGTACAGCTCTGTTATATAAGCATCATCTATTAAATTCGGACTCACTTTTTGTTTTTTCCCAAACTTGCATAATAATGCCAAATGCATTAATAGTGGAACCTTGGTGACTGGATTCTCTGAGTGTCTTGTTGGCTTTACCCATGGCAAATGTTTTTCAAAAGGGAGGAGGAGGATGACAGCGGTGGGGCTTGGAAAATTTCGCTACCTAGGAATAGGCTCTCTGACTCCAGCTAGGATTGAAAGTCAGTGTGTGTCACAACATCTGCTAGATGATCTACCAGGTCTGATCATGAAATTCTTTCACAATCCAACTACACGTTTTCTGATATACAACTTGCCTGTTGCCTCATTGCCTCTTGCCTTTCTTTGTGGAAACTATGGAAAGAGCTCTATTTCTTGCCTAAGATGTAGGTATACCCTTATAAGGACTCAGATATTGATGTAACAGTAGAGAATATGAACTCTAACCATTTTGCCCACTAAGGACTGGCAATCTTCCTCGGAATGTGGAAGAAGAAAACTCCATGATTCATTCATCAGATAAGTATTCAAAACATGACTGCTAAATGCTATTTTAACAACTCCAGAACACATTTTATAATGTTTTTTAGTATTAGAGATATTATAAGAAAACACCTTTTAAAAGTTATAATGTTAAAAATATTATAACGCCAGAAAGAAACACCCACTCAACCTTGTCAATAAAGGCAATTCTATTTCATGATATAGTATTAAAAAGACATGAAAATAGAAATTATATACAAATGACACAGATGCTTGAGGGGTTGTTTTTAGATTTTCTTCCTTATATTTTGAGGACAGGTAAACAGTTTCATAAGTTTTCTATTTTGTAAAAATAGCTGAAACTAAATTGTAAGCTTCAAAACTGCCCCAGTTTTGCTTTACTAAAAGGACATGTACTAAGAGTTCATATGTAGAAGCCATAAACCAAGTAAACATATGATTAGCAAGACATAGTCATTTATTTCGTGTTACTGTTGATCAACAATGTTTATTAATTCTCCACGGCATGCTAAACTTTACTGGATATTCCTTTTGAAAAAAATCTTTAGTGAGAAAAGGGACAAAAATATTTAAATTCGGCTATGGATTCTAGATCATTGTGTGTTTTAAAAAAATACACTGTACTTTCAGTTCACTAAATGCAATTTGTGATGCATTTGGTTAGATAATTAGTGCAGAAGAAAATAAGTAAGAACTTGGATTTGGGACACTCTAGCCATTTCTGTGACCTGATTAATTTCTTATGTAGCACTCATTTAAATAAATTGCTCACACTAATTTTAGATCTCTAAATTGCTCATACTTGGTGAGTAGAAACTGATTATGATTGTTATATCCATGAAGTGATACAGAACTTAGAAATTTCAACTCAAATCTCAAAGTTAGTAGGCATGAATTAATTTGAAATCTTATCTCAAAGTAGCTCCAATGTTCTAACATTTGTGAATTTATAATATTGTGTGATTAATGAGGGGAGCCACTGGTGACCACTTCAGGGATTGAAGTAACTGAAATGAGAAAAAAGCAAATTTATTCAGTTTTATTGTAGAAGTTTGGGGTACCACTGGAAGCAGAGATTATTGAACTGACCATTGTAGCATATAAAGAAGATTCTTGTGCCAAAACCCACTGAGGCAACAGTGGTTTCTTAAACAAAAAACAAAAACAAGGAATATAAAATGGTATTTTATATTTTGCTCTGTGAAATCTAAGCTTTGTGGAGCAATTCTTTTCTTTGTTCGTTTGTTTGTTTCTGTCTTTTTTTAGGGCCGCTTGTGTGGCATATGGAAGTTCCCAGGCTAGGGGTTGAATTGGAAGTAATTAGGATTAGGTGAAGTCCTGAGGGTAGGACTCTCATGATGGGATTAGTGCCCTTGCAAGAGGAGGAGGAGGAGGTACCAGAGAGCTTGCTCTCTCTTTTACTGTGCACACACACAAGTGAAAAAGTCATGTGACCTCACACAAAGGTGAAGGGTGGTGGCCATCTCTAAGCCAAGAGAAGAAGCCTCAGAATGAAACCTACCTTGCCAGCACATTGCTCTTGGACTCTCCAGCTTCCAGAACTGTGAGAAATAGTTTTCTGTTGTTTAAGTCACCAAGCCTATGGTATTTTGTTATAGCAGCTGGAGTTCACTAAGACCATCATAGTTCTAAATACCTGTTTTTTCAAATGGTAGTATAAAGATTTTCACTTCTTTTGGTGGCATCCTCCTCTTTTTGTGTGTGTGTGTGTGTGTGTGTGTTTTTAGGGCCCCACCAGTGGCATATGGAAGTTTCCAGGCTAGGGGTCCAGTTGGAGCTTCAGCTGCCAGCTTATGTCACTGACACAGCAATGCCAGATCCAAGCAGCATCTGCAATCTACACCACACCTCATGGAAATGCTGGATCCTTAACTTACTGAGCGAGGCCAGGGATTGAATACACATCCTCATGGATACTAGTCAGGTTCATAACCTGCTGAGCCACAATGGGAATTCCTTGTTTCCTCCTCTTGTAATAATATTGCCTTATAGTTAGTCACAGAATAACTATACTTGTATGGCTTCCAAACAGTTAAAAGTACCTTATCACATATTTTGCTTCATAAGAAACAGCTATAGGAGTTCCCTCTGTGGCGCAGTGGGCTAAGGATCTGGCATTGTCTCTGCAGTGGCTTGGGTTGCTGCTGAGGCTTCGGTTTGATCCCCAGCCCAGTACAGTAGTTTAAGGATCTGGCCTTGCCACAGCTGTGGCAGGTGCAGCCAAAAAGAAAAAAAAAGAAAAAAGTAACAGCTTTATAGTTTGGTGCCCAGTGCATTTGAAATATTTGCAATCCAACAGGAGGTACTTCCTCTCAGCCCATATTATCCTTCTAATCAAAGTGGCAATTAAGTAGTTCATTAATGGCCATACCACAATCATGGACTTATGGAAGGGATTATAATGGTAAGATTGCCCACCCCTTTAATTTTACTTCTCCAAGGAAGTAAGGATGAATGAAAGAGTAAATATAGCTATATTACCAAATGACATTTTTTTAAAATGGTGAGTGGAACTTTAAAAAAAAAAAGACAAAAAGTACATAGAGAATACTAGGTATATTTAGGTTTTTGTTTTTGTTTTTCGCTTTTTAGGGTCTCACTTGGGGCATATGGAAGTTCCCAGGTTAGGGGTCAAATCAGAGCTACAGCTGCCAGCCTACACCACAGCCACAGCAGTGAGGTATCTGAGCTGTGTCTGCGACCTACACCACAGATCATGGCAATGCTGGACCCTTGCACACTTCACTGAGCAAGGCCAAGGATTGAACCCACATCCTCATGGATCCTAGTCGTGTTCATTAACCGCTGAGCCACTAAGGGAACTCCATATTTAGGTTTTATTTGTATCCTCTTAAAGAGTAACTTAATTCAACTTTGGAGCCATCTATGATTAAAGTTTCAGAAAACACATTTGGCTTCATCTTATCTTTGAAATGAAAGCTGTATTCAGTCTTGAACCAAAGCAAATAAGGGTACAATGATGCATTAGCAAATGTGATAATTGGTGGAGCTGGGTTTTGTGGGTTTTTTTTTTTTTTTGGTAGTCTTTTTATTTCTTTAGAATAGTAAGGAGGTATATTTTGCTAAACTTCTAAGAACTATGAGGTTGTTTTCCTCCCTTACTGAACAGAAGCCACCTGCCACATATATAGGCTTTTGGAATTATTTTGATTTGAGTTGTGGAAAATAGAAAGCAAAATCTTATACAGTAGAGGACATACCTTTGCAGTAAATCTACAGTTGTCTTACAGCTGTTCATTGAGTGTTTGGAGTCTCTTTTTAATTCAAGGATGTCTTTAGGATCTGGTTTCTGAAAACAATCTCAAATTACCATCAAAATGTAATTGGGCCTTTAGAGTATATACTACCCTATGTTCTCCCTGTCAAGGAACTGACATTCTGTGAACCCTATTTAATTTTTCAGCTATCTTAATAGAATGTGTTGAGTAAGCATTAAAGAGTATTATTATTATCACCACCATCATCGTCACCATCATTAATTTTGTTAAAAGGAAACCTTGGGAGGCCTAAGTGACCTGCTGGCAAGGATTATCCGCTGTGGAGTGTGCCGGGGAATGTTTTGCTCTCAGCAGTAGCAGCATTATAATCAACGGAAATTGCCCATAGGGGATTGAAAAGACACTGTGATGATTAAGTTCACCAGAAAGACATGGTAAGTTTTGGAGCTTATTGTAAACTCTACTCTCTGAACCTTCTGCAGATTTCATTGACTACAGTATCTAAATCAGAAGATATAGCAGTTTTTTGTTTTTGTTTGTTTCACATGCTCAGCAAAAACTGTTAACTGGCTTGTGTGTGCTGGGGGGGGGGGTTATAAATAAACATTCACTGAATGTTTCTCATATTCTACTGAGTAAATATTAAACTGCATTTTCCTATTTTTGCTAATAGTCATCATCATCAAAAAGTTTGTCTTTTTAAACATTTTCCCATATGTCCGTGGTTCAGTTAAACATTCTCTGCCCTCTAAGAAATTATAACTTAAAATAGTATCAATACTTCACCACTCTATGTTTCAACAAACCTTTCTGATCGAAGTACCCTAAAGGCCTTGACTTGACCTTTACATAAATAAATGTGGGCAATGGATATTAGGGTTTGCCAAGTTACAAAAAACTACTATTTTTCAAGTCCCATAAGGACTTTATTTGTTACTATCATTTGAGAACAGGGCAACACATCAATTTAGTATATTTAGCAACTTTTCACACAGAGAGGTTAGAAAGACTTGTTTGAACATCAAAGTAATAACCCAGAATAAATACCTAAATCAGTGTTTCTCAAATGTAAATGATGATATCAATATTCACACTAAATACTCTGGGTAATTCTGATGCACACAAGCCACTTACTGTTTACTATGCTTTGAATAATACTGCTCTAATAATACTGCTCTACTGCTCTTCCACTTTCTTGGTCTGACAGCAAGTGCCTCTCCTTAAGAATTCAGAAATTTTGAGAACCAAATGGATTAGATGTAAAACCTTTCCATCTTTAAATACATTACTTCACACAGTTTGAAGGAAGCTTTCAAGTTTGATAGATTTCAATCTTCTTATTAATATCATTTACTTTGTAACATACATGTGTAATCCAGTCTTCCACAATATCTGAGGGAGTGTTTGTGTGTGTCTCTTCTCTCTCCAGATGACCGAGATATCAGTTTGTTTGAGCAGCTTATATCATTCCTGACTTATTACAGTTCATTGGGCTTAATGTTTTCTTTCTTTCTCTTTTTCTTTCTTCCTTCCTTCCTTCCTTCCTTTCTTTCTTTCTTTCTTTCTTTCTTTCTTTCTTTCTTTCTTTCTTTCTTTCTTTCTTTCTTTCTTTCTTTCTTTCTTTCTTTCTTTCTTTCTTTCCTTTTTAGGGCTGCACCTGTGGCATATGGAAGTTCCCAGGCTACGGGTTGAACCAGAGCTGCACCTGCTAGCCTACACCACAGCCATTGCAATGAGGGATCTGAGCTGTATCTGTGACCTACACCACAGCTCACAGCAACGACAGATCCTTAACCCACTGAACAAGGCCAGGGATCGAACCCAAGTGCTCATAGACACTTGTTGGGTTCGTTACCACTGATCCACAAAGAGAACTCCTCATTGAGCTTAGTAATATTTTCTGGTCACTCATGATATCAATATATTTGCTTTAAAGAGGTTTTGTAAGTTATATACAAAAAGGAACTTTTCTATCATGCAGAGAAAGATATTATATGTACATAAGGCAGTATTTGCAGCATGACAATCAAAAATACCTCAAGGAGTGGGGCCTTAGATTGTGTATTTAGTCGCCAGTTACAGAATATAGGAATCTATTATGTTAAACCATTATATACCTAGAGTTGAAGTAAAATATGTCAGAACATTTTTTAAAAGAAGTCTCAATTTATTAATTGCATGTAAAAAAGGAATAGATCAAATCCCACTTGCATGAATTGATTGAAATAGTAAAGGGAATTTTATTTTTAAAAACAAAAAGACATTCTCAAAAGATGCTATTATTGGGAGTTCCCATCGTGGCGCAGTGGTTAACGAATCCGACTAGGAACCATGAGGTTTCGGGTTCGATCCCTGCCCTTGTTCAGTGGGTTAACAATCCGGCGTTGCTGTGAGCTGTGGTATAGGTTGCAGATGCGGCTCAGATCCTGCGTTGCTGTGGCTCTGGCATAGGCTGGTAGCTACAGCTCTGATTGGACCCCTAGCCTGGGAACCTCCATATGCCGTGGGAGCGGCCCAAGAAATAGCAAAAAGACCAAAATAAATAAATAAATAAATAAATAAATAAATAAATAAATAAATATTAAAAAAAAAAGAAAAGAAAAAGAAACACACACAAAAAAAGATGCTATTATTTACTGAACTTTAAAGAGTTCCTCTGCGAAGGCCTTCCTGGTATATTAAAGACTGGCTCCAATCAAAAGTATTCTCTATGGTTGCTGGCTGATGGTATAATTATACTAAGTTATCAAGATTCTGTTCTTGATTCCCAGGGTGAAATTCCCTTCTTTTGCTACCATGGAATTGACATGCTTTGTCATTCATTATTCATCATTCTTTTGCTTCTTCTGCTTTACAGTCTGGATCCAGAAAAGTCCCATTAGAGAATTAACCACAAATGCTCAGACATCCTGATAATGGCAATATTTTTTCTGTATTGTTTGTTTTTCTCACTTGTCAGAGGGTCATCTAACTAGAGCTTCATCAGTTTATGATTGTTGTAGATAGTCTTCAGAGGCTGAGTCACTTCTCCAATTTCTGTTGTTAGTTTTGTTTGTTTGCTTTTGTCTGTGGCTGGAGAGGTCTTTCTGAAACAAACCTACAACTTACCAAACACAAAAACAATCAGTCAAACCTTCTGGTTTTCCTCAAGGGGCTCAATGTTTAGTTTATTCATTAAGAAATTTTGCTTTGTGTTTCTCTCCCTCCTCCTCCATCTCTACTTCCTTATGTCTATAAGAAAAGGTCAAGCAGCTTTGTGCTTTAATAGGCACAGCTGAAGGCAGAGTTCTGCCTCTGGGTAATGTTTATTCTGGAAAAATTTAGGAGACATTGGTTTGGTCTGACTCATCTAGATTATGTCATAAGCCATCTTGGGCGAAAAAGAGAAGATGCCCTAAATATTGATGCCTGTCCAGACTCAGTTTTATGTTTAAAAACCAAAGAAGTGTGGCCACTGTAACCTCTTAATTACCCAGTAAATATTTATCAGTCCACTAATATTTTGTTAGTCATCTTTGCTTCCAGGGATTTGAATAAAGTTCAGAAACACAATAGTTTTTTGTTATTTACTGAACAAATGGTTATTCTTGACAAGTAGCCATTTTTAAACCTTCTATAGTAATTTGAAAGAACAATGCTAAGGAAAAATCAGATTGTGCATTTACTCATACCAGAGCTCTGCATGTCTCTGCTGGAGGAGGTTGTGGGTATGGAGAGCAGAAAAGGCGAGTAATATCCTGACCCTCCTTTATTGTTCGGCCCTTTCTTTGCTCTTAAATCTCTGGGCATATCTGCCAGGAATTATCACCTAAGGGATTCTAATTTCCTGTTCCTACCTCTGGCCAGCAGCCCAGGGCTACCACCATGCCCCCTCCTCCCCAGTTGGCCACTGTTCCACTTGAAACAGAGAAGGGAAAAACTAGTTGACTGATTTCATGCTAAACCTAGTGGAAGTCTTTTTATTTACTTATTTAAACTTCACTCACTGTATAAACAGAGTATACTTGTTATATATTCAGCAAAGTGTTAGGTGTAAAGGGGCAGTAATGGGGGGAGGGGAGCAGTATCAATAAGAGAAGGGGCAGGAGTTCCTGCTGTGGCTCAGTGGGTTAAAAATCAGACTTCAGTGGCTTGGGTTACTGTGGAGACAAAGGTTTGATTCCCAGCCCAGTGGGTTAAAAGATCTGGTGCTGCTGCAGCTGCAGAATAGGTAGCAGCTGTGGCTCAGATTCAGTCCCTGGCCTGGGAACTTCCATATGCCGTGGGTGTGGCCATAAAATTAAAAGAAAGAAACAGAAGCCTTCCTTATCTTAAGTCTAGCTGGGGGGAAATTAAGTATCCTAGTCAAATAAATGAAAGCAATTAAAAGGCACAGGCAAACAAAACAAAACAAAACAAAAACCCCAACTCTCTCTCTCTCTCTCTCTATATATATATATATATATATATAATGTAAACAATATATATAACTGCTGACAGGGATGGGATAACCCACAAACACTTATTTCAATTCACCACTTGAATGGACATTATGAGCTAGAATCTGTATCAAAAACATGATGGAAAAGAAGAGGTAACCATTTGGAGGCAAACACTGCTACAGATAACTTTATTATGAAGTAGATTGTGCTGAGTGTTTTAAGATATACAAAGTACCATGTGGGAAATTATGAAGGGAAACATTTTGAGAGAGGGAGTAAGGGTTCTGTATTCAATTCCAATGTCAGAGGATTCCCTATACCAACAGGCAATTCTCTGACACAAGGTGGGTGCCCAACAATTCGGCTGGACTCTAATGCTATCTACCCAGCTATCTGGAGATAGCATCAGTTTTCACAGGTTAATAAAGGTTTAGTCCTACAAGATCATACCTTTCCACCCCCAACCCCCAACCAGGCACCAATCACAAGCCCAGGTTATCACCAGTGTGTCTAGTGTGTCTGATGGTCAGGTATAGATTGCCAACAACTGCTTCCTTGGGTTCGATTAATTTGCTAGAGAATCTCACAGAACTCAGACAAACATTTTACTTACTATATTATTACCATTTTTTTTGAAGGATATGACTCAGGAACAGCCAGATGGAACAGATACATAGGGCTACGCATGGGGAAAGGGTGCAGAGTTTCCATGCTCTGAGTTCCCTGGTCTCCTAGCACCTCCATGCTTTAACCGACCCTGTAACTCTGAACATCCTCCTTTTGGGTGTTTATGGTGGCTTCATTACACAGTCATAATTGATTAACTCATTGGCCATTAGTGATTCATTCAATCTCTTGCCCCTTTCCCCTCCCAGGAATTCAGGGGGCGGGACTGAAAGTTCCAACCCTCTCCTCCTGATTGATTCTCCTGGCAACCATCCCCAATTTTGGGGTGTTTTCCAAAAGCCACCTTATTCAATAACATACACTCAGTTGCAGTGGAAAGGTGGCTTGTTATTTCACCTTTATGGTTCTGAAGGGGTTTTAGGAACTGAGAGCAGGAGACCAAATATTATAACAAAAGATGCTCCCATTGTTCTTATCACTCAGGAAATTCCATGGGTTTGGGGACCTGTGAGCCAGGAAACTTGGACAAAGACCAAACATATATGAGAAATATATTTTGATCATCTGAATTATTAAATATACATTTCTTTTAAGTTAAAATATCACAGGGGTTTTAAAAAATTTTGTATAAGAGGTGTGATTTGTGCTGTAAAGGATGTAGCTAATATTTTTTTATAGGTAGAAATGACGGGGGTGGAGGTGGGGATGAGGAAGAGTGCAGGGTGTGGGGGATGTGGGGGGTGCATTCAGATTCCCCTGTTGTATTGCATAAGGTAGGCTGCAGGAGCAGGTCAGATAGAAAGACATGCTAGATGTGAAGGTCCTTGAAAGCAAAACTGGGCAGCTGGACCTAAATTTTGTAGACAATGCAATACTGATGATTTTTGAAGAAAGAAGTAAGGTGAAGAAATCTATCCTCTAAGAAGTTGTTCAGCACATGGTTAAGAGCTGGTGCTCTGAAGTCAGACAAAACTAGATACAATCAATGAATATTTATTGAGCTCCTATGTGCCAGGGACTATTCTAGTAATTGGGGCCATAGTAATGATGTATAATGGCAAGACCTCTGCTCTCATGGTACTTACTTTTTAGCTATGGACATGAGAGACAAATGACAATAACACACATAAAGATATTTCCAGATAATTTTAGATCATGATAAGTGTGATGAAGAAAATAAAATAGGGTGATATGATAATGACTGGTTGAGGGCAGGGAAACCATTTTAGATTTGGTGGTTAGTCTCACCGATGAGGTGAATTTTGAGTTGAGACCTGAATTAAATGATGGTATGAGCCACCTGAATATCCAAGGCAAAGTCCTCCAATCAAAGTGAAGAGCAGATTCAAAGGCCCTTGTAGGAATGAGCACGAGGTGTTCCAGAAAGAGACAGAAGGCCTGTGTTGCTGGACTGAAGTAAATAAAGGGAACACCTGTGTGAAAGTAGGTTCCAGAAGGAGGCAGGGCTCTGATTATATTTGTCTTTGGAGGCCAGGGTAAGGCTTTTCTTTTTTATTTTAATTATAATAGAATTATAACAGAAACAGTTAGAGGAAGTTTTAAGCAGGGTTTGATATAAGATGATTTATATCTTTAAAAAAAGTGGCTCTGGCCAATGTGGAGAATTTGTATGGGGTGGAGATAGAATTGGAGGACTCAGGATATGTTTTTAAGGTAGAGTGGGCAAAACCCGTCCAAAGTCTATTGCTTTCTACTTTTTTTTTTTTCCTGCCCCTGTGGTATGTGGAAGTTCCCCAGGCCAGGGATTGAATCCTAGCAACAGCAGTGATAACACCAGATCCTTAACGGGCTGAGCCAACCAGGGAACATTTGTTTTCTAATTATTTGACCTTGAACAAATTACCTAACCTCACCTCAGCCTCAATGTTTGCATCTGAAAAGGGGATAATAATAGTACTGACTTTATAGATTTGCTGTGAGAATTAAATGAAAACTCCATACTATATAGCTAGCACATCATATATACTCATTCAAGATAGGAATTGATGGTGATAATAACTCCTGATTGGACCTGTGAGTAACCAGAGGCGTGGCGATCTGTTAGGAGACTATTGTGATTATCCACGAGAGTTAAAGTGAGAGGCCAAACTAGGGCAGTGGAAAGGAAAAGTAGGAAAGCATCATGTTAATAAATTTAATTAATGTATACCAAACATTTACGTAGGGATACTTAATGACAAATTCAAACGACTAATAAAGTTTAACATTAGTACATGCAGAGAGTCAAAACCCACCTCTATGGGGAGACTGAAAATAAAATTGCTAACGGTTTACTTATTTTCTCTCCTTTATTTCCTGGTTGACTAATTACTTTTCTATATTATCATTTCCCATCACATAAAACTATGATTCATTTAAAGTGTGCTGTTGAGATGTGGTCTAAGTACTCCAACAGAGACTTCATATGAAATGACTGAGCATGCCTTGCACTCTTTTTCAACTCTGTACTATAACTAAAGTCTTCTTGTGCTGTGTTTGAACTTCAGGTGATTCTCTTGTTTTCATGAAAAAAATGAAAGTAAGACTTTCCATCTGTTGTTTTATGTTGGTGGTAAACCCGGTTACCCAATCAATGGCAATGCTCTGATGATGGTAATGGTAATTTTCTTCTAACATTATAAGTTACCAGATTAGTCATTATCCTTGGACTATGAAAGGGCAGTTTTTAGTTCCTCATTTCTATTTTCTGGTGTTGATCACTCATGTTAGACCTATTGACCTCGTCTGATATTTATGAAGTTTGATGCACAGTTACCAAGGTGACAAGACATTAGCCATAAAGGTTAAGGCTTACGAATATTAAAACTTTAATGAATTCTTTGTTAGGTGTGAATTTGTATCAATTATTTCCTTACAGACAATTGAAAAGAAGCCAGAATTTCAAATATACAAATCATCAGGCAAAGATCGATAGGACTCAGAGAAATCCTGGTTAGTTCACCACTGTAAATACTATTTTTCTTTTGTTTTTGAGTTTCAGGTTTTTGGAAAAACAATTAAAAAGGGAAATAAGAGGGGGAAAAATCAGTGGTGTTGTCTAGGTATTTTATAAAACATCCAAAGGACATTAATTGCTAAGGTAATAAGATGGGCAGATCAGTTCTGATTCAATTGCTATTATAAAATGTTTTTACAGTTGTTCCCATTGTGGCCCAGCAGAAACGAATCTGACTAATGTCCATGAGGATGCGGGTTCAATCCCTGGCCTTGCTCAGTGGGTTGGGGATCCAGCATTGCTGTGAGCTGTGGTGTAGATTGCAGATGCAGCTCAGATCCCATGTTGCTGTGGCTGTGGCTGTGGCTGTGGCTGTGGCTGGCAGCTGTAGCTCCGATTTGACCCCTAGCCTGGGAACTTACCTATGTCACAAATGTGGCCCTAAAAGGCAAAAAAAAAAAAAAAGTTTCAATAAAAGTCACATAACTGTGATCAAAAGAAACATTGGCTATAAGCAAGATTTTAAACAAATAGCAACATATGCTGCTTCAATGTGTTTTTGTCACCTAAATGTGCATATTCACAATTGTTAGTACTCTTCATCAAGGACTAGGGTATTCTCAGAAGTCACATTGGAACTTACAGGCCCTCTGTATCAGTCACCAATTCATGCTTAAATGAACTTGGATACTGTAGCCTTTTAAGGTTCCTGCTATTGGTATTTAGGTTTTCTCTCTCTCAGTAGTTTTCCACTCACAGTTTGGGAAGACAGGCTGTTTCTCTTTGCTATAACCATGTACACATTTCAAATGAAAAACTCACAGGAAACAAATGGTGACTAGCCTAACTCTGTAAGCTGAGATCATTTTATACAGAAAGGTAGGGGTTGAACATGAAAGAAAATCTGGGGCTCCTTTTGTTCTTTTATGTTTGCTTCTATCCACTCCATTCTAAGGTTGCCTCAAGGGCACTGAATGTTCAGTAAAGATGAATTGTCAATTCTTCACCTTCTGGGAAGATTGTCAGGTAAGTAAACTGTCAATAGCAATTCTTTTTCTTAAGTAAATAATTAGCTCCCAACACCCCTTCCTTAACATTTTCCAAAGTATATTCCTCTCACATTCAAATCTGCCCTCAAATCTACCCAATTATGGTGAATTGAGAAAATAATTCCCATATCCCATTTCTAGAGCTACTGTAAATTCCTTTAGATATAACCATATTGTAACATACATGCTGTTTTAGCTATGAAGATTTTACAAAATATATTTTAATAACATCGGGCCTTTATGCTAGAAATTTATAGACATTATTCATTTTCACAGGCACCTTTTTGAGAGGAGAATTATTAATCTTACTTTATAGATGAGGAAACAAACTCAGAATGATGAAGCTCTTTGCCTAAGTCACAGATCTTGTATGTGGTCAACTGTGGATTTGAATCCAGGTCTGCCTAATTCTAAAGCCCCTTTCTCACTATATATAAAAGACTGCAGCTCTTCCAGATGCTTACAATTATTTGATAAAATTATCTTCTTTATTTTTCTCTCTCCTGGTCCCAGAATGTAACCTTCATAAGAACAAGGACTTTGTCTTTCTTGTTTACCACTGTGACCCCAGGGCCTAGAAACATTTACGGTACGTTATGAACACTCAGTAAATATTATTGCATGAAAATAATCATGAAAGGTTGTTAATTTCAAATTAGATAGTTGTATAAGAAGTACTAAAAGTGCCAAATGAGTGCTATGGGTGTTGATCACTGGGAGAGATTATCACAGGTTGTAGGCTACAACAATAGTATAAACTATGGACTGCCAAAAAGGAGTGCATATACCTCAGCAGGTTGAGGATCCAACATTGGCACAGCTGTGGCATAGGTTGCAGCTGTGGCTCAGATTTGATCCCTGCTGCGGTTGTGGCCAAGAAAAAAAAAGTGTGTGTGTATATATATATATATATGTGCGTGTGTATATATATATATATATATGTATGTATGTATAAAATATGTTAGAACTTGTACCCATTGATTTCTTTTACCTCATTCTTTTTCAATTTTGTTTTTCGTATTTTATAATGTACATATTATTATTATTATTATTTGTCTTTTTGCCTTTTAGGGCCTCACCCGTGGCATATGGAGGTTCCCAGGCTAGGGGTCGAATTGGAGCTACAGCTGCCGGCCTGTGCCACAGCCACAGCAACATGAGATCCCAGCTGTGTCTGTGACCTACACCACAGCTCATGGCAACACCAGATCCTTAACCTACTGAGTGAGGACAGGGATCAAACCCGTGGCCTCATGGATGCTTTTCGGGTTCACTAACCACCGAGCCACAATGGGAACTCCATTATAATGTACACATTATTGTTGTAATATATTTGGTATACTGTTATATAATAAGTAATATATAATATACAATAATATGCACAGTAATATACACAGTAATATAATAATATACATATGTATATGTAGGGATGGGTAGGTTCTTAAACGTTTTTACTGATAGTTGTGCTTGGAGATCTGTAGTTCAGAGGGAGAAATAAACATAAGCATATATCTATAATTTAGTGTTCTACCTGCTAATAGATGTCTAGACAAAGTACTTCAGAAAGGAAGATAAGGGGATTGCTAATACTTCTTGATTTTGTCAAGGTGCTGGTGGTGGTGGTGGCACTGATGTATATGGATGTGGAGGAAGGAGGTCAAAAAGTTGCACTAAGAAGGTAACATTTTCAATAAAATCCTGTGGAAATGGCAGGTGAAATGGGAATTTTCAAGGAGAGAGAGCACTTGCAAAGGTATAGAGGTATAACCTTTTTTTAATGGAAGTACAGTTGATTTACAATGTTGTATTAGTACACAGCAAAGTGATTCAGTTGCATGTGTGTGTGTATACACATATATATATACACACACACATATTCTTTTCCAGTTACTTTCCATTATTGGTTATTATAAAATATTGAATAAACTTACCTGCTCTACAGTAGGTCCTTGTTGTTTATTTTATTTTATTTATTTATTTATTTTTTTGTCTTTTGTTGTTGTTGTTATTGTTGTTGTTGTTGCTATTTCTTGGGCCGCTCCCTCGGCATTATTGTTGTTGTTGTTGTTGATATTTCTTGGGCCGCTCCCGCGGCATATGAAGGTTCCCAGGCTAGGGGTTGAATCGGAGCTGTAGCCACGGGCCTACACCAGAGCCACAGCAACGTGGGATCCGAGCCTCGTCTGCAACCTACACCACAGCTCATGGCAACGCCGGATCGTTAACTCACTGAGCAAGGGCAGGGACCGAACCCACAACCTCATGGTTCCTAGTCGGATTCGTTAACCACTGAGCCACGACGGGAACTCCTGTTTATCTATTTTATATACAGTAGTGTGTATCTCTGAATCCCAAACTCCTAATTTATCCCACCCTTCCCTTTTCCCCTTTGGTAACCATAAATTTGTTTTCAAAGTCTGTGAGTCTGTTCCTATTCTACAAGTAAGTCATCTGTGTCCTTTTTTAAGATTCCACATATAAGTGATATTGTTATAGGCTTCAAGTCCCCTTCATAGAAATTAAGCCCAAAAGCCTCTGGCCATGTCTCATTGTAATGCCCCTTCCCCCACCTTGACTAGCCTGGGCTGCTCACTCCTGTTATAGAAGGAATGTTGCCCATTCCTCACCCTGCCTCTATATAACCTGTTCCCCATGCAAATAAGGCATCTTTCCCAAGGCCAATTTGAAGATCAAATATGCTCCACACGATATCAAACAACACTCATCCCTTATGCATGGCATAGGGGGCTGGGGCAGGAGAAATTGGGTCTGCACTCAGGTCCGCAGCATGGGGATAAAAAAACAATTTTAAAAGTGAGGCGGGCCCTTTTTTTTACCTGCACATGTGTGCACATTCATGCACTCTCTCTTTCTGAAAATGTACTTTTGCATTAATAAATTTGTAAAACACCCGCCATTTCAATGTTTTGTTATGGCAGGGCAGGGACCAAGGAAACTGCAATTTTATCATTCTGGAACAAACTCTATCATTATCATTTGATGTTTGGCTCTCTCTGTCTGACTTACTTCATTCAGTATGATAATCTCTAGGTCCATCTGTGTTGCTGTAAATGACATTATTTCATGCTTTTTATGGCTAAGTAACATTCTATTGTGTGTGTATGTATACATCTTCTTTATCTATTCCTCTGTCAATGAACACTTATGTTGCTTCCATGTCTTTGCTTCACTCAAAACTTTGTTTAAAATTTTCCTCCTTAGAGAAGAACTTTTCTTTAAAAAAAATTAATTTATAATATATTAGTTTCAGGTGCACAATAAAGTGAGAATCTATCAGATTTCTTTTCTATTATAGGTTATTACAAGATATTGAATATAGTTCCCTGCACTGTATAGTATAACTTCCTTGATATGTCTGAAGAACTATAAAGCATATCCGCATTGCTAGAGGAGAAGAACAGGCAGTAGAATGGAGAGCAGCTGTACATTATTTTTGGATTACAAGTACTTAAAATATAAATACATATATTGAAATTGAGTGCTCATGTATTAATAAGCTAGTTTGGTATAGGATCCCAAAAACTGGAGATGACTTAGTGAACTAAACTACAGGTAATAATATTTTGAACTAAGGTGGTGACTATGGCATATGAAGAACAGCATATCTTCAAGTGATATCCCAGCAGAAAGATTAAAGGGCCAGTGAAGAAGAGTTAAAGATGACTGCTAGATTTCAAGCCTAGATGAGGTTATTATAACATTGACATATAAAGTCATCTTGAGCAGAGGAGGGCAGTTTTTGGAGGTAAAATAATTTTGGATAAACAACAAATTAGAGAAGGGATATCCACATGTAAGTGACCAATAGGGAACTGGAGATATGAGGTGGGAACTCTGGAAGAAATCTGGGTAGGAGTTGGGAGTTTGAGAAACATTCTCATTATTGGTTCATCAAACATTTATCGGCACCCACTCTGTGCCAGGCACTATGCTAGACACTGGTGCTAGAGTGGGAAAAAGACATGTCATACCAACCCTCAAGATGCTTACCTAATACTCATCAGGGAGAGACAGACAATAAACAAGGAAAATGTTTGCATACGATTATAAATTATGGTAAGTGCATAGGGGAGCAAAATTTGCCACCCCAAAATGTCTCTTTTTCATGTGAATTATATCAAGCTAAAAACAATCAAAGTCCAAAAAAACTTTCCCCCTAACTGCCTAAAGAATGCAGATAGAGGACCTCTTCTAGGAAGGGCACTGTCACCATAAATAACTACAGTATGAACTAGGTTTGTAAACAGGGAGGAGCCTAGCAAAGTGTTAAAATATCTCTCTGTGTTCCATTGTCTCTACATGGCCCAGCAAACATTTGGTTACCAAACATTTGCTTTTTCATCTCCATGTCAATTGTCTTCTTCCCCTTTGAAATCCCAAGCTCCTATCCCCAACATCCTCTTCTGTCTTTAGCTGAAGATGATATTTAAAAAGAGGGTTTCAGCAATTTTGGTGAGTTACTGTTTTCTTGGGTTTCACCCATGCATGCATGTTATTAAACTTTTGTGTGACTTTCTTTCGTTAATCAGTCTCATGTCAATTTAATACTCAAAGCAGCCACAAGAACCTAGAAGGGGGGAGGAAAATTTCTTCCTCTCCAAAAAGTGCTCTGAAGAGTGGCCTATTTTAGTTTAGACAGTCAAAGAAAGACTCTGAGGAAGTGCTATTTGACCTGAGGGCTGATCAATGAGACAGACCAGCCAGGCAAAGTAGAAAAAAGAACAATCTAGCAAGAGGGAACAAGCAGGCTTAGATGTGGAACATATCTTGGTGTGTTGTGGGAATAGAAAGAAACCCAGTGTGACTGAAGCTACTGAGCAAGGGACATAGTGGCACAGTATGAAGCTGGAAAGGAAGGAAGAAGCCAGATCATGTAGGACCTTGAAAGGCACATAAAGAACTTGACATTAATTCTTCTTGTAATAGGAAATATTATTGGCCAATTTTAACTGGGGGCAACAAAATGATCAAACTTACCTTTAAAATTCCTCTGAACTATATAATACAGATGGTTAAAGCACTGAAAACAGATACATTCTCAGAAGAAGAGAGAATAAGTGCAGAAAAAAAAGAGGGTGAGGGCTGAGTCTTAGGGAATGCTCCTCATTAGGCTATGATGGGAGAGGGAGGAGCCAGAGAAGGAGAAAAGGAGTATTCAGAGAAGCAGAAAAGGTGCCATGAAAGTCCACATATAAGAAAGTTTCACCGAAGAAAATCTGGTCAACATTGCTAAATGCTGAAAAGATTGGAGGCAGGGACAAAGTCTGAGAAAGGATCGATAGATTTGGGGGTAGGAAAACATTCTGAAAGTGTAGCTTTTAAAGAGAACAAAGAAGCTATAGACAGTGAGTAGAAACCACAATTCTGAGACTTTAATAGTCAATGGAATGATAAAGTAAAATAATGGGTTTGAAAATGGGCAGAAGAGGAGTTCTCTTTGTTACTCAGCAGGTTAAGAACCTAAATATCTGAGGGCACAGGTCTGATCCCTGGCCTCGTTCAGTGGGTTAAGGATCTGGCGTTGTGGCAAGCTGCAGCATAGGTTACAAATGTGGCTTGGATTCTGTGTTGCTGTGGCTGTGGTGTAGGCCAGCAGCTCTGGCTCTGATTTGACCCTTAGCCTGGGAACTTCTATAGGCCATGAGTGTGGCCCTAAAAAGAAAAAGGGGGGGGGCATAAAATGAGTTCCCATTGTGGCTCAGCAGGTTAAGAACCTGACTAGTATCCATGCAGATATGGGCTTGATCCCTGGCCTCCCTCAGTGGGTTAAGGATCCAGCGTTGTTATAAGCTGTGGTGTAGGTCGCAGATACAACTCAGATCCAGTGTTGATGTGGCTGTGGCATAGGCCTGAAGCTGCAGCTCTGATTCACCCCCTAGCCCAGGAACTTCCATATGCTGCAGGTGTGGCTGTAAAAATAATAAAAAAAAAATGTGCAGAACCATTTGCAGCAACATGGATGGAACTAGAAACTCTCATACTGAGTGAAGCAAGTCAAAAAGGGAAAGACAAATACCATATGATATCACTTATATCTGGAATCTAATATATGGCACAAAGGAAACTTTCCACAGAAAATAAAATCATGGACTTGGAGAATAGACTTGTGGTTGCCAAGAGGGAGGGGGAGGGAGTGGGATGGATGGGGTGCCTGGGATTAATAGATGCAGACTATTGCCTTTGGAATGGATTAGCAATGAGGTCCTGCTGTGTAGCACCGGGAACTATGTCTGGTCACTTGTGATGGAGCATGGTAATGTGAGAAAAAAGAATGTATACATGTATGTGTAACTGGGTCACCATGCTGTACAGTAGAAAATTGATAGCACATTGTAATAGAAAAAAATAAAAATCATTATATAAGAAAAAAAAGTGCAGAAGACCTGAATAGGCATTTATCAAAGAAGATATATAGATGGTTAACAGGTACATAAAAAGATATTCAACATGGCTAGTTATTAATGCAAATGGAAACCACAGTGAGATACCACCTCACACTTGTCAGAATGGCCATCATCAAAAAGTCTACAAACAATAGGAGTTCCTGTTGTTGCACAACAGGATTGGTGGCATCTTGGGAGTGCTGGGATGCAGATTCAATCTCCCGCCTGGCCCAGTGGATTAAGGATCCTGCATTCTCGCAGCTGCAGCTTAGCTTGCAACTGTGATTCAAATCTGATCCCTGGCCTGGGAACTCCATATCCTGTGGGGCAGCCAAAAAAGAAAAAAAAAGTCTACAAATAATTAACGCTAGAGAGGGTATGGAGAAAAGGGAACCCTTTTACATTGTTGGTGGGAATGTAAATTAGTAAAACTGCTGTGGAAAACAGTATGGATGTTCCTCAAAAAACTAAAAATAGAGTTACCATATGATCCAGCAATCCCACTCCAATCCTACTCCTGGGCATCTATCCAGAGAAAATCATAATTCAAAAAGATACATGCACCCCAATGTTCATAGCAGTACTATTTACAATAGTCAAGACATGGAAGCAACTTAAATGTCCATCCACAGAGGAAGGGATAAAGAAGAGGAATTGTTATATCACATGTAAAGTATATATATTTGATAAAGATGTGATATATATGATATGATGTATATTTAATACATATGATATATATGATATACATGTGAAGGAATGTTACCTAGCTATAAAAAAAGAATGAAATTCTTCCATTTGCAAGAACATGGATGGACCTAGAGAGTATTATGCTTAATGAAATCAAAGACAAATACTATATATCATCTCTCATATATGGAATCTAAAAAAATAAAATGAATGTATAAAGCAAAACAGAAACAGATTCACAGATATGGAAAATAAGTCAGTGGGTACCAGTGGGGAGAGGGAAGTGGGGAAGGGCAAGATAGGGGTGTGAAATTAAGAGATACAAACTACCATGTATAAAATAGGTGAGCAAAAAAGAATGTATTGTACAGCACAGGAAATTATAGCCATTATTTTGTAATAACTTTAAATGGAGTATAATCTATAAACATACTGAGTCACTATGCTATACCCCTGAAGCTAATATTAAGTCAACCATATTTCCATTTAAAAAATCCTAAAAATGTAGAATCATGAGTAGAAGTAGCAAGTTCAAGCAAAGGTCTTTTCAGACTAGTGGAGACCTGTGGGAGGTTAGATTTGAGTGTGGGCTAAGAGAAGTGGTGGAGTGCTGGAAAGGTGAAAGGAGGCAACTGAAAATGTCTGAAAATGTTTGAAATATTAGGGGATAATTTAGAGGCCAAGAGCCTGGAGCATATTGAAAGAGAGGCAGCCAAGATCACAAGTGCTAGTACTAAATTTTACAGGAAGAAGATGCTCTTTCCTCTAAGACTGGAAAGAAGGGTAAGAGAGTAGACTGAGTGACAGAGAAACTTTGATGTGAAATGGCAGAAAGTTTAGGGAGTTCACAACAGTTGACATTACCTTTTCAGTCAATTGAAATTAACAACACACACACAAGTAGTATAAAGTCTCAATAAAGTCTCTTCAGGGCAAGGGAGATTGGGCTACTTTGTTTGTTTTGTTTCATTTTTTTTATATTCTCCATAGTATCTAATGGCATATTGTACATGGTAGGTGTCAGTTAACATAGGCTGTTATTTGATGTCTCTATTCTCAAGGCATTTACAACTGTGAACAATCAAATTACATATGCAGTATATGATAATTTCCAAAAGAGTGATGCTGCTAATAAATAAATGTTGCGGGATTTCAAAGGAAGGAAGTGGCAAGTGTGCCTACAGATTGAGCTGATATGGGAATGCTTCATAGAGGAGTTGAGTCATTATCTGGGCCTAAATGATTGCCTAGTATTTAAACGCAGATTTGGCAATAAACCAGAAATAGGCATTTTCTATATCAGGCCTCGTATAGTGACCTTAGGGCAAATAGGAGCAGTCTGATCACTTTAGGAAATATGAGAGAAAATCAGCAGGATGTTATTCGAGAAGTTGCTGAGTTTTAGAAACAGAAGGATCCAAGTAAGAAAGGGACTTTGAACCTGTGTCAGGAGGCTGAGAGGTTAGGAGTCTTTATTTTGGACAGCATCCTCCCAAATTAAATGTGAAATTAGGGATTTCAGTGTAATTTGGAAGGAAAGCCAGATTCCATTCTGTAGTCATTTCCAGATTCTTCTTTCTAAAGTCAAGACACAATTATGTTACTCCCCTGCTCAAAAATACTCAGTGGTTCCCTAGCGCCTATGCAATTAATATACAGACCCAGTGGCCTAGCACTGATAGAAATTCACAGTAAGTTTCCAAACATTTCCAGGCTTATTTCCAATTATACCACATACATACCACATACTCTTGTCAACTAGACTAGGAACTGTTTCCTCATCATGCAATATGCTTCCTAATCTCCATTCCTCTGCTCATGATATTAACTCTATCTCTCGTTTGATCTGTGTCAAAGTCTTACCCCCTTTTAAAAGACCCATTTCCCATGCCAGCACTTCTTCCATAAAGTCTGTACTGCCCTTTCCCACAAGAGAGGGTTTTGTCTCTTCTGTTAATTTTCATAGCACTTGGGAACTCAAAGAAATTTCTAATGTACCTTATATTGTAGTTATTTGTAAGGTCACCTGATTCCTGTCTTATCTTCTGATCCTCACTAAATATACTGCTCATTTTTTATCCCCTTCAGTACTTAGCATCAACAGTTTTTGACATGGACTGCGGTAGAAGTAGCATGAGGTAAGGGGTGGATGTAGTTGGGGAGAGAGCAGTGGAAACTTGCTAACAAGAGCTATCTCAACCTTTGTCTTGGTGATCTCTCTGAAACATGGAATCATCAAATTTTTAATGTTAATTTTTTCACACATGCTAATTATTTTCATGATCTTTATTTATTTATTTATTTATTTATTTATCTATTTACTTAAAATGCAAGTATGTTTTGGCGTTCCCATTGTGGCTCAGCAGTAACGAACCTGACTAGTAAACATGAGGACGCAGGTTTGATCTCTGGCCTTGCTCAGCTGCTTAAGGATCTGGCATTGCCCTGGTACAGGTCACAGATGCAGCTCAGATCCTGTGTTGCTGTGGCTGTGGGGGCATAGGCTGGCAGCTAGAGCTCAGATTCCACCCCTAGCCTAGAAACTTCTATATGCTGTGGACGTGGCCCTAAAAAGACCAAAAAAAAAAAAAAAAAAATCTCTGGAGTTCCCTTGTGGTTCAGTGGTAATGTATCTGACTAGTATCCACGAGGATGCAGGTTCAATTCCTGGCCTCGCTCAGTGGGTTAAGAATCTGGTGTTGCCATGAACTGTAGTGTAGGTCACAGACACGGCTCAAATCTGGTTGCTGTGGCTGTGGCATAGGCCAGCAGCAGTAGCTCCAATTTACCCCTAGGCTGAGAAGTTCCATATGTGGCGGGTGTGGCCCTAAAAAGAAAAAAAAAAAAAAAGCATGTTTTAATGTTTAGGAAATCTATATAATATGGTATGCTATATTAAAGGAAGAAAAATAATAAATTATCTAAACACAGATAGAAAAGGCACTGGATAAAATTCCAGATCCACCTTGATTTAATGACAAAAACTCATCTTTTTCTTTAGGTAGTAAATAAAGATATCTCCTATAACTTGACAAAAGACATTTATCAGAAATCACTATGAAGCATTATATTTAATGGCTAACTACTAAAGAAGTTTTATTTAAAAGGAAAAAGGAATTCCCATTGTGGCTCAGCAGGTTAAGGACCTGACATTGTCTCTGGGAGGATGTGGATTCGATCCCTGGGCTTGCTCAATGGGTTAAGGCTCCAGCATTGCTGCAGGCTGCTGCATAGGTTGCAGATGTGGCTCAGAACCAGTGTTGCTGTAGCTATGGCGTAGACCTCAGCTGCAGCTCCTATTCAACCCCTAACCTGAGAACTTCCTTATGTTGCTGGTATGGCTGTAAAAAGAAAAAATAAAATAGAATCAGGGAAAGGAAGCTATCACTGCTATTTTTCCATATTTTTAAAATTGAAGTATAGTTGATTTACAATATTGTGTTAATTCCTGCTGTACAGCAAAGTGATTCAATTACACATACATATATGTATATATATTTACACACACACTTTTAAAAAATATTCATTTCCATTATGGTTTATCATAGGACATTGAATATAGTTCTCTGTGCTATACAGTAGACCTTGTTGTTTATCCCCTCTGTGTATAATAGCTTACATCTACTCACCCCAACATCCCACTCCATCCTTTTTCCAACCCCCTTCCCCTTGGCAACCACAAATCTGTTCTCCTTATCTGTGAGTTTGTTTCTGTTTTGTAGATAGGTTCATTTGTGTCATATTTTATTTATTTCTTTTTCTTTTCTTTTTTTTTTATGGCTGCATCCACAGCATATAGAAGTTCCCGGGCCAGGAGATGAATTTGAGCTGCATATGGAGCCTACACCACAGCCATTGTAAAACCAGATCCAAGCTGCATCTGTGACCCACACCACAGCTTGCAGCAACACCAGATCCTCAACCCACCAAGCGCGGCCAGGGATCAAACCCATATCCTCACGGAGACTATGTCAGGTTCTTAACCTACTGAATCACAACAGGAACTCCCCATTTGTGTTGGATTCCACATGTAAATGGTATGATATTTGTCTTTCTCTGTCTGAATTCACTTAGTATGACAGTCTCTAGTTGCATCCATGTTGCTGTGAAAGGCATTATTTCATTCTTTTTTTATGGCCGACTAGTATTCCATTGTATATATGCACTGTATCTTATTAATCTATTCATCTGTCAATGGACATTTAGGTTGTCCAGATACATGCCCAGAAATGGGATTGCTGGATCATATGGTAGTTCTACATTTAGTTGCCTGAGGAACCTCCACACTATTTTCCATAGCGGCTATATCTCATTATTACTATTTATTTATTTATTTGTATATTTATTTTTGCCTTTTTTTTTAGAGCTGTATCCATGACATATGGAAGTTCCTAGGTTAGGGGTTTAATTGGAGCCCTAGCTGCCAGCCACAGCCACAGCAACATAGGATCCAAGCCGTGTCTGCGACCTACACCACAGCTCACAGCAACGCTGGATCCTTAACCAACCCACTGAGCAAGGCCAGGGATCTAAACAGCATTCTCATGGATACTAGTCAGATTCATTTCAGCTGCACCGCAACAGGAACCCTTCATTATCACTATTTCTATTCAGTGTAGCGATTTCCTATTGTAGCACTAACAGATCTTATGA
The DNA here is from genome assembly GCF_054392235.1 of Sus scrofa. Classification (NCBI taxonomy): domain Eukaryota; kingdom Metazoa; phylum Chordata; class Mammalia; order Artiodactyla; family Suidae; genus Sus; species Sus scrofa. Next base: position 88,408,653 of record NC_139401.1, on the reverse strand, counting down.
TCATTTTTAAGTTACAAATATACTGAGCAAGTAGTGTACTAAGTATAATGTTTGCCTTATGATACATGGAGGTAGCATAATAGAGAGGAAAGAGAGAAATACTTTGAATTTCAGTAGACCTCACTTTGGATCCTTAATAGCTATGTATAACTCTGTTGTTTGCCCAACGTTTATTCCTTCTTTTGGTAATTTCAGACCAATTTTCCTTTTAGGGAATCACTTCTTTCCTGTTATTAATCCATGAGGCTTGAGGTAGGGCTAACGATATTCCTCCATGCTCCCCTTCAGTTTCAAGGGAATGCATGGGACCTAGGTCTGGACAATTGCCATATTCCTTATCTCTGGCTAATACCAGGCTGATGAGACTCAATTGGGAAAAACGAAACCCTCTGTCTCTTGAGAGAATGGGATATAGGAATGAAACTGCTGTCTGTCACCTGTGTACAACCAGGATCAAGCCTAAGAACAAAGCCAATGCAGGGCACACACAAGAGAATGAGACATGATGACATCATTCAGTCTCTGGATCTAGCCATAGGTGAAGGCACTTCACCCCTTCATTCTTCATTCTCTACTCCCTTAGACTTTGAGTTACATGAGTCAGTGAACAGCTTGTTCATTCCTTAAGTCAATTTGAGGGGGATTTATTTTGCTTGTAGTCAAATAACGGTAAGTAAACATATCACATGAACTTGGGCAAGTCATTCACAGCCTCTTTGAGGCTCAGGTCATCTATATATGGGGAGGAATCATGTAGAGGCTCACCTACATGTGAAATGTAAGTGAGAGCATTTTGACAACTATAAATGTTTATTAAAAAAGAGGATAGGTGTTAGTGTCTTTCATGCAAAGAAAAAAACCACTGTTTACTATGATTATGTTTTCTTGAAAAAACAAAGAAACATTTTTCAGTTGACCAGTATAGACAGTGGAAAAGCAAAAGCCTGTGCCCAAACTGTTACAGTTAAATATCTCAACATAGGATTTCTCTTTGATGACTGAAATCACAAATTTCTTTCTTTTTAAGCAAAGAGCATGAAAACCTACTACTTATTATTCCACCTAGAATATGCAAGAGCTAGCATTTAACTTTAAGGCTGGTTCTTAAAAACCTGCATAAAAGTTTTGAAATAAAGATTTGTTGCTGTCTCATATTCTCCACGTATTCTGAGTATAGGTTGTAAATATGTGTTAGGGCAAAGCATTTAAGAAATAGCAAAATTCAAGCTTGGAACATCGCATTAGTCATTCAAAGGAGACATTTGAAAATTGGTTCAAATACTGTCTCTACCACCTTTTCCCTCCCACTCCTTTCTTTATATATCATATTATCTTTGATGAACCAGACACTTAAATAATCATCTGTGTGATCTGAAAGAGCTAATGCAATTGCCAAAGAAGCCTAATTTATAACCTGCCACCTTCGGGACTTAGAATCAGCTGCATTTTTAAAATACATTTCAATTACTGGAAGAAATTTGCCTGTGAAAGTGGGTATGTAGGTGTGGGATGGATGGAGAACCTGTTAGTATGAACCATCATCCTACTTTGGACCTAAGAGATCGATCCTGACGGTTTTGAACCCAAGGATTGTATGTTTAATTTTCACTTGTTTCATAATAAAGGACTGACATGAGGATGTAATGGTGCTTGCAAAATTCTATTTTAAGACCAGGAGATAAGCTAGCACAGCAGAATAATATTTAGAAAGTAAGCATAGGAGTTCAAACAATTGTCTCCTTTATGTCAGAAAGATGGTCTTGCTCTTAATTTTTTTCCAATCAGTTTTCATTGGCTAGAAATGCTAAATAATACAGTATCTTCAGGGGGAAAATTGGTCTGTGTGCCACAGTATTCTATGCAAATGAACCCTGTAATGTAAAACCATCACTCATGCGTCTATGAATATAGTTTCTTACATTCAGTATAAATCCTGATGTACCATCCTTTTTTTCCCCCTTGACATCTGTGGAGTATATCCTAGAAAGTTAAAGAAAAAAATCCTTAAGTAGCTTTCTTCTTAATACAACTATGAGGGAAGCAAATATATTAACTCAGTATTCACCAGGATTTATGCTTTTACTATACATGATTTGATAAAATCGAGGAATATTTTGTTCTTTACAATGAATCTACCAATGCGTAAGAAAGGTTCTAACATTCTTTAGTATGGGAAGACTATTCAATACCTAGAAATAATAGTATCTGTGTTCAGACAAGGGCTAAAACATATCTTTTTGCATGGGGCCGAGGAGGTGTAGCTTTTTAAAGTAGTTTCAATAAACAGATAAAGCTCCCAATGCTGCATGAAGTTCTTCCCACTGCAACCCTAGATCTCCATTTTACAAAAGAGGTATATTGATTTTAATGATGATGAAGCTGAGAATGATAAAGCTTAAATGATTTACCTATCACCCTAGAACCAAGAGATGGTAGATACAGGATTTAAAAATTCGCTCTAAAAAGATATAACAAGTTTGTTTGATAATTCAGCCAGTGTTCTTAACCACTGTGTTGTCTTACCTCTCAAGCAAAAAGTGACTGATAATTTCAGCAGTGTCCCTTTCTGCAACATACCAACTTAAACTCTAAGAAGTAGTCACGCAGTTTCCCCCCCAACCCTTACCGCTCTATTCCCAATTCTGTTCTCACTCGATTTCTCTACCACCTTCCATGATCAGCAGTAATGATTTTTCAAGGCCATCAAAGTGCAATGAACATACTTATTTTAAAAATATTAAAACCAACTCTGAGAGAAGGAAGAAATAACTTGTGTAAAGTCACATAACCAGTCGGAAGCAGTACAAATCCGCTTGTTCAGTCCAGTGCTGTTTCTAAAGAGAAAACAAAACTCACCACACAGTGTGTTTTTATATATATAGTCTACATATAACTATCTATTGTATTATATATAACATATATAACACATATATAGGTAACATCTTACATATTTAACATATCATATCTATTTAATGTTTATGTATGTAGTCAGCCTGTGGTCAGTTGAATAAATGTATGTATGTATTCCGAGATCAATTAAATAAATGAGGGATCAAATGCACCTGTAAGCACAATATTAATCTGAAAGGTATCAAACTATCGTGTCGGGAACAGAACGCTGGAGTTTTCCCCTCCTAACAGGTTCTTTCCCCATTATTCTCTATCACGGGAAGTAGTTACCGTAACTTTTAGGGCACAGCGAACAGAAGGAAAAGATTGGAGTTCGCAGCACCTGGCATCTCAGAGCAGCGTCCATATAGATCTGGTACCTGGATTCTGGAGGAGAGGGTGTGGGCCAGCAGCTGCTGGTGTCTCCTGGGCACAATAAGGCTGGATGGGTTGTGTGGAAACAAAAATTTGGAGATTGGTTCCAATGCCTCACTCAGCCTTGGCGAAGGCCCATTTTTGAGATGGTTTGGACCAGAAAGCAAGGGAGTATTGCCCTCTCCCTTCCCTGAGCAGCCTCTCTGAGCACCCCCTAGCTTCAGCATCTGGCAGGGAAACTGCCACAAAGGAACCTGTTACAAAGGAACCGGCAGGACATGTGGTTTGCAGTCCCAGCCGGAGTCCCAGCCACGGCGTTATCGAAAGGCATCACCACAAACTTGAACATAGACGGTGAGTGTGAGAAACGATAACTTAATACATGCAGCTTAATAACGGGCACAGAGGATCTTAGTGAAAAAATCGGGTACTTTCCTCTCCTGCACCCCTCCCCCTCCAATAACATGTTTGTAAGTTTCAAGAGGTATGGCGGAAGGAACCGTTGTTTCTATGGAAGGTGGGTAGTATCTTTTAAATCTTCTTTCCTAATCTGCAGAGGATATCCTTTATGCCTTCTGGCCTAACGGATTCCTAGCTACTGCTTCTATCTCGCTATTGAGACTGTCGTTTCATAACTCTTTGTTTGCTAAATCCAGTGCAGGCTTTTTTTTTTTTTTTTTTTTTTTTGCGTGCTGTCTCATTTTCTTTGGTATGAATACTGTCGACAATTTCCTTCTTAAAACTCTTTCCAGAACACTTATCTTTTTTGATTTTTTTGGTTTCTGGCTTTTTTCTTGGCTTTACCCATTCCTCTCCCCACCCTCCCCATCCCCCACCCCCGCTTGGAATTCTGGAGATAACTTTTTCTTTTTACTTTTTTTTGGACGATCTCATCCAGTCCTACACTTTTAGCTGCAACCTATATATCCATGACTCTCGATCTATAGTGGTAACTCAAACTTCTTTTCGTGAAATCTGATTGCATCTGTCTCTCTCCTGTATGGCTCTGCTTGACTGACCCATTGATATCTCAAACCTAAAATGTCCAAAACAAAACTCATTATCTTCTCTCCATGAAACCTCTTCTTCCTTCTACCTTCTCATTCTTTGGCTAATAATATCAATGCCTATTAAATCACCCAAGCTAGAAAACCTGTAGTCATTTTCGACTAATTTCTCTCTCCCTCAAGCTCCTGAATCCAATCAGTCATCAAGTCTTATTGATTACCCTGTAGCTTAAATATCACTTGGTTCTGTTTCAGCCTTTTTTATTCCTTCAGGCACTGCTTAGTTCAGGCTTTCACCATTTCTTGCCTTGACTCTTACAACAACCTCCTAAGTGGAATTCTTGCTGCCATTTCTCTCCCTTTCCAGATAGCTTCCATATTATCGAGATTAGCTTTCTGAAAAACAAATCTGGACATGCTGTTCTCCTACTTAAAAAAAATCACAAGCCACCACACAAAAAGAACAAGTTCAAGGTGTTCTCACTTCCCAAAGAGTAAATTATAAAGTCCCCTCTTTCTCTGTCTGAGTAAACTTCTAGTAATTCTGTGAGACCTAGATCAAATAACTTAATAGTGTGGAGTTTTCCTGGACTCATCCAGAAAAACTTTTCTTTCCAGCATTTCTGCATCACTTTGCATTTGCTTGTATTAGCATGCATCGCTTTGGATTGCGTTGTTTTACATGTCTGCCTCCCATACCAGACCTATGGGCTCTCCAAAAGGCAAGGACCTTTTTTTAATCATCTTTGTATTCAAACCATCTGGCATAGTGCCAGGAACATTCTAGAAACTTATACAGCATTGGTTAAAGAAATGAATAAATGGGTTTATTCATGTGTACAAGCAGAGACTCTCTAGGAACAAATTGTAATCTTACCTAACTTTTCTACTCAAGAAAGAATATTGGAAGGTAAGTGAGTGAGGATAATTATGAATTGACTCAATAAATCACTTACAGACTTTTTTAAAAAAAATATTATTAGAACTATTATTTGCAGCTCACCTCAAAACTGATCTGAGATACAATGATGTATCATGATCTTCCAGTGGAGAATGGCTATTTCTCTGAAAAACGTAGATCCAGTGCTTTTTAGGTTTGGAATTAAACCTTATCTGTTGCTTTTATTTATTTATTTAGTCTTTTTTGGCTGCCCCGTGGCATATGGAGTTCCCAGGCCAGACATCAGATCCAAGCTGCAGTTGTGACCTATGCTGCACCTGCAACAATGCCTGACCCTTAACCTACTGTGCTGGACGGGGGATTAAACCTGCATCTCAGTGCTCCAGAGATGCTGCTGGTCTCGTTGCACCATAGCAGGAATTACATATTCCTTTTAAAGTGTTTTTTTTTTTTTTTTTTTTTCGGTCATGCTTTACTCATCTGCACACACACACACACACACAAGCTCTGAAGCCTTTGATGTCGGGCTCATTTCTACAAATCTGATACATATATCATTGCCCTTTCTCATAAATACAGCCCTCCAGGTCAGCACTCAAGTATACTGCAAGGGTGTTTGCATTCTTCTGTTTCTTGTGATACTGGTCCTATGTGGAAACAGCATTTTTGCACTTCGGGGGTTGTCATTGCAGGTCCCTCAGAAGATAATGTCATTTTTCAAAGAAATAATGAAAATAGAAAATTGTTTTTTTTTTTTTTTTTTTAGGGCCACACTTGCAGCATATGGAAGGTCCCAGGCTAGGGTTCGAATCAGAGGTGCAGCTGCCGGCCTACACCACAACCACAGCAACACGGGACCCAAGTTGCATCTGTGGCCTACACCGCAGCTCACAGCAATGCTGGATCCTTAACCCACTGAGTGAAGCCAGGGATAGAACCCACCTCCTCATGGATCCTAGTCAGGATTGTTAACCTCTGAGCCATGAAGGGAACTCTGGTGTTTTTTTAAGAAAGAAAACTTACACAATGGGTTTATAAAGTTTTATCTGTACTTAGAAGCTCCACTGGCTCTTCTAACTCTGAATTTTGTGATTTCATGATTAAATGGTTGCTGTGGGTTAAAGGGAATGGATCTTCTATTTATTTTAAAAAAATTATGGTATTGAAGTATAGTTGATTTACAATGATGTGTTAATTTCTGTTGTATAGCCAAGTGATTCAGTTACAAATATAGTCTTTTTCATGTTCCTTTCTATCATGGTTTATCACAGGATATTGAATATAGTTCCTTGTGCTATTCAGTAGGATCTTGTTTTGTTTCTTCTTCTGAAAGGAGAAACTGAGTCAACTAGGCATGGCATAGATAGTACAGTCTTAGATTACTTTCAACTGTCCCTATAGAAAGTGAGACTCTGGCAGTACAGTGACCTAATCACTCCTCTTACAGTATTCACAAATCATGTGAATTAACAAAAAATTGTATTCTCACTAAAGTATATTCATATGGCAGATTTTTAAAAGATCTTACGGCCGCACACATGGCATATGGAAGTTCATGGCCAAGAATTGAATCCGAGCTATCCTTTAACCCACTGGCTGGGCCAGGGATCAAATCCATGCCTCCTCAGGGACCTGAGCCACTGCAGTCAGAATTTTAACCTACTGCGCCATGGAGGGAATTCCCACTCAGCAGATTTTGAACCTTGAATCCTTTTGGTTTGTGGGTGGTAATTCCTTTCCTGAAGAGAACCCTATTTCTCATATGCTAGTTTAGGTATGTGAGAAGAGATTTGACACAGGTGAACTGTCTCTGGATTTTTCTGGTGTTATTCAGAAGTCTCTTAGAAAACTTGCCTTCATTCTCAAGGGAAAAAAAAGTAAGAAACGTAAGGATCTGTGTCAAAATAACCTGTAAAGATAAAACCCAGAGTCTCTTTTGGAAGGGAATAGGCTGAACATGTTCTTAAAGCAATTGTTTTTCTTCACTGGGAAAAAGCTGGAAGATATCACTGATTTTAATTGTTTTTGTGTAATAAATCACATCATTGTGCCCAAACATTGGATCCCTTAGGTTAGGTGCACTTTCTCTCCTATTAATAGGAACCATGCACAAACGGGTGAAATTAGGAAGAGCTTTGCTAGTCTGAAAAACATGGGACATGACTAATAGTGGTCAATGTAAGTACCATCTAAGGAACCTTGTGTCAGAGCTACCCCACACAGATTCAGCCCATGGGGAAAGGTCAGAAGAGGTGGGAAAACTACAGGTTGCATCTTTTGATTATGGAAATTCCACCAAAGGAATCTTAGACTCTTCCATTTGGCACTCTGATAAGGGCATGGCATTTATGTTATATGATTTTATTTGGTACTGTGTGAAAACTTAATAGACTCATTGTACTGAGAAAATAAAGGCAAATAACCCAAACTTCGCTGTCCTAAAGAATATACAATTTTTCCTAGCTGATTTGGAAAACTGTGCAGGCTCTGTGTTATGGGTACCAGCAGATACCGCAGCAAGGAAAGCTATCCAGGATGGAGTCAGTACCATGGCATCTGGGAGGTGTGAATGTGTCTATCAAGGTTGGTATTCATCTTTGATGGCTTTTGGACACCAGAGAGCTCTTTTTAGTTCTAAACATTTTGTAAATGTTCTTCCTTTGATACAGCTGACCTTCTTAACCCCTTCTTGGTGGCAGAATAGATCAGTGATTGTGGTGACAGTCTCATTTTGAGGACAGAGGGAAAGAATTCTTATCAACCTATGCGTCTTTTGACCTTCCTAGACCTACATATGAAATGACTAAATTTCTTGGTACAGAAGAACTAATAAAATTGCAGTGGCCTTTTTTTCTCTGGCTGTGTCCTGTAAAAGGTAGACTGCTTATTTAACACATCAACATTAGCTATTGCCCTTGGGAAGAAAAGCAGAGGGAAAGTTGGAATTTTGTACCTTCCAGCTCTGCAATGCCTTACTAGGTTAGTATGAAGAAGCTATAAAATGAAAGAGCTGTCTTAGTATGTCATGGTTCATGGGTTACCTGTCGGTGAATCAGACTCCTTTTCCTTAGAAATATTTCTTTGGTGTGTCATGATTCACAGGAGAGGAAGAAGTACAGATTGGTTCAAAATATATATGTGTATATGTATATTTTTTGTTTCTTATTTCAATTTTCTAATTTTTCCTTTTCTCTCTTACCACTCTCTTCTACCACTTTCAGCTTTTGGCTTTCCTCATGTCACCTCCAGCTGTGTTCACGTGATGGCCATGGCTGGCTCATAAATTTAAATGACTAGTGCTGGGTGGATAAGCAAGTAGATTCTCTGTCACGTTGCCTCCACCCCAAGCAATAATATTTTCGGTGCTTATCCATAGATCTTTGCAACTTATCTGAACTTCTCTGGCCTGCTCAAATCTATCAGTCTACATATCCCCAAAGACCCATCTATTCTGTAAGATTTATGTTTATTCTTGTTTTTTAGTCAAGTAGGACTGCATCTATTTTCTGGTAGATAAGTATTTTTAATTCCACCGTTATCTGAAAGAAGATGTTTCTCATTTTTGAAAGAGAAACAGTGAAGTGGAGAGGAAGGGGCATTGACCTGGGAACTGATGCAAACTCAGATATTAACTGCTAATGAGACTTTGGTAACCTCAGAATAGTCACTTGACTCTCCGTGGTCTCAGTTTCCTTATGTGAAAGAAGTATCTACATCAGTCTGTGTGGTTTGAGTGTTGACATTCAATAGATAATTTACAGTGTCAGCAATTTATCTTTCCTCTGCAATTTATCTTTTCCTCTGTGAAATTAGGTGCACATCATATAGAATAGAGTATGTACTAAAGAACATCAATTAGGTATTCGAGCAGGAAATAGGTTGTGTGTCGTGTGTGTGTGTGTGTGTGTGTTTGCCTGTGTGTGTATGCACAAGTGTGCTATAATGCCTTTAAAAATAATGTTTTTCATACTATATGAATAATGCATTTTCTGCTTTGGTATTTCTTGCTGCTTCATAAACTGCCCAACACTTAGTGTCTTAAATAGCAACATTTTATTACTTATCTTTTTATGGACAATTTGGCTCCATATGGATGGTTCTTCTCTTCTATGTGCTGGTGGCACAGTCATCTCAGGGCTTGACTGGGTTAGGGAATCCAAGATGGCTCCACTTCCGTGCCTTGGTGGGTCTGGCTTAAAGACTGTGCTTATGTAAAACACTGACAAGGTTGAGCCTCTTCTCTCCGTATAATCTTGGGCTTCTCTCTCTCTTTATGATCTCTCTGCTTCGTTTCTCCATGAGTTTCTTACATGGTGGCTCAGGGCTCCCAAGGCACAAAAATGGAAGATTTTAGGCCTTTTTAAATCTTACGCTTTGTAACTCAAACTCCATTTCTACTGCCTCATTCTTTGGTTAAAGAGTCATCCAGCCAGCCAAAATTCACATTCACAGACATAGTTTTTTGGGGATCATCTTTGGAGATAAGCTATTTTACACACTTTCTCTCTATATTAATAAGAAAATAAGGTAAAAATTTTCCAGAAATATTTTAAGATCGACTATGAAAAAAATAGCAAAATAATATGTACCTTATAATATTATTTTGGGTAAAAATGTGTGTATATGCATGCAAGGAAAAAATATGCAAGAAAAAACAAGAGTTCCCGTCATGGCTCAGTGGTTAATGAATCCGACTAGGAACCATGAGGTTACAGGTTCCATCCCTGGTCTCGCTCAGTGGGTTAAGGATCCAGCGTTGCCGTGAGCTGTGGTGTAGGTTGCAGATGAGGCTCGGATCCCATGTTGCTGTGGCTCTGGCGTTGGCCTGCGGCTACAGCTCTGATTAGACCCCTAGCCTGGGAACCTTCATATGCTGTGGGAGTGGCCCAAAAAATGGCAAAAAGACAAAAAAAAATAAAGAAAAAAACAAGAAGAGATTTTAAAGTTATTTTTGTATTGTAGAGGTTCTAGATGATAATAGTTCCTTGTTTTTATTTCAATAATGCACGTGTATTACTTGTATAAAACATTGAATCAATTTAAGTCCTACCACCCAGTGATAACTGCTATTAAAACATTCTACTTAAACATTCTTTGAAAACATGATTTTACTTGTTACATCATATTTTATTATATGGCAGTATTATAATTTATTTAATAATTTCCCTACTGCTGTCCATTTAGGTTATTTATTTATGTATGTGTATATTGTTATTTTAAATAATATGGTGAACGTTTTGGTACATATTTGACTATATTCTTTATAGTTTTCTTACACTAAAGTAATGGAAGTGAAATTTCAGAATGAGGGGGTATGAATTTTCATGTCTTTCAATAAATATTCCCAAACTATTTTCTAGGAAGTTATAAGAATTTATTCTACTTTTTTATTGTCTCTGACAGAAGACCTAATCTGAATCAGGACTGGTAGATGGATGTTAATTGAAAAAGTTAAGGTAAGGGATAAAATATACATATATATACACATATATTGTAGCATTTTTATTTTTAACTTAAAATTTGTTGGCGTTCCCGTCGTGGCGCAGTGGTTAACGAATCCGACTAGGAACCATGAGGTTGCGGGTTCGGTCCCTGTCCTTGCTCAGTGGGTTGAGGATCCGGCGTTGCTGTGAGCTGTGGTGTAGGTTGCAGACGCGGCTCGGATCCCGTGTTGCTGTGGCTCTGGTGTAGGCTGGTGGCTACAGCTCTGATTCGACCCCTAGCCTGGGAACCTCCATATGCCGCGGGAGTGGCCCAGGAAATAGCACAAAGACAAATAAAATAAAATAAAAAATAAATAAATAAAATAAAATTTGTAAATACATGTGCGTTCATTTGCTAGCCTTCTGCTAGCAAGGATTTTTCTTTGAATATGGTCCCATTTACTCTATTTCACTTATGTTTAGTGGTATGCTGATAAATATCTAACAACCAACTCTGGATAAAAGCCCTGATTGTTGTGTTTGATGATTTCTGTGGTGCAACTACTCCTGTTGTTGCTGTTTTTAAGCTATTAACATGGCACTGAATGTGGCATTGGAAAGAAACGTGCAGCAGCATACCATTACACTATATTTCCACTATACAGATAGACTAAGTGTAAATAACCTCAAGAGTAAAATGGAAAATATTTAGAAGTGATGGATCTTCAGTATTTAATGTTTATTTAAAAATATAATTTATTTAATTCTAAGTTTGTATCAGTGATTAGTGATGGCAATGTTTGACAGTAGGCTCACCAAATTCCTGAAAACTTGAAAATTGGCATCCTCTATGATTTCCAGTTTTGGTTTCTTTGAAGTAGAACACGGATTTAAAATCACTTGTTGGGAAATTTTAGTGCAGAGTCCTTCTGGATTTATATGACTCCTGCTCTCGACCAATCTTTTATGGTTGTTTCAAGCACATCTAATTTGACATCTTTTTCCCCATTGCTTTTTTTTTTATTTTCTAATTTAATTTTTTTATTAAAGTATTATTGATTTGCTATGTTGGGCCAGTTTCTACTGGACAGCAAAGTGACTCATACACACATTCTTTTTTTGTATTCTTTTCTATCATGGTAGTTTGACATCTTTTTATTTTATTGAAAATAAGTTTTTTAGTAATTTATCTTTATTAAACTAAAATTTAATTATCATCAAAATCTCTTGTTTTTTTCTCTTTTCACTTCCACATACTACCATCACCATTTTATGTAATATATAAAGTAGATTATAAAGCTTGTGAATAATTCATAATACTGGCTCTTGGTGAATGTATAACTCAGTTGGTGGGAACAGAATTGCCCAAGTATCCACAACCACAAGAGTCTCCTGGTTGTAAGTGTTTAACGTGCCACAGGAATGGAGATGAATTAGGCAAGTGCTGTATTTTATACGAAGTTTCTTTCATCTGAAGGACAGTTCTTTAGTAAAATGCCTGATAGTGAGATGGATAATGTAGGTTTCTACACTATTCCTTCCAGTCAGGATTTATTTTACTGATTCGCCCATGCTATTTCCTCCACCATCTATAAGAAGGATGTGTGAGGGGGCTAGTCAGAGTCATAGGGAAGGTATGTCAAGCCCACTGGCCCAGGAAACAATCATATCGGTGACCCCGTGCTCTAGAGGTGGTTACCACTGGATTCTAGCCAACTGAGCTAATGAAGCTCTTGACATTATATTTTTCTTGACAATTTGTTTTGTCTTCTACTTTATATTCCATTAAAGTGGTTATTAAGCCAAAGAACAGGAGAGGCAGGATGATCCTTACAGAGCAATTCCATTTCCCTCATTTTATAGAATTTCTCTCAAACTCTGTTCCAGGCCCATGCTTTTTTTTTTTTTTTTTTGTCTTTGTCTTTTTAGGGGCACACCCGTGGCACATGGAGGTTCCCAGGCTAGGGGTCCAATCGGAGTTTAGTTGTCGCCCACAGACACAGCCACAGCAACTCAGGATCCAAGCCGCATTGGAGACCTATACCACAGCTCATGGCAACAACAGATCCTTAATCCACTGAGCAAGGCCAGGGATTGAACCCGAAACCTCATGGTTCCTACTCGAGCTCTTTAACCACTGAACCACGATGTGAACTCCCCATGCTTCTTTTGTTATGATGTCTATAACTCAGGAATGTAGAGTTGTAATGCCAACAAATACTTTCCTGCAGAGGACTGGCATTTTGTGTTATATATCTGGATGGCTCCCTCAAAGTGTGTGCCTGGATAACTGAGGTTTGAGGATACTAATTGTTAAGGAACGGGGGAAGAATCTCCAGTGCTACTTATTATGAACCTGGTAATAATGTTAGAAAGGTAAACAAGACTCCACCAAGTGAAAATGTCAAGTGGTATTTGTGAAACTTTCAAATTTCCCCTGAGCTTCAAGGTAGCCAAATGACCAAAGTCAATCGGAAAGGTTAATGACTGTTCCTTTAAGTAGTTGTTGCCAGAAATGCCATTTCCATCCTGCTTTCTGGCAGGAGAGGCTTCATCATAACCTTCTGTAAAGGAGATTTTTAGAATTCTTAGACCATGAAGCATACTCTTTCTGTTATCTGCCTCAGTGATTTTTTCTTTTCTTTTTTTTTTTTTTTTTTTTTTGCTAATTGTATCAGGCCAGAGAAAAAAATTTATGCCCAGTCAACCACAGCTTCCTAGGTCATAGGCAATTCAAAGTGTTGACTTTAATGATAAATTTCAACTGTTTCATCCATCAATGCTATTAAAAGTCATCTTATTTCCAGGGTCAATATTTTATTTTATTTTCTATTTTATTTTATTTTTTTAATCACATTTGTAGTTGTATAATGATCATCACAATCCAATTACACAGGATTTCCATTCCACAACCCAACTACATCCCCCCATGCCCCAAACAGTCTCCTCTGGAGACCATAATTTTTATAAAGTCTGTGAGTCAGCATCTGTTCTGAAAAGAAGTTCAGTCTGTCCTTTTTTCATATTCCACATGTCAGTGATAGCATTTGATGTTGGTCTCTCATTGTCTGACTGACTTCACTTGGCATGATAATTTCTAGGTCCATCCATGTTGCTAAAATGCTGGTATTTCGTTCATTTTAATGGCTGAGTCATATTCCATTGTGTATATGTACCACCTCTTCTTGATCCACTCCTCTGTCGATGGACATTTAGGTTGTTTCCATGTCTTGGCTGTTTGATAAGAGTGCTGCAATGAACATCGGAGTACATGTGTCTTTGTGAGTCAAGGTTTTCTCTGGCTAGATGCCCAGGAGTGGGATTGCTGGATCAAATGGTAGTTCTATGTGTAGTTTTCCGAGGCATCTCCATACCGTTTTCCACAGTGGTTGCACCCATTTACAATCCCACCAACAGTGTCAAAGGGTTCCTTTTTCTCCACACCCTCTCCAGCACTTATGGTTTGTAGACTTTTTGATGGTGGCCATTCTGGCTGGTGTAAGGTGGTACCTCCTAGTGGATTTGATTGGCATTTCTCTAATAATGAGTGATGATGCGCATCTTTTCATGTGTTTTTTGGCCATCCATATGTCTTCTTTGGAGAACTGTCTGTTTAGATCTTCTGCCCATTTTTGGATGGGGTTGTTTGTTTTTTTTTGGTATGGAGATACAGAAGGTGTTTATAAATTGTGGAGATTAATCCCTTGTCAGTGGATTTACTTGCAAAGATTTTCTCCCATTGTGTGGGTTGTCTTTTCCTTTCATTTAGGGTTTCCTTTGCTGTGCAGAAACCTTTAAGTTTGATTAGGTCCCATTTGTTTATTTTTATCTTTACTGTCATTGCTTTAAGAGGTGGATCTGAGAAGATGTTGCTGTCCTTTATGTCAGAGAGTGTTTGGCCTATGTTTTCCTCTAAGAGTTTTATAGTGTCTGGTCTTATATCTAGGTCTTTCATCCATTTGGAGTTTATTTTTGTGTATGGTGTTAGGGAGTGTTCTAATTTCATTCTTTTCCATGTGGCTGTCCAGTTTTCCCAGCACCACTTATTGAAGGGGCTGTCCTTTCCCCATTGTATCTTCTTGCCTCCTTTGTCATAGATGAGTTGGCTGTAGGTGCATGGGTTGAATTCTGGGCTTTCTATCCTGTTCCACTGATCTGTATTTCTGTCTTTGCGCCAGTACCTTATGGTTTTGATGACTGTACCTTTGTAGTATAGTCTGAAGTCAGGGAGCCTGATTCCTCCAGCTCCATTTTTCTTTTTTAGGATGTCTTTGGCTATTCTGGGTCTTTTGTGCTTCCAAACAAACTTGAAAATATTTTGTTCGAGTTCTGTGAAAAGTGTCCTTGGTAATTTGATAGGGACTGCATTGAAGCTGTAGATTGCCTTGGGTAGTATGGACATTTTGATAATATTAACTCTTCCAATCCACGAGCATGGTATGTCTTTCCATCTGTTTGTGCCATCTTTGATTTGTTTCATCAATGTCTTATAGTTTTCAGAGTACAGGTCTTTTGTCTCTTTAGGTAGGTTTACTCCTGGGTGTTTTATTCTTTTGGATGCGATGGTAAACGGGATTGCTTCCCTATTTTTCTCTTTCTGCTCTTTCATTGTTAGTATATTGGAATGCCATCGATTTCTGTGTATTAATTTTGTATCCTGTGACTTTGCCAAATTCATGGATGAGCTCTAACAGTTTTCTGGTGGAGTCGTTAGGATTCTCTAGGTATAGTCTCATGTCATCTGCAAATAGTGATAGTTTTACTTCTTCCTTTGCAATTTGGATTCCTTTGATTTCTTTCTCTTCTCCAATTGCTGTGGCTAGGACTTCCAAAACTATGTTGAAGAATAGTGGCGAGAACAGACATCCTTGTCTTGTTCCTGATCTCAGCGGGAATTCTTTCAGCTTTTCACCATTGAGAATGATGTTCGCTGTGGGTTTGTCATATATGGCCTTGATTATGTTGAGGTAGGTTCCCTGTATGCCCACTTTCTGAAGGGTTTTGATCAGAAATGGGTGTTGGATTTTGTCAAAGGCTTTTTCTGCATCTCTGGAGAGGATCATATGGTTTTTCTTCTTCAGTTTGTTAATGTGGTGTATCGCACTGATGGATTTGTGGATATTGAAGAACCTTTGCATCCCTGGGATAAATCCCACTTGATCATGATGTACAATCCTTTTTATGTATTGTTTGATGTGGTTTGCTAGTATTTTGATGAGGATTTTTGCATCGATGTTCATCAGTGAAATTGGCCTGTGGTTTTCTTTTTTTGTGGTATCTTTGTCTGGTTTTGGTACCAGGGTGATGGTGGCCAAGTAGAATGACTTTGGGAGTATCCCTTCCTCTGCAATTTTTTGAAATAGTTTCAGAAGGAGAGGTGTTAGCTCTTCTCTAAATGTTTGATAGAATTTGCCTGTGAAGCCATCTGGTCCTGGACTTTTGTATGTTGGAAGATTTTTAATCACAGTTTCAATATCAGTTCTTGTGGTTGGTCCCTTCATCTTTTCTCTTTCATCTCGGTTTAGACTTGGAAAAGTTTACTTTTCTAAGAATTTGCCCATTTCTTCTAGGTTTTCCGTTTTATTGGCGTAGAGTTGCATATAGTAGTCTCTGTGATCCTTTGTATTTCTGTGATGTCCATTGTTACTTCTCCTTTTTCATTTCTAATTTTATTGATTTGAGTCCTCTCTCTTTTTTTGCTTGAGAAGTATGGCCAGGGGGTTATCAATTTTGTTGATCTTTTCCAAGAACCAGCTTTTCGTTTCATTGATCTTTTCTATGGTTTTCTTTGTTTCTATTTCATTGATTTCTGCTCTGATCTTTATGATTTCTTTCCTTCTACTAACTTTAGCTCTTGTCTGTTCTTCTCTCTCAAGCTGCCTTAGATGTAAAGTTAGCTTGTTTATTTGAGCTTTTTCTTGTTTCCTGAGGTGGGCTTCAATCACTATAAACTTTCCTCCTAGAACAGCTTTTGCTGCATCCCGTAGGTTTTGGAGTGTTGTATTTTTGTTGTCACTTGCTTCTAGGCATTTTTTTAATTTTTCCCTTTCATTTCTTCAGTGAGCCATTGGTTGTTTAGTGGCATGTTGTTTAGTCTCCAAGTGTTTGTGTTTTTTGCAGATTTTTTTATTGTTTTTGATTTCCAGTCATATAGCAATGTGGTTGGAAAAGCTTGATATGGTTTCAATTTTCTTAAAGTTACAGAGATTGGATTTGTAGCCCAGGATGTGATCAGTCTTAGAGAATGTTCCATGTGCAGTTGAGAAGAATGTGTATTCTGTTGCTTTTGGATGAAATGTCCTATAAATATCTATGAAGTCCATCTGGTCTAATGCTTCATTCAGGGCCCATGTTTCCCTATTGATTTTCTGTCTAGTTGATCTGTCCATTGCTGTAAGTGGGGTATTAAAGTCCCCCACCATTATTATGTTATTGTTGATTTGTCCTTTTAAGGTTGTTAGCAGTTGCCTTATATATTGTGGTGAACCTATGTTGGGTGCATAGATATTTAAAATTGTTATATCTTCTTCTTGGATTGATCCTTTGATCATTATGTAATCTCCTTCTTTGTCCCTTAAAATATTCTTCATTTTAGAGTCTATTTTGTCTGATATGAGTATTGCTACTCCAGCTTTCTTTTGATCCCCATTTGTCTGAAATATTTTCTTCCATCCTCTCACTTTCCATTTGTATGTGTCCCTAGAAGTGAAGTGGGTCTCTTAAAGACAGCATATGTATGGGTTTTGTTTTTGTATCCATTCAGCCAGTCATTGTCTTTTGGTTGGGGCATTTAGTCCATTAACATTTAAGGTAATTATTGATATGTATGTTCTTATTGCCATTTTATTAACTGTTTTGGATTTGTTTTTGTTGCTCTTTTTTCTTCCCTTCTTTTCTTGTTCTCTCCTCTTGCGGTTTGATGACTATCTTTAGTGTTGTATTTGAGTTGATTTTTCTTATTTGTGTGTGTATCAATTGTAGATTTTTGGTTTGCAGTTATTCTGAAGTTTTGATATGAGTCTATATATTTATATACGAAATTGTTTTAAGTTGTTGGTCTCTTAATTACAAGTGTATCTCCAGTGTCCTGCATTTGTATTCTCCTCTTCTCACGATTTCTGATTTTGGTGGCAAAATTGTGCATGGATGATTTCATCTCTTTACTGTATATATAACTTTACTGGTGAGTCTTGTCATTTGTGGCATTTTTGTTTCTGGTTGCAGCCTTTTTTTTTCTGTCTAGAGAAGTTCCTTTAGTACTTGTTTCAAGACTGGTTTAGTGTTGTTGAATTCTCTTAGCCTTCACTTATCTGTGCAGCTTTGTGTGTGTGTGTGCGTGTGTGTGTGCAGCTTTTGTTTTCTCCTTCAAATCTGAATGGGGGCCTTGCTGGGTAAAGCAATCTTGGTTGGAGGTTTTTTCCTTTCATCACGTTAAGTATATCATGCCACTCCCTTCTGCCCTGCAGAGTTTCTGCTGAAATATCTGCCAATGACCTTATTGTGGTTCCTTTGTATGTTATTTTTTTTCTTTTCTCCTGCTGCTTTCAAGATTTTCTCTTTGTCTGTAATTTTGATCAGTTGGATTAATATGTGTCTCTGTGTATTCCTCCTTGGGTTTATTTTATATGGGACTCATTGTGCTTCCAGGATTTGAGTGAGAGGATCCTTTCCCATGTTAGGGAAGATTTCGGCTATTACCTCTTGGAATATGTTTTCTGTCCCCTTCTCTCTCTCCACTCCTTCTGGCACCCCTGTAATAGGGATGATGGTGTGTTTAACATTGTCCCAGAGTTCTCTGAGACTCTCTTCATTTGTTTTCAATCTTTTTTCTCTTTTTTGTTCTGCATCCGTAATTTCCACTAAATCTGTCCTCCACCTTGCTTATCATTCTTCTGCCTCCTATATTCTGCTGGTAGCTGCTTCTAGTGAATTTTTTATTTTGGTTATTATATTTTGCATCTCTTCTGGTTTAAGGTTTTTTTTTTTTTTTTTTTTTTTGTCCTTTTGCCATTTCTTGGGCTGCTCCCATGGCATATGGAGGTTCTCAGGCTAGGGGTCTAATCAGAGCTGTGGGCACTGGCCTGCGCCAGAGCCACAGCAACATGGAATCTGAGCCACATCTGCAACCT
Organism: Sus scrofa; assembly: GCF_054392235.1. Lineage (NCBI taxonomy): Eukaryota > Metazoa > Chordata > Mammalia > Artiodactyla > Suidae > Sus > Sus scrofa. The sequence goes on along the minus strand of NC_139401.1, from coordinate 88,389,929 downwards.
ACACCACAGCTCACGGCAACACTGGATTCTTAACCCACTGAGCAAGCCCAGGGATCGAACCCTCAACCTCATGGTTCCTAGTCGGATTTGTTACCCCCTGAGCCACGACGGGAACTTCAAAGTTTTATATCTTGTATCTCTTTGGTCAGTGTTTCCTGTAAGTTGTCCATCTTTGCCTCCAGTTTATTTCCAATGTCTTACATCATCTTTAGCATCAACAGTCTAAAGTCTTTTTCCTAGAGGCTGAGAATCTCCTGATCACTTAGCTGTTTTTTTGGGTTTTTTTCTTTCTCCATCATCTGAGGTATAGTTCTCTGTCTTTTCATTTTTATAGGTTTTTGGTGTGGTGACCTTTTTACAGATAATAGAGTTGTAGCCTCTCTTACTTCTGGTGTCTGCCCCCCTTGTGGCTGATGTTGGTATGGGGGCTTTGATGTTGGCTTCCTGATAGGAGGGACTGATGCCTGCCCACTGGTAGGTGGAGCTGATTCCTATCCCTCTGGTGGGTGGGGCTTTGTGTCTGGGCAAGATTAGAGGCAGCTGTGTGCCTGAGGGGTCTTTAGGCAGCCTGTTTACTGAAGGCCAGGCCTGTGTTCCCACCTGGATTGTTGTTTGGCTTGTGGCTTCTCAGCACTGACTGATGGGTGGGGCAGATTTTCCCAAAAAATGCCCACCTCTAGAGAAAGGCATGTTGCTGAATAGTCCCTAGAGCTTTGCTTCCAATGACCTTCCCCCACAGCAAGCCACATTCACCCCTGTTTTCTCAGTATGTCCTCTAAGAACTGCAGTCAGGTTTGACCCAGATTCCTGTGGAGACTTTGCTTGCCCTGGAACCTAGTGCACGTGAAAGTCTGTGTGCACCTTTTAAGAATGGGGTCTCTGTTTCCCCAAGTCCCATGGAGCTCCTGCACACAAGCCCCACTGGCCTTGAATGTCAGATGCTCCAGGGGCTCTTTCTCCCAGTGCCAGATCCCCACACATGGGAGTTTGATGTGGGTCTCAGAACTCTCACTCCTGTAGGTGAATCTCTGTGAACCAGTTAGTTTCCAGTTTGTGGGGCTTCCCACCCAGGAGGTATGGGGTTGCTTGTATCACATAATCGCCCCTCCTACCTCTTGATGTGGCCTCCTCTTTGTCTTCTGGAGTAGGATATCTTTTTTAAGGTTTCCGGTCCATTTGGTTGAAGATTGTTTTGACTTTAGTTGTGAATTTTGTTGTTTTTAGGAGAGAAGTTGAGCTCCAGTCCTTCTATTCCACCATCTTAATCCCATCTCCAGGGTCAGTATTTTAGAATTAACGCAATAAGTTTGAACACTTTACCCTTTGACTTTCCTATATGCAATTGCTAATTCCAGTCTTATCTTTATTCATGTCATTCTCTCTACCAGGTAATTTTTTTTTCTTATTCATAATTCTTGTAAATTTTTGACAGTCAATATTCTTTCCATATGAACCTGAAATCAAGTTAAAGTTAAAGTTTTAGCATGGCTTAAAGGGTTAGTCTAACCACTCTATGAGTCAACAGGGGACATAAAAAGTGATCAGGGCCCATGAAGTGTTTGTGAGGGTAAATACTCGCTGGTTATAGCCAGGGACACTTGTCAAGAGAAACATTCTTTAGGACTGAAAAACTGGGGAAGAGCCAGCAATTCGGGATGGCCCAGTTTTCGTTCTTTTGAGACAAGTTACATTATCTTATTCAATCCTTTTTGCTTTGAGTGTGTCAGAATCACTTATCTACCAAGTCTCATAGTTATCAAGAAGCAGTACCAGGACTCAAACCAAATTCTTCCAGGTGTCAAATTCATCTTGCTTTCCAATTTACAGTTACTATGGCACTAGTAGATAGGAAATGCTGCTTTGATCCAATTGTTTGATTTTTGTAAAAACAGATTTCCAAAGTTTCCTTTACAGTGACTCAGGCTAGACAAGATTGGCACCTAGGAGTCATGGATCTTTTCATCTGCCCCATCCTCTGAATCCAGCTCACCCACCCTATAGATAAGATTCATTGAGACATCTAATCATAGAATTGCCCTGTTTTTTGTTTTTCATTTTTTTTTTTTGGCCTGCCCCCATGACATATGGAAGTTTTGGGGCCAGGAATTGAATCTGAGCCCTGGGCTGTGACCCATGCCACAGATGCAGCAACACCAGATCTTTAACCCACTGTGCTAGGCCAGGGATTGAATTGGCACCTCCACAGAGACAAGCCAGATCACTAACCTACTCCACCACAGCAGGAATTGTAGAATTGCCCTGCCTTCTGATAGCTTCCAATCTAGAGGGAATCTTTGCTTCCTTAGACCCTCCCCCAAATTGCATAGCCTGCTTCCAAATCCTGTAATTTGTTCTAATACTCTCTTCCTGAGATGTTCCCTTTGATGTATGTCTTCCCTCACCGCAACAAGTAATGTGCCTAACTTGTTCCACTTAGAAGTGTGTTCTTGGTGGTCTTTGGCTGAACAGAATGGACACTAGGCTCTCATGATAGACGGAATGTTTTAGAGCCTAGTTCTTGTTTGGAATATCTAGTGAGCAGTTACCCCAATAGAAGTGGCTAGAGCCCTCTGTCACCTCATTGGTGCTGTATGAGATAGAATCCTCTTTCTTAGTGGACCTTTGGACCTGATTCAAATTTCTGGGCATCATAGGCTATAGCTCCAGTTGTGTCTCTCTAGAGAGGAGGAGCTCCCAGTGGGATGTGGCTGGGGGGTTTAATGCAAATAACACTGGATGGGTTTTCAGAAAACTTGATTTCTAGTTTTGTCTCTCTTGGAAAATAACATTGTAGGCATAGTCAAGTTGTTTTACTTCTTTGGGCTTCAGGTTTTTAGCTTTAAAAGGAAAGAGTTGGACAGTAGAAGTCTCTGAGAATCTTTCTAGCTCTACCATTCAGTGATTCTTTTATTTTAAATCCACTATGGAGATGCCATCTCCTCACTCTAGTAGGTAATACCATATCACTCTGAGGAGTTTTGTAATGTGAGTCACCCAAAATGCTCAATTTTAAAAAGATACCTCAAGTACACATAAAGGTATAGTTTGTAATTTTCTTCACAGATATTTGCAGACAGATGGCCAGCATAATTGTTTCTTGTGTAAAAGCAGACATTGTTGAAATATAATAAGAACCAGATAAATCTGCAGGGACTCTCTTAGCTCTGTCTCCAGAGAATCAGTGCTAATAAGTCAAATTAGTCATTTTTATTTAGGAGATATAAAAAGGTTTCATGCTGTACCAGCTGTCATAAAATTTTGGAGAAAAGTATTACTTACAAAGCTTCTGGGGGAATGTTTCACAGAAGTATTTTAACCTTTATAGCTTACAAATCAATGGCTTCCTTTCTTTGTAAATGGTATTTTTGGTCTAAATTCTCTCTCTCTCTCTCTTTTTTTTTTTTCATTTTTGGGTTCCCTGTGGCATATGGAGTTACTGGGCCAGGGATGAGATCTGAGCTGCAGTCACAACCTCAGCCGTAGCTGCGGCAATGCCGGATCCTTGACCCACTGTGCCAGGCCAGGGATTGAACTTGCAATCCAGAGCTTTCAAGACACTGCCAATCCCATTACACCACAGCAAGAACTCCCTAATTTCTATTTAACAACAAAGGTTTAGCAAAAAGGAAAACAGGAAAAAAAATTAACAGGACTGCCTTTTAGTGAAGTACCTGTTATATGTTGCTTTTTCATGGAGCTAGGATTTTCGTGTGAGTCTAAAATGAGTTGTGATGAAATATATTTAGAGATTTGTTTTTAGGTAAAATAAGTGTAATTTCTAGAAAGCTATGCTCTACTGTTTAACCTTCATGCATAGTATAAATTACAATGGTAACCACAGTACATGCATACTTTATATGCATGCGTGAAAAATCCCTCCCTTATTATTACTGAATTGTGTCTGTGCATGATTGTAGAGTCAAAAAAATCTTCTATCTACTGTAATTTATTCTTCTGACACGTTCTCTATTCTTTCTCATTTTCTCACTTTTTTTTCCCTCTTTGTTTATTCACCTTGCAGATTCAGGGTGTTTTTTTTTTTTTTCCTTTTTTCTTTTTAGTTTTTCATTAAAAGAAACCAGGCTCATAAAAGAAAGGACAGGGTTTGAAACAGAAATCTAGAATCAGAGATTTATAAGTTTATATATAAGAGCCTGTCATTGCAATTGCAGGTGACCTCATGCCAGGAAAGAAATGTATAATAAATCACAAGGTACCAGGTTAATGAGAATGTTTCCAGAAATAATCAGAAAAGATAGTGGAGTTCTCAAAAACTAACAGTGAAAATTGAGCCATTACATATGAATGATGTTTATAGGGATAAATAATATTTGGAAAGTATTAAATAGAAAATCTAGATTTTACTTGCCTAAATTGCAAATTTAGCCTTAGAGTTGTCATAGCAACTTGAATACATTTCTTTGAAATGATTGTTTAATTATGAAATTGTAGAAGTAGCTTTTTTTTTTTTTTTTGTCTTTTGTCCTTTTAGGGCTCCACCCACAGCATATTGAGATTCCCAGGCTAGGGGTCTAATCCAAGCTGTTGCCGCTGTCCTAGGCCAGAGCCACAGCAACACCAGATCTGAGCCATGTCTGTGACCTACACCACAGCCCATGGCAACACCAGATCCTTAACTCACTGAGCAAGGCCAGGGGTCAAACCCGCAACCTCATGGTTCCTAGTCAGATTCGTTTCCAATGTACCATGACAGGAACTCCTACTAGTAGCTTTTTAACAATTTTTACCATATATCATATAAGGAGCCTTATGGCCTCAGTTTCTTTAAAACAAAATTGCACTTTGTTTCTCATCCTTTTCATTGTACTAAGTCTAAAGTACATTTTTTCACATTTTTGCATAATGTCTGTTTATGAGTCTATCAGATAATGCATTTGTTAAATAGTTGACCTTTGCCATTAGGATTAGAGCAGTGCTGCTCCAGATTTCAAGGATGAAGATTGCTTATATGTATCAAAATAGTTCTTAGAACTATCCTCTTTTCACCCTTGCCTCCATGAAAATAGCTTTCATTTTCTATTTTTCTTTTATAATGTCATATAGCGTCTTTTAAATCAGTATTATTTTAATTAATTTGCCCTTTGTTAATAACCATGAAATCTTGTGTATGTGTTAAAAAATAGTAGCACATAGAACTGGGAACTATGTCTAGTCACTTATGATGGAGCATGATAATGTGAGAATAAAGAATGTATACATGTATGTGTAACTGGGTCACCATGCTGTACAGTAGGAAAAAAATGTATTGGGAAATAAAAAAAATAGTAGCATATATTATTATTCAGTTAGCAGATTAGTATACACATGGATTGACAAGCTGTTTGTAAAAACTAGTCAGTATTTTTCTACCTAGATTGGGAACCACTAGTTTAGAGCTTGACACCATTAAATTGTCCCCTCCTTGCTTTTGTTGACTTAATTCCCAAAGTGATTCTCCAGACTCCCTCTCCAAATCTGACTATAATTTTAGGTGGGCTGTTCCTAAAACAGCATTCTTATAGAATAACATTTTGACCATCCTCCTGTTTTTGCCTTGAAGTTTGTCATGGGGGAGCGTATGGCAAGGCTGGGTGAGATGGGAAACTGTGAGAATTGGGTACTATGTGCTTTGAGCTGAAGCTGTGCATTTCCTGCTCAAGAGAAAATGAATTGAGGGTTGGAGGGTTGGCGATCCAAGTAGAAGTTTGTGGATGATAAGTTAGAGTTCAAACATTGAGAGCAGCACAAACAAACACCAAGTCCAAAGGTAGAATCAGTGTCAGGATTGCTGAGCCAAATGTTCAGGAGTTGAATTTTGAAAAGACTAGGGTAAAAACAGGAGCAAGTGTGATACTGCTCTTTATTCATCTGCTTTTGAAATTGATCCAGATTTGGCTATTGATTTTTAATAAATGGTGAAGGGCTAATTGGCTTACTGCTCAGTGTTTTCCATTTGGTCTTCTCAGCTCTGATTAGCAACTGGTAGGTTAGCTTGTTCTCCTTTTCATAACTGAAAGCCATAACATTGGTTTGGTTATATCATAAGAAGCAGGATAATAGATGTTTGGACTGGAAAATCCCTCTCCTGATCCATAATTCTCAATTCTACATTTTATATAGTTTTTCTAATACAAATTAAACCATTGACCTTTTCTTAAACCCTCTCCTATGGGTTTTCCCTCCCACAGAAAAACAATCTGTTTTCTATCTACAGGCAGTTCAGAAAGCTGCATCTAGCTATCATGTGGCTATGTGATGTTGGGCATAAGGGAATTCTATGTAAATTAGTGATCTCTGCTCTGATCCTTCTTTCCTGGTGTGGAAGCTGAGAAAGGCTTGGAGAGCTCCTTGGGGCTGCAACAGAAGTTGAGAGCCTTCTTGTACCACAGCTGTGACACATTGTACCAGTGGACAAATACCAAACCATCTGAATGTCAAGGAGCAAACCTGGGGAAGTGAGCGTAAATGGGATGTTAGCGCAAGAGACCTATGTTAAGAGAGGTTAAATAGATATCTTTACTGCATAACTTATCATAATATGTCTTATGATGATGTGAAATGTGACTTTCCTAGATGGAGATAGGTTATACCCTCTTTTCCAAACTTATTCGACCACTGACTCTTTGAAGATTTGTAAGTGTGTGAAGTGGGGATAATATCTTGGCAGACATTAGTGTTCTGTTGAGCTGCCTTAATAGACATACAATTTAAAATATACATTCTGCTAATTGTGCATTCATGTTATTTTTTTGAATGTGGAAAAGTAGATCTGCTTTAGAATGAGCAGAGCACGAATAATGTAATTTAATTTGTTAAGGTCTGTGAGGTAATACGGCACATCAGTACAACATCCTAAAACTGAGATGTTGGATTTGCACTGTTTCAGGCAAGTTCAACTACTAGGGTACTAGGATGGTGGCCACAGTGGGAAGGAAGACAGACTTGGGCCACTGATCATCCTGACATGTTCTTTATCAGTCTTTATAGGAACCCAAATCTAATTTCAAACAAAACCTAAACAATAGCAATGAGTTTCCATACAATTTACTTCTGAAATTCAAATGAATTTCTTTCCTTGAGGTGCCATAAAACATTATTTTAATTTTTAATTTTTTGGCCGCACCTGTGCAGCATGCAAAATTTCCTGGCCTGGGATAGAACCCAAGCCGCAGCAATGACGACATGGAATCCTTAACCATAAGGCCACCACGGAACTCTAAAATATTATTTTTAAATTCCGAAGTGTTCTTTCTGTACTCAGCTCTCTCTCAGCGATTGCATTTTTCTTCCTCCCTCCCTCCCTTCCTTCCTTCCTTCAGTTTTGTTTTGTTTTTGTTTTTGTTTTGTGGCTTTTTAGGGCTGCACCTGCAGCAGATAGAAGTTCCCAGGCTAGGGGTTGAAATCAGAGCTGAAGCTGCCAGCCTACACCACAGCCCATGGCAATGTCGCCGGATCCTTAACCCACTGAATGAGGCCAGGGATTGAACCCATGTCCTCATGTTTACTAGTCATGTTCATTACCACTGAGCCACAATGGGAACTCCCATGTTTTTCCAACACAAAGAAAAAATCATCTGTTTACATTAAAAGGCACTACTTAAAAGTCCATTTTTCATCATTCAAATCTGTAGGTCTGGAAATACTTTTCCTTTTGAGAATTTACAAATGTCACAGTCTTCTTCCCTTCCCTAGTCACCTTTCACAGACAGAATTCTTCCTAATTAAGAGTTTAACTTGTGAGGTGGTATGTTTCATTTGTCGGAATTCATGTCAGTGTGCTGAGACATCTGTTCAGAACACGGATCACCCTCTCATCCAGTTAATTTATACTTGCTGGACATGGCTGCTCCTTTTCCTTTGCAAGGAAGTCATCGTTGGCTGCAGGCAAACTTCCCAGTTGAGAATATCATTTCATTAAGCCTGTCTCCACATTGTTTCCTTAGTCTTTTGCAAGGTGGAGGAAGGGATATCAGGTACAAGTTGCTAAATGTTAATGAACTTCCTTAAGCAGGTTCTGAAGCTGGTAGTCATGGCTAGCCTCACCAGAAGGCAGATGGTCTGCTGCAAATCCAATTTGGTTGTGGGGGTGTTGATAAGAACCTCTCTTCCGTCCAATGCTTGGCATTTACCAGTATTTTCCTCTGTTGGGAGTTTATTCTTTAGATGTTGAAGATTTCAGCCTCTCCAAAGATCTTTACTAAAATGCAAATATCCCAAAGAGAAGGGGGGTTATGATAAGATTTCTTATTATCTAGTAATTTAACCAATTTGAGTTTGACTTTCTTGGCAAGTAGAGGCCAGAGCAGGGATGCATCCAAGTATTGTGGGACCTGAAACTTAAAGAGGAGGGCTTAAAGAGAAAAAAGAGTAGGAGTTCCTGCTGTGGTGCTGGGGGTTAAGAATCCGACTGCAGTGGCTTGGGTTACTGAGGAGGTGTGAGTTCAATACCCAGCCTGGTGCAGTGGGTTAAGGATCTGGTGTTGCTGCACTTGTAGTGCAGGTTGCAATTGTGGCTCAGATTTAGCCACTGGCCGCAGAACTTTGGTATGCCTTGGGTGTGGTGATAAAAAAGAAAAAGAAAAAGAAAAGTAAATTGTAGAAGGTAGGTGGTGGATATATGGGCAATTAAAAAAAAAATAGAGCATGCCTTCCACACACCAAATACTTCATGTACATTATCTTATTTATGTGTTGTAGGTATGAACACTCTCATATTACAGATGTGGAAATTTAACCTTAGAGAACCTTGCCTATATACACACACAGCTAATAAACAGTTGAACTATGATATTGATATTAAGTTTTTCTGCCTCTCAAAGTTCACTGTAGGTGAAAGGGCTTCCTTGGGCTGGGCTCTCTTATACCCCTAGGGACTGAACTTCTCCTGGGTGGAAAATGATTGTGCTTAAAGAAATGTTTTGGAGTTCATTTGGTGGTGTAGCAGATTAAGGATCCATTGTTGTCACTGCTGTGGCGCGGTTTCGCTCCATGGCCCCTGAAGTTCTGCATGGTGCAGGTGCAGCTAAAAAAAAAAATTTCTGTTTAGCTCATGTTAGAGTAAGACCACATATGATAAAAAATGGTGTAGTTACTAAACTCTATTATCATATGCTCCTCTTATATATGAATCTGAGCTGCCTGCTGCATGCCAAGAGTCATTGTATTAGGGTTCTGTGGAGAAACAGAACCAACAATATGTACATATATATAGAGAGAAAGATATTTATTATAAGGAATTGGGCAATATGATTGTGGAGGCTGGCAAGTCCAAAATCTGTACTGTGGGCCAGCAGGCTGGAGACCCATGAGAGCCTATGGTCCAGATGAAGTTCAAAGGCAGCTTTCTGAAGAATTCCCTCTTGCTTAGGGAGGCTGATCTTTTTGTTCTTATCAGGCGTTCAGCAGATTGGATGAGGCCTACTCAGATGATGGAGGGAAAACTGCTTTACTCAGCATTCACTGATTTAAATGTTAATCTCACCCAAAACACCCTTCAAATTGATTCATTAAAATTAACCATTACAGCCATCTAAGCCATAGTCTTCCCTTTTCTATTATGGAGGACCAGCTCTGGGGTGAGGGGTGGGGTGGGCGGTCACTGGGTCTCCCAAGGCATCCACTGGACTCAGGTGCCTGGCATATGGAAACTTTGGGTTTGGCTGTGTCCTTGGCATGTGGAAGTTCCCCAGCCAGGGTTTGAACCTGCGCCACAACAGTGACCTGAGCCACAGAAGTAACGATTCCAAATCCTTAACCTGCTGAGCCACCAGGGAACTCCTGGACACTTTTTATAGTGGGCAGAGACCATCTGCTCCTGCTTTTGGATATTCAGAAACCACCCAGCAAAAATAGGTCCTAAAATCCCATCAGTCACATTACTGAAATTGCCATAGAACTTTTTCCTAATTCCTGTGTCTCCCCCAACCCAAGTATGATTTATCCTCCCCATCCAGTAGATTACCACTTTATTTTCACATTTGTTGTGTAATTTATCATACTATAAGCTCTAATATAGGTAGTCCTAAAACATGTTTCATCTACTGACCCCCCCCCTTTTCCAGCAATAGCTACTAATTTATAAGCCACTTGAGAGCATGGTTTTGTGTCATTTCTCTCTATGTCCCTCATTGGATCTAGCCATGGACCTTACTCATAGTAGGGGCTCAAAGGATATATTGGTTGGAATGACCTGAAATGCATTTGTGGGACTCCAAAATAGTGCTGACCAGTGCCTACTTGAAGCAAAGGGGAAGATACATGTCTCATAAACTGTCGCTTGACAACCAAAGCGCCAGCATTTTCAATCTTGTTCCTATGGCTCCTCCTAGTGGGAAGGTAGCAAAATCTCTTGGCTATAGGATTCCTTGCACCATTCCTGTCAGAAACAAGAAACAGGAATCAAACAGGAACATAAAAACCTTTTGTAGGAATTGTGTATGCTTTTAAAAAATTTACTTAATTTTTGATTTATAGCCGGGTCTTAAGTTTCTAAAATGTCCCTTCAGCCTGCTTTTGAAGCAGTTTGGATTATTGGGGGTGGGGAGCAGATTTAATCAGGGAATGTTGATATAAACTATGGCATTCCTTGTAGGCATGGGGCCAGGCACAGTGTGAGAAGAGAGCTGTTTGGCTGCTTCTTAGAACTTAAGTGGAGTGAGCAACAAACATCTTTCCCCTTTTCCCTAAGCTCTATCCTACACTGTAGCTCAGCAGGGGAGCAGTGAAGTTGCTGCTGGGTGCCTCTGGCCCCTGGCAGCACCTCCTGCCTTTCCCCCTGAGACCTGGGCAGTACCTTTTGCTTTGGTCCTGACAGGTAGGTCAATTTGTTTCAGTCTGTGCAACCGACTTATGCTGCTTAAGAATCCCTTCAGCGTATGCTTCAGGTAATCTATACTGCAGATAAAAGACAGTGGTTTTGATTTTTACATTTCTCTATAGAAATCACAGCCTCTTGTCTTTAATCCCAATGTTTTGAGGGGCTGTCTGGGTATTATGTATGCATGCTTAATGATTCATCCTCCTAGGACTTTGAATTTGTTCTTAACTGAACCCTGTTCTTTTATAGAATTTTAGAAATATTAAATATAATGTGATAAACCTTGGCGATGCCTGCTTTCAGGAGGTTGATTGCAACAGTTTTTTTCTTTTTTTTAAACCAACCGATACGCAGAACTACACATTCCCCAATATAGGTATAGAGTAAAAATCTTAAAATGGAAAAATCTTCTTTCTTGGCTATGAGGAAAATAATTAACTATCTGACCACTGATTCATACCAGTGAATGTGATGCCCCTTAGCTTTTCTGAGGTTATGCAGAACTCTTGTCTATCTGGCTTCATAAACTGTGGAATAGGCTTTCTGGAGACAAAAACCTGAGAGTGAATGTTATAACATGAATCAGCCCTGGCTACAAATTTGATGTAGTGTTTGCTGGAATTGACAGCAAAAGGCAACGTTAATCCATATACTAGTGCAGCAGTGGTTTCATTTCATCCCTTTGCAACTACGTGACTTGGAATATATTTGTGTTTTCTTTTTATTTCAGTATGAGCAGACAACATGGCACCTTTTGAGACATGACAGAGATTTGAAGCAATAGAGCTTATACCTTCTGCATTAGAGAAGCAGTTCTAGGTTAGGATTTTAGGCTCACTAACTGGAGACATTAAACATAAAATCACATGGTAGGGATAAATACTGTCATGTATGGTTTGCTCAGTTAATTGGAACTTATGTGTTCCCACTTCTGGTTGTATCCTGCTTGGTCAGGGTCTCTTCTGTGCCCTTGGACAAGTTATAGGATTTAATTTTCTACTTTTCTTAGATTAATTATGTGGGATTTGATTGTATAGTGCTAAATCTACCTAGGAGTTATATGTATTCTCTCTGTTTAATCTAGTGAGTCACAGTTGACTACCATGAGATAATTAAAGATGCAAGTTCTGTGGTTGGTGGGGGACACAATCAACAGTTTAAAAATCTTGTTGAGATTATTACACCCACATATTTACTGGAGAAAAATAATACAAACTAGAAGTGGTATTTCTTTCGGGGCAGAAATACCTAAAATACCAGAAAGGACCCATAGCTTTTTTAAGAACAATGGAAGAGTAAGGGATATTTATTCTTTACTCCTCTATACACATTTATACACACACATCCTCTATACACATTTATACACACACACACATTTTTATACACACATATCTATACACATTTACACATATATACGTGTATATATTTGCTCCAATGCCAATATATGATAAGTACTTGACTTTTTTTTTTAGCTGCACTCACATCATTCAGAAATCCTGAGACCAGGGATTGAACCCATACCACTGCAGTGACAATGCCAAATCCTTAACTGCTAGGCCAACAGGGAACTCCTTGAGTTTTTTTATATGCATACTTTTCAGTGTTGATAACTGACTTAACAGAGAATACACGTAAGCATATGTGCTATTGTTAGTTTGTCTCAATGACTAATCTATAACCACACAATTGAGCATTTTGTCAAGTTGTGTTTGAGGGGCCCGCTAGGTTCTCTTGTATCTGGGGAGGGCTTTCTGGCCCAACAGTTAACTAGTACTTGTCAAAGAAGACAAGTCTGTTGGCCTGGATGCTTATCCCATCTTTGGACAAGCGGTAGACTAGAGAGTCCTTGTCTGATTGACAGCTGTCTACAGCACATAACCTATAGGTGACAGAGAAAATTCCACACTGAAAAATGCTACCTGAAAACTGATAGCTAATATGGAATGGCAGTGTAGGGGAGGAAAAATAATTTTCCCTCTACCTTTCTAGGTTCCTGGCTGAGACTCCCACCCACCCAAATAATAAAGGACAGATTAACAACAGTAACAACAAAAAAAACCCCCAAAACCAGAATTGTAATAACAATAACCTCTTGTATACATGGAGATACCCAGGAAAACTGAATAACTTCCTGAAATGACCAAATATCATCTTTGGCTAAAGACAAAAGAAGATGTTGGGGGTGGACAGTCAGTTATGGGAGGTGACCAGGAAAAGCACAGTAAACAAGGGTTAGGTTGTTGTGCAGATTTGGGGGGGGCACACTTACAAATGCAGAGTTCTTTTATAAATGTAAATTTCCACCACAGAAGGGCAGCTTCTACTGTTTTCAGAGATTCTTCTGTGTTTGCAGTTTCTTTAAATAATCAATCTTATGTCAAAGAATTGTTTATCAGTCTTTAAATAATCAATCTTATGTCAAAGAATTGTTTATCAGGGTGGTAAATTCTGCTCCCCTCAGTCCTGCCTTTGAAACATCCCTAGTAAGTTTTACAGTCCAGACAGTCCAAAAGCCAAGTTGATAGATTGCTTCATCTCATTTTTTTTTTTTTTTGGCTGCACCCATGGCATGCTAGAACTTTTCATAAGGAATCTCAGATTGAGTTGTTAACAGCCTGTCAAGGCTAAGAAGCAAAGCCAAATACTTGCCATCACACTTTGCCTGCAATACCTGTACATTTGGGTGAATTCCTCTCTTCTTGAGGTCCCCAAATATCCTGAGGTTTCTATACCTGCTGGGAAATGATATTCCTTACTCACTCAGCAAGGCTGCTGGAAATTCTATAAGGAAGGTACCAGGCTGTTTTCCCAAGGGCCTTTAGTGGCTCCATAAAGCCATCCTTAGTTCCTTAAAGCTGTCTGGTCATATCTGAGTCTATGCATACTTCTCCCAAATATGACATTCCAGTCAAAGCCTTTGTAATATAACCAAGTGTTTCCAATTGTGTCTTGTTTCAAGGACAACAGATTCTTATTGAACTTATGCAAATAAATATATTGCCATGAAAAGAATACTTAAGAGTTTCTGAAAGCTATAAGGCTCAGATAGGGAGAAAAAGTAAATGTTTCATCTTTCTTCACAAAGATATTTTCTACTAAGTTTTTGATAGCTTAAGAGAGAAAAAAGGATTTCCTAAAATCTGGAAAAGCAAAATACTAAGAGAACCAGCAAGGAAAAAGAAAGTCACAAAAATTATTAATCATCTTCATCAGTACATTCAGTCCCATGTAATTAATTCTTGTTGATATTGATCTTTTGTTAGTAGCTTTATGAATCCTGTTTTCCCTTGGAGTTCTGCAAATTCTTACCCAGTTCAGTTTTATGATCTTAAGTTTATCAGAAACCTATATTTGTTGAAATTTCTTTCTATGAGTCTCCTTGAAGATAAGGCATTTTTGCAGGAATACTTTTATAAAAGCATCTGAGTAAAATAATAACTCTGTGTAAATGACAAAAAGACTTAAAAATTACCATGGTTAAAGATCTGATGAGAAAATTCATTACCATACAATTAACAAGGAAATTTGGTTATTTCTGTAACATACAACAATCAAGATAATAACTAGAACTATGACTGATTAACATTATATTAGGACATATCAGATTTCTAGTTATTGCATACAAATTCTGGAATGCTTATATACAAATACAATATAAAGAAGGCTTAGTATCACTTCTTATTCAGCAATGCTTCCCATGTAATTTAACATATTTAATAAACCTGATTAGTGTAACATTTTCCTTTACACAAGGCAAGTGAACAAATTTTTTGAAATGTTCCAGGGGCCCTCTGGAAAATTCAATGTTATTTGAGGTCAACAAAGATTTCATGTAGAATTTTATTTTGGGAAGTCTGTAAAAAATGTCAAAAGATTTTGGACACTTGAAGTTCCCTGGTCTCTCATCATGTTAAGGATCTGGTGTCACTGCTATGGCTCAGGTCACAGCTGTGGTGTGGTTTCAATTCCTGGCATGGGAACTTCCACGTACCAAGAACTTCCACATTTTGGGCACAGCCAAAAAAAAAAAAGAAAAAAGAAAAGGAAAAGTTTTGGACCCTTGCCTAAATAGGTTCACAGATCATTATGAAACAGTACTCAATTATCTAGTTAACCAAGTGCTGATGAAAGAATTCAAAGGTGATTACATAGTTGTAAGCAAAACTTAGCTCTAATAAGGTTAGGAAAACTCAGTTTTCCTGAGTAATCAAAGACCTGGTAGAAACAACACAGGGAATTATTTTGATAAAACAAAATCTGCTTTCTGCTTAAAAGGTGAAGAAACTTTCACAACTTGTTAAAAAAAAAAAGACCAAAAGTCTAAAAAAACTTTGACCTTTTAACATATAAAGCGGAATTCAGATACCAGTTTACTCTTGATATTATGACTCATTCATTCTACACTTAGCCATTCTTGAATACACCAAAAAAAATTTCTTTCCAAAGATTCCTTTTCCATAAACCTTCTACAAATTTCTTTTCTTTCAACAAAAATGCATCTCCATTCTTGATGACTTCTTTTACCAAAAATATATATCCTACCTTCCTTGAATGCAGAGATGTTTCCCTTATTAATTCTAGTAGTTTTAATCACATATATGAGATTTCTTAACCCTTAGAAACATTGATTTCTAGTGAAAACTAAATAGTAAACAATTGTGGACTGTTACACCAGTATTCTCTAGATTGGCAGATTTAGGAATACATTTTATAATTTCTAGAAGAATGTACCCTATCAATTGTACAATATTTCACTGTGGCACAGGAAATATTTAGTAATATGCCCAAATACCTTTAGTTTCTATGTAATAAATAGAATGCTAAAAGGAGATAAATTTATGTTTACTAATTAATGTTTCACTATTTCATTTTATTTGGAAATGATCTCTATAGTCAATAAATTCCTATCATTTAAATGAACTTAGCAAAACTCCAAAGTTTCAAATTACCAAAAAGATTTCATGTGCTAGTTTTAAGTACACATAACATAAAACATAATTATTGTGGCTTAAAAATCTTATCCCATTTACATCTATCTAAATCATTTTTTCCTGACAGACTACTCATGAGAACTTCGTGAGATATTAGACAGAGTCAGCCATTACTCCAAGCTATTTTTCCTGTTGACAAATTTTGTAAATGATATAACATGAATTTATTTGACTAATAAACCCATGCAGAAGAAAAGTTGTATGTCTGCATTATATCCAATGGTGATTAACTCCAAAGACATGTCTATGTGTGTTAAACCAACCAGCTCTCAGGTCCTAGAGAACTAAGAGGTGGAAAATCTACATCACAAAGGCACAGAGGAAAGTATTCAAGTTTCCTCCAAGAAGGAGTTTGGGGCATATATACCTATTATCATAGGTCTATTTAATTTTTTCTCTTTTTCTTTAATGCAAAACAATTCAGTTTCTAATGACTCAATACCTACAGGCATTTTGAGATGAATAGGGGAGGTTTGGTGATTGGTAAAGGTAGGTGGGGGTTGAATTGCTTCTAGAGCCACATTTCTGGTTCTGTAGAGATTTATGAGACAAAGATAGTTGTTTCCAGTTCCCCAAAGAATGAGATTGCAGCCTGAATATCAAGGGCAAGACCCACCTATCTAACTAAATTATCTCCAATTTGCTTCTTTCTCTGTGGGTACATAGTTTTATTTTATTTGGCTTAGGGGAGAAGGCCAAAAAAAAAAAAAAAAAAAAAGATCCTGTTAGGTTCTGAATATCAGCTCTGGTCAGGAGTTCAGACAGACTGGTGACCTATCATCTTATTTTCTGTCTTTTTATCTATCCACTAATCTCAGGAGGTAATCCATTTATAAAAAGCTTTTGAGGATCCTCCCTGGGTTTAAGAAATTGTTTAACTATGGCCTTTAGTTTGGCCTTTGACCTGAAGAGAATCACCTGTCACCTTGGGTGGTCTTATTTTAAAAGGTAACTGTTTAGTACTTTCTTCAGAGTGCAAAGACAATTTAGACAAAAGATTACTACCCTGAGTACTCAAAGGAGGATAGAGGGGAGTAGTAGGAGTTACATTAATCTTTTGTTTTGGGTACTTCTTATATCTTGAATTTTTCATCAGTCTTTTAAAAAAATCTTTCAGTGAAGCCTTTTGGAGGCTTCTGCATATCTCATTATGTTTGATGTGGAAGCCCTTGCTTTTCAGTGTACTTATTTTTTCTTTTTAGGGCTGCATCTGCTAGGGGTTGAATCAGAGCCACAGCTGCCGGCCCACACCACAGCCACAGCAACATGGGATCCGAGCCACACCTGTGACCCACATTGCAGCTTGTGGCAATGCCGGATCCTTAACCCACTGAGCGAGGCCAGGGATTGAACCTCCATCCTCATGGATATTAGTCAGGTCCTTAACCCACTGAGCCACAATGGGAACTCCGTAAGTGCACCTCTTAAATGATCTTATGTAATTGGAACATCACTTATAATGGCCATTGTAATCCCCCTGAGGGCTGGCAGCAGTTTGGTGGAACCCTAGCCACAAATGGAGTTTAACTCACATTTTCTGTTCAGCCATATGTACAAATGGGATGCAGCCCACATTTATGTCCAGCTATATTTTTTTTCAAAACTTCCAAAAGCAGTGTTTGTTTTATTTTCAATTTTTTTAATTAAAGTACAGTTGATTTAAAATGTAGTGCCAATTTCTGCTGTACAGCAAAGTGACCCAGTCTCTTTCTCTCTCTCTGTCTATATATATATATATATATATATATATATATATATATATATACACACATATATATGCACATTCTTTTGCTCATATTATCTTCCATCATGTTTGGTCCCAAGAGATTGGGTATAGTTCCTTGTGCTATACAGTAGGAACTCATTGCTTACCAATTCTAAATGTAATAGTTTGCATCTACTAACCTCAAACTCTCAGTCCATCCCACTCTCTCCACTGCCCCTTGGCAACCACACGTCTGTTCTCTATGTCTATGAGTCTGTTTCTGTTCTATAGATAGGTTTCATTTTAGATTCTACATGTAAGTAATATCATACAATATTTGTCTTTCTCATTCTGATATCTTGCCATATTTTAAAACTTCCAACCTGACAGTTGCCAAGCCAAGTTGTCAGGATACAAAACAGGCTTGGTAAGATCTTTCCATTTTTGTAGATATCTACTCTTTCTGGGACTGCAGTTCTTAGATATAAAGTAAGCAGGTGTGTTGGAGGGTGATGCACTTAATGCTTTGGATTTTTAAAAGGGAGGATTTACATTGGATGGGGAGTTTAATTTTTGTTTTATCATTTTGTTAAAGGAGTCTATAAAGCTAGCTATTATACTTCTCTGTATCTACTTTGTTGTTGTTGTTGTTGTTGTTGTTGTTTTGTTGCTATTTCTTGGGCCGCTCCCGCGGCATATGGAGGTTCCCAGGCTAGGGGTTGAATCGGAGCTGCAGCCGCCGGCCTACACCAGAGCCACAGCAATGCGGGATCCGAGCCGCGTCTGCAACCTACACCACAGCTCACGGGCAACGCCGGATTGTTAACCCACTGAGCAAGGGCAGGGACCGAACCTGCAACCTCATGGTTCCTAGTCGGATTCGTTAACCACTGCGCCACGATGGGAACTCCTGTATCTACTTTTTAATTTGGTCTTTCCATAGGTACAAATAAGATGATTGTTTAGGATGAAAGTTCTCTAAAAATATATATTTTAAAATATTGTAATTCAAAAGATCCATTGTCTGGCTATTGACAAATAATATCTCTTAATCTCAATAGCAACTCAAAGTGGTAAGACACTTTTTTTTTAATGGATGCATATGGAAGTTCCTGGGCCAGGGATGGAATCTGAGCCACAGCTGTGACCTGTGCCACAGCTGTGGCGATGCTGAATCCTTTAATCCACTGTGCCAGGCCAGGGATTGAACCCATGCCATTATAGTGACCTGAGCTGCTTCAGTCAGATTCTTAACCCACTGTGCCACAGCAGGAAACCCCCTAGTAAGCCTTTTGATGGATTAACCAAGGCTGCAAGAAGTGTCCCACAAGAGAGTGCAAAAAATTGCATCCTTCATAAGATCAGAAAGTTCACTCCCAGATTTAGCCTGAGAAAGTGAAGACTTCGTTGTTGTAGGCATTAGGAAGGGTGTAGTGAAAATGTGTCTCTGGCTTCTCATGAGAATGTTAGAGGCCTCCAAGTCATAGTCCTGCTAGTCTGTGACAATGGGCAGGTGCTATTGGAATGGAACTTTTCCAGCCCTAATAAGACGATTAAGGTTGAGATGACAAAGGCTCCTTATGGACTAGGACCCCTTGTAACACACTCCTCTGAGAGCCTGCACAGTTTGACAAAGGAAATGCTGCTTCTTGTATCCACAACCTCTTTGGATGGCTGCCAGATGTGTGCTGGTACATGCATCCTTCAATTGGTGGAAACCAGAGAGAATATTCTCACTGGTCCTAAAGTCAAACTTTCAGAAAGGACATAGATGAAGACAACAGAAACAAAAGAAAACCATGACTATCTCTTGGAGGATAAAGATCATAGCAAATAAGAGCACTCATAAAATAAATTTTTTTTTTTTTTTTGTCTTTTTGCCTTTTCTAGGGCCACTCCTGCGGCATATGGAGGTTCCCAGGCTAGGGGTCTAATTGAAGCTGTAGCTGCCAGCCTACGTCACAGCCGCAGCAACGTGGGATCCGAGCCACATCTGCGACCTAAACCACAGCTCATGGCAATGCTGGATCCTTAACCCACAAGCAAGGCCAGGGATGGAACCCACAACCTCATGGTTCCTAGTCGGATTTGTTAACCACTGTGCCATGTCAGGAACTCCTGAATTTTAACCAATTCTCTATACCCAAGAAATTAATTCCATTGATATTTTCTCCTGATAATGCAAATTTAGGAAAAGAAAAGGTTTATTAACACTCTCACTTCCATTAGAACCTATAGGCAGAGATCCAGGAGACTGACATGATAAGAGATATTACCTTCTGTGGCTTTTTGTCAGATTTTCCAGCATCTTTCAGCTTCAGCAGCCTTGGAGAAGGTAGTGTCCATGTAGTGAAGTTTCCTGACAACTATGCCAACTCTTGGGGAGGAAAAAGTAGTCCCTTTTCCCTTCTAGGTTCTTTAGCTGGTTTAATAACTAAGTTGATATAAGACAGACTAAGAGAAGAAAAAATTTAATAATATGTATACATGGGAGAGAGACAGGAAAATGGAGTAACTCTCTGAAATGGCAGAAGCCCTCACTTTAAATGCCATTTTTGACTAAGGACAAAGGAAGCTATTTGGTGCAGGCAGTCAGTTATGGGAGATGAGCAGGAACAAAGGGTAAGGTTATTGTACAGATTTTTAAGTTGGTGCCTTCTGCATTGATAAGTGTCTAGAGATAGTTATTTCCTTCTTCCTGGTACAGTGAGGGAGACATCCTTATAGATGGAAATCTTTCTTATCCATAGAAATGTCTCTTAGAAAAGGGTAACTTCAAATCCATTTTTAGAGCTTCTCCAGTGTCTGCAGTTTCTTGAAATAACCAGCCTAAGGTAATCCTTATGTCAAAGAGCCACATATTGGAGTGGCAACTTCTACTCCTCCACATCATCTTTACATTGAGGTCTTGGAGAGTATCCTATTTAAATTTTTAACTTATGCCCACTTCCCCCCCCCCCAAATTCACATCCCTTTCCCTGCTTTTTTTTTTCTTTTTTGCCTTCTTAGTGTATATCACCAGATAGAATATAAACTTTTTTTGAGGCATGTGTGTGTGTGTGTGTGTCTGTGTGTTGCCTGTATCCTCAGGTAGAATATAATTTCTTTGAGGGTAGGGATTTTTGTCTGTCATGTTCATTGTCATAATCTTGGTGCCTTGAATAGTACCTGGCACATTTAACAATGATAAATGGTCGAATGAATGAAAGAAAGGAAGGACAAAAAAGAAGGAAGAAGGCATTAGTAAGGCATTGATTCCACGGTTCAGAGATTGTTTTTGCTTTTAAAATTGGAGCCAAAATGTTTTCAACCTTTATTTTTCATTAGGATAGAGGTAAATTAGGGAATACTATATCTCTTGAATGGAGAGGACTGTAGTCAAATAGAGCTGCCTACTCTTAGATGGAGGGTGAAATCGAATAGGACCCTGTGGGGCCCTCCCAGGTATAAATCCTTTCCTTGTCTACTGTTTCTACTTTGTTGGAAATAGGCTTCATTCATCCTCTTAGACCTTCCTGAATACCAAGGAGCAGATTCAAACAGTTGCTAATCGGAGAAGCAAGCAAGTGCAGAAACAAAGGAGGAACAGTCAAAAAACAGTAGTGCAGCAATTAAAGCTCGGTTCCTCTTCAAGGAATATGCATAACAATATCTTTGAGTTCTGCAAACTAAGGCCACTACTCTTGTGGAGGAGGGTAACTTCAGGCTGAGCCCAAGATCTTCGGAGCAGTGCTGTTACCTCACTGCCAACCAATAAGAAGAAAGTCACACAGCCTGCAGCCCTCACCCCCCTCCCCCACCCTTTTTTAGTTGAAGGACAGTTGACTTCCAATGTTGTGTTGGTTTCAGGTGCATAGCAAGGTGATTCATATATACAGAATCATATGACCAGAGAACTGGTGGCTCATGCTCAAAAAACCCAAACTCCTCAATGGTTTTCAGGGAGCAGATTTTATAGACAAGATTTGGGTTGAGGAGTACTGCAAGGATATATATATCCTTTTTCAGATTCTTTTCCATAATAGGTTATTAGAGAATATTGAGTAGAGTTCCCTGTGCTATACAGTAGGACTTTTTGATTATCTATTTTATGTATAGTAGTGTATATATGTTAACATCGAACTTCTAATACATCCCTCCCCCAACCCTTCCTTTTTGGTAACCACAAGTTTGTTTTCTAAGTCTGTTTCTGTTTTATAAATAATTTAATTTGTGTCATATTTTATATTGCACATATAAATGATATGATATGTCTTTCTCTATCTGACTTACTTCACTTAGTATGATAATCTCTAGGTCCTTCCATGTTACTGAAAATGGCAATACTTCATTCTTTTTTATGGCTGAGTAATATTCCATTGTGTGTGTGTGTGTGTGTGTGTGTGTGTGTGTGTGTGTGTACATAACTTCTTTATCCATTCATGTGTCAATGGACATTTAGGTTGCTTCCATGTTTCCATGTCTTTGTCTTTTGTAAATAGTGCTGCAATGAACATTGGGGTGCATGTACGGTTTTTTTTTTTTTTTTTTTGAATTATGGTTTTCTCTGGTCATATTCCCAGGAGTGAGATTGCAGTACTCCTCAACCCAAATCTTGTCTATAAAATCTTCTCCCTGAAAACTATTGAGGAGTTTGGGTTTTTTGAGCATGAGCCTCCTGTTATTTGGACTTGCAGTAAACCTTCCTCTGCTCCAAACTCCTACTTTCAGTTTGTTTGGCCTCACTGTATTTTGGGAATACAAACTTGTGTTCTGTAACAAGGGGGCTTCAATAAGGAGAAAAGATACAATAGATCAAGGATTCCAAAGAGCATGTTGGTCAGGGGCCAATAACATAATATCCAATTCATTGACTTAGAGGTGGAAGTGGGAATTCCCATTGTGGCTCAGGGGATTAAAACCTGACATAGTGTCCGTGAGGATGCGGGTTTGAACCCTGGCCTTGCTCAGTGGGTTGAGGATCCTGTGTTGCTGCAAGCTGTAGTGTAGGACAGCAGGTGTGGCTTTGATTCGACCCCTGGCCTTGGAACTTCCATATACCACAAGTACGACTGTAAGAAAGAAAAAAAAAATAAGTGGGGGTGGAAAAAGGGTTAGCATGGCCATTAGGGAGGAGAGAGAGATGGAAGGGAAATAGGTGTAAAATATACAACTAAATCAAGTTGGTTATGAAAATGTTTATTCCCAAGCAAATTGATTTGATTTTTAACCATTTTTTGTTTAACCCAGAGATGTTAAAAGACTTATTTATTTATTTATTTATTTATTTAGGCCACACCCATGGCATGTACAAGTCCCTGGGCCAGGGATCCAACCCACACCACAGTGGTGACCTGAGCCACAGCAGCGACAATGCAGGATTCTTAACCAGCTGAGCCACCAGGCAATTCCAAAAGACTTATTTTAATTTCAAAACATAATACAGGAACTATTCTTATGATGAACTTTATTATTAGAAAAGGTGCTGTAAATGAAAATTAAGTTAAATCTGGTTTTCATAATTAAACAATGAAGTCTTCCTAATCAAAGATTTCTTCCCACTTTTAAAATTCTGTATTTCATCTAAAATTGTGGACTTTATAAGAGACCAGAATATGCCACCCTAAATATGCCTTTTTGGCATAAGGATTATTTTGAGGTGATTATTTTGAGAAACAGAAATAGGAGATCTCTGAAAACAGCATAAATTACTTTTTTGTAAAGGAAATTAACATTTACACAGAAAATCTCCTTTTGTACCAGGAAGAGAAGGATTACCACAAAATCTCCAGAAACTCTTATCAATGAAGAAGGCACAGACTTAAATCTGCGTAACAAAACCTTACTTCTGTTTACCTTATCACCTGCTCACCTTTCCATAACTTGCCTCCCTCATCCCTTCTTACTTTGTTTTGGCTGAACATGGTATTTAAGTTCAAATTCTAAGCTGCTTTGAGTTACTCAATTTTTCTGGGTTTCTCCCATGTACACATGAGATAAATTTCTCTTGTTTTGCTCTTGTTAATCTGTTTTTTGTTACAGGCACCCCAGCGGAGAAGTAGAAGGGTAAAGGGAAAAGGATTTTTTCCTTCCCCACACCTGCATGTTATAAAGATTTTTAAAGAGTATATAATTGATTAGTTAGGATACTATAGAAAATTGTATTTAGTAATACAATTAGAGTTCTTAGCTTCCTCTTCATAATTTCTACTTTATTTTTATGATAAAACAAATAGAATTGGAAACAATACCTTCATTAGACTAGTTTATTCAGATGTTCTGCCTTGGAGAGTTTTTCCACAGGCATTTTCAAGGAGTGTTCTGGGGAAACCTAGGGCCACCTGATGATTTCTTGTGAAATGGTCATAGAGGTATCTGCTGTTTTGCTAATGCAGATTGCCAATGTAGCAAACAATTTCTTGTCCCTTCTGCTGCTTTCAAAGAGAAAGGCTAGGAGTTCCCGTCGTGGCGCAGTGGTTAACGAATCCGACTAGGAACCATGAGGTTGCGGGTTCGGTCCCTGCCCTTGCTCCGTGGGTTAACGATCCGGCGTTGCCGTGAGCTGTGGTGTAGGTTGCAGACGCGGCTCGGATCCCACGTTGCTGTGGCTCTGGCGTAGGCTGGTGGCTACAGCTCCGATTCAACCCCTAGCCTGGGAACCTCCATATGCCGCGGAAGCGGCCCAAGAAATAGCAACAACAACAACAACTACAACAACAACAACACCAAAAAAAAGAGAGACAAAAGACAAAAAACAAAAAACAAACAAAAGAGAAAGGCTAAATTGAATTGCCATCTCATCAGTATCAGCCTTTTCATTCATATCCTGATATTATGCAAAGGCAGACCTTATGAACAAACCTTGATTTGCACTGAAATTTGCATCCTTTGATCACTTACCATGTTCCTGCTTCTCTCTGTTAAAAAGCCTCAAAGCCTTGGTTTGGCCAAACTTAATGGCATGCAGGGCTAAGCATGATCCCAAAGCCACAAAAAAATGCCTTTCCATCTCAAGTACAAGTTCTGCATGTTGTCATTTCATGCTAGATTGCAACTATCGCTAGAGTGCTTTTTCTCCCTTTTAGAAACAATTTTAAGTTTGAATACAGTAATGTAATGATACTTTTTTGGTGACAAGTGTACCATAACTTCTACATTCAAATGAATGTTTTCCTTAAAAGTAATTGCATTGGGCCAAGGTAAACATTTAAAATGCTCTTATTATAGTTCACTTATTGTTATTAGTTTATTTTTTATTCAAATATAGTTGATTTACAATGCTGTACCAATTTCTACAATGTGTTTTCTCTCTTTTTTTTTTTTTTTTGTCTTTTTCTAGGGCCACACCCGAGGCATATGGAGGTTCCCAGGCTAGGGTCTAATCGGAGTTGTAACCGCTGGCCTACGACACAGCCACAGCAACACCAGATCCAAGCCGCGTCTTCGACCTACAACACAGCTCATGGCAATGCCGGATCCTTAACCCACTGAGTGAGGCCAGGGATCAAAGCTGCAACCTCATGGTTAATAGTCGGATTCGTTAACCACTGAGCCACGACGGGAACTCCATATTTTCTTTTTTTAAAATATTATTTTCCATAATGGTCTAGCCCATGAAACTGGATATAGTTCACTGCGCTATACACTAGGACATTTTTTCAAATACTTTTCAAACCTTTAGTAAATTGCTTTCGGAGATAGTTTACCAGCAACACAAATACACAATAAATCCAGTCTCATTACTTTGTAGTAATGCAGGTTTAATTTCTTATCCTCTCTACTTGTCTTATAATTCCCTTGTATCTTTCATCCTTTCAACAATCAATAAATATCAAATTTTTTAGGTCCTGGGGATATGATGGTGAATAAGCCTCTCCCGTATTGAGAGAGAAGAGGTGGAGAAAGAATATATGGGCTGCTCTGGAACCGGACTGAACCAAGTACTGCTGTTACTGAATGCCCCATGCACAGTGAGACCAAATAAAACCATCAGAATTTGGGACAGAAAAAGCTTTATTTCGGGGAGAATGAGTGGCTTATGCTTAAAAACCTTGAATTCCCTGATGGTTTTCAGGGAGAAGTTTTTATAGGCAACATTTGGGGTGAGAACTTTTGGTGTGTGACTCTTTTTCTGATTGATTGGTGCTGACGTAACAGGGCAGTGCTCCGGGAATCTTGTGCTCAGCCTGAAGTTACTCTCCTCTACCTGGGTGGGGCCTTAGTTACTTCTGAAGAACTCAAAGGTACTGTTATGCATATCCCTTGAGGAAGAACCCAGCTCCTATTTTAATTGCTGTACTCTTATTTCTTGACTGCTCCTCCATTGTTTCTGCACTCCCTTGCCCTTTGGAACTCAGGAAAGGTCTTGGAGGCTGAATGAAGCCTATTTCCTACTAACCAGAAATGGGAGAGGAGAAGGATTTGTACCAGGCCCCACAGGTTCCTGCTCAGTTTCACTGCTGGAGTGTAAGGAAATGAACTGTACTTTATTTACTTCTCTAGCTCCAGCACCTAGCTGGCATACAGTAGGTGCTTAATCAATATTTGATTAATAGCTTGGTTAGTGGCCTGTTAGCTTTAAATGCTGTAAGTTAATAATATGGGAATAGTTGACGGATCATTGGAAATCAATATGTCAGGTTCCTCTGCATTGTTTCTCTTGATTCTTGCCCACATGCCGCAAAGATTGGAGATGGAGGCAGCTATTCCAGCTGGGAAGTACTACAGTGGTGCCAGAATAGAGCCAGTGGTCTCACCGTGCAGGGATGGAGGCAGGCGGTCTCTCAGACAGGAGTGTTTGGGTTCAGGACAGGAGCGGTTCTGAGTCAAAGGGAATTCCCCTCAAACTGACAGCACCTTAGGTTGAAAGTTACAGCTCTTGTCTGGGCACTTTTAATGGGCCATTCCTGGTGAGGCAGAATAACTCAGGTAGTCAGTGTAGGAGCATGGGCTTCGTTGCATTCTTTGTTAAGCTATTGATTAACATTTGTGGCTTAAGGTTTCCAGGGAGTAACATCCCCACAGGCCTTGTTTACTGTAGGGAGTGTACCTATGCCCAGATGGGCATTAATCCCCAGTCCCCTGTGACTCAGTTTACGGGAAGAGAAGGGCGAAGAAATCATAAAACTTATGGGACATTTCCACTCCTAAAACCCCTATTGGACAAGGACTGATATAGGTAACTGGGCAAGGCCAATGGGAGAAAAACCACATCTTTCTGGACCCCATGTTGGTAACTCCCGATCTTTAAGGGATAAAAACCCCTATAGGACAATGGGGGGGGGGGGCCTCTTCTTCCACCTCCCAGCAGCCCTGGGTGCTGTTTGCTTTCCTGTAATAAAGACTTTGCTTGCTTGCTGCCTGTGTGTTTGCAAAGTTCATTTTTTGGCTGCATTAACAAGAACCTGGATTCTGGTAACCTTTTCTGCATCACCGGTCCATCTCCCTGAGAGAAAAAAATGCTCTTGCCAGTTGCCTCAGAGATAGCAGTCTTGATCGCAATCAAGAGTCAAGTTCATAGCTGTGTACAGCAAATTTTATTTATGCCCTCAGAGAGAGCGGGCTGTCCTGGGGAAGGGACTGGCTCTGGCTGCAACTGGGTCTTTCTTTTTATCTCCATATTGCAGCTGTGTTTGGGGACCCCAATTCTCCCACTCTAGGCCCCTAATTTTTCCTGTTCCAGACCCCCTGTGCTGTGCGTAAGGGCTGAGTGTTGTTTGGGTTCTGTATGGGGGTGCATTTTGATCTTCCGATTGGTTTCAGGCAGGATGCCTTATCTGCATAGGGAACAGGTTATAGGGAAGTGCTACAAGCATGCCTCATTTGTATAGGGAAGTACTCTGAAGAGCAGGCTCTGGTATCTTCATGTGTCTTTATTGTTTGATTACAGGCCTCCTATTTTTGGTAATGATAAATGGCCTGTTTTAAATCATCCGGGTCTGAGTCCATATCCTATCCTATCCTATATCCTAACAAATATACCATAATTTGAGGAGTGCCAACATAGTGACAAGGTAGAAGTGTTCTAATTACAGAATTTGTTGTCAGAAACTCTGCTGTCACTGGTCAAAGTAAAATAGGAGGTAAAGTTATATGCTTCAGAATCTCTGAAAAGATATCCAGTGAGCTCCATTTTGTCTTTCAAATATTGTGTGACATGACTCTTGAAACAGATACTGTTGATAGTTCACCCAACATGTGCTCCTTACTTCCCTTCCTCTTTCTAATGAAGCCCAGATTTTGTCCAGGTGTCAGTCCTCTTTGATAAGGCTCACCCCATTTCAGGTCACAGGAGTTGGATCCTAATCTAAGATAGTCTTGATAGTCCTGTTTTCCTTGACTAAGATTGATTGGTATAAGTGCAAATAAGTATATGAAATGATTCTGGAAAGCTTTCTGGAAAATGTTTCGTTATTCTGCCTCTCAGAACTGTTGCCAGCATCATGCTACACATCTGAGGGGGAGTTCTACAGACAGAGAAGGGGTGAGATAACAGGGTGGTGCTCTAGGAATCTTGTGCCCAGCCTGAAGTTGCCATCCTCTACCTGGGTAGGGCCTTGGTTCCTGCAGAAGAACTCAAAGATATTGTTATGTATATTCTTTGAGGAGGAACCAGGACCCTGCCCCAAGGCTGCACTATTGTTTCTTGACTGTTCCTCCCTAGTTTTTTGCACCTTCTTCCTTTCTCTGATTAGCAACTGTTTGAATCTGCCCTTTGGAACTCAGGGAAGGTCAAAGAGACTGAATAAAACCTATTTCCTACAAACAAGAAACAAAGGATTTGTACCCAGGAGGGCCCCACAGGGTTCTGCTTAGTTTCGGCACCAGCACAGCAATGAGGTGGCCATAGACCCTGACTGGACGGTTATTTTCTTATGCCTAGGGATGTTTTTGTAACCTCAGGTTGCAGGTATAGGGGCAGAACAAATTTTCCTTCTTCCCTTCTAGGTTTTTTGAATGGTATAATAATGAAATTGATACAAGAAAGATTAACAGGAGCAAAGCAAACACAAATATATGGTACTAGAGCCCTGTAAAAATATGAAGACTCAGAAGGCAACCAGGGAATTGAAGCTTCTATAATATCCTGAGCTAAGGGAAGGGGTTGTGGTCTGGGGATACAAAGAGGAGGAAGGCCATTCATAGAAACGGAGAGGAGATGTTTAGAAAACAGAAGTTACCCTGGTATACAGATAAGTTTCTTAGGTAAAAAGGTACCTCTGGTGTAGGCTTCTTCCAGGTACAGATCCCCTTTCCAATGTCAATTTAGGCAGTTGAGGGAGAGGTAAAGAGCTTTTCCTGAATCTGATGGGTTTTGGCTCAAAATAATCCTGATGCCAAAATGCTGTGTATTTGTGGGTGACAAATTCTGCTCCCTTTCACAAGGAACAGCAGCAATCCAGTTTTACTGTCAATGTGGCTATTTTGAAGGTAAGTGAGAAAGGGAGGAAGCACTGAAATCCATTTACACAGTTGAACAAAAGATAGTATTTAGAATACTTTACAGCCCTTGTGCACCAAAAGCAAATCTAATACTGAGTAATTCTCAGGATTCAGGTTCTCTCTTCTGCTTCTACTTTTTCCTACCATGATTCTGCCTATTTCTACTGCTGCTGGATATCCTCTGCTCTCAATTTCACGGCTTTCCATTGCCTCGTGGGCTCTGTTTACTGTGCTTTTGCCATTTGCATTTAAGCTTCTGTCCCCATTCTCTCGTCTATGTCTCTTGACCATTTTTATGATCTTCGGGGTTTCAAATCCCTAGGTAAGATTATGGCATCATCTAGTATGAATCTGTCTTCATATTTGAGAAGGTGCCATAATCCAATAGAAAACTGGTGTTCTACACAGGCATATCTGAGTTATATGCTCCTTCATGAGGCATGTGTTAAAAAAATGGCAGTGTTAGCATGATCTAAGGGTGGAGTTTTTTGGCCCTCTAACATCAAAAGATCATCCATCAGACACAGAGACCCAGTTGAATGGTTGGTGGTCTTAACTAGTTTGAAATGGGCAAGACAAAATCCATGTTCTTGAAAAAACAGCTTAAGCAACTTACTGTAGCAACCCATATGTGAGATGTATTATCTGTAGGGGGCAGTTAAAGGAGTCTTGTGATGTATGGTCTACATGTTATATTGTCTTCATTGTCTACATGAAAGTTGGAGGGTATACAGTTTACAAGAACAATGAAGGTGAACTTGATTGTTGAAGGTGGATTACAGGATATTATTTATTAAACAAGTAGGATTTAAGGGATGGATCTAGCTGATGACTACCTTCGTTTTCAAGTGTGGCCAAGGTTGCAGTTTTGTATAACACAAAACATGGAGGTTTGCTCCCAGGAAACTAATTCTGGATGTTTCATTCAGAAGATGACTACTTATAGCAGATGCTTTAGAATGTCAGAGCATCATGGTGTTATGGCTTATATAGTACAATGGGACATGAGAAAATGTGAATCAGAGGAATATGTCCTTCTTTTTAACCTCCTTTAGAAGTATACACACTTGAGAAGATATCGTGACTTCTACTACTGCTTTTTCCTCTTCCATTTTCTAAGAATTTTCACTTGGCCAACTAGCCCTCCACAAGCCTCGCAGTCTTCTCACTCAGATCCTCATCTTTCTGTAGTACCATGATTAACTAACACGCCATGCTTCCTCTTTTCTCTACCATGATCATGACCACCTCCATTCTCTTGCTCAAAACATGACAAAGGGAGATTTTGTGGCCAACCACTGGATTTCTTGGGTGTACTAGTAGGTAGAGGAAGAACTAGGTGCTAGGTATTGTATCCAGTGCTTTATGTGGTAAGAAAATAGTGCCATTAGAGGCAACTGTCATGTTTATCCAGTTTGTTGTGAAAAAGTGGCTATAGTAGACATTCAAAAATGATTTTTTTGATTATGATGGTGAAGTATTCTTGTTGTTTGTGTTTATAGTACTAAGTTGTAAATGGGATTCATTTTCCTAAAGAGTAGTCAAAATATACTCAGAATGACTCTTAATATTACATTGCTTTTAGCCACTTTCCAACTCACTTTGGAACTTCTCATTCCTGTATTTAACAATGAGGAAGAGAAAAAGAAATCCTTGGCATAGTGATTTTCCTTGTTACTTTCTGTGATTGTTTAGTTTCTCTTTGCATCCTGAATATTCCAGGTGCTGAAATAAACATGTATTTTCTAGAAGAGTTATATTTTGAAGTAATTAAAACATCCAGTCTTGCAATTAAAAAAAAAGTTGTTTGCAATGCTGTGAGGGCTGATTTCTAGACCTAGAAATTTGTTGAAGAAAATTTATTTATATAAAGTAAGAAGAAAGTGTCAATGTAGGAAATAGGTATTCTCATGCTGATTTGTAAGACAAAAGAAGGGGGGAGGTGGGAGTGGATAGAGACAAGATCACTTGGAAGTAAAACAATATCTGTCTCAAGGCTATTCATAAATAACCACACAATTCATTTATAGATTTATTTCTATCTATTTTCCTTTCTACTGTATTACCATGCCTGTCGCTGAGACATAGATATAAACTTGGAATTGCATTATTGAAGTTGCTTTCTCAATTACTTTTCTAGCATAATTACTTTTGTACTAGAGAGTTTTAAAAATCAATGGTGTTCTTTGCAATATCTTTGTAACAGTTAATTAATATTACAACTCATGCTAGCAAAGTTATTCTGCTTAGTAAAAAGAACCTTGCTTTTAACATCCCCAACCAGTAAGAAAAGCAATGGGCAAAGTATATTTATTTAAGGATATAGTTTAAAATAACTGCCCAATTCTGGTAGAGTTGAGAGCAGACTATACAAACATCAATGACTCCAACTGAAGGTAGCAATGAATGAAGTTGTCAATAATTATTTTAATATTAGAAGCTCTCTAAATCTTCTAAGAACATGTCTTTGGTTTGTGTTGAGGCTTGATTGATTTTAGCTTGTCCACCATTATATTCAAGTATTACTTAATAGAATTGTTAAGTAATATAATATACCAATTCTAATAACTATTTCAGCTCTTCTGATTCTCATCAATGTGTGTTAATGATTATCTTCTAATGAATGGTCAAAAAAATTTGGCTTTCTATAATTGGTCTCAAGTTTTTCATCCTTAAAATAGATACAGACTCTGAAGGTCTTAGTTGGATTGATATGTGGAATAACCATTACAAATGAATTACTAAGAAGTTTGCAAATACAAAAGTTCTGTAATAGATATTAATAATAATTTTAGGTAGACACTTGTAATTGTAACTTTGAGTGACTACTTCAAGGGTTGACTCCTCTTTTATGTTAGAGTTTGCTCAGATCTTTTCAAAACAGCTCCCTGTTCATTGACATCTTTAATTCTTTTTGACAGAAAGCGTCAAAACCTTTCCTTCAACAGAATGTTCAGTAACCTTCACCAAATAGCCATTAATTAAGCAATTAAAATAAATTTGAAGAAAAAAGAACTTTGAGAGGAGACTAGAATTAACTCAAAAGATAGTTTAAAAATAGTTTTCTAGCACTTGAGTCATTATTGACCAAAAAGTTCCTAAGGGATATTAACAATGCATTTGATAGTTGCCAAGGAAACCTTAACCTTTCCTGAGAATGTCTGCCCTTCTGCATTGTACCTGATTGTCAGAATAAGTTCAGCAACTGATTATAACTGAGCCATTTTCAACATCAAGCTTTTTCTTGTCAATCCCTTTTCAAAGAATAAGCTCAAGTATTCAGGATATCTTACTCTGTATCTGTTTTTATGTCACTGAGGATTCATACTTCAAATATGGAGATTCTTTATTAACAATTTCCCCCAAAATTCTGATTTCCTGGAGACAAATCAGTCCTAATTTAGAGACAAGGAAACTGAGGTACTTAATGTTTTTATTGTGTGAGGATAATTCTGTCATAACGCTTACTGGCTTCCTTTGTTCAGAACATTTCTTTTTTTTTTTTTTTTTTGTCTTTTGTCTGTTGTTGTTGCTATCTCTTGGGCCGCTTCCACGGCATATGGAGGTTCCCAGGCTAGGGGTTGAATCGGAGCTGTAGCCACCGGCCTACGCCAGAGCCACAGCAATGCGGGATCCGAGCCGCGTCTGCAACCTACACCACAGCTCACGGCAACGCCGGATCGTTAACCCACTGAGCAAGGGCAGGGACCGAACCCGCAACCTCATGGTTCCTAGTCGGATTCGTTAACCGCTGCGCCACCATGGGAACTCCTGTTCAGAATATTTCTTAGTCCATTCGGTCTGCTATAACAAAATGCCGAGACATGGTGGCTTATAAACAAGCAACATTTATTTCTTACAGATTTGGAGCCTGAAAGTCTGAGATTAGGGGGCCAGCATGGTTGGGTGAGGGTCCTCTCCTAGGTGGAAGACTTCTCATTTTGTCCTCATATGACAGAACCAGCAAGACAACTCTCTCAGGTCTGTTGTTTTTTGGGTTTTTTGTTTGTTTGTTTTTTTGGCCATGCCTGTGACACGTGGAAGTTCCCAGGCCAGGGATCAAACCCACACCACAGCAGTGACTCGAGCTGCTACAGTGATGACAGTGGATCCTTAACCCACTGAGCCACCAGGAAACTCTACTCACACCTGTTTAATAAGGGCATGACTTTCATTCACAAGGGCTCCACCCTCCAGACCTAATTACCTCGAAAAGGCTCCGATGCATCTATTAATACCATCACAGTGGGCATTAGGATGTCAACATAAGGAATTTGGGGGGGGACACAAACATTCAGACAGCAACAGAGCACAATAACTAGTCAAATATCTAGCAATGTTTAAAAATAGTCTGGGAGTTCCTGTTGTGGCTCAGTGGAAACAAACCTGACTAGTATCCATGCAGATGCGGGTTCGATTGCTGACCTTGCTCAGTGGGTTAAGGATCTGGCATTTCTGTGAGCTATGGTGCAGGTCACAGATGTGGCTTGGATCACACATTGCTGTGGCTGTGGTGTAGGCCGGCAGCTGTAGCTTCAATTCGACCTCTAGCCTGGGAACTTCCATAATACCATGCAAGTGCAGCCCTAAAAAAAAAAAGAGAAAAAAAAGAAAAAAAAAATCTGTGTTTTTCTAAGTAAAACTGCCTAAAAACAAGTTTGGTTTCATGTATGTACATTAACCAGAACCAGGAACCTCAGTCATAGTGGGAAAAGTACCAGCCAGGGAGCCAGGGGACCTGGTTATACAACTTACTAGGTATGTGACCTTGGCCAAACCAATTGATATCTACATTTCTTCATCTATTAAATGGCATTGATGCTCTCCATCTCACAGGGATGTTGGAAGAATTAAATGAGATCATGTATGCTGAACCGCTGACATGGTTAACATACTCAGCATCTAAAAATCTAATTATTTATCATTGCTTAAGGAGTATATATCGTGTGAACACAGACTCTGTATTCTGAATGCTGACTTGAGGATTATGAGCTACACAAATATATTAGGATGTTAGGAGAGCAACATTCTTGATATTGGTACTATACTGGAGATTCCAAGTTATATGGTCATCGTAGACATAATATTATACTGCATAGGCAGGGTAGGAAGGGGACTACTATTTATTTGTTAGTGTCCCAGATGCTATGCTAAGTATTTTGCATTCTGTTATCCCATTAAGTCCTCGCAACCTAATGAGATAGGCATAGGTATTATTTCCACATATGTAACATTAGTAGGCTTTAAAATAAAAAAGGAAGGGAGCACAAATGCAGTCTTTGGGGGAAATTGGCAGAATTAAGTTTTGCAGGTTTTATCCACGCAAATTCTGCTAATCACTTGTGCAGGTCTGCACATGAAGAGGTTGGTATCAATGGAAAAAAAGAGTAGTGATACAGTAAGTAGATTTATTTCTTTGTATGATTGGGAAGATTTGAAGTGAAACAAAAGCAGCAACATTCTCAACTGAAAACTGAGTGTTTCTGTTTTTCATATTGTTAAGGCAAATAATGAATTATTTGTATGTGTGAGAATTGAATGAAAATCAAACATAGGGAGTTCCCGTCGTGGCACAGTGGTTGGCGAATCCGACTAGGAACCATGAGGTTGCGGGTTCGGTCCCTGCCCTTGCTCAGTGGGTTAACGATCTGGCGTTGCCGTGAGCTGTGGTGTAGGTTGCAGACGCGGCTCGGATCCCGCATTGCTGTGGCTCTGGCGTAGGCCGGTGGCTACAGCTCCGATTAGACCCCTAGCCTGGGAACCTCCATATGCCACAGGGAGCGGCCCAAGAAATAGCAAAAAGACAAAAAAAAAAAAATGCTGTTAGAGTATGACAAACTTTATGTAAAGAACCAACAAGATGTGTACTTTCTCCAGCTTCTTTCATGCCATATCTTGCATAGATTTTGTACTTTTTCCCTGGAGTCTGTGAGTATGTCTAAGAGAATTTTTTTATTGTGCTAAAATATGCATAACAAAATTAATCCTTTTAATAATTTAAACTGTTCAATTCAGTGGCGTTAAATACATTCACATTTTTGTGCAACCATTACTGCTATCAGTCTCTTCCATGAAACAGTAACTCCCCATACTCGTTTCCCTCCAGTCCCTGATAACCACTATTCTCCTTTCTTTTCTTTTTTTTGCCATTTCTTGGGCCGTTTCTACTGCATATGGAACTTCCCAGGCTAGGGGTCCAATCGGAACTGTAGCTTCCAGCCTACGCCAGAGCCACAGCAACGCGGGATCCAAGCCATGTCTGCAACCTACACCACAGCTCACGGCAACACTGGATCGTTAACCCACTGAGCAAGGGCAGGGATCGAACCTGCAACCTCATGGTTCCTAGTCGGATTCGTTAACCACTGTGCCATGATGGGAACTCCCACTATTCTACTTTCTATCCCTATGAATTTTATAATTGGAGTACCTCACATAAATGGAATCATACAATATTTGTTCTTTTGTGTCTGGCTTATTTCACTTAGTGTAAAAGTTCTCAAGGTTTATCCAGGTTGTAGCATGTATTAGAATTCCATTCCTGGAGTTCCCGTCGTGGCTCAGGGGTTAACGAATCTGACTAAGAACCATGAGGTTGTGGGTTCGATCTCTGGCCTGGCTCAGTGGGTTAAGGATCCAGCGTTGCCGTGAGCTGTGGTGTAGGTCTCAGACATGGCTCGGATCCCGCGTTGCTGTGGCTCTGGCGTAGGCTGGCAGCTACAGCTCCAATTGGACCCCTGGCCTGGGAACCTCCATATGCCACGGAAGCAGCCGAGAAATGGCAAAAAGACAAAAAAAAAAAAAAAAGAATTCCATTCCTTTTTAAGGCTGAATAATATTCAATTTTATGTATATAGCACATTTTGTTCATTCATCCATCAATGAATGTTTTCACTTTTGGCTATTTGTGAATAATGCTGCTAAGAGTATTGTTGTACAAATAACAGTTTGAACCCCTGATATCAGTTGTTTTGGATGTATAACCAGAAGTAGAATTGTTGGATCATACATGGTCACTCTATGTGTTTGAGGAATTGCTATATTGTTTTTATGGCACATTATTTTACATTCCCAGCAGCAGTGCACAAGGGTTTCAATTTTTCCATATCCTCACTAATGTTTATTACTTTCTGCTTTTTTTTTTTTTTTCTTTTTGGCCTCCCTGTGGCGTATGGAGTTTCCTGGCCAGGGATCAGATCTGAGCTGAGGTTGTGACCTACACTGGATCCTTAACTCACTGTGCCAGGTGGGAATTGAACCTGCATCCCAGAGCTCCAGAGGTGTGGCAGATCCTATTTTACCACAGGGGGAATTCCACTGCTTGCTTGCTTGCTTGCTTGCTTTCAGTAATAGCCAAGCTAATAGTGTGAAGTGATATCTCATTGTGGTTTTAATTTGCATTTTCCTAATGATTGGTGATATTGACCAGTGCTTATTGGCTTTTTGTATATCTTCTTTGGAGAAATGTCTATTCAAATGCTTATTTTGAATATTTGTTGTTTTATTGTTGTTGAGTTGTAGGAGTTCTTTATAAATTTTGGATATTAATCCCTTATTAAATATATGATTGGCAGAGTTCCCGTTGTGGCTCAGTGGTTAACAAATCCGACTAGGAACCATGAGGTTGCGGGTTCGATCTGTGGCCTGGCTCAGTGGGTTAAGGATCCAGCGTTGCTGTGAGCTGTGGTGTAGGTTGCAGACGTGGCTCAGACCCCGCGTTGCTGTGGTTGTGGTGTAGGCCAGCGGCTACAGCCCTGATTCGACCCCTAGCCTGGGAACCTCCATATGCCACGGAAGCGGCCCAAGAAATGGAAAAAATATATATATACACACACACATGATTGGCAAGTGTTTTCTCTCATTCTGTTTGGGTTGCCTTTTTACTCTTTTTATAGTATCTATTGCTATATAGAAGTTTTTAATTTTAATGGATACCATTGATCTATTTTTTCTTTGGTTGCCTATATTTGTGATGTCATATCCAAGAAATCATTGCTAAATCCAATGTCATGAAGTTTTCCCCCCATTTAATATAAGTATTAATGCTTATATTTAGGTGAATGATTTTCGTGTGTTGAAATGTCTTGCATTCCAGGAATAAATTCTACTTGTTCATTTTAATGTGCTGCTGAAATCAGCCTGCTAGTATTTTGTTGAAGACTTGTATATTGATATTCATAAAGGGATATTTGTCTGTGATTTTCTTTTCTTATAGTGTTTATGTCTGGCTTTGGTGTCAGGGTAATGCTGGATTGACAGAATGAGTCTGGAAGTGTTCCTCGTCATTATTTTGGAAGGGTTTGAGAAAGATTGTTGTCAATTTTATTTCAAGTGTTTGGTAGAATTCACCAGTTAAGCCATCTGGTCCAGGGCCTTTTTTGTTGGCAAGTTTTTATTACTGACTTAATCTCCCTATTATCTATAAGTCTATTCAGATATTCTGTTTTTTATGATTCAGTCTTAGTAGGTTATATAGTTTTAGGAATTTATCTATTTTACCTAGGTTATCCAAGTTTTTGGCATACAGTTGTCCATAGTAATCTTTTATAAACTTTTCTTATTTACGTAAAATATGTAGAATGCCCCCATTTTCATTTTTTGATTTTGGTAATCTGAATCTTCCTTCTTTTTTTCTCAAACTAGGTGAAGATTTCTATACTTTATTGATCTTTTCAAAGATGTTTGATTTCCTTCTTGTAGCTTTGGGTTTGGTTTGTTCTTTCTATAGTTCCTTATAACATGAAGTTAGGTTGTTGCTTTAAGATCTTTCTTCTTTTTTAATATAAACACTTATAGCTATAAAATTATAATTTCCTTTGTGATTTCTTTGGTCCATTGGTTGTTTAAGAGTGTGTTGTTTAATTTCTACATATTTGTTTTCTAATTTTTGTTCTACTGATTTCTAATTTCATTCCAATGTGATGGAAAAGATATTTTGTATATTTTCATGTTTTCAAAATTTATTTAAACTTATTCTGTGGTCTATCCTGAAAAATATTACATGTGCACTTGAGAAAAATGTGTTTTCCAGTTGGGAGGAGTATTCTGTGTATGTCTGTTAGGTCCATTTGATTGATAATATTATTCAAGTCCTCTGTTTCCTTGTTGATCCTCTGTCTATTTTTTCTCTCTAATTATTGAAAATGGAGTATTGAAGTCTCCAATAATTATTGTATGTGTCTCTTTCTCCTTTTAATTCTGTCAATGTTTGCCTCATATATTTTGGAGGTCTGGTGTTTGATGTATAAATGGTTATAATTGCTTTATCCTCTTGGTGAATTGACCCCTTTACCAGCATATAAAGTACTTATTTGTCTCTTGTAACAGTTTTTGATTTTAACCCTATTTTGTTGGGTATTAGTATAGCCACTCCAGCTCTCCTTAGTTTCTATTGGCATTGAATATTTTTCTACATTTTTAACTTTCAACCTATTTCAATACTTAGATATAAAGTTTGTCTCCTGTAGACAGCAGTTAGTTAAATAATGCTTTTTTAAACCATTTTGCCAATCTATGGCTTTTGACTGGGTAGTTTAATCCATTTAAAGTAATTCCTGATAGGGAAGGACTTACATTTACCATTTTGTTTTCTGTATGTCTCTTATTTCCTCCAGAGTGCCTATAAAGTTATATTAGCTTATTTTGGGATTGCTTTTTGATGTTTCCATGTGAAAACTTGATGTTGGAGTTTCCTCCTCACCTGATTCACTGCTGATTTAGATATTTAAAACTAGAAGACCACAATTCATACATGAGGTGATAAACATATCTTAAGTTTTAAGGGACAGGACAATTATAGATATAAAGAGTTCAAAAAGTCAAGGAAGGGATGCCTGGGGGAGTTTCCTTGTGGTCTAGTGGTTAACATTTGGCACTTTCACTGCTGTGGCTAAGGTTCAGTCCCTGGTCTGGGAACTGAGATCCCACATCAAGCTGCACCTGGTGCACGTGGTGGCCAAAAAAAAAAAAAAAAAAAAAAAAAAAGGGATTCCTTACCTATATTGATCGATATTTAGGGACTTCATGGATGGCTTCTATGCACCACACTGACATTGTAAACTCAATTTTGTGTTTGTTTCTTATTTATTTATTTATTTATTTTTACTTATGTGTCTGTACCTGTGGCATATGGAGGTTCCTGGGCTAGGGGTCAAATCAGAGCTGTAGGTGAGGCCTATACCACAGCCACAGCAACACTGGATCCGAGCCACATCTGCAACCTGTGCTGCAGCTTGCAGCAATGCTGGGTCCTTAACCCACTGAGCAAGGCCAGGGATCAAACCCACATTCTCATGGACACTATGTCAGGTTCTTAACTTGCTGAGCCACAATAGGAAGTCCTTGTGTTTGTTTCTGATTGGCTTGGGCAGTAGGGAAGTGTTCATAGCTTTTATTAAATTCTTAAAGGGAATGTACTTAATCTTTTCCTGATTGTAAAAGAAATATGTACTTCTCAAATGATATGTGACCCACAAGGCATCAGAGAAGTTCTATTAAAACATAAAGGACCAGCTCATCATGTAACATGTATTAATAGTTAGTGACATGGTGATTAAACCTACTCCAGAACATCTATAAAAAGGAAATTTTCTCAAGTTTACTGTAACAGATAACTATAACCTTGAAATCAAAATTGAAAAGAACTTCAAAAAAGGAAAAAGGAAAACTACTGACATGCACAGATAGGTGTAAACAACCTAGAAACTTCTGTGTTTCTCCTGTTAAGCCAGATTTCCACCCTCTCAGAGACTGATCAGTTTTCTATCTCTATCTTTATTTATTACTGTATCTCCAGCCTATGCCTATCCATTACCATCTCCCCCTCCTTTTCACCTACTAAGCATTAGAGCTTCTGGCATCTTTTTTTTTTTTTTTTTTTGTATTTTTGCCATTTCTTGGGCCGCTCCCGCGGCATATGGAGGTTCCCAGGCTAGGGGTCTAATTGGAGTTGTAGCCACCGGCCTACACCACAGCCACAGCAATGTGGGATCTGAGCCGCGTCTGCAACCTACACCACAGCTCACGGCAACACCGGATCCTCAACCCACTGAGCAAGGCCAGGGATCGAACTTACAACCTCATGGTTCCTAGTCAGATTAGTTAACCACTGCACCACTACGGGAACCCCCTTCTGGCCTCTCTTAAGGCCAAGTTCATCTAGTTTATGATCATTTTCAAAGGCCAGACTTTTTTTCACTCTATGATGAATGTATAGTGTACATGGTTTATTTTTCCAGTCATGTATTTTTTTATATGTGCTGCTATCAAATATAGTTTTCTTAGTTATCTTAAAAACTGACTGTGTTTATCCATTTCTATTCTGTAATAGAATAGGGCCATTATGAGATAATTCTCTGCAGAGCAATTCTTAAGCCAGTTCTCTAAACTCCATGACTTCATATACACAAGTGGTTATCTGTAGTGTGTGTGTATATGTGTGTGTTCATGCACACACACACACACACACGCAC
The DNA here is from genome assembly GCF_054392235.1 of Sus scrofa. Classification (NCBI taxonomy): domain Eukaryota; kingdom Metazoa; phylum Chordata; class Mammalia; order Artiodactyla; family Suidae; genus Sus; species Sus scrofa. The sequence goes on along the minus strand of NC_139401.1, from coordinate 88,349,525 downwards.
ACACCTTCACCTGTTTTCTTGGATAAAGTTCATAGCCTTCCTGAGATTTTCAATTTCCAAAGAGTGAAGAACTAGTTTAGATGAATTGTAGCTTCTCCAAAGGGTTAAACCCTCCACCTCCAATTAAGAACCACCTGTTAATTTAGATTAATTCATGATTAATTTATGGAGGTTTTGTTGAAAAATTGTGGGACTGCTGCCATAGTTTTCATGAATTGTCTCTGAATACCTTGACGTAGAGAGAATCTTGAATGGAATATACCTGAGATTGGCCCAGAATTTCTTATGTTTTTCACTCTCTTAGTTAACTAATTTACTTTCATACCGTGGAAATTTTCACAGTAATTTTAGTAGAATTTTCAGTATAAATTTTTTTGGCCTGTGGCATGTGGAAATTCCCAGGCCAGGGATTGAACCCATGCCACAGCAATGACCTGGGCTGCTGCAGTGACAATGCTGGATCCTTAACCTACAAAGGAACACCAAAACAGATTCTGTTTGAAGAAGCATTTAGCTTAGTAAAATGTAACCTTTTGGTTTTAGGCATTATGTGTAACCCAAAAGAAGTTTATTTTTTGTCTTTTCTAGGGCTGCACCCACAGCATATGGAGGTTCCCAGGCTAGGTGTCTAATTGGAGCTGTAGCCACCGGCCTACGCCAGAACCACAGCAACGAGATATCTGAACTGCGTCTGCAACCTACACCACAGCTCACGGCAATGCCAGATCCTTAGCCCACTGAGCAAGGCCAGGGATCGAACCTGCAACCTCATGGTTCCTAGTCGGATTCGTTAACCACTGAGCCACGAAGGGAACTCCCCAAAAGAAGTTTAAAAATACCCTCAACCTTTCAAAATTACTGCTTATAGCTTCAAATACTCCAAAAATGGTATGCTGATTCACTCTTTGTCTAAATATGACTTATTCCAGCAGATATTATTGCTAAGAAAGAAGAGGAAGGGCAGTTCTCTGGTGGTCTAGCAGTTAAGGGTCTGGTATTGTCATTGCTGTGGCTCGGGTCACTGCTGTGGCTCGGGTCACTGCTGTGGCTCGGGTCACTGCTGTGTTTGATCCCTGCTCTGGGAACTTCTGTGGGTGTGGCTAAAAAAGAGGAATGAGTGATAACTGTGGGAAGTTATAGTAATTATTTCTTTCACTCAGACTAGCTAAGAGTTAACTTTGGAGTAAGCAGTACCTTCTCTTTTAAATGTAGATACTTTCCCTTTTTCCAGGGCTAACCCTATTAGGTATTGACACCTTAAAAGTGATATGGGGCATAAAGGAGGGATAATTTTGGAGATGGAGGTATAGTTTGAGTCTTTCAAAGTTACTATGAATTAGGTTGCTGGCCCCATTGATGAGGACACCCTAGGCCTCCATGTCAAGCTCCTAAGGTACCTGGGTCTCCTTCTTGAATTTCCTTATCTGAATGTGACAGAATAATTAATACTGTGAGGCTTGTTAGACAGGGCCAGGTTGAGCGGGTTGATTAAATTGGCATCCATAAGGGCATGGTGTCATAAAAAATTTTAGGCTATGGAGAAATTAAGAGAAGGACATGAGGTTGTGTGAAATGAGATAATATGATATCGCTTGATCAAATCAGATCAGTGTCATTTTTATGTATGTGAGTATACAATATACAGCCCAAAGGAGAACTTCTGATTTAAAATAATTTCATACCAACACATTTGCTTAAAGTTCTGATGAATGTTGAAATGGCTCAATATGGACAAAGAGAGCTCATACTATATTCAAGTTGAACCTTGGGTTCTGATGTGATTGAATCTCCCCCAATAAACCACCCTCAGTGATAATGGCATGAGGCAGCTAATATGGATGTGTCATGAATTATTTGTCTGTTCTTTAGCCTAAGTCTGACCTGTGGATTAGAAGTTCAGCTGCCTCAAAACATAAAAAATCACTTTATTTGGATTAGTGGGGCAGAGGTTGATGGAAAAATTTATTTTCTCCTCTCAACTCTTGAGAATGAAAAAAGGCAAAGGTTCTCCCTTTGACAAATCCAGTCCTTCAAGTTAAAAAGCAGGCACGAAAGTGCTTATGGACAAAATCAAGTATAGATTTATTTCTACTAGTTTTCCCTCAAAGTTAAAAATAAATTTTGTAGGGACAGAAGACTAGGTACTGATGGTTGAAATCCAACTGCTTTTAAGAATTAGAGTTTGGGAGGACAAGATGGCGGAGGAGTAGGGGGACACGCTCGCCCTCTCCCACAAACACAACAAAAAAAGCACATCTACAGAATAAATGACTCGCACAGAACAGCAACCAATCGCTGGCAGAAGAACCTAAACTCCAATAACAGCAAGAAGTTCGTGACACTATTGGGCAGAACGGGAGAAAAGAGGAGAGTGAGAGAAGGTGAATCCGAGCGGGACGGGCGCTCCCTAAAGGGAACTGCAGAGGAGAAAGGGATCCCGCACCCTGGAAAGTCACCTACATGGGGGAAAGATCAAACGAACCGGAGGAATCCCCAGATGCAGAGAAGAGTGTAGCAGTAAGTCGGAGTATGGAAAAACCGATCAAGAACCCAATGGACCATCTGAACTACGGGCACAGTCACCAAAAATTGAGACGCCTGGGTGGGGGCTGGGCACCGAATCCTCGGCTCCAGAGGTTAGTCCCCGGGAAAGGGCCGGGGGACGCCTGGGTGGGGGCTGAGCACCGAGACCTCGCCTCCGAAGGTTAATCCCTGAGAAAGGGCCGGGGGACGCCTGGCGGGGGCTGGGCACCGAGACCTCAGCTCCAGAGGTTAGTCCCCGGGCTGGGGGGGCGGGGCAGAGTGGAAACTGCTTGGGAGGTCTCTAAACCATTTGACGGGGCAGAGACTGCCTGGGAGACTAGAAAACAAAGCTGTCGCAGAGGAAGGGAACAATACTCTAGGGATGGGGAAGTGGAAAGCCACCTCAGAGGGAACCTGGGAGAAGAGCCTGGTCTGCTCCCATGCTGGGGAGGGAAGAGAAGAAGGGGTGTGTCCCCATAGAATACCCCCCATGCCACAGCAAGCTTACAGGCCCGCTAGCTAGCAAAAAGCTGTGCTTCCCAGTGCATCCCCTCCCCCCACCCCCGCCACCCCCTACGCTCTCGCCGAACCTGGGGCTGCCTGCCATCCAGGAGGGCTGGCCTCAACAATTGCCTGAAGCCTACCACCGCAGGGGCTGTCCCTGCACAGGCCTGCTTGCCCTTTGGAGGGGCTACACTTCCACAGAATAGCACCAAACACCACCAGCCCCCTAGAAAAGGCCTGCAGCCCAGAAAAGCTAGAACAAGCCTAGCCAGGCCGTGAATAGATCGGCCTAATTCTCCGACGGGTTTTCTGAGTTGGGCTGCCCTGGGGAGGAGCCTCTTGGGTCTCCAAGGGCCTTGCTACCCGCCCAAGCCCCCAGGGGGTGCTGAGACCTAGTGGACCAGCTGCATAGGACTGCCAGCTCCAGGCAGGACCCCCTGCAGCCCAGAAAAGCTGCAACAAGCCTGGCCGAGTTGGGAAAAGATCTCAGATGGTTCTTCTGAGTCGGGCTGCCCTGGGGAGGAGCCTCTTGGGTCTCCAAGGGCCCTGCTACCCGCCCAAGCCCCCAAGGGGTGCTGAGACCTAGTGGACCAGCTGCATAAGACTGCCAGCTCCAGGCAGGACCCCCTGCAGCCCAGAAAAGCTGCAACAAGCCTGGCCGAGTGGGGAAAAGATCTCAGACGGTTTTTCTGAGTTGGGCTGCCCTGGGGAGGAGCCTCTTGGGTCTCCAAGGGCCCTGCAACCCGCCCAAGCTCCCAGGGGGTGCCCCACTCCCGTGAAATAACTGCTCAGCACCACCAGCCCCCTGGAAGAGCCCCTGCAGCCCAGAAAAGCTGCAACAAGCTCGGCCAGACTGTGAAAAGATCCGCCTACATTCTCAGGCTGTCCTTCTGAGTTGGGCTGCCCTAGGGAAGAGCCTCTTAGGTTCTCAGTGACCCTGATAGCTGCTCCAGCCCCCAGGGGGTGATGCACCCCTGAGGAGCAGCTGCCCAACACCGCCAACTCCCTGCAAGAACCCCACAGCCTAAAAACACCAGAGCAAGCTCTGCATGACCAAGTGAAATCTGCTACCATCGTGGTGTGGACCTCCCAGTCCTGTCTGCCCTCAGGAAGTCCTCCTTTCCTTCAAAGAAACACTGTTAGCCCCATCAACACTCCAGAAAAGCCACACTGCCTCAAAAAAGATTGACCAACAACGCCAGCCCTCAGGAAATATTCCACGGCAGTGACAAGGCAAACACTACCCGATAACAGAGAGTACAACTCCCTCAGGAGAAAGAAAACAACAAGCAAGATGAAGAAGCTGAGAAACCACCCCCAGTCAAACCAACAGGAGAACTCACCTAAAACAGTCAACAATGAAACAGATCTCGGCAGTCTGACAGACCTGGAGTTCAAAAGAGAAATAGTGAAAATACTGAAGGAATTAAGAGAAGATATGAACAGTAATGCAGATACCCTCAGAAAGGAACTAGAAAATATAAGGAGGAGCCAAGAAAAACTAGAACATTCATTTGCAGAGATGCAAACTGAACTAAGGGCAGTAAAAACCAGAATGAATAATGCAGAACAACGAATCAGTGATATAGAAGATAGAATAATGGAAATCACCCAATCAGGTCAGCAGACAGAAAACTGAATCAAAAAACTGGAAAGCAATATAAGAGACCTATGGGATAATATAAAGCGGGCCAACCTACGCATAATAGGAATTCCAGAAGGAGTAGAAAAAGATAAGGGAATGGAAAATATATTTGAAGAAATTATCACTGGAAACTTCCCAAATCTAAAGGATACTGGGTTCAAGATACAAGAAGCACAGAGGGCCCCAAACAAACTCAACCCAAACAGACCCAAACCAAAACACATCATAATAAAAATGGCAAAACTTAGTGATAAGGAGAGGATCCTAAAGGCAGCAAGAGAAAAACAGAATGTTACCTACAAGGGAACCCCCATAAGGATATCAGCTGATTTCTCTACAGAAACACTACAGGCCAGGAGGGAATGGCAAGAGATATTTAAAGTGCTAAAAGGAAAAAATATGCAACCTAGAATACTTTATCCAGCAAGAATATCATTTAAAATAGAAGGGGAAATAAAAAATTTTCCCAACAAACAAGAACTTAAAGAATACAGCAACACAAAACCCAGGTTAAAGGAAATATTGAAAGGGCTTCTCTAAACCAGAAAGAAAGGAAGGAAAGGGAAGAAAAAAGAAAAGAAAAAAAAAAAGAAGAAGAAGAAGAGGAAGAACTAGGACTGAGGAAACCGCAATCAGAGAGCAGTCACTCAAATAAGCCAGCATACAGATTTAATCATGAACATGCTTCAAACAAAATAAAATTAAAAAGAAAAAAATAAAAGAGTCATCAAAACCATAAAATGTGGGCAAGGGATGTTAGGAGGTAAATAACCCTTTTTGTTTGTATGTATGTCTCTCTTCTTAATTTTAATATAGTAATGAAGTGTTTGAACTTGCAGGACCATCAGGCTAAAACACACAATTATGGGAAGGGGTTAGCATACTTAAAAAACAGGGCAACCACAAGCCAAAACCAAATACTGCATTTGCAAAAAATGAAAAAAAAAAAAAACACTCAAGCAATAATAACAGGAGATCATCCAACCAAAAAAAAAAAAAAAAAAAAAAAAAAGAAAGAATGGAGAACCATAGAATCAACTGGAACACGAGGTTCAAATGGCAATAAATAATCATCTATCAATTATCACCTTAAATGTCAATGGACTGAATGCCCCAATCAAAAGACACAGAGTGGCTGAGTGGATAAAAAGGCAAAAACCTTCAATATGCTGCCTACAAGAAACTCACCTTAGGACAAAAGATACATACAGATTGAAAGTGAAAGGGTGGGGAAAAGTATTTCATGCCAATAGACATGACAGAAAAGCAGGAGTCGCAACGCTCATATCAGACAAAATAGACTTTAAAACAAAAGACATAAGAAAGACAAAGAAGGACACTATTTAATGATTAAGGGATCCATCCAAGGAGAGGATGTTACTATCATCAACATATATGCCCCAAACATAGGAGCACCCAGATACATACAACAAATATTAACAGACATAAAGGGAGATATTGATGAGAATACAATCATAGTAGGAGACCTAAATACCCCCCTCACATCAATGGACAGATCCTCTAGACAGAAAACCAATAAAGCAACAGAGATCCTAAAGGAAACAATAGAAAAGTTAGACTTAATTGATATCTTCAGGACACTACATCCAAAAAAATCAGAATACACATTCTTCTCAAATGCTCATGGAGCATTCTCAAGAATCGACCACATATTGGGACATAAAGCTAAACTCAATAAATTTAGGAGCATAGAAATTATCTCAAGTATCTTCTCTGACCACAATGTCATGAAATTAGAAATCAACCATGGGAAAAGCAAAGAGAAAAAACCTACTCCACGGAGACTCAACAACATGCTACTAAAAAACCCATGGGTCAATGAGGAAATCAAGAAGGAAATTAAAAACTACCTTGAAACAAATGATAATGAAGACACAACCTCTCAAAATCTATGGGATGCTGTGGAAGCAGTGCTCAGAGGGAAATTTATAGCAGTAGAGGCCTTTCTCAAAAAAGAAGAAAGAACCCAAATTGACAACTTAACCCTCCACCTAAATGAATTAGAAAAAGAAGAACAAAAAAGTCCTAAAGTCAGCAGAAGGAAGGAAGTTATAAAGATCAAAGAAGAAATCAATAAAATAGAGATTCAAAAAGCAATAGAGAAAATTAATAAAACCAAGAGCTGCTTCTTTGAAAAGGTGAACAAAATTGATAAACCCCTGGCCAGACTCACTAAAAAGAGGAGGTGAAGAACCCAAATCACCAAAATTATAAATGAAAAAGGAGAAATCACAACGGATACAGCAGAAATACAAAAAACCATAAGAGAATACTATGAAGAACTATATGGCAACAAGTTTGACAATCTGGAAGAAATGGACACTTTTCTAGAATCGTACAGCCTGCCAAAACTGAATCAACAAGAAACAGACCAACTGAACAGACCGATCACTAGAAATGAAATTGAAGAGGTCATAAAATCACTCCCTACAAATAAAAGTCCAGGACCAGATGGCTTCACAGGTGAATTCTATCAAACATATAAAGAGGAATTGGTGCCCATCCTCCTTAAACTCTTTCAAAAGGTTGAAGAAGAAGGAATACTCCCAAAGACATTTTATGAGGCCACCATCACCCTCATTCCAAAACCAGACAGAGATACCACCAAAAAAGAAAACTATCGGCCAATATCATTGATGAATATAGATGCAAAAATTCTCAACAAAATCTTAGCCAACCGAATCCAACAACATACCAAAAAAATTGTACACCATGACCAGGTTGGGTTCATCCCAGTTTCACAAGGATGGTTCAACATATGCAAATCAATCAGCATCATACACCACATTAACAAAAAAAAAGTCAAAAATCATATGATCATCTCAATAGATGCAGAAAAAGCATTTGACAAAATCCAACATCCATTCATGATCAAGACCCTCGCCAAAGTGGGTATAGAGGGAACATTCCTGAATATAGTCAAAGCCATTTATCATAAACCCACAGCAAATATAATCCTCAATGGGGAAAAACTGAAAGCCTTCTCACTCAAATCTGGAACAAGACAGGGATGCCCACTCTCACCACTGCTCTTCAACATAGTTTTGGAAGTCCTAGCCACAGCAATTAGACAAACAAAAGAAATAAAAGGCATCCATATAGGAAGAGAAGACATCAAACTGTCACTGTATGCAGATGACATGATTCTATACCTAGAAAACCCTAAGGACTCAACCCCAAAACTCCTTGAACTGATTAATAAATTCTGCAAAGTGGCAGGATATAAGATTAACATTCAGAAGTCAGTTGCATTTCTGTATACCAGCAATGAAACATTAGAAAAGGAATACAAAAATACGATACCTTTTAAAATTGTACCACACAAAATCAAATACCTCACAATACACCTGACCAAAGAGGTAAAGGACCTATATGCCGAGAACTATAAAACCTTAATCAAAGAAATCAAAGAAGATGTAAAGAAATGGAAAGATATTCCATGTTCCTGGATTGGGAAAATCAATATTGTGAAAATGGCCATACTACCCAAAGCAATCTACAGATTCAATGCAATCCCTATCAAATTACCCAGGACATTTTTCACAGAACTAGAACAAACAATCCAAACATTTATATGAAACCACAAAAGACCCAGAATCGCCAAAGCAATCCTGAGAAACAAAAACCAAGCAGGAGGCATAACTCTCCCAGACTTCAAGCAATACTACAAAGCCACAGTCATCAAAACAGTGTGGTACTGGTATCAAAACAGACAGACAGACAAACCAATGGAACAGAATAGAGAATCCGGAAATTAACCCTGACACCTATGGTCAATTAATCTTTGACAAGGGAGGCAAGAACATCAAATGGGAAAAGGAACGTCTATTCAGCAAGCATTGCTGGGAAACCTGGACAGCTGCATGCAAAGCAATGAAACTAGAACACACCCTCACACCATGCACAAAAATAAACTCCAAATGGCTGAAAGACTTAAATATACGACAGGACACCATCAAACTCCTAGAAGAAAACATAGGCAAAACACTCTCTGACTTCAACATCATGAATATTTTCTCAGGTCAGTCTCCCAAAGCAATAGAAAGTAGAGCAAAAATAAACCCATGGGACCTCATCAAACTGAAAAGCTTTTGCACAGCAAAGGAAACCCAAAAGAAAACAAAAAGACAACTTACAGAATGGGAGAAAATAGTTTCAAATGATGCAACTGACAAGGGCTTAATCTCTAGAATATATAAGCAACTTATACAACTCAACAGCAAAAAAACCAATCAATCAATGGAAAAATGGGCAAAAGACCTGAATAGACTGTTCTCCAAAGAAGATATACAGATGGCCAACAAACACATGAAAAAATGCTCAACATCGCTGATTATAAGAGAAATGCAAATCAAAACTACCATGAGATACCACCTCACACCAGTCAGAATGGCCATCATTAATAAATCCACAAATGACAAGTGCTGGAGGGGCTGTGGAGAAAAGGGAACCCTCCTGCACTGCTGGTGGGAATGTAAACTGGTACAGCCACTATGGAGAACAGTTTGGAGACACCTTAGAAATCTATCCATAGAACTTCCATATGACCCTGCAATCCCACTCTTGGGCATCTATCCGGACAAAGCTCTACTTAAAAGAGACACATGCACCCGCATGTTCATTGTAGCACTATTCACAATAGCCAGGACATGGAAACAATCCAAATGTCCATCGACAGATGATTGGATTCGGAAGAGTGGTATATATACACAATGGAATACTACTCAGCCATAAAAAAGAATGACATAATGCCATTTGCAGCAACATGGATGGAACTAGAGAATCTCATCCTGAGTGAAATGAGCCAGAAAGACAAAGACAAATACCATATGATATCACTGATAACTGGAATCTAATATCCAGCACAAATGAACATCTCCTCAGAAGAGAAAATCATGGACTTGGAGAAGAGACTTGTGGCTGCCTGATGGGTGGGGGAGGGAGTGGGAGGGATCGGGAGCTTGGGCTTATCAGACACAACCTAGAATAGATTTACAAGGAGATCCCGCTGAGTAGCATTGAGAACTATGTCTAGATACTCATGTTGCAACAGAAGAAAGGGTGGGGGAAAAACTGTAATTGCAATGTATACATGTAAGGATAACCTGACCCCCTTGCAGTACAGTGGGAAAAAAAAAAAAGAATTAGAAAAGAGTTTTCTTTCTAAATTCATTTTATTTTTTGGTGGTTTTTTTTTTTTTTTTGGTCTTTTCTAGGGTCACACCCTCAGCATATGGAGGTTCCCAGGCTAGGGGTCTAATCAGAGCTGTAGCTGCCGGCCTACGCCACAGCCACAGCAACATGGGATCCAAGCCACGTCTGTGACCTACACGACAGCTCCTGATAACGCTAGATCCTTAACCCACTGAGCAAGGCTAGGGATCGAACCTGCAACCTCGTGGTTCCTAGTCGGATTCATTAACCACTGAGCCATGACGGGAACTCCTAAATTCATTTTAAAGTGAAAGAATAGAAGGCCTGAGGCAAGGGTTGGTAGGAGAACAAACAAATGCTTTTAAGACTACACCTCGAAGAAAGGGTAGACTAAGCCACTTTCATCAGAAAGTAGGAGTTAACACTTTGACTTGATTGCCCTAACTACCTAAATATTCCTTTAAATGAGAAAATTAATTCCATCTCATGTGTTTAGGAGTTCCCATTGTGGCTCGGTGGAAACAAATCTGACTAGTATCCATGAGGACGCAGATTTGATCCCTGGCCTCCCTCAGTGTATTAAGGATCCCACATTGTCATGAGCTGTGGTGTAGGTGTAGGTTGCAGGGTGCAGCTTGGATCCTGTGTTGCTCTGACTGTGGTGTAGGCCAGTGGTTGCAGCTCCCATCTAACCCCTAGCCTGGAACCCTCCATATGCAATGGATATGGACCTAAAAAGACCAAAAAAAAAAAAAAAAAAAAAAGAAAAAAAAAGAAATTACATTTGTATATGGTTGTCTATAAATTTACATTGTGTCAACACAAAATAAGCTATTATTGAAACTAATATTCCAAATACAATAATACAAATACTTTGTATTTCTATACATCTTTATAGTATATAAGGCATATATATACGTGTGTGTGTGTGTGTGTGTGTGTGTGTATTTGTACTAAAACTGCATATCAACACTATGAGTTACCACTTCTGTTGAATTCAAGATTCTGGGAGGTTTTCTGACTTACCCAAGACAAGAAAAAAATAAAGCATTAGAAGTAAGAGTGAACCCAGGTAGTCTATCTCTAAATTGGATTTTTAAATTACCATGTTGCTCAAAAGCTTGAAATAAATGTGAAGGAAAAGACAAATTTACCTAAAAATATAATCATTATTGCCTGAATGTGAACACCAGTGGGATATCTACTAATTTAATATCTTTGATTAGGTGAGAAGTAGAACTATTTCTTCTTTGCTTAATCTAATCAATCTACTATAATGATAGGAAAAACAAGAAGGTTGAAAATGAATTTTAGAGAATTTACAGATTCTGTATACTACATAACAGTTTAGCTGAGTCATAAAATCTCCTTTTGGAAAAGTCTTCTGGTCTTATTTATAGTGTTAATATAAAAATGAATCTTGAAAGTTCTGAGTAGTAATTCTTCATTTCTGTATCTGATGGTAAATAGGGCTAGCTCTGATATATAAGATCAATATGTTACAAAATCAAATAGGCCAAAAGACTATGAGATATTAGTATTTTTCTCAACTCCTAGTAGCTGTTGATACTAAACTACATTAAGAACATCCTCTGGGCTGTTGTCATGCTATAGGTTTTTTCCAGCTGCAAGGAAAATGCCCTAGGATAAAAAAACAAAGAAGGTTTTATTAATGAACAAATTATATCCTGGCAATTTTGCATATTTTAAAGTCACATATTCTGTGAAGAGATTTGGAAGAATTTTGACATGTGTAGAAGTCAGAATTTGTTTCTGAAGGAAATTTTGTGTAGTGATATTATTCATAGACTATATATTAAAAATATGTTTAGTATTTACTTTCAAGTAAATTCAGCTTTCTCTTTAATAATATATGAAAGTACATTTTTTGAGATATTTAGGCCACACACTGTACTCTCTATGTTATCCTTTATCAACTTGTTATTGCTATCTGATTTGACAATATGTAATATTGTTATATATAAAACAACAGGCAAGGTTTAAGGGGCATACACCACCTTAAGTGCTTTTTATGTACTTCTTTATTGAACTTTCAGAACTCCAAGTAGTTTTATTATTATTCTCATTTTATGGATGAGGAAATTGAAGCTTGGGGGAGTAAAGTAAGTTGCCTAAGGTCACACACCTAGTGAGTGGTGAAATGGGTCTTCAGGTTCAGTATATACAGCTTCAAAACCTGCATTTTTAACCCCTATGCAATGTTTTAAAGGTAGCTACAGTTTGCTTTCCCATATTCTTTTAATACTTTTTATGGATAGCGATAAGAGTGCCAGTTCTGGAGTCTGTCTGCACTGTTTTTTTTTGTTATTGTTATTATTATTACTATTATTATTATTGTATTTGGCTGCACCTGTGGCATGTGGAAGTTTCTGGGCCAGAGATTGAACCCACTCCAGAGCAGCAACCCAAGCCACAACGGGGACAATACTGAATCCTTAACCTGCTGAGCCACCAGGGAACTCCCTGGTTTAAATCCTAGCCCAGTATTTGGCTAATTACTTAACTTTTCTGTGCTTGAGTTGCTTCATGGGTAATATGGGCATACTAATAGTATTTACCTCATAGGGTCATGGTTAGGATACATTTAGATATTACGTGTGACAAGCTTAGAAGAGTGGCTGGCAGATATAGCAAGTGCCTAATGAATGCTAGCATTAGCTTTTCCTCTTCTTCCTCCCCCTCCTTCTATTGTTGTTGTTGTTGTTGTATTATCATTGCTACTTTCATGTCTCCTTCTTTAGAATTCCTGCTTTCTTTACTCCCCAAGGTGCTGTTTTGCATTTTAGCTAAGGATTTCCCATTTAGATATTTTCTATTCTTGACTTATGATGGTGTTATTCCTCTACCATTAAAGCAATGACAACAAAATAACATTTGCAAGAGATTGCCTTAAATTTTGCTAAGATTTTTCTCTCAATGTTGCTTTAAGAAAAATATCTTCTAGGTAGTTTGTATTTGTAATTGGGACTTACAAGAGAAAGCAGGAAAGAAGCTGTCAAATCTGTAGACAACACTGTTTACTGCATTTTAATTTCAAATGGCAGCCACCAGAAAGGTGTTGTAAGAAAGGATATTTCTTTAAGGGGAAGACATTTTTCCAAAAAAATTCCAGAAACCCCAAAAACTTCTTCACCATCACAGATGAGTTTGGCAGTTGATCAGACCTCAATAATTTTATACAGCATTAAGCTCTTTGAATGTATATATTCTTACTTTTACAGTTTTTTTATTTTGTGTTTAATATCAATGGACTGATTCAGAAAATGATTGTAATGTTCATGTTTAATATCTTACAGCAATACTGTTTTATATTTACATATAAATATACCAGCATGATTAAAAAAGATAATATATATGTATATAGTATTAGTATACCTTATGGGAGTATTCACAGTTTCTGGGGTGTATTTTATAATGAAAAGAGCACAATTTGCATCAAAGATGAACCTTATGAACTTTCATGCACCTCATATTATATTGAACTTTTTAAAGCAAATATTGTTAAAACTGTAAGGATAAATTTTTACAAAGAAAAAGTCATAATGGAGGTAATACGTCTCAGTCTATTTTACTAAAAGTGAGGAGTAACACTGAAGCATTTAATACCATAATATAATGCATACACTTAAAGAGATCACATATTATTTTCAACTGTATATTGAACATTTATTTTAAATATAGTAATTGCATATTAGATGATAAAATGTAAGTAGGAGTTCCCATCATGGCTCAGTGGAAATGAATCCAACTAGGAACCATGAGGTTGTAGGTTCGATCCCTGGCCTCGCTCATTGGGTTAAGGATCTGGGGTTGCTGTGAGCTGTGGTGTAGGTCTCAGATGCGGCTTGGATTTGGCGTTGCTATGGTTCTGGTGTGGGCCAGCAGTAACGACTCTGATTAGACCCCTAGCCTGGGAATTTCCATATGCCGTGGGTGCGGCCCTCAAAAGACAAAAGACAAAAAACAAAAGGCAAAAAACAAAAAACTTAAGTAAATTCCAAAGAGTAGAAATCATGTAAGCAACATTCTCTGATGTCAATATAATAACACTGGAAATAAATAACAATAGGATAAGCAATGAAAATATGTAACTACTTGAAAATTAAAATACATTCTATACAGAGCTGTTGGGTCAAAGAGGGAATGAAAACTAGAATTTCAGACCATTTAGAAAGCAACAATAAAGACATTACCTATAAAAACTTATGGGAAGTATACAAAGCTATACTTATGAAAATTCTTAGCAGTTAAAAATTTCCTTTTTTTAATGGTTTTTATTTTTTCCATTATAGTTGGCTTACAGTGTTCTGTCAATTTCTACTGTACAGCAAAGCGACCCAGTCTCTCTCTCTCACACACACACATATGCTTTTTCTCACATTATCCTCTGTCATACTCTGTCACAAGTGCCTAGATATAGATCCCAGTGCTATACAGTAGGATCTCATTGCTTATCCACTCCAAATGCAATAGTTTGCATCTATTAACCCCAGACTCTCTGTCCATCCCACTCCCTCCCCCTCCCCCTCCCCCTTGGCAACCACTAGTCTGTTCTCCAAGTCCATGTGTTTCTTTTCTGTGGAAAGGTCCATTTGTGCCGTATATTAGATTACAGATATAAGTGATATTGTTTGGTATTTGTCTTTCTGACTTAATAAATGCAAAAGAATAAAAATAAATAAATGAAGCATTCAACTCAGCAGTCTATAACAAAAGTAACAAAATAAGCTTAAGTTAAGCAGAAGGGAGGGAAATTATAGAAGCCACAGTTAAATGAATTAGAAAACCATAGGCTGGAAAGACAAATCCAAGAGCTCATTCATTGGAAAGAGAAATTTCTTACCATTTTGTTCAAGAAAAAAAGGGGTAAACTTCAAATTTAGAACATTAGGCATGAGAATGGTGATATACCCCCAGATATTGAAAAGATTTTAAAAAACAAATATAATGAGGGACAAACTTGTACAGCAAAATATTAAAAAGTAACTGCTAAAACATTTAAAAAATTTAACATGAAAATAGTGTTATGAATTGAACAGAAAGCCTAGAAACAGAACCGTATAAGAATGTAGAATATAATATTTATATTTCAAATCAGTTGGTGAAGGATAAATTAATCAATGCATGGTATTGGGACCACTGGCTGACTCTAATAAAAATTAAGTCCCTGCATCACACCAAAATAAATTCAAAGTTAAATCTATATTAGAATTGAAGAAAAGAAAGCAAATAGCCTAGAAGAAAATATATGTGAATATTTATATAATCAGAGGATGAGGAAAGTCGTTCCGAGTGTGACACCAAAGCCAGATCCTATATAGGAATCCACTGGTAGATGTACAACAAAAAAAGAAAGGAAAAACTTTTATACGTTAGTATCTACCATAGCCAAAATTAAAATGCAAGTTACATACTTGGAAAAATTACAACAAATATGATAAAGAATTAATATTCCTTTGTAAAAATACAATTTTGGTCTTAGAGAAAAGTTCTAGGAATAGTATACTTTTCCAGTACTTTGGAGGATAAATCTTTTTGTCTTGAAATGAGGATCTGGGTGGTCACAGCATCTGTGACTTAAATCATAATATTAATGATGTGATTACTGATTATTTCTATTTTTTTGCCTCTCTATATTTTACAAATGTTTTACCATAAACATGTATGTTAACAATGTTAGAAACAAATCAATATTTTTTTTTCCAAAGATAAAATTGCTGTACTGCTTTGGAAAAGAAATGCTTGTCATCCTAGGACTTGAATATTTCTTTAGAAGTAGAATGGCACAATGAGGTTTAGTGCTGCCTGAATCTGGTTTCAAATCAGTTTTATGGCCTTAGGCCTGAGCCCTTGATATCTTACTTAATATCTCATAGAGTTTCAGTTCCCTCATTTGTAGTGGAGGAAGGCTGAGTGCGTGACCGAAGGAGGGGTGCAGATGAGGGGGCAGATAGCTGATACCTATCTTGAAGGAATGTTGTGAATGTGAGTTAGAAATAATATTGCTAAAGTGCCTGCCACATAGTAAGACCTTAATAAATGACAGCCATTATTTGTTCATTTATTTACACTATACATTTTATTAAGGCCTTTGGATTTTGCTCTTTGTTTAAAAATATTATCTACATTCATACTTGATATCTTCCCAGAAATAAACTAAAGGCTAGAACAGCTTGAAAAATTGAAATGTTTTTCAAAAGTATTCAGTTTTAGAATCTTGCAGGAATAGAGTCCAGGCATTCTCTAGGTATTTGCTTAACCCTTTATTTTCAACTAAATGTTCATTTATCAAACAAATGAACTGAGAGCAAGGGAAAAGTGATAGATTGCTTTCTGTCATGTAGAGAACAACTTTCTAGATTTAAAGGTATATAATTTTTCTTAGTTTTGTTCAATACTGCACTTGATTTAAAAATGTTCCTTTAATACCATATTTTAGGCATTATAGTATGATCAACCATCCATGCAAAATTTAAATCTTCATGACTACTTGTTGAAAAATTTATAAGAAAGCACAATGTAGTCAGTTACAAGAAAATGATGTGAATGCAGCTTTGGTATACTGGGCAGTAGTTACTGCAGTTAAAGCTTAGAAAATTTAATTGTGTTTTTTTTTTTTTGTCGTATATTCTTTCCTACTCTTGCTTTCTGTGAAAATTCCAGCCTACTTTTTAATATCATAAATTATTTTCCCTTTAATGCATTTCTCACTTTAAATCTTTGACTTGCGCTGATGAAAAATAGAATAAAATTTTGCATTAGTATCATTTTATTCCTTTATTTATCTGATAGACTCTACAGTGCTCTCTTTAATCCAATTTAAGGATTAATGGTGGGAAAGATTGCTCATAGGTTTTCAAACCTAGTACTGTGTAGGGATGACCTTCTGTGTTTGAGAGCTTTGCCCCTTTTCAAGAATTATTGGACTGTAAAAATTCCAATCAATTTGCCTGTAGCCACAACTATTTTGAAAAGACTAACCAATTAATTTAGTCAAACAATTGGATACTTTATTAAAAAACAAAGCAAAACCATACTGAACTAAACTCTCACTCACAAAATCCTCACTCAAATAAGTTGTTTGGTATTACATAGAAATGTAAAGGCATTTGAATGCATTTTTCCATTTTAATAAATAATGGTAGCATCATGTTATGCATTACACACACACACACAAAAAAAAAAACACACGCACACACACACATATGGAAGTTCCATGGCATATGGAAGTTCCCTGGCCAGCAGTTGAATCCGAGCCACGGCTGCAGCAGTGCCAGATCCTTAACCCACTGTGCTGGGCCAGCGATCAAACCTATGCCACCACAGAGACAACACCAGGTCCTTAACTTGCTGCGGCACAGTGAGAACTCCCCAACATCCATTTGTGATGATGAATTTTATCTGTCAACTTTACGAGGCCACAGGGTGCCTAGGTATTTGGTCCAACATTATTCTGGGTGTATCTGTGAGGGTATTTTTGTTTGAGATTAACATTTAAATTTCTTGAGTGAGTAAAAGAGATCTCTCTCTCAAATGTGGGAGGGCTTCATCCAATAAATTGAAGGTTTGAAGAGAACAAGAAGGCTGGCCTTCACCTAAGTAAGAATTATTCTTGCCTGAGAGCCCCTTTGTGTGTGTGTGTTAGACTATTTAATATGAGATACACAAATTTTTAAGTGTACAATACTGAGTTATTAACAATAGGCACAAGGTTTAGTATTAGTTATATCTTAATAAAGCTGTTTAAAAGAAGAATTCTTCCAGTCTGACAGCTTTCAGACTGAGACATTGGCTTTTGTTCTATTTTTGGACTTGAACTGAAACATTTGCTTTCCTGAGTATCTAGCTGCTGACTGAACCCTCAACCTAATAAAAATATATTATTGGAGTTCCCGTTGTGGTGCAGTAATTAACGAATCTGACTAGGAACCATGAGGTTTCGGGTTCGATCCCTGGCCTTGCTCAGTGGGTTAAGGATCCGGCATTGCCATGAGCTGTGGTGTAGGTCACAGACATTGCTCAAATCCTGCGTTGCTGTGGCTCTGGCGTAGGCCGGTGGCTACAGCTCTGATTAGACCCTAGCCTGGGAACCTCCATATGCCACAGGAAGCGGCCCTAGAAAAGGCAAGAAGACTATATATATATATATTACTATTTATTTTTTAGGGCTGCACCCACAGCATATGGAAGTTCCTGGGCCAGGGATTGAATCCGAGCTGCAGCATAACCACAGTTGCAGCAATGCCGGATCTTTAACCTACTGTGCTGAGCCAGTATCGAACCCATGCCTCTGCAGTGACCCAGGCCACTGCAGTTGGGTTCTTAACCCACTGTGCCATGGCAGGAACCCCCTCAACATGCAGATCTTAATACTTATCAGCCTCTTCATAAGAGTAGGATTCAATTCCTTATGATAAATCTCTTTCTATAGATAATATACATCCTGTTGGTTCTGCTTCTCTGGCAAACTCTCACTAATACACCATTATAATAATTTAGTCATATATTGAGTATTTATAATATGCCATTCACTGGTGTTGTGTACTAAAACATAACCAAAACATTTAATCCTCACAATAACCTTATGATCAAGGCACAACTTCCGTGCCCATTTCTAGAGAGGGAACTGAGGCTTGGGAAGTGTAAACAACATAGAAAATGCTACACTACTAGTAAATATTGGGGCAGGTATTCAAACCCATGCTACCCCACTCTAGACAGGAAACTTAACAATATGCTATAATTGTATCTTCTTTCTCCTTGAAAAGTCATAGGTAAATTTCAGAGGAAGTGACTGAGCATATTCATCAAATATCTTCTTGGGTCTCCCCTTTAATGGATCTTAGGTATTAAACAGGTGAGCTTGTGTTTACTCTCCTAGTTGAATTTGTTTTAGGCCAAAACCAAAAGGTTAGGCCAAAAGGTTAAACCATTCCCTGACTCAACTATCTTCGCAAGAGCCCCGTGAGGAAAATATACACAAGTGTTGTCTCCTTTTTTTTTTTTTTTTTTTTTTTTTTGTCTTTTTAGGGGTGCGCCTGCAGCATATGGAGGTTCCCAGGCTAGGGATCAAATTGGAGCTATAGCGGCCAGCCTATTCCACAGCCATAGCAACGCCAGATCTGAGCCACGTCTGCAACCTACACTACAGCTCACGGCAATGCCAGATCCTTAACCCACTGAGAGAGGCCAGGGATCGAATCCACAACCTCATGGTTCCTAGTCGGATTAATTTCTGCTGTGCTACGATGGGAACTCCAAGTGTTGTCTCCTTTATAAAACTGAGGCCCAGATGTGAAAGGCAACACAAATTAGGGTGAGACTAAGCCTCAGCGTGACTGATTCATGGATGGTATAATTTTCCACTCCATAGAAGCCTGTTGTATTTAATTTAGCTCAAATAAGTACAGATACTGGGTAATTTAGGCTGAATATAGAAATATGAGGCCAAATATATTGCTAAGTATCATTGGACATCTTATTATGCTTTGAATTGTGTCCTCAGCAATCCTTCAAGGAAAATCGGCCATTATTCCTTTCCAGTGCTACAGAAAGGATTGATTTTGTTGAAGTTGTTTATAAGCCCATCATTGAATGTCATACACTGTATTATAACACTAGAAATAAAGTTTTTGTTGTTAGGATTTGGCAGGAATGTAAAATTGTAGATAGTTTGGACTGTGATATAGGCTACTTGCATTTCAGCTTTGAACAGTTACAACTTTGTAAATAATTTAATGCTTGCTCTATTTTGTGCTCAAGAGAGCTTAAAATAATATAGATTCCTTCTTGACTGCTCCTGTGCAAAAATGAGACTCATATTGAGTTCAAAATGTTATCAGGATCTTTTTTTTTAACTTTTTAAGAATTGACATATTGGCTCTTGAATGGCCTACAGTTCTGTATTACCGAGAAGCAAACCGAACTTGGCTTGTATTTGAAACTGCCCTTAATCTAACATGAGCACAAATGCATTTTATGATGACCAGTCAGTTTATTTTAGAAACGCATGCAGATTTACTTTTAAGTTGCAAAGTTATTTCTTGATGACGATGTTTGCCTGAATGGACTGAAAAGACATGGGCAACTCACAAAATACAATCACCTTGAATGTATTTCCTGAAAGCCTAGTAACTTCTAATTTCTTTTAGGTTAAATAAGAGTTAGATGCCTCATTTACTCCTGCAGCCAATCAGCCTTAAGGGCATGTGGTCATCTAGATATTTTAGGCTGTATCAAACATAGTTAAAAAAATATATAATGCCTCAAATAATTTCACCTTTAATGATTTAGAAAACTTTTCAATATTAGTTTAAAACACTAATACCTTGGGCAGATGTTACTGTATTACCCTATTTATGTTTATATTTGTATATGTAGCAGTTAAGACAATCTTTTTGTTCATAGATTGAACCTGCATTTAGAGTGTATAATTACCAGAGAAGGGAGAAAGTGGGTAGTCACATAAATTGGTACTCATAAATCCCACTTGTTCTCCTAAACATTTTTATATATGATTAACTCAATTGACATAACAATTTTACAATTAACTCCATTCAAGTAAGAGAGCCCCTTTCTCTCCCAGCATCTATATTAGCAGCTCTTAGGAAACAAAATGGCCCTGCTTAGACTATGTACCCATTCCTGAACCATCTCTGAGGGCAAGACTTGGAATCCTCTGCCTGACCACGCCTTGTCCTGGTTCCATATATGTGGCTGAAGTCCTGGCAAGATTAGATGGACCAGAACCATGTGACTTGGGTTCCCCACAGAAAAAAATAGAGCAATTTAGGGAAGGGAGAAGGCAATAAATTGTAGAAGATCTGGATGATAATACCATGAAGCTTGATGTAATAGACATGGATTAAGTCAGTTGAAGGAAGAGATAATAAAAATAGAAGCAGAAATGAATGACTGGAAAAAAAAATAAAGCTAGTCAATAAAAATAAAAGCTAAGAATAACTGGCATTAGGAATCCCTGGGAAAGAGGAATAAGGATCAAATGCATAAATAAATTGGAAATTGAAAGGAAGCATGAGAATAGATGCAAGAAACCATTAGAGGCAAAATAAATTTGAAAACTAAGATGAAATGGCATATTGGACACCAAGCCCCACCTCTTGTGCCCTCAACCCACTGTTTATTCTAGTTGTCGTGGCAAACATATTTGCATAGGTGTGACCTAATAATTTCGACCATTTTGATTTCTGATGTGTGAGAACCCATAGCACTCATATGCATATGCAGCCCATAAATAAGAGGTATTTAATAGACTATGGGGCTCTCCTTGACCAATGAGGAACAGGAATCATTGGGTGAATGGTGAAAAATTCTGAGATGCATTCTATATAGCTCCTCATACAAAAATTTATTTTATTGAAGTATAGTTGATTTACAACATTGTGTTAGTTTCTGATGTACAGCAAAGTGATTCAGATATGTATATATATGTTCTTTTCCATTATGGTTTATCACAGGATATTGAATACAGCTCCCTGTGCTGTACAGCAGGACCTCATTGCTTATCCATTATATATATAATAGTTTGCATCTACTAACCCCATCCTCCCACTCTATCCTTCCCCCCTCCACCCCCCCACCCCCACTGGCAACCACAAGTCTGTCTTCTATGTTTGTGAGTCTATTTATGTTTTGTAGATAGGTTCATTTGTGCCATATTTTAGATTCCACATATAAGTGATGTCATATGGTATTTGTCTTTTTCTTTCTGGCTTCACTTAATATAATAGTCTCTAGGTCCATATATGTTGGTGCAGATGACATTATTTTATGCTTTTTCATGGCTGAGTAGTATTCCATTGTATGTGTGTATGTATGTGGGTCTATATATATGTGTGTATATATATATATGTGATATATATCTATATGATATCTATCTATCTATCTAATCTTCTTTACCTGTTGAATAGGCTTTCCTCCCTTCCTTTTTTCACTTCTCTCCAGTGTCACAATGCCACATACCCATTCCCTGGGTTCATGTCCCCTAGATATATTATCTGCCCACAAGGTGCTTGTCTCAGGCTTCACCATATAGGGAATAATCCTGGGCTTAGACAATTGCTCAATTTTTCAGACAAATAAATATTAGCAGAATAAAGCCAGAAGAAATAGAAAATATAAATAAGGTGATTATCATTAAAGAAATTGAACTGAAAATGAAAAAAAATATATTACCTTCACTCTGACTCCATTGTGAAGGTATCAGGCCCCACTAAATGTGATTTTTATCACACCTTCAAGGAATAGATAATCCCTATTACAAAAATATTTTTCAGAGTCTAGACAATAAGTATATGTTTCCCAAGTCGCTTTATGAAATTAATAACAGAATACTAAAAAATGGATAAAGTATAAGAAAATTATAGTCCACTCTCTTTTCTGAACATAAAGACAAAAACCCCATTTAAACATTAGAAAATTGAAAGATATATGACAATATATAATAAGGTAGAAAACAATGCAGTAATTCAGAATTCAGTTCAATAATTCAGTAATTGAAATATCCTGATTCAGTAATTTATTTTTAGATATTTAGAAATTTGTGCACATATGCACAAAATTGGTTGCTAAGTCAGTTTTTACTTACAATACAAAAATCAGGAAACAAATGTTTATCATAGTGAATGGATAAGTGATGATGGCTTAATGAGATAGAATATTATATAGCAGACAAAATGAATGAATTTTATATAAATAACATGGATAAAAGTATAAATTAATGAGCTAGATTTTTATATATCAACATGGATAGATCTTAAAAACATGAAGTTGAGTAAAAAATAAAGCTACAGAATGATGTATATGATATTTAACATTTTTTAAGGCAGTCCAAACAATATTGTTTAATTTTTCATGAAAATACTTCACTTGTAAGAACATGAGCAAAGATGCACATCAAATTACTGATGATTCTGGGTAAGGAGGGAAGGAGGGGAGTTAGTTTGGGAAAGGATACAAAGGGGCTTAAACTCCATCAGTAATATTTTATGTATTTTCAGGAAAAGTTGATCAGTTATGATAGAATTGATGTTTATTAGTTCCAGAAGGCAGATAATTATAATTGTTCTTAGTAATTTTCTTAATAAAATTGTAACCCTCATTAGCAGATAACATTTCTTTTTTTTTTTTTTTTTTTTTTTTGTCTTTTGTCCTTTTAGGGCCGCACCCACGGCATACGGAGGTTCCCAGGCTAGGGGTCTAATCGTAGCTATTGCTGCCGGCCTACGTCACAGCCACAGCAACTCCAGATTGGAGCCTCGTCTGCAATCTACACAACAGTTCCCAGCAACGCCAGATCCTTAACCCACTGAGCAAGGCCAGGAATTGAACCCACAACCTCATGGTTCCTAGTTGGATTCATTTCCGCTGCACCACGATGGGAACTCCGCAGATAACATTTCAATATTGTATATTCAAGCAGCACTTATAGTTCATTAAGAAAATGAGATACACTGTGTAGTCAATGGAAAAGTGGGCAAATATTTAAGATAAAATATAAAAAACCAGAAGTATTAGTACTACTATTTACATAAAATGAATATTTTACTAACATATATATATATGCATGTACATACCTATATAACCTATCATCTACCTACCTACTTACAAACCCCCCCGTGATGTACCAAAAGACATATTTATTATGTAGTTATAGTAATGAAAAATTGTAAATAGCTAAAATGACTTAAAGTAGGCCGTATGCTTAAATGCTTTATGGTCCAATTGTACTATGGAATTCTGTGTAGCTACTTAAAATTAGAATTCTGTCTACTGGTGGGGAAAATTTCCATGTGTGAAGCGGAGAAAAACATACTAGGGATCCATGTGTATACCATATAAAACACACATATGTACAAGCATACATACACGTACACACACACACACACACACAATGTATACATACTGGAAGGAAATACACCAAAATATTGATACTTGTAATATATGCCTTTTGGGATAATGGGTAGTTTTTTTTTTTTTTTTTTTTTTTTTTCCGCCATGTCCCATGGCATATGGAAGTTCATGGGTCAGGGATTGAACCTGTGCCACAACTGTAACCAGAACCACAACAGTGACAACATTGGATCCTTAACCTGCAGAGCCATGAGGGAACTTCAAGAATGGTTTTTATAAAGTTATTTGTCCTTTTATAATATTCCAAATTTTCTGTAATGACCTCATTTTTTTAAGGCAGAGAGAAAACCTGCTGCTAAAATATTAATATAATCTTTTTCTAATACATCTGTAGTGGGGCATACCCTGCAATACACATGGCCATTTACTGTTATTTTTTAGTCAGCTATCAACTATAATATCGACAATATCAACTATAATAGCAAAGGTTGGCAGGATTAGTATATAATCCAGCAATGTGTATAGGATACCTAAATCAAGCCCATTTTCTCATTGTGCATCTTCTTTTGCTTAAATAATGCTGCTAAATGCCTTGAGCTCATTACACTTTAAGGCTGTAAATAGTGGTAAAATTCTATAGTGGTAAAATTATCCCTTCCCTCCCCACCCCACCCCCCAATTATCCAGAGGAAAGGAAATGAAATTTATTTTGTACTCAGCAAGGGTGTCAGTCATTTCCATAGAAAAGATGATGATAGTGGACTAAATTGCTGAGTCTTTAAAAGTTCAGTGAAATTATTCTCAAAGGCTCTGCTTGAATAGTTTAATAACTAGCTAGTACTTCTGCTATAATCTATCAAATATTGGGGTAGCACCTTATGGTTCCATGAACTGTTGGAAATTGTCTAACTGCTGGAATGAAATACCTAGTAAGGATTGTGGAAATGATATAGGACACTCAGAGAAATCTTTATAAAAAAGAAAATAGAGGAGTTCCCGTTGTGGCGCAGTGGTTAACGAATCCGACTAGGAACCATGAGGTTGTGGGTTCGGTCCCTGTCCTTGCTCAGTGGGTTAACGATCCGGCGTTGCAGTGAGCTGTGGTGTAGGTTGCAGACGCGGCTCGGATCCTGCGTTGCTGTGGCTCTGGCGTAGGCCAGTGGCTACAGCTCCGATTCGACCCCTAGCCTGGAAACCTCCATATGCCGCGGGAGCGGCCCAAAGAAATAGCAAAAAGACAAAAAAAAAAAAAAAAAAAGAGAAAAAATTTAAATGCGTCATATTATTAATAATGTTGACACTTGCTTACGTGTACTTAAAAGTATCTCCTAAATATGATTGTCCATGTAAAATAACTATTCATATATTTTATTGTTTTGGGCTACGGTGGAAAAAGAATACTGGGAAAGCAATTTAATTTAGATTATAAGCGTTTAAGAAATGCTGATAATATACTAAGTAATGTCTCATTTATCTAGCATGAAGTGTTCCAGTTAATGTAATCTTACCTATTTTAGTACTCAGAGTTTTATTGCTGTAAACTTTTTTCACTTAAAAGAATCTTTGTACAATATAATGGGCATTGTGCAAGGCTCAGGGAATGAATATATCAATAGGGGGTAATTTTATAATTTTGGTTTATAGTTATTGACTTAATTCTTGGTTACCCTATTAACCTAGGCATTCTCTTAGGGAAATTGTATGCTTTATTCCTTTCGGTATATAGCACAGCTCTTAGTATATGATAGTCATTTAATAAATGTTTAATGAATAAAAATTCCTTTGTTATATTCTAATACCTTTCATTGCTGTCATAGCTTTTGGAGGTCTGCTACTTATCCTTCTAATCTGATTTATGTTCTTTCATTTATATCTCTGTGCCTATTATGTGCAAGGTTCTATTTAAAAGCTTTGAGAGTTACAAAGATGAGCAACATATGGAACTTTCCCTCAAGGAGCTTATAAAGCTTCCTTTTTAGTTGGAGCAGTTGGGAATGTAAGACTTGTATAAAAATACCTATAATAAAAGCATGTGATGAGTGTCAGCCACTAGTGAAAAACTGGACAAATCAAATAGCCCTTTCCTAGTCCTCATTATCTTGACCTTTCTGCAACCTTCATGGGGCTTTAAAGGATGGAGAAATGGTTCTTTATAGAACACAAATGAAGCAAATGGCATTTTGGAGAATAGGATAAGTTAGACCTGGATCCTGCCAGAAAAGATCTTCCAGGTTTGTAAGGAAAAGAACACATTACATAAATAATTAGAATAATAAGCAGGAATTTTAAGTGCCATGAAATAAGAACAGATAATAAGCTGTGGGAACTCAGGGGAAGGAGAGCTCATTTTGAATTTTATTCTTATGAAATAAGTATGTGCTTTCTCACAACTGGCCTCTTAGAAGTCTTTTTTATAAAGGTTTGTGGCTCTCCCCTCCCCCCCCGATGGTTGAAGTTACTAGAAGTCTGTTCTATGGATAAGTGACATGTAACTCTGTAAGCCTTTTTTTTTTTTTTTTTTTTTTGGAAAAGGTATATGTTTATGTGCAGAGGCAGAGAAATAGGAAAAAGGGAAATCTAAGAGCAGAGAGATATGCACTTGATAAGAGGAGGATTTCTAGATGAGAGCAGCCCTTATTGGGGGGAGATGTGTTATTGGAGGTGTAAACAATTACTTTTTCCTGTGTTTGAAGAGCCAAAAAAAAAAATCAGTATGCATGTAGCTATACAAAAAGCATTGTGATCAATTTTATGTTTCATGTGGAAAATCTGTTTCACTGCTTTAGAATTACCATTCCTGTTTATATTCTATGAGCTTCTGTCATTAAAGAGGAATATAATAAGATAAAAGCAGTAAACTATGAACGTTTTAGACTAGCCAGGTTAAAAAGTTGCCATTTGGAGTATAAAGACCAGATCTTGCTGGTAAAATAGCAGCCCACACATTGATTGAAAGCAGGTTAGTTTGCTTCATTGTCAGGAATTATCCCCTGAATATATTACTTTTCTGAGGAAGGTTGGTACTTTGAGGGGAAGAATTGGTCAGGCTATTATCTGTGCAGAGGAGTGAGCTTTGCAAAAACAACATCTGGCATGATTAAACTTGACTGCCAAGGTAGAGCCAATGGTGAAGGATAAGAGTATAATAAAATTTTACTCATGTAGGCAGAACCACTCTACCAAAAATAGCAAAGTGAACCAGAAGAAAGCTAACGTGAATATAATTCAGTCTAAAAAGTCAGTGAGACTGGCACACTACATTATTTTGGGAAATTTCAAAAACCAAGGTAACATAGCCTTTTCCTCAACAAATCCACGTTGTTAAAGGTTCAAGGTGTTATTGGAAGGAGCGTTAATGTTAGATATTAATGCCTAAGGAACTGTGGGTTTATGAAAAAAAAAAGGTACATTTATATTTGAACTCCTAAAGGTACCAAAAATGGCCACAGGCTAGGAGTAGTATATTTCGAGGCACTCTGGTATCCACTGTCTATTCCCTGTTTTGAGGATATAAATACTTAGCAGTTGCATGGTGAAGTCTGTTCATTCAGAGGTACCCGCAGTGATCTTGAAAATAATGTCAAGTACAATGTATTCATTTTGCCTTTTGAATACTGGTTGAGCATTGAATATTAAAATTATTTTAATTCATTCAAAAATCATAAAATAATAGCATTAGTACCGAAGTCTTCTATTTTTTGACATTTTGAAAACTTTAAGGATAGAAGTAAAATCTATTGTCCCTGACTAAATACATGTAATTATTGCACACTTTCTTTCTTCCCCTTTTTTGATTCTGTGTGTATTGAAGTAATTTGGAAATTACTTTTATGGGCTTAAGAAACTTTAAATCTGTTTGCCACTTTCTAGTTTTATTATCCTTAGGAAATTACTTAGTCTCTTTAGGTTTTAGTTTCCACACCTATCAAAGAAGGAAACTGTTGGAATAATAATCTCTAAGGCTCTTTCAACATTCTGTGGTTCCCCCATGAACATCTTATCTGCGATTCAAGAGAATTTAGTTTGAAGTTCCACATGAATTTAAAGATACTGTTTCCCAATAACTAAAGCACCTTATAGCATTTATTGCATCAAACTGAACTTATTTGTCACCCTTTTTACCGTTCTCTGAGACCCTTGAAGGGAAGGACATTCCATTATCAACTAGTACAGTGTCTTTCACATAGTTTTCTTTCAAGAAATGCTAAATGAATGAACAGGTGCATAAATGTGTAGCTCCTTATGGTTGTGACTTTAATTGCTTAAATGTGTGCCTCTCTGCTCACCTGACAGAAGGGCTTGATTCCTGTTCTTTCTTACAAGTCATTTGTATCAAATGAAGTTGTTGACATGAAAGGGCTTGTGAGTCCTTACTCATGTTGCATAAAAGTAAAGTTTCTTTATCATTATTTTCCACAGTGGATTGAAGAAACTTGAGCTCAAAAATTTTGAGTTCAGTTTCTCCTTAATCCACTTCTCATTTCCAAATATATTTAATTTATACTTTTTAAGTTTTCTTGTGTAACACAAGAAATTCTTTTTAGAATTATTCCATGCCTCAGTTTGAAAGATCTTTCGGGAGAAATTCCAGATAGCTTTAGAGAAGCTGAAATTTCCACCATTTTGAATAGGAAAAGTCACATTATGAAAGTTAAAGAGGAATCACCTTGCCTTTCCTTTCTTGCAGAATTTAAAATGAGGACCATCCAGGAGTTCCCGTAGTGGCGCACCAGAAATGAATCCAACTAGGAACCATGAGGTTGCGGGTTCGATTCCCTGGCCTTGCTCAGTGGGTTAAGGATCTGGTGTTGCCATGAGCTGTGGTTAGGTCACAGACGTGGCTCAGATCTTACATTGCTGTGGCTGTGGCGTAGGCTGGCAGCTGTAGCTCTGATTTGACCCCTAGCCTAGCAACCTCCATATGCTGCGAGCGTGGCCCTAAAAAGCAAAAAATAAATAAATAAACAAACACATAAATAAAATGAGGATCATCCATTTCATTCAACTCATCAATGTGCTTTCCTAGAAATTATCCAATAAATAGGCTTCCCCAGAAGTAAAACAAATGGGATTTTGGCTGCTTTCTAGTTGTATGAACTGTCAATTATGAATGGCTCATGATGTGACTATGGTAAAATTATGGAAGTATGCTACTCATAGGTGATATAAATTAAAGAATCAAAATAGCCACATGAAACTTCAGAAACCTGTTATACTAATTTTCTGCTTAAAAAATAACAACCATACAAAAACATAAACCTCGATAGAAATTTGAATCTTATATTGGATATATATGTGTATATTTATAATCTTAATATTATATATATTATATATCTACTATGATATTAATGATTTATGACTATGTTTGGCCATTAAGTGTTCAGATTCTAGAGATGATGATATTGGTAGGAGAACAGTAGATCTCTGGAGGGTTGATATTTCACATACCTTGTCAATATCTCACTCATTGATTATTACAAAGAAATATTGTCAGGATTGTGTCACTATTCAAAACTAACAGATAATTCAGTTTTAAAAAATATCAGACTTACATGATGAACACACTGTCTGCTTGAGGGACTGAAAATGTCACTTTTCAGACATGTGTTTGGTGCATGAAGGGACAACCTTATCTTTCAATACGAAGTAATGTATTTCAATAATAAAGCTTTCAACAATAGAATCGTCCCTATCTCTTTAGGGAAGGCTGCTCTTCTAAATTTTCATTACTAGATGAAGTAACATGTTGTGAAGAATTGTTTTAAAATCCAGTTCACATTAGATATAATTTGTCTTTTTAGTAAATTGGGATTAATCGTCAATTTAAGATCAAGTGCAGAAACTCTGTTCTATTTATCTTATGTAGGTTTTTGTTCCTAATAGGTACTCAATATATGCAGTCTGTATCCAGTGTAACATTACTTCTGCATTAATGATAACTCTTGAAAGTGAAAAAAGCCATTCTGATGAGCATGAGGATAAATGGAAATTTATGGTTTTATATTAATGAAAATTCTAAAAGTGAATCTGTGCTCAGTTAATACTGGTCTGGGAGTCAATATTGCAGGTCATCTCTCTCTCTCATGTATTGTATTAATCAGGGTTCTTCAGAGAAATAGAACCAATAGGAGATCTATATCTCTATCTACATTTATATCTACATCTATATAGATATCTAAATAATTATAATGAGCTATAGGAATTGCTTCACACAACTGTGGAGGACAAGAAGTCCCACAATCACTGTCTTCAACCTGGAGAACTAGGGAAAGACAGTGGTGTAATTCAGCAGATGGTGTAATTCAGTCCCAGTCTGAATGCCTGAGAACCAGGAGAACAGAGAGTGTAAGGTCCATTTTGAGTCCCCAGAACCAGGAGTGCCAATGTCAATGTCTGAGAGCAGGAGAGGATGGATCTCCCAACTTAAGCAAAGAACAAATTTGCCCTTTCTCCTCCCACATAGTCTATTTAGCCCATATTGGTGAAGGTGATCTTCTTAATTCAGTCTACAGATTCAAAAGCTAATCTTTTCTAGAAAACACAAACACATCCAGAAATAATGTTTTACCAGCTACCTGGGCATCCCTTAGTCCAGTCAATTTGACACAAAATTAACCATTTTATACATGTGTATATATGTGCATATATATGCATATGTACACAATACACATATATGCATATATCTATGTTATGTATTTTAAAAAATATATAGTGTTTTTTCAACTCTGATGATCTCTCTTTGGCCTCATTATTTCCCACTGCAGAGAGGCTTTCTCTAAATGGCAGAGGATATGGCCACAAATAGTTAAGCAACTACTTCTCAGTGGATTTTGGACAGTTTGGCTGGTCTGCATATCCATCCCTGGACCAATCATTGTGATTTAGTTAGAAGAGAGTCTTAGATGATTTTCATCATCTCTGCCACTTGGTATTATCAGTCTCTTTGATTTACCCCATTCTAATAGGTTTGTAGTGGTTATATATTTTTTAAAATAAAGAATGTATAGCTAAAGTCTTCTTTGTTTTCTATTGTAATTGTGAAAAAATGACTTATTTGATCAATTGGTACAATCTATTACATTGATAGATTGCCCAGTAGTATATCTTGTTTTCATTATTAAGATAAAACTTCCTTGATCATGGTGAGTGATTCTTTTATTACCGAATTTTCTTTTTCAGGATTTTTATTCAGGGTCTTACATCTCTGTTCAGAAGTGAAATTAATCTTCTTTAAACTGTAATCATCAGGATTTGTTATGAGAGTTACCTTAACTTTGTAAAAGGCAGTGAATAGCTATCTTAAGAGGTTCTTAAAAAAACTTAACAAGTATAATCATCTGGCCTTGGGGAATCTTTGGAGGTGTAAGATTTAGTCTTAAAATATTCATCTTTGGAGTGATGGTGAAACCAAAAGCTCTATTGGTGATATGATCCTTTCTTCAAGATGCATTTAAATAATACTGTTCAGGTAGGTCTTATAAAATATAATCATTTTGTTAAAAGTGAGTGGGAAGAACATGACAGTGTGGACATAGAAGAAAAGGAGTAGGAAGGAACTAATTAGAGATTCTGATTGCCTGTGCTTAAAAGAATTTGGGATTAACAGATGCACACTACTATATATAAATAGATAACCAACAAGGATCAACTCTGTAGCACAAGGAACTATAACCAATATTTTTCAATGACCTATAAAGGGAAAGAGTCTGAAAAAGAATAGATATATATGTATAATTAAATTATTTTTCTGTATACCTGAAACTAACACAACATTGTAAGTCAACTATACTTCTATGTAAAAAAAAGATGCTAGCTCTCAGAATTATGAAGTTTTTGTGAATCTACAGGCTGTCCTGCAATCATAACACTTAGGTGTTTAAAATAATTTTCAGCTATATGTCTTATTCAATATTATAGAAATTTCAAATACACTTGATATCCCTTTTGACAAACTTTAAATATTCTGATAATAAAAGGGAATGGTATCACAAAGTTCCTATGAGCTGCATGTTTTCAGTATAAACCATTAAGGAGGCAGAGTCTCAGTCAGGGGAAGAATCAAAATTGATTTTCTATAAAGTTTCTGTAGGAAGATTCCTGAGGACTTTGGCTTTTCCAGTTGGGAAGAAATGAATGTATCTCCCTGGCGTGTGCCCTTGTAGGATACATTTCCAGAGGCCACACAGCTCACGTTCTCTGAGGGACGCATCGAGGCAACTTTCTCAGGGATAATGGAAACCTAGTGGCCAAGATTCTGGACTCATAGCCCACAGCCTTGCTCCTCGCCTCTCTTATCTCTTGGAGTGACATTTCCTTCACTCTCTTTGACCTGTTGTTCTTGCCTCCCAGGGAAATGTGGAGGGAGGAAAACAGTTGAAATTGCAGTTTTTGCTGGAGAAATATGTCCCGAAGTTGGTATTTTAACTGTACTACTATGATTTCTAATATTTGCTATTCTAAGATTCTGGGATGCAGCAATTTTATTTGTATGAGAAAATTCTAACAGGTAGTTTTTTAATTCACTGCATGGTCCATTGTGACGTTCGATAAGTACTTTTTGAGTGAATAGAAGAGTGATTGAAATAAACAATTTTACCATCTGTTAGAATAACCCAATTATATGATTTGAAATAATTTCTCCTAGGAAAAATACAAAAATAGGTATTATATAGTCTAGAAAGATAACATTATGGATGTCTTCTTTCTCTTCATTTATCTCTTTAAAATATTTCTTGCTCATGGGAGTTCCCCTTGTGGCTCAGTGGGTTAAGGATCTGGCATTGCTGCAAGCTGCAAACATATGTCACAGATGCAGCTCGGAGCTGGTGTTGCTGTGGCTGTGGTGTAGGCCCACAGCTGCAGCTCTGATTGGGCTCCTAGCTTTGGAACTTCCATGTGCCCTAGGTGTGGCTGTAAAGATAAAAAATTTCTTTCTCAGTCATTTCTTTACCCCTGCTGTCTCTTTTCTCACACATGCACACACACACACATACATAATATACATGTATAAAATGTATAACCTTTCAATCCCTCATATTTTTTCCTTTATAGCCCACCTCTCTTTCAGTCTTCTTGTCAATTTCTCTCTTCCTGTCTTCTCTCTTCCTCTTTTGCTTTCTGTTTCCATGGTCACCCTCCCAAAGTCCATACATCTCTGGTTTCCCTCACTCTTTTCCCATACCTATCATTGTTTCTCTCCTTCATGTTTGTTTGATCTCTCCCCATTTTTCTTTCTCTTTCTCCACACTCTTCTGTGTTTCTTCCATAGTAGGAAAACACACACCCCCTTAATCCTCTCCTTTTCTCTCGCCCATGTTTTCCTCCCTCCCTTTGTAGCTCAGGCTAACAGAGTTAGCCTTCCTATCTCAACTAGGTTTTCTCAGTATCCTAGCCTCTCTTGGGATCTCTTTTTCTGTTTTTCTGTCTTCTTCCTTATTTATCTGCTTCTCCATGGTTGCATTCTCTTTGCTCAGGACTCCCCTCATTTCCATCTCTATTTTTCTGTGTCACTC
This sequence comes from Sus scrofa, assembly GCF_054392235.1. Taxonomy (NCBI): domain Eukaryota; kingdom Metazoa; phylum Chordata; class Mammalia; order Artiodactyla; family Suidae; genus Sus; species Sus scrofa. The sequence goes on along the minus strand of NC_139401.1, from coordinate 88,316,273 downwards.
TGACTGTGCTTTTTCCTTTCCCTCTACTGCATTTTCCTCTCGACCTGGTGTGTTTCTCTTTCCACTAGTCTGACTATACATATCAGCATCTCTGTATAGATTGCCATGATCTTCCAGGAAAGATAACGTTGCTTTTTTTTTGTGCTTCCCAGCACTTGTTCATATCTCCATAAGCACATGCACCACAAAATGTCATTTATTCCTCAGTGCTGCCAGAGTGCTCATTCTGCTAAGGCAAAGGCTGGTGAGGACTATGGGAAGGAACAAACCTGGATTTGAATCCTATATGCATCAATTGGACAAGTTTCTTCACCACTCTGGGCTTGTTTTCTTAGCAGATCATTGTAAGATGAGCCATATAATTTGTTTTCCAAACAGAGGTACATTTGAGAGTGAAAAGGTGTTCCAAAAATAGTTAAATAATAATTGGAAATGTTGATTGATTGGATGAGCAAACTGGCTTTATTTATTTATTTATTTTTAAAGTTTTATTCACATATAGTTGATTTACTATGTTGTGTTAATTTCTGCTGTTCAACAAACTGATTCAGTTATACATATACACACATCCATTCACTTTCAGATTCTTTGTCCACATAGATTATCACAGAATATTGGGTAGAGTTCTCTCTGCTGTACAGCAGGTCCCCGTTGGTTTTATTAATGGACTTGTAAAATAGTTTTATACAAAACCTTTCCATAAATAAAATCTTCTGAAAAGTAAAAATAATACATATTTGTGTACATTAAACAAAACTAAAACCTTATATTAATTATCTAAATTAACACTGCAATCACTATGTAAAACAATTACAACACTCCAAAAGGATTTTCAGTTAATCCCTTCCCTCTTCCTCTGGCCCATGGCAAAACTTGATCTGCTTTCTATCACCATAGAATAGTTTTGTCTTTTCTAAAATTTCATTTATTTTTATTTTATTTTATTTTTTGTCTTTTTGTCTTTTCAGGGCCACACCTGGGGCATGTGGAGGTTCCCAGGCTAGGGGTCTAACCGGAGCTATGGCTGATGGCCTATGCCACAGCCATAGCAACATGGGATCTGAGCCACATTGGTGACCTACACCACAGCTCACGGCAATGCCGGATCCTTAACCCACTGAGCAAGGCCAGTGATCCAACCCACAGCCTCATGTTTCCTAGTCAGATTCGTTTCCACTGAGCCATGACGGGAACTCCCTAAAATTTCATTTAAATGGAATCATAGAACATGTACATTTTTAAAATATTAATTCATGTCCATGCATTTTTTAGGTAATATTTCATTTTATGGAAGACAATAATTTGTTTATCCTTTTGGCTTGAGTGAATTTTTAGTGAGAAATGAAAGTAGATCCTTGTGTCCAATCAGCTATTTGTATCAGGCAGTTTTTTTTTTTTTTTTTTTGGTGGCTGCACTTGTGGCATATGGAAGTTCCTGGGCTAGGGGTTGAATTGGAGCTGCAGCTGCAGCCTATGCCACAGCCACACCAGATCTGAGCTATATCTGTGACCTATGCCACAGCTTGACACAACACTGGGTCCTTAGCACACTAAGTGAGGCCAAGGATTGAATCCATATCCTCACAGAGACAATGTAGGTCCTTAACCTGCTGAGCTACAATGGGAACTCCAAGACAGTCTTCTTTACAAGAAATGTCCATGCATTCCTGGTTTGCTGAGATTTCTTTTTATTGTTTTAATCCTGCACAATTGCTAATTTGATTAGATCCTCTTTTTCTAGATCTTTTGAGATAATCTTTCTCTTATTCCAACTTTTTCTGTTAACATGGTGAATTACTTTATTTCCTAATGTTAAACCAGCCTTGCATTCTTGAAACACACCTTTGTCACATTGTGTTATCCTTTTTATCCATTGCTTCATTTAGGTTGCTACTATTTCATTACATCCTTTACATTTATTTCCTACTTGAGACTAGTTCAGGATTTTAAGTTCTCATAGTCTTTTTTTTGCCTAATTTTTGTATCAAGATTGTAACTGTCTCATAAATTACATTTGGGAGTGATCTCTACTTTTCCTTGAAATATATTCTATAAGATTGATTTCTTTGTCCCTTATGTGTTAAGGAAAGTTCTATATTAGTTTTCTTTTGCTGTGATAATTACTAAAAATGTAGCAGCTCGAGATAGAATACATTGATTATCCATAGTTCTGTAGGTCAGAAATCAAGTGGACAGGCTGGTTTCTCTACTTTGACTCATAGGCCAAAATGAAGGAGTTGGCAGGGTTGTATTCCCTCTGGATCTTCTGGGGTAGAATTCATTTTGAGGTTCATCAGATAGCACTCAGAATTCAGTTCTTTGCAGCAAAAGGACTGAGTTACCTGTTCCTTGAATAAACTGATTGGCAACTTTAATTCCATTAGGAAAGTGTTTTTGAACTTTTAATATTAACATATTCACAGGCATAATGCCAGAGGCAAAAATCATGGAGGCCTAAATCCTGCCTACCAAAAGTTGATCTACGAAACCATCTGTGTCTGGCCTTTTTTTCTGTGTAGAAAATTTTAATTAGTGATCTTTACAAGTAACTGTAATTTCAGTATTTTCTATTTATTTTTGATTCAACTTGCAACATTAAATTTTCTTCTAGTAATTTATCAATTTTATCCAAGTTTTCAAAGTATGTGTGTAGTTTTTCCTAATACTATCTTTTACATTTTTGTGGTAACAGTCATGACATTCTTTTACATCTTTGTGGTAACAGTCATGACATTCTGTTTATTCCAAATGTTATTTATTTGTGCTTGCCCTTTTATTTTCTTTTTATTTTTTTTATTTTAATGATTTTTATTTTTTTCCATTACAGCTGGTTTACACTGTTCTGTCAGTTTTCTACTGTACAGCAAGGTGACTCAGTCACACATACATGTATACATTCTATTTTCTCACATTATCATGCTCCATCATAAGTGACTAGATATAGTTCCCAGGGCTAGACATTCCAAAGGCAATAGTTTTTTTTCTTATATAATGGTTTACAGTGTGCTATCAATTTTCTACTGTACAGCATGGTGACCCAGTTACACGTACATGTATACATTCTTTTTTCTCACATTACCATGCTCCATCATAAGTGACCAGACATAGTTCCTGGTGCTACACAGCAGGATCTCATTGCTTATCCATTCCAAAGGCAATAGTTTGCATCTACTAACCCCAAATTCCTAGTCCATCCCACTCCCTCCCCCTCCCCCTTGGTAATCACAGGTCTGTTCTCCAAGTCCATGAGTTTCTTTTCTGTGGAAAGGTTCATTTGTGCCATATATTAGATTCCAGATATAAGTGATATCATGTGGTATTTGTCTTTCTCTTTCTGACTTATTTCACTTAGTATGAGAGTCTCTAGTCCGATCCATGTTGCTGCAAATGGTTATTTTCTTGATCACTTGTGCCAGAGGAGTTTTCATTATCTTTTCCAAGTACCAACAGCTAGCATTATTAATAAACTGTTTTGCATCTGTCATCAATTTCATACAGTTCTGCTCTTATTTTTGTTATTTATTTCCTTGGAAATAATGAATATCATTAGGGGGTATGTTATAAGTTCATCATTGAATAATGGATATTAAAACACACAATATATTTATTTTCTTGGTAAAGATTTGCAGCTTATCAATGCTGGAGTTTTTTTTGTGTGTGTGTGTGTGTGTGTGTGTGTGTGTCTTTTCTAGGGCCGCACCCGCGGCATATGGAGGTTCCCAGTCTAGGGATCTAATCAGAGCTGTAGCCACTGGCCTAGGCCAGAGCCACAGCCATGCAGGATCTGAGCTGAATCTGTGATCTACACCACAGCTCACAGCAACGCTGGATCCTTAACCCACTGAGCAAGGCTAGGGATTGAACCTGCAACCTCATGATTCCTAGTCGGATTCGTTAACCACTGCGCCATGATGGGAATTCCTCAGTGCTGGAGTTTTTAACTCATGTAATCATGTCGATTGAATTCCAGATAATTGAGGAAGAGGGAATTACAGTATTAGAGTAAAAGGATTTCAATTACATATGAACTTCACTTTAAGAGAATAGCATACAATGTAGAAAAGAATAGTAGAAATATCGACTTTGAAATCATATATATCTGGATTGTGACTCTGTCACTTGCTTATTATGTGATTTTAGGCAAGTACATAATCTCTCTGAACTTTAGTTCCTTCATGTGATAGTCAGTGGTGCTGTTTGCCAAGTATTTTCACTTCTCTCCTGATACTGGTACTTAGTAGGACTATACTTCTTTATATCCTTGCTTTGAGAGGGGGCATTGAATAGTTCTGGCCAATGAATTGTGAGTGGAAGGGTCCTATTGCTTTGGGGCCAGAACACATGATTTCAGGTTTTCCTATACTTTTCTTAAATGAGTTCATTATTTTTTTTCTCACAGGAAGGAAACTATAGAGTCTTAAGAAAGGAGTCAAAGAATCAATGGTTATAAAATTAGGGGAGAAGTTCCCATTGTGGCTCAGTAGTTTAACAATCCGACCAGTATCCATGAGGATGGGGGTTCCATTCCTGGCCTTGCTCAGTGGGTTAAGGATCTGGCATTACCACAAAGCTGTGGTGTAGGTCAGAGATGCGGCTTGGCTTGGATCTGGTGTTGCTGTGGCTGTGGTATAGGCTGGCAGCTGCAGCTCCGATTCAACTCGTAGCCTGAGAACTTCCAAATGCAGCTGTAAAAAGAAAAAAAAAATAGGGGAAGACCAAGAAAGTGTAGTGTCTGACTGGATTAGTTAAGCCATTTAAGAGATCATAAGCTCCTATGCAACAAAAGATTATTGTATCTCCCCGCCCCCAACCCAGTACTTTATTAAACTATTGAACTGAAAAGTAAGTATAATAAGAAAGAAATTCTGAATCTTCACCAAAAAAATCTGGATTTTTGGGGGGAGCATTTTATTGAGATATCAAATTAACAAAAAATTGCTTTCTTTCCTTCTCCTCTGCTTTGCTTGTACCTAATCATTTTTAAATAAAGTTTACTAGGAAAATAAATCAAGATAATAGAGAGAATATTTACAGAATCATATATCAAACTGAAATTAAGACAATTTGGAAGTCTATATAATTTGGCACTTGGGAGGTCTTTGGTGTCCTTAAGAACAGCATGGGCGAGGAAGGAAAGAGGAGTCATCACACAATGGGTAGAGGTGTAAATAGAAGGAAAGGAAATTGATACACCAAATACTGGTCACTGTGGCCATGCATAGACAGTGAATATGGTAGGATGGAAGGCAAGGGTAGGGCTTTATTGTGGAGGTGGGGGCAGGGGAGAGCAGAGCATACCCACCCCCAAGGCTTCCAGAGCCCTGTGCCTGATGGATGATATACAAGCCATTAAGCCTCCTTCCTCCTAGTGTTTTCTCTTCTACCACTTCCCTTTCTACTATCAGCAGCTTCTATGAGTCCAGAATTGGGCCACATATGCTCACAGGCTTTCTATGCTAGATGCACAAAACATTGGCTCCACTCAGGAGTCTCCCTACTTCTAACCCTCTTTTAGGCTTTCTGCCATTCGACCAGGCCTTGGCCTCAGGTTGCTTGGCTGTCTCTTACCCAATTCTCTGAGAAAACTTCCAGTACTGGCCAGCATCGCTCCCACAAGAATATCACCTACGAGCAGGATGTAAAACTTTGTAGAAAGGTTGGGATCTGAGCCAGTGTCATTAAAGTTGCCCTGAGTAGAATGTAAACCACAGTTCTAAAGGTCTTCAGCATTTAAATCTGCATAAGGCTAAGCTCAGCTACAGTTTAGTAGAATTGCAATAAAGGGCTGGGTCTGACACATGACCATGGGAGACAGGTGACCTGACCACCAGATCCACAAGACCAACAGTGCCCAGGAGCCTACACTCTTCACCTGACTGAGAGGGCTGAGCCTTCCACATGAGCATAGGAGTCCATGTCCATATGATTCACCAACAGTGATGTCTGCATTGCTCATATGACTGAGAGGGCTAAGCCTGCCTCATGAAGCTAAGGTTCACATGACAGTAAGATCTATGTGACCTGCAGGATTCAAGAGTCTGTGAAGTTCATGTGATAATAGTTGTTATTCAGAGAGACCACATGACCTAGGGGTCCAAGAGGGGTGCTGACCTCATCAGTGGGGCTGGGCATGTCCCATAGCTATAGCGTCCACATGATCACAGGATCCACATGACTCACAGACTTGGAGCCAGCAGTCCTCAACTGATGGGAGGGCAGGGTCTGACAGGGAGTATAGGGGCCAGCAAGATGTGGGCTGCCACTTGAACTGGGTTCACATGCTCTTATGGCTTAGGAGCCACTATGTTCATGTGTCCTGTAGGCCTAGGCCTGTTACATGTTGGTGGGTCAGCATGGCTGGAGGATCTGTGTGATCCCCCTGAATCTAATCTGCCTTATGACAATAGGGTGCAATGAGACTGAGTTCCTCAGGGTCTGCATGGCTCAGGGGACTATCCTGTTCATGTGACAATCTGTGTTTCTCCACATTCCAAGTGTACTTGCATGGCAGCCAAACTTGGACTTCAGCTGCCACCACTTCTCTTTAATAAGAAAATTTTATTTATTTATTTTTTCTAATAGCACATATAATACAAATTTGATACATGAATATACAACAAATTAATATATAACAATGAAATAGTTCCTCCCTAAAACCATATTTCAGAGGGAGTACTGCAAGGGCCTAAGGATTGGGTAGAGGTCTGGGTTGTTGACTTAATTTCATGTAGGCCTAAAAGTCATTAAAACAAATCTAAGTCAATTTTAATTGTTATTTTGCAATCAGAAAATGTGTGGAGTGATTACTGTGTACTGGACACTTGAAAAGGTTAACTCATTAATAGTGGCAACTCTATGGAGTATGTACTATTATTATTACAATTTTACAGATGGGGAAGTTGAAGCACAGAGGTGTAAAGTCACTTGCCTAAGAAGTCACTAAGCTTGGAGGTGGCAAGGCCCAGGGTTTGCCTCCAGAGATTTAGGCTCCAGACTCTGGCTTCTGATCACTTACCAGTTCCCCAGAGAAAATTAATATGAATTCAACCTTTCTAATTCAAGCCAACTGGAAAGCCAACCTCACTTACTGAAAAGTTTAAGGCATGAAAGATCTCTTTGAAATGCTGTTTAAATAGTTTCAAGTATGAATACAAATGGTAATGAAAACAAATCAAACAAAATTTAATCAGATTAAGGGCCTCAGGATATTTGTTTTAATGTATAGGTATGTTTACATTTACTGTATCAAATAATTGTATATAAAAGTAGGTATAACATACTAATTAGTTGAAAACAGTTCCTTCTTGAAGTTTTTTTGTTTTGTTTTGTTTTGTTTTGTTTTTTTGGCTGCTCTGCAGCATGTGACATTCCCAAGGCAGGGATCAGATCTGAGCCATGGTTGCAACCTATGCTGCAGCTTCAGCAATGTCAGATCCTTTAACACACTGTGCTGGGCCAGGGATCAATCCTGCATTCTGGTACTCTAGGGACACTGCAGATCCTGTTGCTCCACAGTGGGAACTCTGCTTCCTTCTTTAAGGAAAGAGACATTGTAAAGTTTAATAATCATACCTGGCTCTTTCCTGAAATATAAAAGGTACAAAGGAATGAAATCTGAATTAATTAGATTTACTATATTTATATCCTGCCTGTGCTATTTTAGAAAGGACAAAGGAGAATATACATTATAGTTTAAAACACTTTCAATTTCAAGAATAACTGGGAAACTGCAGTTTTTGCCAGTATGTCCACAATCAACTTGATAAATGGTCTTTCTGGCTTGCCAGCTTAGGCAAACTTAATGCTATATAAGTAGTGGGATTATTTTGCTGTGTCTTGGCAGTGTGGCATGGCTACACAAATAAGCTAGAGAAAAGACCAAAGTTTGTACCATGACTACAACTGAATATACTAGCAAAGACACTGTGTGCTTGTGGTTCTAAGCCCCTTGAAGAAAGTTCTGATTTTTGTAGTGAAGAATAGAAAGAGATGACAGCTTTTGTACAAATCTATGGGACAAATATCACTGTAGAATAATAAGATGAGGTCACATGTTTATGGTACAGCCTAAAAAAACTTTAAGTTGGATTTAGAAAGCATCTATATTCAGTAATAGGATAGAATTTGACATCAAGACCTGATGTGTATCCCAGCATTTTTTTGTATAAATATCTACATGTGGACTGACCAATAGTGGAAGACAGCAGAGTTTTATCTAGCTCACCTATGCTCACCTGAGACTTACTTGGTTTGGACGGTGTTTGGGGCCAACTTCTTTTACCAACAAAGCAAAACAAGATAAAACAACAAAATCTCTGGGCTTCTCATTATCCTCTTCTTAAAGTCACATTTTGCTCCTATCAGACCTGATACTCAAATCATTCATTCTTGCTCTGAGATGATTATCGGGAATTTATTAGGAATAAATATTTAGCTACCTCAGTGAGAGTCTGTCAGTACTCTCTAAGATACATTTGAGCGACAGGAGTAAGTCTGCTGATAACATCTGTCTCCCCACGGTCCATAGGTGTTAGCAGTTTAAGCCTTGCATTTGTCAGTTGCTATGTTTATTAGATGAGGCAGGTTGGTAAGCCATTCCCTTTGCATGTCATTTGCCAGTATGCTGGGGATTACCTTTTCCTTCCTTTACTTTTTTTTCCCCTTGTGGTTGACATCTTGGAGGTCACTGCTAGTGGTTTTAGAAGGAGTGGCTTTACCTAGCCAAGAAGTGAGGAAAGAGGATAATGGAACTCTTGCAATCATGTTAAACATAGATACTCAAGTTCAAACACCAACGTTAAATTGGTAGTAAATGCACAACTGAATTAGAGGTCCTATTGAATTTACTTTTTAGAAAATAAAATTGAAAGAATGTATAAATGTATGTGTGACTAGGTCACCTTGCTGTACAGTAGAAAATTGACAGAACACTGCAAACCAGCTGTGATATGATGGAAAAAAAATCATTTTAAAAAAAAGAAAAGAAAATTGACTGACTTGGCAACACTCTACAGGGGAGATCATCAGATGAGGCTATGTGATTACGGAAACTATGCACAAAACATACCTTTCTTGGTTCCTTTGTGAGAGTCATCAACGAGCTAGAGTAGCTTCATCGTCACTGTCAAGCAATTGGAAAGAAGAGATACAGGTGCTGATGGTGCTCCTTGTCAAGATGCTCTAATGTGTCCAGTTGCTGCCCCCAGGACAGTGTTAAAGCTCAATAGCTCTAGGTAATGGACTCACCATCTGGGGACTACCACAGTGTGGAAATAGAGAATTATAACCACAGTGAAAACTTACCAAGCCAAAGAATGGAGAGGAGTGAGAAGGAGGGGATTCCTTGCGGGGAGTTTGCTCATAAGCTGTGCCATTTGTGATGAAATGACTCTCCGGCAGAGTTTGAAAATCTCCTCCATATGGAGACCATTATCAAATAAACATTGTGGTTGAAGGCTTTAAAAATTATTAGGAGGGGAGAATGTACATTGTCTCATCTTGGTTCCTTGTATCTGCTTGGTTTAACTTTTCTTTTGTTTTTTGGCTGCCCAGCAGTATATTGAGTTCCTGGGCCAGGGATCAGATCTGAACCACAGTTTCAACCTACACTACAGCTGTGCTGACTTGGAATCCTTAACCAGCCGTGCCTGGCCACGGATAAAACCTGTGTCTTGGAGCTGCAGAAATGCCACTGAACCCGTTGCACCATAGCAGGAACTATTTTTTTTTCCTACTCAAAAAATTATTCTTATTATTTTTTGGAAAATATTTCAGATTAGTTTTTTAATAAGCAGCTGCCCTGTTTTTTCTTGTGTTCCTTTTTTTTTTAAAGAAAGCAATATTTTATTCTTTTCCAAAATATACAGCAAGTAATCAAGAACATTTTTCTTGAGTCCAGTGCTATTTCCCCTTTAGCTCACTGCCTCTCAGGCCAAATCCCAAGTCTGCTTTAAGGAAAATGGAAAACTCTCTTGTCCTTAGTTCAACAAAGTTAATGGATTGGGGTCCTTGAGGACAGTGGTTCTCTCGAGAAAATTGAGCATTCCCTTTGCAACCTTAAAAAAAAACTGAGATGAAATTCTTTTAACATACAATGAATCATTTGAAAGTATACAATTCAGTGGCACTTAGTGCAGTCACAATGTTGTTCCACTCACCACTTTTCTCTAGTGTCAAAGCTTTTTTGTCACCCCAGGAGAACACCCTGTTCCTTTTAAGTAACCACTTCACTTCCTCTCTCTGCCTCAACCACTGGCAACTATTCATCTGCTTTCTCTTTTTATGGATTTGCTGTACTGCATGTTATATATGAAAAGAATCATACATGGAATTCCTGTTGTGGCACAGAGGAAATGAATCCAACTAGGAACCATGAGGTTGCAGGTTCAATCCCTGGCCTTGCTCAGTGGGTTAAGGATCCAGCGTTGCTGTGAGCCGTGGCATAGGTTGCAGATGCGGCTCGGATCCCATGTTGCTGTGGTTCTGGCATAGGCCAGAGGCTACAGCTCTGATTCAACCTCTAGCCCGGGAACCTCCATATGCCATGGGTGTGGCCCTAAAGAGCAAAAATAAAAAAAAAAATTAAAAAAATGCTATTTGAGAGTGTGAACTGGTATCTCACTGTGGTTTAGATTAATTTGTTTCCTTGATGACTGGTGGAATTGAACATCTTTTCATGTAGTAATTAGTCATTTGTACATTTTCTTTGGAGAAATGACTATTCAACTTCATTACTCATTTCTTAATTGGGTTGTCTTCTTGTTGTTGAGTTGTAAGATTTCTTTATATGTTCTGGATACCAGACCCTTATTAGATATATGATTCGCAAATAATTTCTTCCTGTGGGCTGTCTTTTGTTCTTTGATGCACCAAAATTTAAAAATTTGTCTTTTTTATTATGCAGGAGAATTATTTTTCTTATGTCCAACTTACTTCTCTAATTTATGTTATCCACATGGCAAATGTAGACAGATTGATAACCGTATTCTACATGTGGATTATTGACATAGTCATGACTTAAAAATATATTTAAACTATATTAACTGTGAAATACAGAATATCGAACAGTCTGTAGAGTACAACTTCAATTGTGAGTAAAAGACTGGTAGTTAGATGATAGTATGTGTGTAGAAGATATCTAGAAGGAGCCACCAGAAACAATAGTGGTTATCTAGGGAATATGACCTTCATTTTTCAATTTATACCTTTTGTATTGCTTGAATTTTATGTAGCAAGGATATATTACTTTAACAACAAAATTCAGTAGATTTAAAAACCCACACAACATTACCTTTTACTGTAAGCTTCGGGTGACTTAATTAGTATAGTGATCTCATTTTCCAAACCCATGTCAGAGAAATGGTCTAATAGTCTTAAAAATACTGATTTGCTACAACTTATTATTTTTTTTTAATTTTTATTTTATTTTCCCACTGTACAGCAAGGGGGTCAGGTTATCCTTACATGTATACATTACAATTACAGTTTTTCCCCCACCATTTCTTCTGCTGCAACATGAGTATCTAGACAAAGTTCTCAATGCTACTCAGCAGGATCTCCTTGTAAATCTATTCTAGGTTGTGTCTGATAAGCCCAAGCTCCCGATCCCTCCCACTCCCTCCCCCTCCCATCAGGCAACCACAAGTCTCTTCTCCAAGTCCATGATTTTCTCTTCTGAGGAGATGTTCATTTGTGCTGGATATTAGATTCCAGTTATAAGTGATATCATATGGTATTTGTCTTTGTCTTTCTGGCTCATTTCACTCAGGATGAGAGTCTCTAGTTCCATCCATGTTGCTGCAAATGGCATGATGTCATCCTTTTTTATGGCTGAGTAGTATTCCATTGTGTATATATACCACTCTTCTGAATCCAATCCTCTGTCGATGGACATTTGGATTGTTTCCATGTCCTGGCTATTGTGAATAGTGCTGCAATGAACATGCGGGTGCATGTGTCTCTTTTAAGTAGAGCTTTGTCCGGATAGATGCCCAAGAGTGGGATTGCAGGGTCATATGGAAGTTCTATGGATAGATTTCTAAGGTGTCTCCAAACTGTTCTCCATAGTGGCTGTACCAGTTTACATTCCCACCAGCAGTGCAGGAGGGTTCCCTTTTCTCCACAGCCCCTCCAGCACTTGTCATTTGTGGATTTATTAATGATGGCCATTCTGACTGGTGTGAGGTGGTATCTCATGGTAGTTTTGATTTGCATTTCTCTTATAATCAGCGATGTTGAGCATTTTTTCATGTGTTTGTTGGCCATCTGTATATCTTCTTTGGAGAACAGTCTATTCAGGTCTTTTGCCCATTTTTCCATTGATTGATTGGTTTTTTTGCTGTTGAGTTGTATAAGTTGCTTATATATTCTAGAGATTAAGCCCTTGTCAGTTGCATCATTTGAAACTATTTTCTCCCATTCTGTAAGTTGTCTTTTTGTTTTCTTTTGGGTTTCCTTTGCTGTGCAAAAGCTTTTCAGTTTGATGAGGTCCCATGGGTTTATTTTTGCTCTACTTTCTATTGCTTTGGGAGACTGACCTGAGAAAATATTCATGATGTTGAAGTCAGAGAGTGTTTTGCCTATGTTTTCTTCTAGGAGTTTGATGGTGTCCTGTCGTATATTTAAGTCTTTCAGCCATTTGGAGTTTATTTTTGTGCATGGTGTGAGGGTGTGTTCTAGTTTCATTGCTTTGTATGCAGCTGTCCAGGTTTCCCAGCAATGCTTGCTGAATAGACGTTCCTTTTCCCATTTGATGTTCTTGCCTCCCTTGTCAAAGATTAATTGACCATAGGTGTCAGGGTTAATTTCCGGATTCTCTATTCTGTTCCATTGGTTTGTCTGTCTGTCTGTTTTGATACCAGTACCACACTGTTTTGATGACTGTGGCTTTGTAGTATTGCTTGAAGTCTGGGAGAGTTATGCCTCCTGCTTGGTTTTTGTTTCTCAGGATTGCTTTGGCGATTCTGGGTCTTTTGTGGTTTCATATAAATGTTTGGATTGTTTGTTCTAGTTCTGTGAAAAATGTCCTGGGTAATTTGATAGGGATTGCATTGAATCTGTAGATTGCTTTGGGTAGGATGGCCATTTTCACAATATTGATTTTCCCAATCCAGGAACATGGAATATCTTTCCATTTCTTTACATCTTCTTTGATTTCTTTGATTAAGGTTTTATAGTTCTCGGCATATAGGTCCTTTACCTCTTTGGTCAGGTGTATTGTGAGGTATTTGATTTTGTGTGGTACAATTTTAAAAGGTATCGTATTTTTGTATTCCTTTTCTAATGTTCCATTGCTGGTATACAGAAATGCAACTGACTTCTGAATGTTAATCTTATATCCTGCCACTTTGCTGAATTTATTAATCAGTTCAAGGTGTTTTGAGGTTGAGTCCTTAGGGTTTTCTAGGTATAGAATCATGTCATCTGCATACAGTGACAGTTTGATCTCTTCTCTTCCTATATGGATGCCTTTTATTTCTTTTGTTTGTCTAATTGCTGTGGCTAAGACTTCCAAAACGATGTTGAAGAGCAGTGGTGAGAGTGGGCATCCCTGTCTTGTTCCAGATTTGAGTGAGAAGGCTTTCAGTTTTTCCCCATTGAGGATTATATTTGCTGTGGGTTTATCATAAATGGCTTTGATTATATTCAGGAATGTTCCCTCTATACCCACTTTGGCGAGGGTCTTGATCATGAATGGATATTGAACTTTGTCAAATGCTTTTTCTGCATCTATTGAGATGATCATATGATTTTTGACTTTTTTTTTGTTAATGTGGTGTATGATGCTGATTGATTTGCATATGTTGAACCATCCTTGTGAACCTGGGATGAACCCAACCTGGTCATGGTGTACAATTTTTTTGGTATGTTGTTGGATTCGGTTGGCTAAGATTTTGTTGAGAATTTTTGCGTCTATATTCATCAGAGATATTGGGCGATAGTTTTCTTTTTTGGTGGTATCTCTGCCTGGTTTTGGAATGAGGGTGATGGTGGCCTCATAGAATGTCTTTGGGAGTATTCCTTCTTCTTCAACCTTTTGAAAGAGTTTAAGGAGGATGGGCACCAATTCCTCTTTATATGTTTGATAAAATTCACCTGTGAAGCCATCTGGTCCTGGGCTTTTATTTGTAGGGAGTGATTTTATGACCTCTTCAATTTCATTTCTAGTGATCGGTCTGTTCAGTTGGTCTGTTTCTTGTTGATTCAGTTTTGGCAGGCTGTAAGATTCTAGAAAATTGTCCATTTCTTCCAGATTGTCAAACTTGTTGCCATATAGTTCTTCATAGTATTCTCTTATGGTTTTTTGTATTTCTGCTGTATCCGTTGTGATTTCTCCTTTTTCATTTATAATTTTGGTGATTTGGGTTCTTCACCTCCTCTTTTTAGTGAGTCTGGCCAGGGGTTTATCAATTTTGTTCACCTTTTCAAAGAAGCAGCTCTTGGTTTTATTAATTTTCTCTATAGTTTTTTGAGTCTCTATTTTATTGATTTCTTCTTTGATCTTTATAATTTCCTTCCTTCTGCTGACTTTAGGACTTTTTTGTTCTTCTTTTTCTAATTCATTTAGGTGGAGTGTTAAGTTGTCCATTTGGGATCTTTCTTCTTTTTTGAGAAAGGCCTGTATTGCTATAAATTTCCCTCTGAGCACTGCTTCCACAGCATCCCATAGATTTTGAGAGGTTGTGTCTTCATTATCATTTGTTTCAAGGTAGTTTTTAATTTCCTTCTTGATTTCCTCATTGACCCATTGGTTTTTTAGTAGCATGTTGTTGAGTCTCCATGGAGTAGGTTTTTTCTCTTTGCTTTTCCCGTGGTTGATTTCTAATTTCATGGCATTGTGGTCAGAGAAAATACTTGAGATAATTTCTATGCTCCTAAATTTATTGAGATTCGCTTTATGTCCCAATATGTGGTTGATTCTTGAGAATGTTCCATGAGCATTTGAGAAGAATGTGTATTCTGATTTTTTTGGATGTAGTGTCCTGAAGATATCAATTAAGTCTAACTTTTCTATTGTTTCCTTTAGGATCTCTGTTGCTTTATTGGTTTTCTGTCTAGAGGATCTGTCCATTGATGTGAGGGGGGTATTTAGGTCTCCTACTATGATTGTATTCTCATCAATATCTCCCTTTATGTCTGTTAATATTTGTTGTATGTATCTGGGTGCTCCTATGTTTGGGGCATATATGTTGATGATAGTAACATCCTCTCCTTGGATGGATCCCTTAATCATTAAATAGTGTCCTTCTTTGTCTTTCTTATGTCTTTTGTTTTAAAGTCTATTTTGTCTGATATGAGCGTTGCGACTCCTGCTTTTCTGTCATGTCTATTGGCATGAAATACTTTTCCCCACCCTTTCACTTTCAATCTATATGTATCTTTTGTCCTAAGGTGAGTTTCTTGTAGGCAGCATATTGAAGGTTTTTGCCTTTTTATCCACTCAGCCACTCTGTGTCTTTTGATTGGGGCATTCAGTCCATTGACATTTAAGGTGATAATTGATAGATGATTATTTATTGCCATTTGATCCTCGTGTTCCAGTTGATTCTATGGTTCTCCATTCTTCTTCTTTTTTTTTTTTTTTGGTTGGATGATCTCCTGTTATTATCTGCTTGAGTGTATTTTTTTTTTTATTTTTTGCGAATGCAATATTTGGTTTTGGCTTGTGGTTGCCCTGTTTTTTAAGTATGCTAACCCCTTCCCATTATTGTGTGTTTTAGCCTGATGGTCCTGTAAGTTCAAACACTTCATTATTATATTAAAATTAAGAAGAGAGACATTCATACAAACAAAAAGGATTATTTACCTCCTAACATCCCTTGCCCACATTTTATGGTTTTGATGACTCTTTTATTTTTTTCTTTTTAATTTTATTTTGTTTGAAGCATGTTCATGATTAAATCTGTATGCTGGCTTATTTGAGTGACTGCTCTCTGATTGCGGTTTCCTCAGTCCTAGTTCTTCCTCTTCTTCTTCTTCTTTTTTTTTTTCTTTTCTTTTTTCTTCCCTTTCCTTCCTTTCTTTTTGGTTTAGAGAAGCCCTTTCAATATTTCCTTTAACCTGGGTTTTGTGTTTCTGTATTCTTTAAGTTTTTGTTTGTTGGGAAAATTTTTTATTTCCCCTTCTATTTTAAATGATATTCTTGCTGGATAAAGTATTCTAGGTTGCATATTTTTTCCTTTTAGCACTTTAAATATCTCTTGCCATTCCCTCCTGGCCTGTAGTGTTTCTGTAGAGAAATCAGCTGATATTCTTATGGGGGTTCCCTTGTAGGTAACATTCTGTTTTTCTCTTGCTGCCTTGAGGATCCTCTCTTTATCACTAACTTTTGCCATTTTTATTATGATGTGTCTTGGTGTGGGTCTGTTTGGGTTGAGTTTGTTTGGGGCCCTCTGTGCTTCTTGTATCTTGAACCCAGTATCCTTTAGATTTGGGAAGTTTCCAGTGATAATTTCTTCAAATATATTTTCCATTCCCTTATCTTTTTCTACTCCTTCTGGAATTCCTATTATGCGTAGGTTGGCCCGCTTTATATTATCCCATAGGTCTCTTAGATTGCTTTCCAGTTTTTTGATTCGGTTTTCTGTCTCTTGACCAGATTGAGTGATTTCCATTATTCTATCTTCCATATCACTGATTCGTTCTTCTGCATTATTCATTCTGGTTTTTACTGCCCCTAGTTCAGTTTGCATCTCTGCAAATGAATGTTCTAGTTTTTCTTGGCTCCTCCTTATATTTTCTAGTTCCTTTCTGAGGGTATCTGCATTACTGTTCATATCTTCTCTTAATTCCTTCAGTATTTTCACTATTTCTCTTTTGAACTCCAGGTCTGTCAGACTGCCGAGATCTGTTTCATTGTTGACTGTTTTAGGTGAGTTCTCCTGTTGGTTTGACTGGGGGTGGTTTCTCAGCTTCTTCATCTTGCTTGTTGTCTTCTTTCTCCTGAGGGAGTTGTACTCTCCGTTATCAGGTAGTGTTTGCCTTGTCACTGCCGTGGAATATTTCCTGAGGGCTGTCGTTGTTGGTCAATCTTTTTTGAGGCAGTGTGGCTTTTCTGGAGTGTTGATGGGACTAACAGTGTTTCTTTGAAGCAAAGGTGGACTTCCTAAGGGTAGACAGAACTGGGAGGTCCACCCCACGATGGTAGCGGATTTCACCTGGTTCCCAGCAACCCCTGGGGCCTTGGGCGGGTAGCAGGGCCCTTGGAGACCCAAGAGGCTCCTCCCCAGGGCAGCCCGATTCAGAAAAACCGTCTGAGATCTTTTCCCCATTCGGCCAGGCTTGTTGCAGATTTTCTGGGCTGCAGGGGGTCCTGCCTGGAGCTGGCAGTCCTATGCAGCTGGTCCCCTAGGTCTCAGCACCCCTTGGGATCTTGGGCGGGTAGCAGGGCCCTTGGAGACTCAAGAGGCTCCTCCCCAGGGCAGCCCGACTCAGAAAAACCGCCTGAGATCTTTTCCCGATTCGGCCAGGCTTGTTGCAGCTTTTCTGGGCTGCAGGGGGTCCTGCCTGGAGCTGGCAGTCCTATGCAGCTGGTCCACTAGGTCTCAGCACCCCTTGGGGTCTTGGGCAGGTAGTAGGGCCCTTGGAGACTCAAGAGGCTCCTCCCCAGGGCAGCCTGACTCAGAAAGACCGTCTGAGATCTTTTCCCGATTCGGCCAGGCTTGTTGCAGCTTTTCTGGGCTGCAGGGGGTCCTGCCTGGAGCTGGCAGTCCTATGCAGCTGGTCCACTAGGTCTCAGCACCCCTTGGGATCTTGGGCGGGTAGCAGGGCCCTTGGAGACTCAAGAGGCTCCTCCCAAGGGCAGCCTGACTCAGAAAGACCGTCTGAGATCTTTTCTCAGCTCGGCCAGGCTTGTTGCAGCTTTTCTGGGCTGCAGGGGGTCCTGCCTGGAGCTGGCAGTCCTATGCAGCTGGTCCACTAGGTCTCAGCACCCCTTGGGGTCTTGGGCGGGTAGCAGGGCCCTTGGAGACTCAAGAGGCTCCTCCCCAGGGCACCTGACTCAGAAAGACCGTCTGAGATCTTTTCCCAGCTCGGCCAGGCTTGTTGCAGCTTTTCTGGGCTGCAGGGCGTCCTGCCTGGAGCTGGCAGTCCTATGCAGCTGGTCCACTAGGTCTTAGTACCCCCTGGGGTCTTGGGCGGGTAGCAAGGCCCTTGGAGACCCAAGAGGCTCCTCCCCGGGGGAGCCCGTCTCAGAAAAACCGTCGGAGAATTAGGCCGATCTATTCCGGCCTGGCTAGGCTTGTTCTAGCTTTTCTGGGCTGCAGGCCTTTTCTAGGGGGCTGGTGGTGTTTGGTGCTGCTCTGTGGAAGTGTAGCCCCTCCAAAGGGCAAGCAGGCCTGTGCAGGGAGAGCCCCTGCGGTGGTAGGCTTCAGGCAATTGTTGAGGCCAGCCCTCCTGGATGGCAGGCAGCCCCAGGTTCGGCGAGAGCGTAGGGGGTGGCGGGGGTGGGGGGAGGGGATGCACTGGGAAGCACAGCTTTCTGCTAGCTAGCGGGCCTGTAAGCTTGCTGTGGCGTGGGGGGTATTCTATGGGAACCCACCCCTTCTTCTCTCCCCTCCCCAGCACGGGCGCAGACCAGGCTCTTCTCCCAGGTTCCCTCTGAGGTGGCTTTCCACTTCCCCGCCCCTAGAGTATTGCTCCCTTCCTCTGCGACAGCTTTGTTTTCTAGTCTCCCAGGCAGTCTCTGCCCCGTCAAATGGTTTAGAGACCTCCCAAGCAGTTTCCGCTCTTCCCCGCCCCCCTAGCCCGGGGACTAATCTCTGGAGCCGAGGTCTCGGTGCCCAGCCCCCACCCAGGCATCCCCCGGCCCTTTCTTGGGGACTAACCTTCGGAGGCGAGGTCTCGGTGCCCAGCCCCCACCCAGGAGTCCCCCGGCCCCCTCTCGGGGACCAACCTTCAGAGGCGAGGTCTCGGTGCCCAGCCCCCACCCTGGCGTCTCAATTTTTGGTGACTGTGCCCGTAGTTCAGATGGTCCGTTGGGTTCTTGATCGGTTTTTCCGTACTCCGACTTACTGCTACACTCTTCTCTGCATCTGGGGATTCCTCCGGTTCATTTGATCTTTCGCCCGGTAGGTGACTTTCCAGGGTGCGGGATCCCTTTCTCCTCCGCAGTTCCCTTTTCGGGAGCACCCGTCCCGCTGGGATTCACCTTCTTTCACTCTCCTCTTTTCTCCCGTTCTGCCCAATAATGTCACGAACTTCTTGCTGTTATTGGAGTTTAGGTTCCTCTGCCAGCTATTGGTTGCTGTTCTGTGTGAGTCATTTCTTCTGTAGATGTGCTTTTTTTGTTGTGTTTGTGGGAGAGGGCGAGCGTGTCCCCCTACTCCTCCGCCATCTTGTCCCAAGCTGCTTCAACTTATGATGGGATTACATCCCAGCAAAGCCATCATAAGTTGAAAATATACTTAATATACCTAACTTACCAAAAATCATAGCTCAGCCTAACTTACCTTAAACATGCTCAGAATATTTACATTAGCTTATAGTAGAGTGAAATCATCTATTACAAAGCATATTTTATCGTAAAGGGTTAAAAATCTTATGTAATTTCTTGAGCACTGTACTGAAAAAGAACTTTTTTTTTTTTTTTTTTGGTCTTTTTAGGGCTGCAGCTGTGGCGTATGGACGTTCCCAGGTTAGGGGGCTCGAATCAGAGCTGTAGCTGCTGGCCTATACCACAGCCAAAGCAGTGAAGGATCCAAGCCTCGTCTGTGACCTACACCACAGCTCATGGCAATGCTGGGTTCTTAACCTTCTGAGCAAGGCCAGGGATTGAACCTGTGTCCTCATGGGTGCTACTCAGATTTGTTTCTGCTGAGCCATGATGGGAACTCCAGAAAAATAGTTTTTTTTTAATTTAATTTTTATGTTATCTTTGAGTACAGTCGACTTACAATATTGTGTTAGTTTCAACTGTATAGCAAAGTGATTCAGTTACACATTCTTTTTCAGATTCTTTTCCCATACAGGTTATTACAGAATATTGAGTAGAATTCCCTGTGCTATACAGTAGGTCCTTGTTGATTATCTGTTTAGTATATAGTAGTATTTATGAATTAATCTTAAACTCCTAATTTATAAAAAGAGAATGGTTTTATGGGTGCAAGATTGTTGTTAAGTGTACTGGTTGTTTCCCCTCATGGTCCTATGGCTGACTGGGAGCTGTGAGTCACTGCTGCCAGCCAGCATCACAAGATAGTATCATACTGTATATATCATTAGCCTAGAGAAAGATCAAAATTCAAAGTATGGTTTTTACTAAATACATATTGCTTTTGTACGGCTGTAAACTAGAAAAATCTTAAATCAAACCATTTGTAAAGTCGTGGACCTTCTGTACAGGTAGGGAACTGAGTTAAAATATTTGAAACTGGGTCTGATCTATAAGAGTCAGAAATTGAGATGCCACATAGTGGGCTTTTTTAAATTCTACAAAATTTTTTAGTTGATATGTAATTGACATATATTGTTGTATTTGTTCTAGGTGTACACATAATGATTTGATTTATGTATATATTGTGAAAATATACTGCAGTAAATTTCATTAACATCCATTATCACATACAGCTACAATTTTTTTCTTGTGATGAGAACTTTTAAGATCTACTGTTGCAGAAACTTTCAAGTATACAGTACAGTATTGTTACCGTATATTATATTACATGCTGTACATTAATCCCCAGGACTTATTTAAAACTGTAAGTTTATACTTTTTAACTATCTTCATTCATTTTACTCACTCTTCACCCCTGTCCCCAGTAACTACCAATCTACTCTCTGTATCCGTAAGTTCTTTTTTTTTAAGATTCCACGTATAAATTATATCATATCATGGTATCATGACATCATGATATTTGTCTTTCTTGGTCTGACTTTCTTTACTTAGTATAATGTCCTCAAGGTCCATCCATGTTGTCATTGTTGCATATAGCAGGATTTCCTTCTTTTTTTATGGCTGAGTAGTATTTTGTTGTATATACTTATATACCACATTTTCTTTGTCCATTTATCCATTGATGGACACTTTTGTTTTTTCCATATCTTTTTTTTTTAATGGCCACACCCATGGCATTTGGAAGTTTCTGGACCAGGGATTGAATCCGAGCCACAGCTGTGACAACGCCTATGCCTGCAGGGATTGAACCTGTGCATCCACAGTGACCCCAGTGGTTGCAGTCAGATTCTTAACCCACTGTGCCACAATGGGAACTCACTCCATATCATGACTATTATAAATAATGCTGCAATGAACATGGGCTCTTCAACATAGTGATTTAGTTTCTTCAGATAAATACTCAGAAGTGGAATTGCTGGTTCTTATGGTAGTTCTAGTTTCAGTTTTTTTGAGGAACCTCCATAATGTTTTCCGTAATTTCTGTACTGGTTTACATTCTGACCAACAGTGCATGAGGCTTGCCTTTCTTTCACATCCTAACCAACATTTGTTATTTCTTGTCTTTGATAATAGCCATTACAACAGGTTTGGGCCAGTATTTCATTGTGGTTTTGATTTGCATTTCCCTTTTGATCAATGATGTTGAAAATCTTTTTATGTACCTGTTGGCTTTCTGTATGTCTTCTTCGGAAAAATGTCTGCGTAGATCCTCTGCCCATTTTTTAATCACTTTTTTTTTCTATTGAGATGTATGAGTTCTTTATATATTTTATATAATAACCCCTTATCAAATATATATGATTTGAAAATATTTTCTATCATTTGGTAGGTTGCCTTTTCATTTTGTTGATTGTTTCCTTTGCTTTTCAGAAGCTTTCTTTTGGTGCCTTTGCTTTTGGTGTCAATTCTGAAAAAAAAAATCATCGGCAATAAAATTAACCCCTATGTTTTCTTCTAAGGAGGTTTATGGTTTCAGTTCTTACTTTCAAGTCTTTAATCTTTTTTTAGTTGATTTTTGTGTATAGTGTAAGATAGGGGTCCAGTTTTATTTTTTTGCATGTGAATAGCCAGTTTTCCCAACTTCATTTATTGGAAAGACTATCCTTTCCACCATTGTATATTCTTGGCTTCTTTGTTGTAAATTAATTGGCCATATATGCATGGGTTCATTTCTGGCCTCTATAATCTGTTCCATTGATCTATATGTCTGTTTTTATGCCAAAAACATACTGTTTTGATTACTGCAGTTTTATAATATAGTTTGAAACCAGGACATGTGAGTCCTCCCATTTAGTTCTTCTTTCAAAGATCGCTTTAGCTATTGGGGGTTTTGTTTTTCCTTACAACTTAAAAAATTTTTTTTGTTCTATTTCTGTGGTAAATGCTGTCGTAATTTTGATAGGGATTGCACTGAATTTGTGGATTGCTTTGGGTAGTACGGTCATTTTAATAATATTAATTCTTGCAATCCATAGGCATGGAATATCTTTCCATTTATTTGTGTCCTCATTTTATTTCATTAATTTCCTGTGATTTCATTGTACAGGTTTTCACCTCTTTGGTTAAATTCATACCTAGATATTTTATTCTTTTTGATGCTGTCATAATGGGGATTTTTTTCTTAATTTCTCTTTCTAATAGTTTGTTATTAAGATATAACACACACAGCAGATTTATGTATATTGATTTTATATTCTGCAACTTTAATGAATTCATTTATTAGATCTAACAGTTTTTTTGGTGGAATCTTTAGGGTTTCTTATATGTAATATCATCTCCTCTGAACATAGAGAAAATTTTACTTCTTCCTTTCCAATTTGGATGTTTTTTGTTTATTTTTCTTTCCTGTTTGCTCTAGCTAGAATTTCCAGTGCTATGTTGAATAAAAGTGTCAAGAGTCAGCATCCTTGTCTTGTTCCTGATTTTAGAGGAAAAGCTTTCCATTTTTTCCATTGCTTATTCTTTTAACTTTGGGCTTGTCATACATGGCTTTTATTATATTGAGGTATGTTCCCTCTATACCCACTTTGTTGAGAGTTTTTATCATGAATAGATCTTGAATTTTGCCAAATGCTTTTTTATGAATCTATTGTGATGATCATATGAATTTTACACTTAATTTTGTTAATGTGGTGTGTCACATTGTTTGATTTGTGGATGTTGAACCATCTTTACATCTCTGGAATGAATTCCACTTGATCATGGTGTATGTCGCTTTTAATGTATTTTTGGATTTAGCTTGCTAATATTTTGTCGAGGATTTTTGCATCTGTTTTCACTATGGATAGTGTTCTGTAATTTTATTGTAATCTCTTTGTCTGGTTTTTGTATCAGGGTAATGTGGGTCTCATAAAATGAGTTTGGAAATGTTGTCTCTTCAATTTTTTGGAAGAGTTTAAGGAGACTTGTTATTAGGTTTTTTATATGTTTGATAGAATTCACCAGTGAGGCCATCTGGTCCTGAACTTTTGTTAGTTTGAAGCTTTTTGATTACTGATTCAATGTCAGTCTGTTCAGATTCTCTGTTTCTTCCTGGTATAGTCTTAGTAGGTTATATATTTCTAGGTATGTTTTTCCTTTTTTTTCTAGGTTGTCCAATTTGTCATGTAATTGTTCATAGTAGTCTAGTGGTCCTTTGTATTTATGGGGTAACTGTTGTAACGTCTCCCCTTTCATTTCTGATTTTATTTATATGAGTCCTTTGCTTTTCGTAATGAGTCTTGCTAAAGCTTTGTCTGTTTTATCTGTTCAAAAATACAGATTTAGTTTCATTGATCTATTATTTTTTAGCCTCTATTTCATTTATTTCCTCTCTGACTTTGTTACTTACTTCCTTCTGCCAACTTTTTTTGGCCTTATTTTGTTCTTCTTCTTCTAGGTTTTTGAGTTGTAAAGTTATGTTGTTTATTTGAGGTCTTTATTTTTTCTTAATGCAGACATTTATTGCCATGAACTGGACATGGTGAATCCTGCCATATAAGATGGTGAACTTAATAACTGTTGTGTGTATTCTTACTATACGAACTGGCCATTCCCTCATCTCTCTCCCTCTCCTTGGGCCTTTCTATTCCCTGAGACACCATACTATTGAAATTAAGTTAGTTAATAACCCTACAATGGCCTATAAACATTTAGTAAAAGGAAACATCAAGGTCTCTCACTTTATTAATTTTTATTATTTTTATTTTTATTTTATTTATTCTTGTTAGGACTGCACATGTGGCATATGGAGGTTCCGAGGCTAGGGGTATAATCAGAGTTACAGCTGCTAGCCTATGCCAAGCTGCAGCAACTCCAGATCCAAGCAACCCACACACAGCTCACGGCCATGCTGGATCCTTAACTCACTGAACAAGGCCAGGGATCTAACCTGCAACCTCATAGTTCCTAGTTGGATTCATTTCCACTTCACCATGATGGGTACTCCTCACTTTAAATAAAAGCTAGACATGATTAAGCTTAATGAGGAAGTCATGAGAAAGTTGAGACAGGCTAAAAGCTAGGCATTTGGTGCCAAAAAGTTTGGCACAAATGGAAATTGTGATTGCAATGGAAATGTTCTTGAAGGAAATTAAAAGTGCTACTCCATTGAATACAAAAATGAATAAAAAAGCAAAACAACCTTATTGCTGATATGGAGAAAATTTTAGTGGTCTGGATAGAAGATCAAACCTGCTACAGCATTTCCTTAAGCCAAAAGCCTAATCACTCTTTTCAATTCTGTAAAGGCACAGAGAGGTAAGGAAGCTACTGAAGGAAAGTGCTAATGTCAAAGCTGCAGCAAGTTATCCAGAAGATCTAGTTAGGATAATTAATGAAGGTGGCTACACCAAAAGAACAGATTTTCAATGTAGATGAATCAGCCTTATATTGGAAGAAGATATCATGTAGGACTTTCCTAGCTAGAGAGAAGTCAATGCATGGTTTCAAAGCTTCAAAGGACAGGCTGACTCTCCTGTTAGGGGCTAATGTAGCTGGTGACTTTAAGTTGAGGCCAGTGTTCACTTATCACTCTGAGAATCCTAGTGCCCTTAAGAATTATGCTAAATCTACTCTGCCTATGCTCTATAAATGGAAGAACAAAGCCTAGATGACAGCATATCAATTCATAACATAATTTACTGAATAGTTTAAACCCACATTTGAGAGCTACTGCTCAGAAAAAAAAAAGATTCCTTTCAAAATATTACTGCTCATTGACAATGCACCTGGTCACCCATGGGCTCTGGTAAAGATGTACAATGAGATTAATATTTTCATACTTCAAACATAACTATTCTGTAGCCCATGAATCAAGAAGTAATTACAAGTTTTAAGTCTTATTATTTAAGAAATACATTTTGTAAGGTTATAGCTGCCATAGATAGTGATTCCTCAGATGGGTCTGGGCAAAGTTTATTGAAAACCCTGTGGAAAGGATTTGCCATTCTAGATGACATTAAGAATATTTGTGATTCATGGGAAGAGGTCAAAATATCAGTGTTCACAGAAGTTTGGAAGAAGTTGGTTCCAATCCTCATGGTTCAAGACTTCAGGGAAGAAAATCACTGTAGATATGATGGAAACAGTGAAAGAACTAGAATTAGAAGTAGATCCTGGGAGTCCCCATTGTGGTGCAGTGGAAATGAATCCAACTAGAAACTGTGAGGTTGCAAGTTCAATCCCTGGTCTCGCTCACTGGGTTAAGGATCGGGCATTGCTATGAGCTGTGGTGTAGGTCACAGACACAGCTTAGATCCCCCTTTGCTGTTGATTGTGGCATAGGCTGACAGCTGTAGCTCCAATTAGACCCCTAGCCTGGGAAGTTTTATATGCCATGGGTGCGGCCCTAAAAAGCAAAAAAAAAAAAAAAAAAAAAAAGAAGTAGAGCCTGAAGATATGACTGAATTGCTACCATCTCATGATAAAAACTTTTAACAGCTGGGGAGATGCTTCTTCTGGATGAGCAAAGTGGTTTCTTGTGACAGAATTACTTCTGGTGAAGATGCCATGGAGATTGTTGATATGACAAAGGATTTAGAATAGGACATAAACTTAGGTGATAAAGCAGGGGAGGAGTTTGAGAGGACTGACACCACTTACAAAAGAAGTTCTACAGTGGGTAAAGTGCTATTAAAACAAATCGCATTTCACAGAGAAGTTGATCATGAAAGGAATAGTCAATCACTGTTGTCTTTTTTTAAGAAATGGCCCTACTTTTAGCAACCCACCCCATCGACCTATCAGCATCCATCAACATTGAGGCAAGATCCTCCACCAGCAAAAAGATTATGACTCATTAAGACTCAGATAATGGTTAGTATTTTTTTTTAGCAATAAAGTATTTCTTGGTTAAGGAATGCACGTTGGTTTTTTTAGACATAATGATATTGTCCACATGATAGACTACAGTATAGTATAAACATAACTTTTATATGAAAACTAAAAATTTCATGTGGCTTGCTTTATTGAGATGTTTAATGTAGTATTCTGAAGCCAAACCTGCAATGTCTCTGGGATATACCTGTAGTCAATTTTTGTCTATTTTTCTGGGTCAATTGTTACCCATCTTTTTGGCAAATATCTTTATATCCATTTCTTCTTGCCTCTCAGTTAAAAAAATTTAGTTCAGTTTGTATTTTACTGAAATATATGCATTCCTTACATATGCAGTGAAAGTCTGTTAGTTTGTAAATATCTATCTTTGTTTGAAAATACCTTTATCTTTTGATTCTGTTTAAGTAGATGTTTAGCTGATTGACAAGCAAGTGGACCAGGACAGTACCACAAACATTAGGTGGTGCAGTCCTCCTGACAACAGCGTGACAAGCATGTGGTCTTGCAGTGAGGGCTTGGACAGTTCATGGGTCGATGCATCATGACTATGGTTTTGAAAGGGGACTGTGCTACTTTCAAGCTACTTCCTACTACTTTCCTGCTACTTTCTATTGTTTAGTATCTCCTAAATTCTACTGAAAAGCAGGAGGTAAGATCTTTTGCCAAGAGTAGGGAAGATAAGAGGACATTAGAGATCTGAGAAAAATACAGAAAGTTTGAAATAACTACCATGGAGACTGGAAGAAAGGTTTATGTAGTGGAAGAATGGTATCAGGCATCAATGAGACTTCACTCGAAGTTGGAGACCATGCATTTTCAATTCCACTGATTTTACAGTGGCTCATTTTTCTCCAGCAACCAGATATAGCCCTGGAGACCTAGACTGATCCATGGTTGCCCATCAGCTGACATGTTACAACTGTTGTAAAAGGAATATTGGGATTTAGGTAAGAGACTATTTAATGTGATGGCTGATGGGAATCTAAGCTGGTTAAGGAAGAAAGCAGCTGGCTATGTCTATGTGGTTGAGGAAAAGCAGGAGTACACAATTGAGCAAGTTAGAAGAATAAGACATTGTAGATATTCAGAATGTGATATTTCAAGAATTGGTGGTTTCAGGAGCTAAGGTATGGCTGGGAAGGTAAACTGAAATGAATGGAGGTGAAGAGAATTTGAAATAAGTAGCTAAAGCAACTGAGAGGCTTAAAAGTTGGAGGCATCCTTCATGTCTCAGGATTCCTGCTTTGAGAAATGTGCTGGTAAAATAGAAGCAAGACATACCTGTAATAAGTTGATTTTAAAATGCAATGAACTGAGCCTCATAATCTTCTTACAGGAATGATATATCTCTGTATTCTTTTCATATTCAAGTGTATTATGGAAAAATGTTGGACAACAATATAATTCATTTGGCATAAGATTTCTTTTTTTATTGAAGTGTAGTTAATTTACAATGTTTTATTTTCTGATGTGCAGCAAAGTGATTCAGATATATATATATATGTTTTTTTTTTTCAGATTCTTTTCCCTTATAGGTTGTTACAGGATATTGAACATAGTTCCCTGTGCTATACAATAGGACCTTGTTGTTTATCTATTTTATATGTAGTAGTTTGCATCTGCTAATCCGAAACTCCTAATTTACTCCCCCTTTGGTAAGCATAAATTTGGTTTCTGTATCTATGAGTCTATTTCTGTTTTGTAAATAAGTTCATTTGTATCCATTTTTTAGATTCTACATGTAAGTGGTATCATATATTTGTCTCTCTCTCTGACTTATGTCACCTAGTATGATAATATCTAGGTCCATCCATCTTGCTGCAAATGACATTATTTCTTTCTTTTTTATGGCTGAGAAATACTCCATTGTATATATGTACCACATCTTCTTAATCCATTTGTCTGTAGATGGGCATTTAGGTTGTTTCTATGTCTTTGCTATTGTGAATAGTGCTGCTGTGGACATTGGGGTGCATATATCTTTTTGAATTAGGCATAAGATTTCTTAACACTGTGCCTTTTCTCATCTTTCACTTCACCATCCAGGGATGTGGCCATTCATAAGCAGAAGTGAATGATTCCAAAAAATAATGTGAATGATTATTTTCAATATTCAAGTAAAATTTAATTTTATATGACAGTTTTGGACCACAAGGATGAAGCAGAATTTTGCTATTACTTATGAGTAAAATATCCAAAATTATAATAGCCTCTAGTCTTTACCTCACATTTTCCACATCATAATGAATGAAGCAGTTCTATATATGGATTATAGAGAATGTATAAAAATTATTTTAGAAACTCTAGATGAAAGGTTTTTGATTGGGAAAATTCCAAGTCTCAGTTAGTAGTTGTGAAACTTTTGTTGTTATGGTTCTGAATCATTTTGGATTTAAACTCTAGCTTTCACATTAGATAATCTTCAGTCCAGAATGAGTAGAAGAAAAATAACTGACAATTTTGAAGCTCTTTTCAGATAATGAAAATCCTGTAATGAATAGAAGTAGTTTTAATTTTTCACTCAGTAATTTATTTCAACTCTCTTAAGAGAAATCTCAAGAGAGTATTATAGGTTTTGGCATAATTTTCCAAATGTAACCTTAGCCAGCACAGATGAATTATTTCATAAGAAGTTTTAACATTTTATGAACTTACATTAATTAATTCCTCAGTGAGCTGCTATATTAAAGCATGTGAACAGGTACATGATAGAAATTAAGTTTAATATTATGATTTTAGTTCATTCCTCCCTTCCTCCTTCCCTTTCTTTTATACTTGTATTTGTTAATTGCTACAGGAAATTTGGGAGATTGGCTCAAGAACTACACAAGAAACAGATTAGTCATTTCACTGCATTTGTAGACATTACTGTGTTCATTTTGTTAAACTAATCAAGAGAGACATTGTGCAAAAGGAGCAAAGTTTCTTAGGTGTCATAAATCTGGGACCCTTTCTCCCCCATTTGAGAAGAAATTAGAAAAAAATCTAATCTCATTTATGGTGTAGTTAATAGTAATAAACTTATAGTTTCCATAGGAGGTTCAAGTTCTTATGTAATTACAACATGGGTGTCAGTATGTGTTTGGCATGAGTTATCTGTTTAAAGTAGATCTCTCGGAGTTCCTTGGTCGTCTAGTGGCTGAAGAATCTGGCTGAAGGATCTGCTGTGGCATGGGTTTGATTCCTAGTCCATCTTTTCTTCTTATCACTGATAATTTTTACTATATTAAGCAAGTATCAACTTTTCTGGGCTTTAGTTACCTCATCTTATAAAATCTACATAGTAATATATTGAGTGTCCAAAGACAAGCAGCTTGTAGGGTCCTTTTTAGTTCTAGGATTTTTACTTTGATAAATGGCAATGTGGTAAGGGATCTCATTAAAATATCATTTTTTTAGGACAACAAATGTTGTTATGCCAAAATTTTAGGAAAGCCTTTGATATAGTTCTATTGAGCAGTATCATTCTGAAATATCCATGTTTAATAAATAGTTAATTGAAGGATGGAAGTGTGGATCTTTTAAGCCATTCATTTAACAAACATATTAGATATTTCACTATGAACTAAAAAATAAATAAGGTATACAAAATAATTAAATTCAAATATTTGTATTATATACAAAGTAAAGAAGGAATACAAAAAATAATTAAGATACAGTCCATGCTCTCCAGTCTAAGGGGTAAACTTTCATCTAAACAAGCAATTATAAAAGTATGACATTCTGTTGACAGCCTTAGTCTATATGTTTCTTTATCAAATTTGACTTCTACCTGACATTATGACCCATTATGATTTCCTGTAGAGTTAAAGCAAATTTTTTTTTGTTCATTTTTGTTTTTTTGTGATAGGCAAGAAATAGATTTATTAAGGTAGGACACTTGTGGAGGATGTAAGCAGGCAGGCAAGAAGGCTTTGCCCTGGGGATTAGGTGGGCTACATTTTTGTAATCCAAGGAAAGTGGGGAGGGGGAAAAGACCACCTTCTTCCTCATTCTTCCAGTAGATGTCAGGCTTACATCATTAGTTCCTATCGGGTAGGAGAGTATTTGACCCTATGAGGTCAAACTAGGACTGTCATGGTGCTTATTCCAATCAGTAGAAGGGTGGTAACCTATGCTGTAATATGTTGAATCATCTGTATAATGATGATTCTGTATAATAATTATACAGGTTTCTGTATAATGAGGGTCTCCTACTTTGGAATGTCATCTTTCCCTTAAGTTCCTGTCCTTGGTCCTGAGGATCATTATCTTGCTGAACTTGAATGCAGGCCTCATTTTATCTTTTGCTTAATGACCTTCATTCCTAGACGTTCTGATAGCTTTCTTGAGCGATTATTAATTTACAGTGTCTCCCAAAGTTCCCTAGGTATCCCTCTCTACCTATGGTCTCCTATTGGGACTCCCTGCCTGTGTAACTACACTATTCTATCCGTATCATTTCCCCCTCCAGGTGTTTTAACTTATGCTTAAAGGGGGTTATGGGGCAATGACTGTTCAGTAACTACTTGGGGCTGAGATAAGGTGTAAGCCTGCTTAGGGAAGAAAAAAAAACACCCTTCTATCCCTTCTCTCTTGGGACAGCCATAAGCCAGTGTTGCTCTGGTTAACATTATTTTTCGAGCTATCTTAGAAGTTAAATAGAGTAGGATTTTAGATGCCATCCCTTCCAAAGTAGTCTCCCAACCAGGTATTAGTGCCTGAAAAGTTGCCTCAAGGGAAGGGTACAGAAGGTGTCCTCGATGAATGGGAGTTGGTCTGGCTGGTGTCTGGATTTACTGAGGCTCAGGTTCTTTGTGTCTCAGCCCAGAAGTAATTCAGTGAGAGGCAAAATGATAGGCAAGAAATAAACTTATTAAGATAGGATGCTTATGAGGGATGCAAGCAGGCAGGTGAAGGAGCTCTACCAAAGTGTGTGTTTATTAATTGGTAGAGTTCAGTTAAGATACTACACAGTTAGCATTAAAGCAAATCTGCTGCCTTTCATTTTTGATCTACTTGATTATTCTCTTTTTTAAAAATCTTTGTCAATTTTCCTACATTGTACTATATTTGATTAATATGAATAGATAATCTGAAGGAGACAAGGACTACCAATCATATGTCTAGATCCACTGAAATTACACTTTAATAAACTGCTAAATAAATGCTTATTTAAATGAAAACAAAAACAAGACCTTGTTTTTGTACCTTTCTAAGATACTTGAGAAGGGGGTCAGCATTTGTTTAACTGTTGTTACTGTTTCAGCAGTTTTCGTTTGGGGGTAAAATGACATTACAGGGTTATAAATCTATGAAACCATAGCAGAATACATATTTGGCATTTTATCTAGGTTGCAAAAGTGAGGGAATGATTCATTTGAAAGATTTAGATATTGTTTCTTGCTTGACATAATTCTTACTCCAGATGTATCGGTCGCGTATAATAGAGTAAAACCAGCCATTTGTAAAAGTGAACAATATGATTCAAGTCAACAAATTCAATTTCAGACTTATTTTTCATGTATAGAGATTACGTCCATCAGTGGAGGCAGAATCTTTAATTAAACAAGATTTTTCTGTGCTTAGGCTCCACTTTACTACTAATTGTCTCTATGCTTCAGAGTGGGGTTCAGGCTCTTCACTTAAAGATGCTTCTATGGATTATATTGGTTTTTAAGATTTAGGTTTTATTTTCCCCTTCACTCAAGGAATTTTTATTTTATTTTATTTTATTTTTTATTTTTTGGGCTGCACCTGCAGCATATGGAGGTTCCCAGGCTAGGGGTAGAATCGGAGCTACAGCTGCTGGCCTATGCCACAGCCATAGCAACGCCAGATCCAAGCCATGTCTACAACATACACCACAGCTCATGATAAGGCCAGGTCCTTAACCCACTGAGTGAGGCCAGGGATCGAACCCGCAACCTCATGGTTCCTTAGTCAGATTTGTTTCCACTGCACCACGACAGGAACTCCCATGGAAATTTTTATTTTATAAATGAAATATTAGTGCTAAAATTGACATCAGAAAGGGGTTCCCCCGTGGCACAGCAGGTTAATGATCCAGTGTTGTCGGCATCTGTCGCAGCTGTGCTTCACGTTAGATCCCTGGACTGAGAACTTCTGTATGCTGCAGGTGTGGCCAAAAAAGGAGAAAAAAAAATTTGACATAACAGAACATAGCATTCACCAGGGAAAATCAGGTTAAAGTGTCCCAAGTATCCTGAAGATGCAAGGAGAACCTTGGACCTGCCTACTGTCACTTAGTGTCTTTCCTCAAATAAAATCTCTCTTGCTGGAGGTATTGGCTAGGCCTTCATGTCCCCTTTTCGAATTAATCCTAAAAGGGTAGCCTTCCCTTGTGTGAATCATCTTTAGAAACATTTGCTTTCTGTACACTCACTAATCAATTTCACTTGTTTTTAGAGACAGACATTTAATAAACCAAGAAAAACAATTTCTTCAAACATATCATAATCAAGATTCACATCAGTAGTTTTAGTAGATTAATTTTCTTGGCTAATAATAAATATAATTCCCTTCAATGTACAATATTACCAGAATAATTAAGGGATCAAAGTTTCTTTGAACTAAGTAATTCAACCTCAGGGTTAACAAAGTCTCTAGATATTTAATCTTAACCAAATAATTTTAAAATACAAAATGAGACTATCACCCTGTGATATTGGGAATGATGAAATCTTGATATAATTAACTTCATATTCATTATTCTGTTCTTAAAAGATGTTTTTTTGGCAGCACCCAAGTTGGAAGTAAGAGAAATTTCTGTGATGAAAAAGTATGCATATGTCAAAAGCTTGTAGATCATAGACTCCTTCAGCTTTCCGTTGATCACTGTATTGGAACAATTAGTAAGTGAGTTAAACCAGTGAATTAAGATAAAAACAAAATTGTTGGCTCATTAAAACTGCAATCTGAAGGCATCACAATGCTTCAGTAAATCTCTCAATACAGCCCAGCTGAAATGAGGTGGATCACTAAACCTGCTCAGGGAAACAGTTTGAATGGCTCCACTGCCTATACCTGCTCTAGCCACATCAGAGAACCTCATGTTTGCTATTACCTGCTTCTTAGAGGCTCATTTCCTTAGCTAACAAGATATATGACCTCTTAAGACTTTGATATTCATATGTTTCATTTGATTAGTTGTTGTCTCTCTTGACTCCTTTATTTAATTTTATTTATTTATTTATTTATTTAGTCATTTTCAGGCCATGCCTGCAGCATATGGAAATAACCAGGCTAGGGGTTGAATCAGAGCTGCAGCTGCCAACCTATGCCCACGGCCACAGCAGTGCAGGATCCAAGCTGCATTTTCAACCTACACCATAGCTCATGTCAATGCTAGATCCTTAACCTACTGAGCAAGACCAGGGGTTGAATCCACATCCTCATGTTACTAGTTGGGTGAGATGAGCCACGATGTGAACTTCTAGAGTTGCCACATTATAATATTAAAAATGTCTAGTTTTCAACTGGAAAATAACTTTCAACCAGAAAATTGGAGGTATATAAAGACAGAAGAAAATATGGACCATACACAAGAATAAATCAATAGAAGCTATGCCTGAGGAAGCCAAGATTATGGACTTTCTAGACAATGGACTTAAAATAACTTTAAATATGTTCAATAGTCTAAGCAAAACCATGTCTAAAGAAATAAAAGAAAATATGAGAAAAATTCATCACCAAATAAAGCACATCACTAAAGAGATATTCACAAAAAGGAATCAAATAGGGATTTTAGACTTGGAAAGGACAACATGTGAAATGAAAATATCATAAGAAGAGCTCCAAAACAGATCTGTGCAAGCAGAAAAAAGAAATAGGATATTGAAGATCTGTCTATTGAGATTATCCAGCCTAAGGAAGATAAGGAAATAAAGAATGAAGAATGGTCAGAAGAATCTCAAAGACCTGGGTTAAACCATCAGGCATACCATTATATGCATCTTGAGAATTCAAGGAGAGAAGAAAAATAGATGAGTAGGAAGCATATTTGAAGAAATAATGGCCACAAACTTCCCAAATTTGATGAAAAAAAAAATCTATGTACTCGACAAGCTCAATGAACTCCAAGTAGATTGGTGAGTAACCTCAAAGAGATCCACACCTAGAAATATTAAAATCAAACTATTACAAGCTAAAGACAGAGAGACACTTTAAAGCAACAAGAGAGAAATGCCTCATCACCAACAAGGGATCTTCAATTTAATTAACAATTGGCTTCTCATCAGAACCATGAGGTCAGAGGGAAGTGGAATGACATATTCAAAGTGTTGAAGCAAAAATAACTGTCAACCAAGAATTCTACATGCAGAAAAACAATCCTTCAAAAATGGAGGAGAACTTAAGACTCCTGGGGAAAGAAAAAAAGCTAAGGGAATCCATTGCTTATAGAACCATCCTATAATAAATGCTAAAAGGTGTCTTTAGGTTGGAATGAAAAGATACTAAATGGTGATTCAACGCCACGTAAAGAAATAAATATCTCTGATAAAGGAAACTATATATGCAAATATAAAACTAATATTATGCTTTGTTGTTCGACATATGAAAAATAAATGTATTTAATAAACCATACTAATAGATTAAATGCACATGTTCATCTAAGTGAGACAGAAAAACATTTGACCAAATCATATGCTGTGGGGTGGCCAAAAAAAGAAAAAAAAAACAAAACAAACAAACATTGTACTGGAGGTTTGAACAAGGAAAGTTAGGTGACAAAAATAAATAAAAGGCATCAATAAAGGAAAATGTTATGGACTGAATTGTGTTCCCTCCTAAAATTCATGTGTTGAAGTACTAACCCAAGTACTTCAGAATATGACTATATATGGAGATAAATAGGATATGAATAGGTCTTTAAACAGGTGACTAATTTAAAATGAGGTCTTTATGGAGGACCCTAATCCTAATTGTTGTTCTTATAAGGAGAAGAGATTTGGACACATGGAGAGATACTGTGGGTGCACAGACAGAGGAAAGACCATGTGAGGATACAGTGAGAAGGCTGCCATCTCACACAGAAAGAGGCCTCAGGAGAAACCAAACCTATCAACGTTTTGATCTTGGGCTTCTGGTCTACATAACTCTTAGAAAATAAATTTTTAGGTTTACTGTTTTTGTTTTTGTTTTTGATTTTCCTTTTTCAGGGCTGCACCTGCAGCATATGGAAGGTCCCAGACAAGGGGTTGAATCAGAGCTGCAGCTCCTGGCCTACACAACAGCCACAGAAAGGCCAGATCCGAACCCACCTGATGGATACTAGCCAGGTTTGTTTCTGCTGAGCCACAACAGGAACTCCAAATTTCTATTGTTTATATGACCCATTCTGTGATATTTTTATTATGGAAGCCCTAGAAAACATACAGAAAGGAAGTAGTAAAGGATCTCTATTTGCAGATGACAAGATCTTATGTATAGAAAAACCTAAAGAGTCTACAAAAATACTATTATAGCTAAAAATCAAGTTCAATAAAGTTGCAGGACTGATATGCAAAAATCTGTGGAGTTTCGATTCACTAGTAATGGATGATATTACAATGAAATTAAGAAATAATTCCATTTTCAATATAATAAACAAATAAAATACTTATGAATAAATTTAAGTAAGAAGATACAAGACATACTGTGAAAATTGAAAACATTGTTGGGCTAAATTAGAGAACATTTAAAAAAATGGAAAGATATTCTGTGTTCATGGATTGGGAGACTTAATATCATCATGATAGCAATATTCCCCAAATAGTCTACAGGTTCAATGTGATTTCTATAAATATTACAGTTGCCTTTTTTTTTTCCCCAGAAATGGACAAACATACTAAAATTGATGCTGAATTGCAAGGAACAGACAAGAGCCAAAACAACCTTGAAAAATAAGAAAAAATTGACTTAGACTTTCCAATCACAAAAGTACTACAAAGTTACAGTAACCAAGACAGTGGCATTAAAATAGATATATAGATAAGTAGGGTAGAAATGAGAGTCCAAAAATAAACCCATATTTATGGCCAGTTCATTTTAACATGGGTGCCAAGATTATTCAATGTAGAAAGAATAGTCTTTTTAATAAATAGTGCTATTACAGGTGAATATCCAAGTGCAAAAAGAATTTGGATCCTTCAAATATTGTATAAAATAAACTCAGAATGGATCAATAATCTAAATGTAAGAGCTAAAACTGTAAAATTATTACAAGCAAATGTAGGCACCTTAGATTAGGCAAAGGTTTCTTAGCTCTGACACCAAAAGCACAAACAACCATGGGAAAAATAGATAAATTTGACTTTATCAAATTAATAAATTTTGTTAACCAGAGCACACTATAAAAATAGTAATGAGTAGTCCACACAATGGGATAAAATATTTAAAAATCATATATCTGATAAGGGTATAGTATATAGAAGATATAAAGAACTATTACGACAATAAGAAAAAAGAGGAAGTTTCCATGTGGTACAGTGGGTTAAGAATCTGGTGTTGCTGTATCTGTGGTGCAGGTGTGGTGTGGGTTCGATCCCTAACCTGGGAGCTTTCACATGCTGTGGGTGCAGCCAAATATAAAAAAAATAAAAACATAAAAAGGAAAAAAGAAACCACGAAGAACTTGATTTAAAAACTGACAGTATTTGAAAAGACATATACAAATATCCAGTAAGCACAAGATGCTCAACATTATTAGACTTTAGGGAATTGTAAATCAAAACCACAATGAGAAACCCTTCATACCACTAGGATGACTATGATGAGAAAAAACTGATAACAAGTGTTAGTGAGGATGTGGAAAAATCAGAGCCTTCATACACTTTTGGTGGGAATGCAAAATGTTGAGTACCTTGTGGAAAACAACTTAGTGGTTCCTCAAAAAGTTAAACAGAATTATTATATGACTGAACAGTTTTATTTCTAGGTATGTACATAATAGAACTGAAATCATTTGTTTACACAAAACCTTGTACACAAATACTTGTATTAGCATTATTCTTTATAGCAAAAAAAGTGGACATAACTCAAATGTTCATTAGCTGGGGAATAGATAAAGCAAATATTGTATATCTGTACAGTGGAATATTATTCAACCATAAAAGTGATTAAAGTACTGATATGTACTACAACATGGATGTAGCATAACCTTAAAAACATTATGCTAAATGAAATAAGCTGACACAAAAGGCCACCATATTTAGTTTACCAAAATGTTATTATTAATCCACTTAAATCTGTGTATAGATTGAAAGTTGATCAGTGGTTGCCAAGGGAAGAGGGAAGAGGAGGATTGGGAATAACTACTGATAGTTATAGGGATTCTTTTAGTGTTTTTTTTTTTTTTAGTGACTTTATTTTTTCCATTATAGCTGGTTTACAGTTTACAGTGTTCTGTCAATTTTCTACTGTACAGCAAAATGACCTACTCATACATACATATATACACTCTTTTCTCACATTATCCTCCATCATGCTCCATCATAATCTTTTAGTGTTAATGAAAATGTTCTGGTGTTAGTGTTGATGGTTGCACAGCATAGTCAATATACTAAACACCTCAAGTGCACAATTAAAATGGTGAATTTTGTGCTATGCGAATTTTATCTCAGTAAAAAAATGTGAAAAGGTACAGAAGTAATTTATAGAATAAAATAATTTATAATCTCATAACCTTAACATAAATGTTAATAGTTTGTGTATTAATGTGAGATCCCTCTCTCTCCAAACAGATAGATAGACAGATAGTCTCTATGCTTAAAACGGTAAAGGAAACATTATTATAAATATATTGTTTATACAATCTTTAAATTCTGCTATTTTTACTTAATAGTGATGCATATTTTTCATGTTATCACACACTTGTTATAAACATTTTAAATCATTCAATTTATCAGCTGAATTAGTCATGATTTAATTAAACATTTTTCTATCTTGAAAATTTTAGATTATGTATGGAATTTTGTAACTATACATAATATCAGGATGAAATTTTTCCTTAAGATAACATTCGAGGAGTTCCTGTTGTGACTCAGAGGTAACGAACCAGGCTAGTATCAATGAGGATGTGGGTTTGATCCCTGGCCTCGCTCAGTGGGTCAAGGATCCAGTGTTGCCATGAGCTGTGGTGTAGGTCTCAGACATGGCTTGGATCCCGAGTTGCTGTGGCTTTGGTGTAGGCCAGGAGCTGCAGCTCCGATTCAACCCCTAGCCTGGGAACTTCCATGTGCCATGGGTGTGGCCCTAAAAAAAAATAGAAATAATTTTGCCTGTTATAACCCCTTTAAAGTTTTTGTTTCCTACTTTGAATTATTTCCTGAAATGCTGTATAAATTTACTATTGCCAGGAAAGCGCCTGTTTATACATTTTACAGCATTTTATTCTTTCAACATAAGGGGGAAAAGTTGCAATGTAATTTGTAAATAAAACAAAATATACTTTTATTTCATACAGTTTTTTGTTAGATTGTTCATTTTTAATATAGTTAATTGTTGAATTTTCTATTAGTGGGTCTGTGTACTTTGTAAAACATAATAGTATATCTTCATTTGGGAAGTTTTTATCATAACTCTTTCTCTGCTGCTTCTTACAAAAATGTTGATCCATCTTCCCTTATGTTATTTCCAAAATATAGAAGCAAAGTTTCAAGGACTTTTAACTGCCTGCAAATATTTGTGTTTGGGTTAGAATTTAGAGGGAAGAAAGAAAATCATGTTATTGCTGAAAGTGAGAAACTACTTTTAAGGTTCACTAATGACCCTCTAATGCCAATTGAAAAGGGAAATTTATAAAGCAGAAAATTTAATACATAAAATTAATAAAACGAATCCAGGGGCAATTAATTGCGATGGGAAGATACCTTCCTGGAAAATGTAATAAAGAAAAATAAAAGACAAAGGAAAGAAAAAAAGCAAAAGCAAGAAGATATATAAGATTAAGAATACAAAATTATATAAAACAATAGAAACAGAGGCTTTTAAAAATAAAAGACTTCTATATACAATTCTCTTCTAATAGATTTGCGAAACTCAAGATACTGATTTTTCAAAAATACCAAATGCCTAAAATTGTCTCAAGATTTAGAAAAATGAAAAGATTAGTAGCTGTGGAAGAAACACTTTAGTTGTCAAAGAATTATCTCTGAAACCTCTCTCCTTACTCAGATAGTTTTGTACTGGAATATTCTTCAATATTTCAGGGAAAAATCATTTATTTTCTATAGAAACTACTCCAGAGCCTAGAATATAAGGGATAACTTCCTGGTTTATATAATTAATAGAGTATAATTCTGATAAAACCTGACAAAAACAGTTATAAAAAGTACACATTTGATTATAATTCTGAAGATTGATGCAAATAATCCTATATGTAAGGCTTCTGAGACAATGTAGGAATAAACTGGAAGGATGACATTAATAAGTATAGTTTATTCCAGGAATGCAAAGATGGTTGATTGTCAAGTATGAAATAATCTAGATTAATAGCTCAAGAGATAAAACATCTTAATTATCAAAGGATAGC
Organism: Sus scrofa; assembly: GCF_054392235.1. Classification (NCBI taxonomy): domain Eukaryota; kingdom Metazoa; phylum Chordata; class Mammalia; order Artiodactyla; family Suidae; genus Sus; species Sus scrofa. The sequence goes on along the minus strand of NC_139401.1, from coordinate 88,276,551 downwards.
TAGTATAATTCAGTATTTACTCAAGATTAAAAGATTGAGAGTAAGAGAGATATAAAGATATTTTCTTAATAAAGAAAAACTAATCAAGTCCAAAGTTACATTGTACACAATAATCAAAAATTTAAAGGAATTTTTGTTAATATCAGAAGTTTTAGGCAGTTCATTAGTAGCCAAGCAAGCAGGCAACCAACTAAATGAACCCAAAAATAAGAAGGATACATTTTGGAAAAGAGGAGATTGAACTATGCTTATCTGATGATTGGTAATCTGCATAACCTCAGATACTTAATTGAAAAAGATTGAAACTAATAAGAGTTCATGAAAGTAGACCAGAAGCCAGTAAATTTTTTTCTGTTAAAGGACTAGATATTAAATATTTTAGGCTTTTAGGACATTATGGTCTCTGTTACAGCTACTCAGTTCAGCTCTTATAGCATTAAAGCAGCTATAGACAATAAGTAAATGAATGAACCTGGATGTGTACTAATAAAGCTTTATTTATAAGAACAAACTGCAGGTCAGATTTGGCTTGAAGGATTTAGTTTCCAGACCCTATTTCAGACAAATTCTCCTAATTTCAGCATCAGTCAGAAATTATATTATTAACCAAAAACACATTAAAAGAGTAATGCAATTCATTAATAGCACAAAACAAAAATACCTAAGAAAACTGAACAGGAAATGTGCAAGATCAGTATGGCAAAATTATATAATTTTATTTAGGAGCAGATAGGGACTTATGAAAATTGAATAAAAACCCATGATCTTTGATGGAAAACCTTTATGTTGTAATAATGGAAATTTTCTCTAAATACATCATAGTTTAAAGAAGTTCCAACTGTAAATTTTGTTGTTGTTGTTGTTCATGCCCAGGGCATGCAGAAATTCCCAAGCCAGAGTTCGAACCTGAGCCACAACAGTAACCCAAGGCACAATAGTGACAACAATGCCAACTTTTAAACTGCTAGGTCACCAGGGAACTCCTGGAAGTTTTTTTTGGGCTGACATAGTCTAAAGTTCAGTTCAGTGGGAAAAATTAAATATAAAAGATAGCAAATAGGAGTTCGTGTTGTGGCTCAGTGGGTTGAGAACCTGATATAGTCTCTGTGAGAATACAGGTTTGAACCCTGGCCTTGCGTAGTAGGTTAAGGATCCAGCATTGCCACAAGCTGTGGCATAGGCCTCAGCTGCAGCTCCTGTTCGACCCCTAACCCAGAAACCTCCATATGATGCAGGTGCAGCCTTAAAAAAAAAGAAAAAAAATTGCCTGGAATACCTTTTGTTATCCTTTATATTAAACATATCTGTATCACTTTGTTTTAGGTGTGGGCCTTATGAATACCATATTGTTTATATTTAAAAATACAAACACAAGTGTAGTTACTTAACACATTTGATTAATAAGAAAATGCAGTATATTTCTGTGTATTAATTTTGTATCCTGTGACTTTGCCAAATTCATGGATGAGCTCTAACAGTTTTCTGGTAGAGTCATTAGGATTCTCTAGGTATAGTCTCATGTCATCTGCAAATAGTGATAGTTTTACTTCTTCCTTTGCAATTTGGATTCTTTGATTTCTTTTTCTTCTCCGATTGCTGTGGCTAGGACTTCCAAAACTATGTTGAGGAGTAGTGGCGAGAGAGTACATCCTTGTCTTGTTCCTGATCTCAGCAGAAATTCTTTCAGCTTTTCCCCATTGAGAATGATGTTCGCTGTGGGTTTGTCATATATGGCCTTGATTATGTTGAGGTAGGTTCCCTGTATGCCCACTTTCTGAAGGGTTTTGATCAGAAATGGGTGTTGGATTTTGTCAAAGGCTTTTTCTGCATCTCTGGTGAGGTTTTTCTTCTTCAGTTTGTTAATGTGGTATATCACACTTATTGATTTGTGGATATTGAAGAACGTTTGCATCCCTGGGATAAATCCACTTGATCATGATGAACAATCCTTTTAATGTATTGTTGGATTGGGTTTGCTAGTATTTTGTTGAGGAATTTTGCATCTATGTGCATCAGTGAAATTGGCCTGTAATTTTCTTTTTTTGTGGTATCTTTGTCTGGTTTTGATATGAGGGTGATGGTGGTCTCATACAATGAGTTTGGGAGTGTCCCTTCCTCTGCAATTTTTTTGGAATAGTTTCAGATGGAGAGGTGTTAACTCTTCTCTAAATGTTTGATAGAATTCACCCGTGAAGGCATCTGGTCCTGGACTTTTTGTTTGCTGGAAGTTTTTTAATTAGAGTTTCAATTTCAGTTCTTGTGATTGGTCCCTTCATCTTTTCTATTTCATCTTGGTTTAGTCTTGGAAGATTGTACTTTTCTAAGAATTAGTCCATTTATTCTAGGTTTTCCATTTTTTTTTGGTGTATAGTTGCATATAGTAGTCTCTTATGATCCTTTGTATTTCTGTGATGTCCATTGTTACTTCTCCTGTTTCATTTCTGATTTTATTGCATTTCTATATACTAACAATGAAAGATCAGAAAGAGAAATTATGGAAATGATCCTGTTTACCATTACATCAAAAAGACTGAAATACTTAGGAATAAACCTACCTAAAGAGACAAAAGACCTATACTCTGAAAACTATAAGACACTGATGAAAGAAATCAAAGAGGGAGTTCCCTTTGTGGCTCAGTGGTAAATGAATCCGACTAGGAACCATGAGGTTTTGGATTTGATCCCTGGCCTTGTTCAGTGGATTAAGGATCTGGCATTGCCGTGAACTATGGTATAGGTCACAGACGCAGCTCAGATCCTATATTGCTGTGGCTCTGGCGTAGGCTGGTGGCTACAGCTCTGATTAGATCCCTAGCCTGGGAACCTCCATATGCCATGGGTGTAGCCCTAGAAAAGGCAAAAAGACCAAAAAAAAAAAAAAAAAAAAAGAAATCAAAGATGACACAAACAGATGGAAAGACATACCATGCTCGTGGATTGGAGAGTTAATATTATCAAAATGTCTATACTACCTAAGGCAATCTACGGATTCAATGCAATCCCTATCAAATTACCAAGGACACTTTTCACAGAACTCGAACAAAATATTTTCAAGTTTGTTTGGAAGCACCAAAGACCCAGAATAGCCAAAGACATCCTGAAAAAGGAAAATGGAGCTGGAGGAATCAGGCTCCCTGACTTCAGACTATACGACAAAGCAACATATGGTCATCAAAACCATATGGTACTGGCACAAAGACAGAAATACAGATCAGTGGAACAAGATATAAAGCCCAGAATTCAACCCACGCACCTACAGACAACTAATCTTTGACAAAGGAGGCAAGAATACACAATGGAGAAAGGACAGCCCCTTCAGTAAGTGGTGCTGGGAAAACTGGACAGCCACATGGAAAAGAGTGAAATTAGAACACCCCCTAACACCATACACAAAAATAAACTCCAAATGGATGAAAGACCTAGATATAAGACCAGACACTATAAAACTCTTAGAGGAAAACATAGGCCAAACACTCTCTGACATAAAGGACAGCAACATCTTCTCAGATCCACCTCTTAGAGCAATGACAATAAAAACAAAAATAAACAAATGGGACTTAATTAAACTTCAAAGTTTCTGCACAGCAAAGGAAACCCTAAATGAAAGGAAAAGACAACCCACACAATGGGAGAAAATCTTTGCAAGTGAATCCACTGACAAGGGATTAATCTCCACAATTTATAAACACCTTCTGCAGCTCCATACCAAAAAAACCAAACAACCCCATCCAAAAATGGGCAGAAGATCTAAACAGACAGTTCTCCAAAGAAGACATACGGATGGCCAAAAACCACATGAAAAGATGTTCAACATCACTCATGATTAGAGAAATGCCAATCAAATCCACTAGGAGGTAACACCTTACACCAGCCAGAATGGCCATCATCCAAAAGTCTACAAACAATAAGTGCTGGAGAGGGTGTGGAGAAAAAGGAACCCTTTGACACTGTTCGTGGGAATGTAAATTGGTGCAACCACTATGGAAACAATATGGAGATTCCTCAGAAAACTAAAAATAGAATTACCATTTGATCTAGCAATTCCACTCCTGGGCATCTATCCAGAGAAAACCATGACTCGAAAAGACACATGTACTCCAGTGTTCATTGCAGCACTCTATCCAATAGCCCAGACATGGAAACAACCTAAAAGTCCATCAACACGGGAGTGGCTAAAGAAGATGTGGTACATATACACAATGGAATACGACTCGGTTATTAAAAAGAAAATATAACAGCATTTGTAGCAACATGGATGGACCAAGAAATTATCATGCCAAGTGAAGTCAGTCAGACAATGAGACTCCAACATCAAATGCTATCACTTACATGTGGAATCTAAAAAATAAACAGAATGAACTTCTTTGTAGAACAGATTCTGACGCACAGACTTTGAAAAACTTATGGTTTCCAAATGAGGTAGTTTGGGGGGTGGGGGGATGCACTGAGAGTTTGGGATGGAAATGTTTCAGAAATTTGGTTGTGATGATTGTTGTATAATTATAAATGTTATAAAATCATTGAGTAATTAAAAAATAAAATAAAAAAGTTATATTTCAGTTATATCTTTTGTGGTATATGTTCTCTATTTGCAATGATTTTGTGTTTTTTTCTCTTTTATTATTTTCTTCTTTACATAAATACTTTTTTCTTTAAATAAATACAGGTTTCTTTGTTGAATTTTTTCCCTACTTTTTTTTGAAGCTATGTATTCTGTTATTATTTTTTGTTAAGTATACATTTTAAATTTATACTTAAACATATTTTCTGGTAAACTATGAAGGAAATCAGCCTTTACACATATCTAAGAAATATTTCATGAACCTAAGAATTTTCATATCTAAGCTTTGGAGAATGCCCTCATTTGTGAGTAAACTGATATACTCTTGAATACTATTTCTGGTCTCTTTCTCTGAGTGAGGGAGGTTTCAGCATTTCCTCAGCCTTGAACCAGAAGTATCCTTTGACTTTTTACTTGTAAAAATCATCTAAAGATGCTGATTATAATGGCCACAAAGATTTACATATAAGGATATTAATTGCAAAATTTTTTATATTTACAAAAATAAAAGAGTCAGTGTAGATGTTTACCAGTAAGGAAATGTTAAAAATAATTCTATATTCATGTGGTAAAATATTATTGATCACTCACATGGTATTTTACTGAATATTTAATGTCATAGGAAGATGTTGATAATATAATGTTTAATGCAAAATATTATGTACAGTATCTTTTATGGAAGATAGTGGACTGGAATGAAATATACCACAAGGTTGATAGTAATTATATATGAATAAGGGAATTATGGCTCATTTCTTTTTTCTTTTTCTTGCATTGCTATATTTTAAAAATACAGGAGTTCCCACCATGGCACAGCGGAAATGAATCTGACTAGGAACCATGAGGTTGAGGGTTCGATCCCTGGCCTTGCTCATTGGGTTAAGGATCCGGTGTTGCAGTGAGCTGTGCTATAGTTTGCAAATGCAGCTTGGATCTGGCATTGCTGTGGCTCTGGTGCAGGCTGGCAGCAACAGCTTCAATTAGACCCCTAGCCCGGGAACATCCATATGCTGTGGGCGCGGCCCTAAAAAGACAAAAAATACAAAAAAATAAAAATAAAAATACATGTTTGTGTATGTTGCAAAAAATTTTTGAGTTGCTTAATATCCTTGACCTAGGTTAAGGTATTTGAGACAAAGATGTAGTGGGCGTAAACTCTCAGTTTATAAATTTTGGTGCATAGTTAATTTTTTCCCTACATCTGAACTTAAATTCTTGTTTCTGGTCCCAATAAACTGGGTTGCAGAAATAATCTCAACAATTCAAATTTTCTTCAGTCATTTCCTCAAGTTCCTCTAAGTCCTTATCTCTTGCCTTAATTTTGTTTTTTGGGTAGATCATCTGTTTCTCTGTCATCACATTATCATTTATTCATGTTGATATGCCTTCATCCTTGTCAAAACCATGGCCTTGGTCCATGACTGTCACAGTATGTCCTTCTCATTCCTATCACAAAGACTTATTGGTCTATACTTTCCCATTCTTCTAGAGAACACGGACTACATGTGGCTCTTCGCATATCTTGTAGAACAATGGGGAGCTCTGAGGCTGTTGGAAATCTATGATTCTAAACTCCAAATGTAGCCATGTCTATTTTTTGCTTCTGTTTCCTTCTGGGGTTAGTGGACATGGAAAGACATATCAGAAAGGGAGGTACAAAACATTTCTGGTCTCCTATTCTCCAAACTCTTCTGGGGTTTCATACCCTTAAACCATCACATCTCAGCTAGTGTCAGGTATTACTGCTCAGGGCCATTTTTCATGAGCATCTGCTCTCTTGTATCACTTCCAACTTTCTTCCCCAGACTGTGGAATCTTTACTTTTGACTGGGAAAAGAGATTCTTAACTCCAGACCCATCGTTTGTGACATAAATTTGAAGTTTCTAATTCTTCACAGTTGAGGCTCTGGAAGCTCAACATCCCAGATTTCTGTAATTCAAATAAGTTTTTAAAATTCAAAAGCCAAGGTTTGAATATTTTTCTGTTCCCCAAGGCAGTGGAAAGCACTGCATGAATTGGGTAGAAGAGAAATTCCAAAGAAAGAAAATACAGAAAAATTAGCTTAATATCTTTTTTTTTTTTTTTTTTTTGTCATTTTCCCGTTTCTTTGGCTGCTGACGCGGCACATGGAGGTTCCCAGGCTAGGGGTCGAATCAGAGCTGTAGCCGCCGCTGGCCTACACCACAGCCACAGCAACACAGGATCTGAGCCCCGTCTGCAACCTACACCACAGTTCATGGCAACACCGGATCTCCAACCCACTGAGCAAGGCCAGGGATCAAACTCGCAACCTCATGGTTCCTAGTCAGATTTGTTAACCACTGAGCCACAACGGGAACTCCTAGTTTAATATCTTGAAATGGTATCCCATCACACAGAAATAAAAACTATACTCTTATGTTATGTCAATCCCACTTAAGGGTATCAGAATTATTTTTCTGAAATATAAATATGGCTATTATTTTTCTTAACTTCAACAAATCCCTGTTGTGTATAAACGTTCCCATAATTGGTTTTGGGTTATCTTTGTGGCCTTTTTTTCCCTGACTGGTCCTTATACTGTGACCATAAAAGATTTGCTTGTTATTGTCTAAATATACCATTTCATTTTAAGCTTCTGTGCCTTTGCTCATGCTCTTTCCTCAAGAGTGAATTGCCCATCCTACCCTCACAAGCCTGGGAAATAATACTCATACTTTAAAGCTCAGCTCTGATGTCTGATCAAAGTCTATACGAATTCCTCTCCAATCATGCTGCTACAGCATCACCACAGTCTCAAAACAGATGGTTTTTACAGTGTTGCCCAAAGTGGAGTGTGGCATTCCTTAAACATCACTTCCACGCCTCCTTCCCTATAATCATCTATTCTCTCTAGAGGCAAACTTATCCATACCTTTGGCTTCAATTATTCTGTACATTTCCCAAATGATATTTCTAACTGAAATATTTCAAGTGACGTACAGACCCATAAATCCAGCTGGCTTCTCTTCACATCCATTTGGATTTCTTTCAAGCAGCTCAATCTCAAGTGTTCACAACTGAATTCATTATGTACTCAAATTTTTGGTGAATATAAGATTAAAATAGGACCCAAATTGCTCCCTCCTGGGCTCCTTGCTGCTTTCCTAATGCAACTTTTGGTGCTAGAACCATCTGACTATATGTAATCAGGTTGCCATTCTCTCATTATATGTAATCAGGTTGCCATTCTTGCCCTACTATCCTGCAAAATGCAGACATGCTTATACTTTGTCAGATCTATAAGCAGCAGTTCCTTCAATGTGTGCTTCAGCAGCCATTGAGAATTCTTCCTCATCTTGCCATATTGTATACTGAGTGCAAGCTCTGGAGTGCAGCATTGCTGTGTTTACATTGCAGCTCTGCTACTTACTAGCAGCATGACCTTGAGGAGGTGACCCATCCTGCGTGAGCCTCAGGTTTTTCATCTATAAAATGTGGGAAATAATACCTACATCACCTAGTTGTTGTGTGGAACATTTAAATTAATATGTATAATAATAGTACCTAGCACAGGCCTAGTTCAAGGGAAATACTCATAATGTTTATTTTATCCTTTTTCTTCTCTCTTCTTGGAAAATACTTTACCTGATCTTCTCTTTTAGCATTTCTTTTTTTGTTTTTCATCCCAATTGTTTACATTCTGTATCTCTGACTATATTGTATGTTTCTTGAGGGGAAGAAATATGTTTTTTAATCTCAGAAAACTAACATCAGAGTTCAGTAAGTGCATTTGAATGAATGAGTGAAGAAATGAATGAATAAAATGATTGGGACAGCAGATTTGAATCTGTTTTACCCTTTGATATAGTTGAGCTTTTTCCAGGCTTTTATTCAACTGGGTATCTTGTTTAACACAAAATACACTTATTTACTTGGTGTTGCGTTAAGAATTATAATGATAATATTTCATGTGCAAAAGCTGGGAATTCACACATTTTAAAATCTTGTCATTGGAACTCAAAGAAATTTGGGTTGTTTTAGAAGAAATCTGAGTGGTTAACATTGATCCCTAGGGGATTTTCATAGATTCTCAAGTTTTATGGCCTGTTTCAGCTTCCTTTTTAGTTTAAAAATGTGTCCTACAGCTCTCTTTGGTAAGACAGTCCACTGCATTATTGATTTAAAAGTCAATAAAGAAGAATGGTAAATCATAATATATCAATTCTTGTTCCTAAATTGTTGCCTATTCATTCTTAAATATGACAGTAACAAAACCTGAAAGTTGCCTCCACCTTTAGGAAGGTAAAATTCCACTAAATTCCATTGACAGACAAGTCACTGAAATGAAGGAAAGTAATTGCGTGGCTCTTTTTGGCATCTGTTGTCCCCATTAATTGTAATGTAGGAAATGAACGTCAAAGCATATGTAACTCCAGGCCTTTGACTACAAGATTTACTCCAGTGTTTTCCCAGAAATGCTGATGGAATGTAAAAGGCTGAGGACACCCATTGAAATTTATTAACAAGCCAGAAAGCAGCTGTTTCTGTAAGTTGCAAATGAAAGCAAATGTTAAGCTGTTGAACAGCCCTTTTGTTTTTTGTGGTCCACTACAAAAGGGCTTTATTATAGCCTTAGCTTTGGAAGTGGCCTTCATGTAGGTTGAAAGAGATACCCAAAGGAGAGATGGAAATTTTGTATTTAGTGGTGCCTCAGGGTGGCCATGTTTTTTTCCTCATTTAAAAATGTTCTCAGAGGCTTTCTGTATCTTTGAAGTTAGTCATTCAACACTTCCCAATATTGGCTTGTGGGGCATAAAGGAAATAGCAATTTTTGGAGTACAAAATGAAGAGGGCATTGTGTGGAATTCAATATGCTTAGTCAAGCACTTTTTTGAAGGAGACATTTGTGTTCATGTTGCCTTAAGGAGTTTATAGAGAAATGCTCTTTCTAATCTTTTTGCTATCAGTTTCATCACAACCTGGGTTTGTGAGCCTCATCTGATTACTCAAACTCGGAATTTTCTCCCACCTCTGAACACTTGTAACATACTGTTCATGTCAGTCATTTTACTGTTACATACAGCCTCACATCATTAGTCAAATATTGAAGTATTTGTATCTCATCTGCCTGAGTCCCTGCTTCTCAAAATTGTGTCTTAAACATCCTTAACATATCTGTCATATTATTTCTTATCAAAGGTGCATTGCTATTTCTTGCACATTGTGGGGAACAGGAAATGTATGCTGATTGATTGAGCTACAGGCGTCATTTTACTATTTTGAGCAACAGAGTACATTATTCAAGCAAATCCATAATGTTTATTCTTGATAGTAGATTTTCTAAATTATCATTCCATTGTGTTAAAGTAGGTACTTTCCATGTGCAGCAACATGGATGGACCTAGAGATTATCATACTAAATGAATTAAGCCAGCTAGAGAAAGACCAATATCATATGATATCACTTACATGTGGAATCTAATAAAAAATAGATATAAGCGAACTTATTTAGAAAAACAAAAATAGATGCACAGACATAGAAAACAAATTTATGGCTACCAAAGGGGAAGGGGGGGAGAGATAAATTAGAAGTTTGTGATTAACATATACACGCTACTGTATATAAAATAGATAACCAATAAGGACACAAGGAACTATATACTCAGTATTTTGTAATAACCTATAAGGGAAAAAAATCTGAGAAAGAATATATATATATATATTCAGTATATATATTCAATATATATATTCATGTATATATGACTGAATCACTGTGCTGTACACCTGGATGAAACTAACATGACATTGTAAATCAACTATACTTCAATTTAAAAAAAAGTAAATACTTTAAGACATTAAATGTCACAAGCATCTTTTACACTCTGAAGAATAGTGTAAGGATTTTTCCAATCAATTTTAAGAGGCTCTAAGGCCCTCTCTTGCTTATGTAGTAGGCTTTCTTCCTTTTGTATTTACTGTTCCCTCAAGAGCTCTCCCTCATCTGTGCCATTCAACCTGCTTGCTAGATCATGCCTGCTGCTGGTTGCAGACCTTTTGGATCATTTCTTGCTTTGTCCTGTTCTCTTTCCTTTTCCACATTTGCCCGGCCTTTACTTGCTGACCTGGTTTTATCCCAGAAGATATACTTCACTGTTGCATGCTGACGTGGTAAACCTCTTCAGCCACACCTCACTTCCAGAATTTTCTCTCTAGAAGGCAGTGGGTACTATTTAGTCAGGGGGAAAGGTAGAATAATAAAGGCTAAATCCAAAATTTGTTATTTGAAAAATTCTAAGATGCTGAAGACAATAAAGTAAAGATCTATATCTGGAGCAAGAATTAAAAGGACTAAGAAAAATAATATGTATATTATATATATGTATATATGACTGGGTCACTTTGCTGTACAGTAGAAATTGACAGAACACTGTAAATCAACTAACAGAAAAAACAAAAATCATAAAAACAAAAGGACTGGGACAGACAGCAATCAAAAAAGGAAATGAATCAATTCTCATTAAACATCTGCACATTTCTCAACATCCTTTTCAATCTCACCTACTTATGATGTTCTTCCTCTGTACTCCAGTCCATGCCTACTCCTTTCTGCCATTTCTAAAGCCCCACATCACGAAGTGCATTTATAATAATTACACCTTTTGAATATAGATCACATGTAGTTTTGAATCAGGCTGCAAACTTTCAGTGGAGGCAAGTTTCCAGAGCCAGAAAAATTATAATTTAGGGTGTTGAAATAATCTGAAAATGTGATTTGAGAATCATTGCAGTCATCTTTGAGACTAAGGGGCAGGAGATGGGTATCTACGGTGATTTAAAAAGATAGATTCCTGGAGTTCCCGTCGTGGCGCAGTGGTTAACGAATCCGACTAGGAACCATGAGGTTGCGGGTTTGGTCCCTGCCCTTGCTCAGTGGGTTAACGATCCGGCGTTGCCGTGAGCTGTGGTGTAGGTTGCAGATGCGGCTCGGATCCCACGTTTTGCTGTGGCTCTGGCGTAGGCCAGTGGCTACAGCTCCGATTCAACCCCTAGCCTGGGAACCTCCATATGCCGCGGGAGCGGCCCAAGAAATAGCAACAACAACAACAACAACAAAAAGACAAAAAAGACAAAAAAAAAAAAATAAAAAAAATAAAAAGATAGATTCCTGACAATACAGAACTATAATCTAGGCATGTCTTCCTGGCAGGATTGTAGACTAGATTGTGAAAGAAATGTCTTATGCACCCTAAGAAAAGAAAATGGTAATCACCAGGAACCAGACGGTTTCTTCTAGGAATAAGTCATGCTAAAATAACCACATTGGTTATTTTGTCACATTACTAGTATGATAGATAGGAAGCTGTCTTGTTTTTGCAAACATTTGATAATCTTTAGCATGCTACTCATTTGGAATAGATAGGGATATGTGTGCTGGGTGAGAATAAAGTTAAATAAGTTTTTAAAATTGTTTGACTAATCCTAAACTGAGTACATTGGTTTCCTCTAATGATACCCCAGGCTTTGTTCTTGGTTATGTTCTGATAAACAATTTTTATCAAAGATTAAAGATTTCTAAGACAACATCCTTGTGGAGTATGCAGATGACAGTAGGGAGAATAGTTGTCATGGCAAGGCACCCCAGAGCAGAAAGGATAAAAACATGGATTTGGGAACTGGAAAGAATGAAGGCTTGAATCCACTCTACCGTAGTTACTAGCTGTGTGACCTGGGGTGAATTACTTTTTGCTAATTTATGAAGACTAAATGATCACACAGAAAACAAATAGTAGCTTCAATGTTTTTTCCTGTTGTTTTGTTTTCTTTTTGGTGTTCATACAACCATTATTACTTCCAATAGGCCAGAAAGATGACCTAAAACTGAAGATGGAATTTAGCAGTTAAGAAAATCAATTGTACAAATGGAAGTGCTAAATATACTACCTCTCATGTTAATAAAACTTGGTGGTTTTAGTTGACCGTAAGCTCAGTATGAGCCAAACATATGATATTAATGACAAGCCAGCTAATGCAATTTAGATTTTCAATAGAATGGTAGTATTTTGATTAAGGGAGTTAATAGTCCCTCAGTAGTGTTCAGACCACATTTGGCAGGCTGTGTTCAAGGGGAACTTTGATTTTCATAGAAGAGGGTAGCTGCAATGGTAAACAGTCAGGGGAAGTGGCTTAAATATTTGAAAATCATCCTGCTGGAGGATATAAGACTTATGGGGTGGGGAATGATAATAGACAAATCAAGGGAAGTTTTTTTTCCCCCAAGCTTCTTAACATGGAGAATTTGAAACAGATACAAAAACAGCAAGATTAGTATAATGATCTCCCATATACCTATCATCCAACTGCAATGGTTTTCAATTTATGGACAATCTTGTTTTAGCTATTATCCTCCCAGTTGGAGTATTTGGAAGGAAAGATCAGAATTTCAGATTTCATGTTGTTTTATCCATAACTATTTTGCTATGTACTTTTAAAAGGTAAGAATTAAAAACCCATAACTACAATACCATTAACACACCTAAAAATGAATAATTTCTTAATATCATCAAATTTCCAGTTAGTATACAACTTTCCCTGGTTTTCCCCTTACTGTTATTTTATAGTTTCTTTGACTAAAGATCTTGATAAACTCACATGTTATAATTGGTTGATCTATCTCTTAATTCCATTTGTCTTTGTCTTTTTTGATCCATATTATTTTTTGATAATTCAATAGATTAGATTTTTCCAGAGTTTGGATTTTGTGCATTGAATTCTTGTGGTACAGTTTTTTTCTTTGGCCTCTGTATTTCCTATGAATTAATAGTTGGAATTTGAGAATTGGTCAGATTAGGTTTAATGTTTTTGAAAAAATGCTTCATAGGCAGTGTTAAATTTCTTCTGTCAGGAGATACTTCATTTCTAGTTATCTCTCATTTTTTAAATATTAGCAGTCATTGGGAGTTCCCTGGTGTCTTAGTCGGTTAACAATCTAGCATTTTCACTTCTGTGGTATGGATTCCATCTCTGGCCTGGGGAACTTCTGCATGTGTGGGAGTGGCCAGAAACAGCCATTGATAAACATTAACTAGTTTTTTTTTTTTTTTTTTCCCAGTAGAGGTTTCAAAAATGGTTATATTCAAGCTCCATCATTCCTTTTCATTTATTACCTGGAATATTTCTGAAAAGGCAAAGTCCCCCTCATTAACTTTTTTGTTGTAGGAGTTTTTTTCAAGCAAATAGATGTTTGTCACCTTCCGAAGGTCATGTTGTGTCCTGGAATCTGAGTAGGGTCAGGAGGAGATAATGGGAGAGTTTGAATTGGCTACTCCAGCAAGTTTTCCTTCACAGTAAGAACCAGTGGTAGATGATAGCAGTTTTTGAATAAAGTGATTTAAGGAAGAAGCTCATTCTATTTAGTTCCAGAGAACCCACTAAGACCCATTGAAAGCATTGAGGAAGGAAGGTCAATCTACATTTAATATGAAGAAAATGCCACTAACAATTAGAACAGGTCCCAAATGGAATGGCTTGCTTCCTAGAGCAGGTAGTTGCCTGTTACTGGGATATTCAAGAAAGGGTTAGAAGACAGTCTTTGGCGGACATTGTAAAAGGAAACTTTATGCTGAGTAGAAATTTAACAGTCCTTTTCATCTGAGTTTCCATGATACTAAAATGCTCCGGAGGAACCAGAAGAAAGACAGACATGTAGGAACTCCTTCAGGGTGACAGCTGTGTAAGAAATCCATTTTGAATATTTGTGGTAGAAATTTCTGATCCAAAAAGCAAATGCTATAAGTAATTTAAAAAGGATATTCTTGGTATGTTCCTCATATTCAGTTTGCTTGTTAACACCTTGTAACTCCTGACCTTTGCCTGTGGAGAAGGTGTGATAATTCTTTTGTTAACGACTCATAGTTTGTTCCCAAATGAGGACTTTTTCCCACAAATTGCAGTCATACTACAGTATTAACAGATGCCACTATTGCTGTGGCAACCTTAAACTCAGTATTTTGCCACTGGGGAGGGATTCCCACACTCAGAGTGAAAAATTCAGCTCAAGGTTATTAATAAGTTCTTGCGTTATTGTATATTCTTTTTTTTGTGTTTTTTTTTTTTCAGGATAGTAATTCCAAGACATGCTAATAAGTGCTTTCTCAACCCCAGTATGGCAGAAAAAGTGGGTTCTGTGGTCAAAATAATAAAGAAAACTCTGTTTATTCACTTATCCAGCCATCCCTTTATTTATTTTTACATTGATATTCCAGGAGCCTATGATATGCTAATTATATTGTTAATATTCAAAAGAAGGATATACTATGGTATCTGGAATTTCTCACACTTAATTTGACCACAGAATATTTTTTTCATAGAACACATTATAGGATGATTGTTCTGTGATACATACACAATTACACAATTAAACAAAACAAAACAAAAACTTGGAATCATCCAATCCTCATTTTCTCTCATTTCAAATCCAGTTCACCAGTAAACCCTGTTGTTTCTACTGTCAAAATATACCTAGTGGAATATTTCTCATCCATAAAAAAAATAAAATAATGCCATGTGCAGAAACATGGATGGACCTGTAGATTATCATACTAAGTGAAGTGAACTAGACTGAAAAAGACAAATATCATATGATACTGCTTATATGTGGAATCTGAAAAGAAAAAAACAAAACAGACCCACAGACAGAAAAATAAATAAGGTTACCAAAGGGGAAGAGAGGGGAGGAATAAATTAAGAGGATGGGATTAATACATCCACACTACTATTTGTAAAGTTGAATAACTAATAAGGATCTTCTGTATAGCTCAGGAACTATATTCAGTATTTTGTAATAACCTATAAGGGAAAATATTCTGAAAAAGAATATATATATATCTTTATATAGAAT
The DNA here is from genome assembly GCF_054392235.1 of Sus scrofa. Taxonomy (NCBI): domain Eukaryota; kingdom Metazoa; phylum Chordata; class Mammalia; order Artiodactyla; family Suidae; genus Sus; species Sus scrofa. The sequence continues at coordinate 88,261,131 of NC_139401.1, read as the reverse complement.
ATATATAAAACTGTATATATATGTATATAAAATTGAATCACTGTGCTGTATACCTTAAACTAATACAACATTGTAAATCAACTATACTTCAAAAAAAGTCCAGGAGTTCCTGTTGTGGCACAGTGGAAATGAATCTGACTAGGAACCATAAGGTTGTGGGTTTGATCCCTGGCCTTGCTCAGTGGGTTAAGGGTCTGGCATTGCTATGAGATGTGGTGTACGTCGCAGACGCAGCTCAGATCTGGTGTTACTGTAGCTGTGGCTGTGGCTGGCAGCTGTAGCTCCGATTTGACCCCTAGCCTGGGAACTTCCATATGCTGTGGGTGTGGCCCTAAAAAGCAAAAAAAAAAAAAAAAAAAAAAAAAAAAAAAAATCCAGAATATGATACTTTCTGATCACCGCCCTATACCCTTATCCCAGCTATTTCTCTCTCTCTTTCTCTTTCTCCATCCTTCCTATATTTTTCAAAGAGTACTACTATGACTAACACACTATTTTTTTTTTTTTGTCTTTTGTCTTTTTAGGGCCGCACCCATGGCATATAGAGGTTCCCAGGCTAGGGGTCTAATTGGAGCTACAGCTGCCAGCTTACGCCACAGCCACAGCAACGCCAGATCCAAGCTGCATCTGTGACCTATACCACAGCTCATGGCAACGCTGGGTCCTTAACCCACTGAGCAAGGCCAGGGATCGAACCCGCAAGCTCATGGTTCCTAGTAGGATTCATTTCCGCTGTGCCATGACGGGAACTCCTAACACACTATTTTCTTTGCCTGTTTATCTCTTTATTGTCTCTCTCATCCCACTAGAATGTAACCTCCATGAAGAGTGGGGCTTTTCCCTATTTCTTGCTGTATTTCTAGCATCTGGAAGTGTGCCAGGCTGTAATAGGTGCCAAATACATATTTGTTGAATAAACGAATGAGGTAGCTGACACCACAAGTGCTCACAGTAAGGGGACATATGCATGGAAGTATTCTGCAGGGAGAATTGGCTTTTAGTTAGCCTGACAGCAGCTACTCCCTGCAGAATACTTCCATGCATATGTCCTCTTACTACGAGCACTTGTGGTGTCAGCTACCTCATTCGCTGATTCAACAAATGTGTTGTGAGACCTTGAACATGTTACCCAATTGCTCTTTGCCTCAGCTTTGTTACACATGGGAATAATGATCCATATTCCTTAGATTTATTGTAATTATTCAGCAGTGTATTTAATTATATGTTCTATGTAATAAGGATATTAAATACTAAAAAAGTATTTAAAGTACCTAGTGCAAAATTAGCATGATTCCTAGCAGAAAGTCCAGTACAAGTTCTAGAAAACTACTGTAACAAAGAAATTAAGTTACCTTTCTTTCTCTTCTTCGTCCCTGTCCTCCCTTCAGTCCTGGGGTTGAGATTTCACTGAGCTCTTCGTGTTCTGTTTTGTGATCTGCAACACATATTTGTGAAGTTGTATTAGGGTGAGATCTGTGAATATGGAGATTTTTTTTCCTTTTGTGTAACAGGCCTTAATCAGCTAGGTCATGCCAAACACTGTCTTTCCATCAACACAACTGACAGTCTCAAATAATATTTGCTAATAGGGGAATTAGAAACCACAGCGTCAGAGAGAATGGGCACTGGCAAGTGTGATGTTATCTATAAACTCCTGTTTGGGAATTGCATTCGGAATCACATTCTGAGCTACATTAGATGATCGGTTTCATTACTTTATAGTCACACCTCATTTTTTTTGACCCAAATACTGTTAGCAGTTTTATTGCTCATCCTTTTCATGAGATCTGACTCTGAATGACTTTTAGCTGTTTCAGAAAATCGAATCTTCCCCTCAGAGGACTGAGATTTGCCATCATTGAGCATACTCATGACAGTGTCTCTCATACTCTGTATCAAATCCCAATGAGTAATTCCAGAAATGTTTGTATAGTAGCAGCATTGTTAAAATCAGTGGGTGACCACTTTTGAAGAACAATGCTCATTTGATTGTCTCATTTCTGTTATGTTTGTGGAAAAATTGGTCTGAAAAGGCCATAGTCACATCTTGGATAAACTGTTATATCAAAATACTCTCAAATCTGTCTTTATTTTCCCAAGTCCCCTGTGGCTTTTCATCCACATGCTAACTTTATCTATATGACCAAAGCATTGGAATGAAAACCAACAAAGGCGCTATGATATGTTCAGCCATTTTGATGGACTTAGATCAATGGCTCCATTACTGTGACAGTAACCCTTCTATTTAGAGATAACTTAAATTGCTTGATCTGTGAGAATGGTTGATGATACCACTGCGTATAAACATCATGTCTTCATGTAAATATTGTTCTTCCCCCAAGTGCACTCAATCCTTTTTCTCTACTCATTCTGCTCCATTTTTTTTTCACTTTTTAAAAAAGTGTTACACATTCTGTTTTTCTTCTCATCTTGTATTAAGTTCTAGGTCCGTTATTTTCAGAGACATTCTGTGTATTATGTGGTGATTGGGGTCGGGGATGGTCTTAAGTGAAGATCTCTCTGTTCCTGAGGAATAGTGACTGGAAAAGGAGAGAACAGAGAGAGTTTGATCATTTCTGCCCATCCCTTTTACTTGGCAGAGGTTAATTTCCTGCTAAGTCTTTCTTCCTTTTTGTGCTAAGTATAAAATTTGAAGCAGGGCTATTTCTTTTACTCCAGAAGCTTATAACCCCATATCTCTCACCTTGATGCACAGCTTCCTGACTCCCTTTGCTCTAAAGTTAATCTTTGTTAAATACTGTAAGCAGAGACATATTTACTTTGAAGTCAGAGAAGCTTAAGCTACAGGGCTCCTTACTTGCACTGACCCTTCCAATATCCTGTACTTCATTTAGTACGTGTAATTTTGTATAATTTTCCGTAAAGTTCTTCCCTTCTAGTAGTATAGGGTTTAGGCCCGGAAGCCCCCCCACCCCCCAAATCCACCCTTGAAAATAATTATCCCTTCTGTCTCTTATAGTTAGTTTCCTCTTGGACATTTGTTCCTACTATTGCACTGCTGTTCCTTCTGTCCTTTATCTCTGTTCAGGGCAAGTTGAAGGCCAAACCTTAACTGATATATGGGTTCTCTGAATGGCTTCTTTTACTCTGTTCAATGTGAATTAGTCTTGGAGAATTGAGAAGGCTTTTAAGACACAATGATGGCTGTGGTTCTGAGAAAACATGGGAGGAGTCAGATAGACTGGAGTTCTACAAAGGCATTTACTAGTTTGACATTAGTTAACGTTTTGAAGCCTCAATCCCTTATCTGCCAAATGGAAACAATGATATTTACCTTTCAGATTTGCTCTGAGGATTAAACAAGAGCATCTAAGTGAAAGCACCCTACTTGCTTCCAGTGCCTGGCACTTGGTATTGACACATTTAAATCCTACTTCCTTTTCCTTCAGCTGCCATAGCATGACACAGCAGAGGAAGATGGTTATAGGCAGGGAGAATGTTTTCCATCTGCATTTTTAGGAAAGCTTCCTTGGCCTACAAGAACATGTGTGTCAGGCGCAGAACAGGCACAGAGCATGAATGTCATTATTCAGCAAAGGCAAGTGAGCCCCCAGGCAGTCACAGAGGGATGGAATTGCTGCTTTGTTTGAAAGAGTGGCAGCTGAAAGGGCAGCAGCAACAGCATCCTGTAAGCCACCCATCTTCAAGCTCTAGAGTGTGTTGGGCTCTGATAAGAGAGAGTACATCCTTCCCATCCCAAATGTACTAAAAGTCTCATGTCACCCCTTTCTTTATTGCCTCCTATGTTTACAGAATCAACATTTGGTCTTAAAATAGGAGAATGAGTCTTTCTTGGGGGTGGAGGGGTGGCATAGAATATCATTTATTACACGGATGATTTTCAGGTGTGTTTCTTAAATCATAGCTAGCAAAAGGCAGAGGAGAGCCAGGGAGGCTACAGTAAGCTATTGAGTCAGGGTGCCTTGCTTCTTTCTGTCTTTTCTGAGCACTTTTCTATCAGAGTGTTTGTTCATTAAAAAAAAAATCTTATCAGCATGGTTTATAAGCATATTTTGAACATTAGGGTTTTGAAATATTGTATAATTTCTTGGCTTAAAAATTAAGCAAATTAACCATCTCATTATGCTTAGTAGAGATTTAACCCTAGGCAATAGAGAAAATTTATTATAAACAATACCCAGTAGGTATATTGTGACTGCAATCTGGTTGGGAATGTTTTGTTCCAAAGTTTTGTGGATTTGACTATTATACACTTTACTTATGCAGAAAAATAATAGAAATAACATCAGGCTGGGAGTGAGGTATTCTAATCCTAGTTCTTTATGAGTCAGATCTGTGAGAGTTCCCACCATGGCACAGTGGGTTAAGAATCCTGACTTCAGTGGCTCAGGTTCCTGTGGAGGCACAGGTTCTATCGCCAGTGTGGTACAGTGGGTTAAAGTATCTGGCATTGCTGCAGCTGTGGAGTAGTCACGGCTGAGGCTCAGATTTGAGCCCTTCCCTGGGAAATTCCATATGCCATGGGTATGGCCATTAAAAAAAAGTTTGTGGCTTTTGGATGAATCGCTTCATTTTACACAGCAGATGATACGTCTACAAAGCATGAAGGTAACTCTGTTTCTAGGTTGCATTGTGAAGGCCCATGAGATCATGTACGTGCAAGTTTTGTAAATGCAGAGGAAAGCAGACAAACTAGTAACAGTAACTTCTCATATTAATGTGAGTGATTTAAGCACAGGGTTAGACCCTTGATATTTGAGAAAAAAATAAAATGTAGAGAAACGGCTGGTTAGCGTGAACCCAAAACTCTGAATCAAGTTAAGGTTACTTCTTATGTGGACATTATTAATACAGCTCTTTGTAGAAATGCCTTCACAAAATTATAATTTAATATTATCCCAGCTTTTATTGGAGATATATTTTAAAAATAGCCAGGGGAAAAATTTTGCTGTAAGAACATTGCCTCTTAGGTTCAATGTTTCTTATATAAAGAGCTTCATGAAAAACCTCTCTAATCATTTTGTGTCAGACAAAAGCAAACAAAACTATATCCAAATGAATTGGTATTTTTAATCAAACAATAGCCACTACATAATCTATTATATTTTCAACTTTGCCTTGACTATCAGGAAGCTCAGTTAAATATAATGATGGATTGCAGTAATTAACCTCAGTGCATAGTTTTCTCACATAGTTATCTTCTTCCCTCAACCTTAAAGCCTTTTTGTATAGGTGTTAGGCATAGTAAACTGATTCAAATATTTTATTTTTGAAAATAGACTAATGGATAAATAATATTTCTGTATAAATCTGGTGGCTCATTTGTATTAGCAAGGCCAGGGTATTTGGTTTGATTCCCATGTAGGCAATTGAAAATTGCTCTACTCAAATACAATCTGCACTGACCTGGATGACCCTGGATGACTGGTGTGCAAACCTTTGGCTACAAGGAAAATAATGAGTAAAAATTCGGGACCAATTAATGTTAACTAAACCTTTAACAATACTATAAAAATAGCTAAAACTGTATGCTATCAATAATAGTATAATATACTCAACTTCAGAAATGAATGATAATTGTGTTTTCCATTCACATGTGTCAGGCTCGTATTTTGCCTTTGTTCCCTGAGTAATGATCATGGTACGTTAAGATCTGAGATTCCACTCCATCCTATCATGGCATTGGAGTAGTAGAATAAAAATGTTTTCTATGTTTAGGCTAATGGGCCAAAGACAGATGATCTTACAGTCTTTCAGGAACCAGGAGCATTAGAATATATCAATATATTCCTTTGTGCCCAAAAAAGTAATGACAGAGACATTGTTAGACTCCCAGATTTCAAAAGTACTTCTGGTGGGCTATAAGGGCAGTGGGTTAAGCTCACTAAAGAAGGCTTTGAATTTCTTTTTTAGATGCAGGGCAGTAAGCAGAAGGTTGGAAAATAAGGTCTAGTGAAGCCTTGTTAGAGTTGTTGAGATCAATTTTGGACTAAATTTCTCAAAGAACTGACCCTCTTCCTGAATAGGGAAGGGTTACTCCAGTGGGACAAGCTCTGGCTTCCAAAACAGGGAGACTCATTTAGACTTCAGAAACAGCATCTCATGGAGTTCCCCTTGTGGTGCAGTGGAAACAAATCTGACTAGTAACCATGAGGTTGCAGGTTCAATCCCTGGCCTCACTCAGTGGGTTAAGGATCTAGTGTTGCCGTGAGATGTGCTGTAGGTCGCAGATGCGGCTCGGATCTGGTGTTGCTGTGGCTGTGGTGTAGGCTGGCAGCTGTGGCTCCAATTCGACCCCTAGCCTGGGAACCTCCATATGCTGTGAGTGCGGCCCTAAAAAGCAAAAATAAACAAACAAAAAAGAAATAGCATCTCATGGACGGTCACCTGAGACATTGCAGAAAGGCTTAATGAACCACATAGCAAGGCAAGGACAAGAAGAAGATTCTTTTAAGTATCATTATTAAGAGATTAAGTCAAAAGCATTCTTCTTTTCGCATTTCCACCTTTCTAGGCTATCTTACCTTTAAAGAAAACGCATAGCAGGCCTACAGAAACTGGAGAATAGATGCTCATCTCCCAAGAGCCTAAGCCTCATTCACCATGATTTCCCTTCTTGAAATAGACTGCCAGGGCCAAGAGACTAGACAAGAATAGGGCATGGCAGGAGATTCAGGGTACAGAACCACCCAAGCCAGTCTATACAACCTACAGTTTTTAAGCTACATTGCTTACTCTTGCTCTTTTGGGGTAAGTTCTATTACAAGTATATTCCTGCTCGGAGGTGGCTCTAACTGTGTAAGGGACAGAAAACCCCAGAGTAGGAGTAGAAGATCCAGTATCAAGAGAGGGAAAAACTTTCAGGAAATAATGGCATTCTATAGAATGAATTTCAGGATAAAGACTCAGTTTCCACCTTGTTTGGGTACAGGTTGCATGTGTATGTCTATGCATAGGCATGTGGATGAGAAGTCAGCTTTCTTCATGGAGGTGTAAATATTTACTGGAGAAAATAAGGAATAAAGATAATATTTTTGAGATATTAACCAGGAAAGTTTATTCCCCTTGATGTTTTATCGTCTTTATGGATGTTCTCTTTACCACCAACCCTTCAAAAGTTTTTATAAGCACAGAAAGCAGAGTGAATAACAACAGCAGGGGTCAGAGCAAGACTTCCTACTCCTGGGAGTAGGCAAGATTCCATTGAGGTGGAAGAGAAGGAAAGCCTTGTAAAGCATCTGTGTGGAGATTTAGACCCACCACACATTCAGGTAGCGATACAAATACTTACAATTCACAGGTGTCTCAATTTTATCATTGAATTTGAAGTATTGGTGATTCCAATTAAGGCCTATTTGCTATGAATCTTCAACTTCCTGATATTTATTAACTCTTTACATAGGGTAAAAATAAGGGAGCAATCTCAAGTGTTGCTAGATAGAAGAAGAAATCAACAAGATAGAATATAGAGTTTCAGAGAAATTAAATTAATAAGAATAGGTATATTCTGAGTATTTATAATGCATATGGGTTCTCTGGGAGAAAGAAAAAGATGCGATAAAGTCTATCTTAATGGAACTTAGAATTTTATTCAGGATATAAAATTGAATATATGTAACATTACTAAATGATATGTGACTGAGTATGTTATAGTGGCAGCATGATTCAAATCGTGTTCTATGTCCTCTGGGAGGCCAAAGTAAGAAGGGTCAGTGTTTATGGGAATGATTATAATTGCTTCACATTGCATGGTCTCTGGAATCAAATTCTTCTTTTATTGCTCTTGGCTCTGCTATACTATTTGTGGGACCTTTGGCATGTTAAATAATGCTTTTGAGAACCCTTCTACACTGTTGGTGGGAATGAAATTTGTGTAGCCACTATGGAGAACAGTATGGAGGTTCCCCACAAAACTCAAAATAGAGTCACTATATGACCCAGCAATTCCACTCCTGGGCATATATCCAGAAAAAACTCTAATTTGAAGGGTTACATGCACACCAACGTTCATTGCAGCACAATTCACAATAACCAAGACATGGAAGCCACCTAAATATTCATCGACGGATGAACTGGATAAAGAAGATGTGGGTTCACACATACACACAATGGATTACTACTCATCCATGTGTAGCCCTGAAAACTATGTCTATTCACTTATGATGGAGCATGATAGTGTGAGAAAAAAGAATGTATACATGTATGTGTAACTGGGTCACCATGCTGTACAGCAGAAAATTGAAAGAACACTGTAAACCAGCTATAATGGGAAAAAAATCATTAAAAAATAATGAAATAATGCCTTTGAAGCAACTTGCATGGACCTAAAGATCATCATACTAAGTGAAGTCAGAAAGAGAAAGACAAATACCATATGATATCACTTATATGTGGAATCTAAAATATGACACAAATGAACTCATCTACAAAACAGAAGACTCACAGACAAAGAGAACAGACTTGTGATTGCCAAGGGGGAGGTGGATGGGGTAAGGATGGATTTATAGTTTGGGATTAGCAGATGCCAACTATTATATATAGAATGGACAAACAACAAGGTTCTACTGTATAGCACAGGGAACTAGATTCAGTATCATGAGATAAAACATAATGGATAAAAATATGAAAAAAGATGTATATATGTGTATAGCTGAGTCACTTTGCTGTAGAGCAGAATTTAATACAACATTGTAAATCATCTATACTTCAATTGAAAAAAAGCTAAAAAAATTTGAGCCCCATTTTTATTATTTGTAAAATAGGCATTGTAATATTACCTAATTCATTAGATTGTTGTGAGAATTTAATAAAATAATGCATGCTAAATACCAAGCATAGTCATTGGCACACAGTAATGTTTATTAAATAGAGATATTAAAGAGAAGATCAGATCTGAGGCAGTATTTGAAAGAGTATGATGGATAAAAAGATGGAAGAAAGCATCCCATATCAAGAGGATGGATGAGCTGTGTTATAGAATTAGGAATGGCTTGTTTTGGGAGCAGTGACATGAATCTGGCAGAACTAGAACTTTCTCTCAGGAGAATTAGATTTTAAATGTATGTTGAGGTGGTAGTAGTTACAGAAAGAGACCATAGTAGGGTTCTTTGAGATTTTAGGAAAAAGGTCAGGAAAAGCTTATTACCCTTTGGGAGTGAAACAAGTACAAATCAGCATATATTGATGAGATTATTTATAGATTTCATCCACAGATACCATGTGTTGCTAAAGAGTCTTAAAAAATACAGTAGTCTAATCAATAGCTCCCCAGTTTCTCACATCCTAATCAAGGTGATCAGGGTATATCTTTAGATTGAATTTGTAACTAAAGAAAGCTGCACCCTAATTAACTATATTGTTTTATTTATGAAAGGACAGAAGTCTTGAGATCTGCACGAGGTCTCTCCAAAATTCTGGAAGAGTAGTGAGAAGCCACAGAAAGTTTGAGTCAGAATATAACATAATCAAATCACTATTTTGGAAGCTAAATGGGAGTGGTAGGAAAAATGGACTGAAAGAGTAATAATTGCAGGCAGGGAGGTAAATTAGAAGTCAGTGATTCTTAACATGCATGTAAAATGGCTCAATTTGCACCTATACTTTGATGTATAATTTGTTCAGAAAAAGACTGTAATATATAACAGTAGTTTATGACCAATTTAGAACTTTGACAGTTCTATAGATATAGATCTCAGTAATGTAAAACTTAAATTTTTTTCTGGCTAAGGACCACCAATTTATTTTTATATATTTATATTTATTTATTTATTTTAATTTATTTATTTTTATTTTTTAATCACCAATTTTTTATTATTTTTTTGGAAATAAAATATGTATGTTCAATTAAAAAATAATGTTAAAACCAGTACCCAGGTACCCACCATTCAGTTTAAGACCTAGAGTGCTACCAGAACCTTAGAATCCCCTCTGCATCAATGGAATCCATCTCCTGGAGGTAACCACTACCCTGATTGATACAAATTCTCTTGATTACAATTATTTTTTATTACTTCTGTGTGTCTGCATAAGCAATATGTTACTTAATCTGTTTCAGTGATAAATGGAATCATACTCTTCTGTGATTTGCTTCATTAGCTCTACATTATCATTTGTAGATTCATAAACATTAATATGTATAGCTATATTTCATTTTTTGCTGCTGTATACTCTTCCATTATATGACTATACCACAATTTGGTTAACTAGTCTTATATAGTTTAGATATTTGGCTATTTCAAGTATTTCTCCTATAATGATAGTAATGTTGTACCAGCCTCAGTTTATATGCCCCACTACAGATATTCTAGTCCCTCCCACCCAACCCTTTCCTACTTCCATTCCTCTCTAGTAAGTACTCATACTATGTCTATGGTCCTCAAGCCCAGGAGCTGTTTTTATCACAGACTGAGGAGCACATGTGCATGGCACAAATTGGCAAAAGAGTCTATTATGTCGTGCACCATCCTAACTAGACCATGAGGACTTTGGCTTCTATACCAATTCCTTGGAAGATACAGTTGACACAAAATGGAGATGGGAGAAGCTAATTTCCTGCAGAGCAATCTTCGGCCAGGTTGAGTTGGGAGAGAGGAAGGAACAAATACATTGATCTTTCTTTGTCTTCCCTTCCCCAACAGACTGTTTTAAGATAAGGTAGTTTCATAAGGCTCTTTGAAGACATTGCATGAGCCTATGCCATTTATTCTGTTTGGCCAGCTCTTGAATGTATTTACCCTCCTATCTTTCCTACCTAACCTAACTTTTAAAAAAAACTTTTTATGGCTTATTTTAGATATTTTACTTTTATCCCCCTCACTCCTGCTTCCCTCATTGCATGCCCCAGTAAAGCCTGAGCACATAAAACTTTTGCCTCTGTTTTCCAGGGAACCTGACCTTAGACAGCTGCAATGTGCAGCTTAACACTTTTTTTTTTTTTTCCAGCACATGCACAGAGTTTCTTTAGAATATTTACCTAGGGGTGGAATTGCTAAATTGTCACTATAGCTGTACTTGTAGAATTGCTGAATTGTAGTAAATACTCAGATTGATTAAGCAATACCAAACTCTTTTCCAAAGTGGTTTTTACCCCTGTATACTTTCACTAGCACTGCATGAAACTTCCTGTTGCTTGAGAACCTCTTCAAAACTTGGTGCTGTCTATACTTTTAGTACTTATAATTTGGTGAGTATATAATGGTATCTCATTTGGCTTTCCTAAGGTTTTCCTAGAATATAACTAAGGCTGAGGACCATTTCACATGTTCACAGAACATTAGTAGTTCATCTTTAAAATGACTGTCCATGTATCTTACACATTTTCTATCAGTATGGCTGTCTTTTCTTTCTGATGAGTCAGAGTTCTTTCTATAGTTGTACAATAATCCTTTTTTGGTTATATGTCTTTCAAATATGTTCTCCTGGCTTTTTTTTCCATATGGATCACCTTTTAATGCATAGTCTATTTCTTCCATACTGAGCTGCAATGTTTGTTCTGTTATAGACCATGTTTCCAGATATGCATGGGTTTGTTTTGGATTGTCTGTTTTGTTCTGTCATTTTGCATGTCTACCCTATTCTGATATTACATTGTCTTTATTAACATAGTTTTATAGTAAGTTGTGAAAATTGATAGGGCAATTTCCCCTGCTTACTCTGTTGGAATATGTTGTCTCTGTCTGATTGTTTGCTTTACCAAGTTACACACATTACACACACACACACACGCACACACACATAACCTGTCAGGATCTTTTTCTGTAAATGCTTTGTATCTTTAGATCATTTTTTTTGGCTTTTGTCTTTTGTCTTTCTAGGGCCACATCCGTGGCACATGGAAGTTCCCAGGCTAGGGGTCCAATCAAAACTGTAGCCGCTAGCCTATGCCACAGCCACAGCAACTCCAGATCTGAGTTGCATCTGTGACCTGCACCACAGCTCATGGCAATGCCGGATCATTAACCCACTGAGCAAGGCCAGGGATCGACCCTGAGTCCTCATGAATGCTGGTCAGATTTGTTTCCACTGATCCACAATGGGAACTCCCTAGATCAATTTGTACTGTGCTCATGAAGATGATCAGTTTATGAATTTTCTTTTTTAGCATGGTACTTGTCTTTTTAAGTTGCATTTCATAAAATGAATGGGAGAATATTTTCTTTTTTTCTTATCTGCAATAGTTTATGTAAGATTTGAATTGTCTGTGCCTTTAATGTGTGGTAGAGATGTCTCATAAAGTCACTTAGGCCTAGGTGTTCTTTGATCAAATACTTTGAAAAAATACTGCTTCAATTTCTTTAATCATTATAATACTATTTAGATTTTGTTTCTCTGTGTTATTTTTTTGGTGCTTATATGCTTCTAAAAATTTATTCATCTGTATCTTTAGATTTCTTGGCATAATGTTATTTGCACTTCCCTTTTATCTATTTCCTTTCTGTTATACCTGATTCATGCCCACTTTTCTCATTCCTAATATACTGCTTTCATCTTTTTTTTCTTCTTGATTAATTTTACCGAAGTGTTGTCTTCTTTTAGTCTTCCCTAAGAACCACATTTTGACATTCTCTATCATCTCTATGCTTTATATTTGATTAACTTCTGATTTTAGCTTTATTCTGCTTTATCCTTCTGTTTTCTTTTGATTTATTCTGATGCTCTTTTTCTAACATCTCATGTTATGCTTAGCTCATTAATTTTGAGGCTTTCTTCTTTTTAAACTGTTTTTGGATTAAGATCTACATAAGAAGACTGTAAAAGCATATGTATCCAGTTTAATGAATATTTATTAAGAAATAGAGAACTCCCAGCTCAATTGGTCCTCTGCGCAGTCATCCCACTCTGCCTCTTCGTGTAACCAGTACCTTGATGAGATATAATTTGTGTTTTTAAAATTTTCTTATTTAAATATGCATCCCTAAACAATAGCTTAACCTTCTCTGTTTTTGAACTTTGCATATAGTGGAGCAAAACATAATGTACCCCTTAAAAACTTTATCTTTTTCACCTAATACTATTCTGTTAGATGCATTCCTTCACTTTCATTGCTGTAGTCAATTTTGTCAATATACCACAATTTATATATTCATTGTGCTGTTACTAAACATTTGGCTTATTTTGGTTTTTGCTTTTACAAATTATCCTGCTGTGAATATTCTTGTACATTTCTCTTGGGGCAAGAATTTCTCTATATCCTTACATGCAGAATTGTTCACCCATAAGGTTTGTCTAAGTTAACCTTTAGTAGAATATAATAAGCCATTTGTCTAAGTGTTTGTACCAGTTTACACTCTCACCAGGTACCAATTTCCAATCTTGCAAGCAGTGTACAGTGTGTGCGAGTTCTCATAGCTTTTTATTTTGGTCTTTGCTAGCTTTTTACTTGTCTCCAGTCTTGTGTTATAATGTATTTAATTTTGCTTTATAATGAGCCTTCCTTGATTGCTACTAAGATTGGGCTTCTTTTCATTTTTTTTCAAATGTGATCATTTAAAACATTATGTTTTATCTCAGTACCATTTTATTTGCACCCCACTTACTATAATAGGGTGCAGTTTATTGCTTAGTTCTAAATATATTGTAATGTCCTTTATGATTTCTTCTTTAACCTAAGAATTACTTCAGAATTTGTTTTTAAACTTCCATTCATAGGACATCAACTTCTTACATCTCCTAATTTTGTCTTTATTTTCTCCAGCAACTTCAGTGACTGACTTTCTGTTCAGGGATATTTTCTCCCACTGGAAAGTAATGAATCTGTAATTACTTAATAAAAATTAACAATGTAGAGTAGGGAAAAAATTCATTGAAAAAGCTAATGGACAAGGCCCCTAGGTTCATTCCCTCAGGACACTTGATTCAAATTCATGCCTCAAAAAATGCAAGTGACAATATTTTTATTAAAAATTTTAAATTAAAAATGGGGAATAGCAAAGTGAATATTAAAATCTATGAATTATAGTGACATTTACTCAACAAATTTTAATGATCTTCACATGTATTACTTAGTCTGACTCAACCATAGTCCTGTAAGATAGGTAATATTATGTTTGTCTCATACAAGGTGTTAAGAGTTGTTAAGGGCCTGGACTAAGGCTGCAAGAGTGCAGATTTTTAGATCAATATGAGGAAAATTCTAGAGGTAATATAGATTGGTCTTGGAAACCATTTTGAGATATGATAACATTAATTTAGATAGGCATCACAAGAAAAGGAACAGATTTTAGATGGGAGAAAGTTAAATTTGAAGAGCAGCCAAAAATAATTTTTTAAAGTTATTTATGGAGTAGTATGAAACATATATTTGGAGTTAAAAAAACCCCAACAAATGTCTAAATTTATCTGTCAAGAGGTACGATGGGAGCCATGTGAGAGAATGAGAGTTTCTAAGGGAAGGAATGGCAACCATGAAGAAAGGCAGACGTTGGGTTCTGTCTACATTTGAAGGATGAGTGGAGGAAAAAGAAAGCTCAAGAAACTAAACTGAATGCAAAAAATAAAAATATGAGGACAACTAGAGAGTATAATTTCATGATGGCCAAAGGAGGAGAATATTTGAACAAGGGAGAGGGTGTGGTTGCCCCAGCTGCTGTAGAAGCTGGTTATTCAGGAGGCTGTGCAGAGTCCATGGAATTTGATCATTAGGAAATCAATGGTGACCTTATTGAAAGCAGCATCAATAGAGTTGTGGGGAAGAGGTTATGTAATCATTTAGGAATGACTCAATGATGAGAAATAATAGATTATAAATAGATTATTCTTTCCTGTAGTTTGAAGAGAAAGAAAAGGAGAATTTAAGGAAAAGGCAGGCAGAGTGTAGTGTTTGCTTGTTTGTTTTGTTTTCTTGTCTTAATAGTGATGTTTGAGTGTATTTTTAGAAGAGAGGGGAAATTATCAATGCTGTAAAAAAAGACTGAAAATTCAAAAAAGGGGAGATACTACAGGAAATGTGTTGGAGATGGAAAAGTCACTCTATTTATAGTCAAGAATCTAGTGTTATATATATATACTGGCTCTGCCTTTGTCCACATTTATGTTTATAGGCAAATCATTTAACATTTTGTGGTCCCAATTTTCTGCATCTATATAGCCAAAATAATCACATTTACTACATGTCTTATAGAATTCATCTAAAAATTTAGTAAATAACATATATAAAAGTGCAGTTAGAAATGAATGTATGTCCCATATATGAGAGCACAGCTGTGATAAGTGATCATTAATGTTGATTCCTTTTTTCTTTGGAATACATATTATTAGTAAGAGTAATAGTGATTGTGTAGACACAGTTTCAGAGGTTGGTTTAAAGGTTATATATGTAGTTTCTCCTTGAAAATTGATTTATATATAACTTTCTCCAAAATGGAAGGGAAAAGGAAGGTCGAAGGAAAGTTTGAAGGAGAAACTTGAAGGATGTAATTTCACAGTATTCAGGGCTTTAAAAATTCAAAATAAGTAAAATTTAAATTCAAATGACATCAGTTATTTGTAAGGAAGCTGAACAAATGTGGGAATACTGCTTATATCTCATATTGCTAGCAGTAGCCCATGGAAAATTTTTTTATCTTTAGTTATTTCTTACAAGTTTCAATTTTTGGTCCACACTTCATTCTGTGAGTTCTTATGATATCTATGAAACTTGGATTTTCTCTAACAAATATTTTTGAATAGTATGTGCAAAACATTGTACTAGGGCAATGTTTTTCAACTGAGGGTAGTTCTATTTACATGGGAGTGATTCTGCCCAACAACAATGTTTAAAAATACATGGGGACAATTTCAAAGATCATAATAACTAGAATGCTCTTGGCATTTGGTGGGAGGGTTCTCTAACTATTAAATATTGTTAAGTTCATAGAACACTTCTATACATTTTCTAGGTACTGCAGGGAACTAAAATATTAAAACAAATTTGTGTTGAAGTATGTATGTAGTTTCCTTGTGGCTACAAGACATACACATTAAAGATTTTATAACAGTACAAAAATACTGCTGAAGTATGTAAAATAAGTGGGAAAGATAACGGCATTATTGATAGCAGAGACCATACCCATTCCATTTTTTCCTGGCTTCTAACCTACTGCCTGGAAAATCATAGGTCTCTAGTAAATATGTATTGAATGAATAAGCAAATGAATGAATGAATATATGATACAGGATTTGAGAAGAGACACATTCAAAGGAATATTGTGGTGCAGTGACAGGAACATGGAGTTGGGAATCAAGAAAGAGGCTTGGGGTTCTGGTCATTATTTGCCCATGGCTCTGTAATTTTTAAATCATTCAATTTCTAAGTTGTGATTTAATCATCTATAGACAAGACTATTGTACTAGATTATTTCTAGGCAAATTTCCAACTCTAAAATTCAATGTATTTATGAATTAGGGGCAGTTATGTATAGGAGATGAAGTTTGAATTGTGTGTCAAAGCCTAGAGCAAAAGGAGTCAGTACCTGGAAGGGAAAGCAGTCATCATAGAGTAAGTATGAATCAGCATTGTATGGAGAAGAGAATTCTTGTTGGGAAGTTATAAATAGCAAGTTAGTAAAATCAGAGTAGGGTGATGATCATGGTAGCCTTTGAGATTTAGGATAACTAGGTGAATTTAATGCTGTAGATAATTGATTGGCTTCTTCTTGACTTGATCCAATTATGGAGTATCATCATTGATTCAGGTCCTTCTCACTGTGTTACCCCCTACCAGATTAGTTAAAATTGGTCATAAAACCTTTGACATTACAATTGGATCCGTTGACCTTTCTCTGTAGAGCAACTTCAGCCCTATATGTTATTCCCCTAGGCCAGTGTCACTCAAAGTGTAGTCTTTTGATGATAACTTCCAAATCTCCCTAGGATGCATATTAAATATACAAATGTCCTACCCAGCTATGCTGAAGCTGAGTCTCTAAGAAGTGCTGTCCAAGAATCCACATTTGAAACAATTGAACCAGGTGAATCTTAGGCACAGAACCAGCTTCATGGCCAGGTGATCTGTGCCATAACACAGGGCCCCACACTCAGAACGGTCCTACCCTTTCTTTAATGCTCTGCTGTTGCTCTCTTGAGATTGTTAATTGTTTTTAACAAGGTGTCTACTTTTTCATTTTGCATTGGGCTCTATAGATTCTATAGTTAGTACCACTTAAGAGAAGTGCTAAATTTTGAAAACCATTGCCCTACCTTGGTCCTTACACATTCCTAACTTCCTTCCCATTCTCATTGACCTTTGTCATGGTGGGCCTAACATGATTTCTACCAAAGAGATGGGATTATGGCATCAGGCAATTAGAAATGTTGACATGGTTTGGGGGAGAAATTTAAATGAAAAAAAGTATGTCTTTTTTTTTTAAAGTCTAATCTAACAGCATTGTGATTTGTAGAAAATAAAGACTGGAGGATGGGAGCCAATTTAGGAGGTGATTGCAATAAATCATGCCTGAACTACCCAAAAAAGAATGATAGTTGGAGTGGATACAAATGAGTGCCAAAACCAAAACAAAAGAATTCATAGAACTTGGTTATTGATTATTTATAAGCCCAGAAGAGTTTCCAAGCCTTGGGGCCTAGATGAATGGAATAGGCATGTTATGAGGGGCATTTAGGTTTAGAAGGAAAAAGGCATTCCATTTTTGATACAGAGCATTTGATGGAAGGTAATCCAGGTGGAAAGGCCCAGTTGGAAATGACAGGTAATCCAGGTAGAAAGGTTCAGTTGGAAATGATGGGTAATCCAGGTAGAAAGGCCTAGTTGGATATTACAAATTAGAGCTGTTGGTTTGATGCAGAGATTAAAGCTTGGAGAGTTCAAAAAAGGGCTAATGCTTGAAGCTGTGAGAGCACACCTACAGGATAGGAAAGATGTAAAGAAAGTGAAAGACTAAACAGACATGTTTTGCTCTCCATAGTTAGAAGATAGAAGTGCTGTAAAGGAGGAAAGGAAGGAGTAGGCATAGATAGTTAGGAATCTTAGATTAGATACTTACATAGATACTTAGGAATCTTACATTTGTTTCAGCTCAGAGTCAGTGGAATAGACTGGATAACCACATGTTCTTTTCAGCTTCATGGCCCTGTGAGTCTATTTAGTCTATCACACTGCCTATGTATAATTATTATTATGTGGCTGAGTAAACTCAGTTTCTTCAAGATGTTAATATTTCTCTGGTCATCTCCAGTGATGCATAGCCATATCCTTTGTCAATAACTGTTATACTGCAGCTTGCCTTAAGAGACTGTTCGAAGGAGCAAGAAAAAAATTTTCCTGGGTAGAAGAGGTGATTTGTTATCTAAAAGTCAAAAGAATGAGCACTGGGAGGATACTACTTAAAAATAGTGTTGCCTGGGTAGTGCACTTACTTTGATTATGTCATGAGATTGTCAGATTTAAAAGAATGTGTGTACTTTTTCTTAGAAGACATAGGCTAAAGGTTTTCTAATCCATTATGGTGGAGCCTTTTATGAGAAGTTTGTTTTGAAATTGCTGTCATACATTTAATGCTTGGAATTCATAGAATCTCATGCTATCCCCACCCACTACGTCTGACTAAGTTTTCTGTTTTTTAAAATAGGATCATTGATCCTGAAGACATTTTTTTTTTTTTTGCATTTTAACTTGAGAACACTGGTCATGACAAAGTAAGTCAGACTCAAAAATCAAGTCATAAGGTTTCATTTATAATCTGAGCTATGTCTATTGCACAGAAAAAACAGGTAAATTATACAAAAACTTTTCCGTGATAAGAACAGATAGGGCACTTTAATAATACTTTGTAAATCTTGAAAAGAGCTCATGATAATAATACATCATCTTTGGAAGCTGTATGAAGCAAAAAATTAATGCCTGCCAAATCAATGCCAGTCTTTTGTCTCAAAGCTAAAATTAACAAAGACCATCCAACCCTCTAACATGTCCAAAGAGAAGAAAGCCCCTGTGCTTTAATTAATGCTCAGTGTATGTAATTAACACAAGAGATGGTCTACCACTTACCTTTGGAAATAAAGAAAACTCCTTTCTTAATTAGTCTCTTTATAAAATGTCTCCAATGTTTTTATTCTTCCTGAAGACTGATTTTCAGTGTAAGAAATCTAGTATGCTGAAATAAGAGAGATATATTCTTTATCTAAGGAATAAAAAGCCTTTGAGAATATATAGCTACTTTGAAAAACCTACTGAACAGTGCATAGGGAAAAGTCTTTATTTTTACATCATGTGAAGAAATGTATTGTTAAGTTGTAAGCAAAATTGTCAGCAGTCTCATGATGCCTCAACACAATGGGCAGCCACTTGAATTAATATTTTAATTTGCCTTGTTCTTATTAGAGGATATATGGCAGGTTTCCATCTTGTCTATGAAATTCTCTGATTTTAATTTTGGTTAAATCCTTAGCAGTCATCTCATGTTGTATTTGATAGGAGGCTAATTTCCAATACTCCATTAACAAGGTTTCTTCAATGAGGATGAGATTTTAAAATGAAATTTGCATATCTGCCATGCCGTGATTCAACATTCAGTCTCATTGCTTCTTTGTTTCTGTGAAACATGATGGAGATTAGTGAAAGCGGTTCATTCTACACCTTTGTGGTTTCTTCCACTGATGAATAAGTTTGGATAGATCCGTTATTATGTTAATTTCCTTGTGTTATCTTTGGTTGCCTGGGACCATGGGACAAGAAATTTCACAAATTTTGGAAAATAATAAAATGATTCTCAGCAAGGCAATCACAGGGACATATTCAGCTGTGAAATTTGTCAACTATACAAACACTTCCATGTTTGTCTGGCATCAAGATTGCTAGAAGGAGGAAGAATGAAAGACAGCCATTTAATGAGACTGTATAATTTTTGCTGTTCGAGCAACACTACCTTATTCTTAAATTGGAAGACTATAAGAGAAAATACACAATATTAGCCAGAGGAAGGACTAGAGGAATATCATATGGTACAGCTGACTGATGGGGAGAAGTTAAAAGAAAGGAGGATGAGGCATTAATCTCAGAGTGGATGGATTAGAGTTTAGATCAGAGCTGTGTCTGTGAAAATGTTAAACCAATGGTAGGTCTAGTAAATTCATAGATGTAATTAGAATTTTTTTATTGAAGTATAGTTGATTGGCAATGCTGTGTTGATTACTGTTGTATAGCAAAACAATTTGTTTATACATACATGCATATATAAATATATATATTCTTTTTCATATTCTTTTCCATTATGGTTTATCACAGGATATTGAATATAGTTTCCTGTTCTACACAGTAGGACCTTGTTGTTTATGCATTCTATATATAGTAGTTTGCATCTGCTAACCCCAAACTCCCACTCCATCTGTCCCCAGCCACTGCCCCCGTCCCTTGGCAACCACAAGTCTGTTCCCTAGAGGTAATTATAGAGGTTTCAAAAATGATTCCTAGGCAGCCAGTCAGTATCGGGAGTACAGCTGAGAGGGATGAGGAATTTGGGGGTGTGGTGGAAATATTCTGATGACAGTCTAATTTTAGGTCATAACAAATAATTCAATGAAAAAGATCTTATGAACAATCAGAATCAAGGGAGGAAAAATGGACGGGGATGGTGAGATGCTGATTCACTGATTGTGGATGAACTGAAGCAATGAAAACAAAAATGCAGTTTGTTAGAGTGAATGTAAAGAGACTAGGTCAACTTTATCTCTTATACTTTTTGAGGAGCATAAGGGAAGAATAGTCTGTGTGGGAGGGAGCATTTCTAGAAGCCTTTGGGGGTGCCACTTTAGAGTTTCTTGTAATGCCATCTACTGTCCACGAAGAGCTGCATACTGTGGTAATTATTGTTTTGATTACTATACTTTATTGATATATAATGGGTGAAATAAAATAATGGAGTGCATTCATTCACCAGCAACTAGGATGAAAGTTATTATTATAAAACGCTTGAAGGTACTCAGAAGTCCCTGGCCACTTATGTATTTAATTCAAGCAACCTGACTCTTGTTTTCCTAAGCCATCACTCTCTCTGACAAAAAATCATTGGAATAAAAGTCTATCTTTCCAGGCAATGAAAATGAACAGGGCAGTTTTCGTAATGGCTCCAGTAATAGCAATGGACTACAGGATTTACACAGTCCTTTTAGAGTGAATAACTAGGAACAAAATGAATGAGACTGATGTCTAAATGTGGCTTATGTATTTATATGTGCTTGTATGTATATCAACTACGTCTTCATCTATAGAAAGAGGAGCACCCTTTACCAACCATTCGCTGAATTATTGATGCAAATTTCCTAAACCATCTCTTTTTTTGCTATTACTTAAATATTGTAGAAAACTATGTTCCAGAAAGTCATACCCTTTAGGAACAGAATGAATAGATCGGCTAATGTACCTTTTAAATAAATGACTTGTGGGGAAATAAAACTTCCTTGGATTTCTTGTAGCTCCTGTAAAAAATCTCCATCCTTCTGACACCAAAAACATGTATATTATATAAAGATTAGGCATGTTTGCTTTCACTTCCCCTAGGAACATTTTACTGTTAACATACTGTGAAAATGAGATCTATAGTCACTCGTGTAGTTAATTGCTTTGACTCAAGTGGGACAAATAATTACAATCCAAATGAAGTTCATAGGTGAAGCCCCAAGATACCAGAAAGCCTGGAGTTCCATCTTCCTATGCATTTCCCAAATGTTTTCCTTGGTGACAGCTTCAGAGCTTAAAAACTGGAGATGCCCAAGTTTTACCTGACTCTTGTAAAGATATGTTTACTTTTCCAAAGATTAGGAGTTCCCATCGTGGCTCAGTGGTTAACGAATCCGACTAGGAACCATGAGGTTGCGGGTTCGATCCTTGGCCTTGCTCATTGGGTTAAGGATCTGGCATTGCCGTGAGCTGTGGTGTAAGTCGCAGATGCAGCTCGGATTCCGCGTTGCTGTGGCTCTGGGGTAGGCCAGTGGCTACAGCTCCGATTAGACCCCTTGCGTGGAAACCTCCATATGTCACGGGAGCAGCCCTAGAAAAAGCAAAAAGACAAAAAAAAAAAAAAAAGATTAAGGTGAAAATCTAAGCTCATTTCCATTTTGTCTCAAAGGAGCAAATTTTTTTTTATCCTCCCTCTCTTTTCATGAGGAAAGAGGATGACATCTTTCTTCTCTATATAAATGAGAATATCCATTGTTCGGCATCACTCACCTAAGAAAATCTGCTGCTTGAGTAGGAAATACGACATGGCTTTTGTGGTGTCACACCAGGGGTACAGTTGTGGGTAAGGGGAGGGACTTGTTTTTTATTGACTGTATGGTAATTAGTGAGAAATCTGTCTCTGATCCAGAACACCTTGTTTAAGCATTAATAAAGATGAACAGAAAAGAAGCAACAGACTGCATGATCAAATTGACTTCTGTGAAAGGGATAAATACCACAGAGACAATTTTTTTGAGATTTTTTCCAGATTTCATATGAGGCTCTGTCCTAGGTATTATAGCATCCTATGTAACTATAGTGGTTTGGGAATAGCTCCTAGAGTAATAGATATTGGTGGAACTTACTATATACCACAGAAACATAGGCTTTATAGAGGCGTAGTGCAGACTTTATCATTTTATCTGCAAAGCTTCTGCTAAAGTGAGAAATTTAAAAATCACCTAGTTGATCGAACTAGGGACAACAAATCCAGAAACATCAGAACCCATTTTCCTCCACATATGGAAAAATTATTGTAGATAGTTTTTCACCTCAGGATTTTCATTTTACTTCATTAAGCACGCACTCGATCTCAAGTCTATCAAACTGTAATGTAAATGTACTTCTGTTTGTATAATAGAGTCTTTTTAAAGTTTTTATTTACATAGAATTTATATATTATTAACACTTCAGAGTTTATAAATTGCTTTGAAATTGGTTAGTACATTAAGTCCTTGAAACATATAGGGGGTGGACATTGATTCCTATTTCTAAGATGGAGAAACTGTGTTAAGTGAGGTGATAAGGCTTATCAGAGTGACAGAGTTTGAGAGCATGCTCTAAATCTAGGAATTCAGAGTCTGAGTATATATTTGTTTCAACCACAGAAAAGTTACTTATCACTTTCTTGGAAAGTTCTTAAACACTATGGTAGCTTATGGAAATGTTTTCTGAACTGTTTATATATGTAGACTGAAAAACAATATTATTTAAGATTCTGAATAGAATGGATGGTTTTTAAAAATGTTACGCAACTCTTTTGGCACACCAAGAAAGAGTACCTTCAGAAAGAACTCTATACTAAACTCTAATTAATGCCTTCTATTGATGGAAACCAGAACAAAATGAATTTACTTATTGAATCTATTCCATTTTGTTGATTTGATCAGTTTTTAAAATTTTTAAAAATTATTTATTTATTTATTTTATTACTCAATGAATTTATCACATCTGTAGTGATTTGATCATTGGTAAAATGAATAATAGGGCTCCTTCTCATGAGAAGTAATTTTCAGTGGAAAAAGTTACAAGTTCATGACTTTAGTGAAGGATTATCTAATTTAGCTTGCTTTTAAGTCCTATTCAGTAGTTTACATAGCATCCAAAGTCATAGAATTGTTAGGATATGCAGCAGGTATTGCTTGTGAGCCAACCTGTCATCTTTTTCCTACTGCGAGTTTCCAACAGAGTCACATTTTGTTTAGGTGTGCTCCATATGTGCATGGAGCTAAAGGATCCTCCTATATGTCATTCCTCCTCTATCCTTCACAGGCATTTCTCAAGCAAATTTTTTTCTTTATTTTTTTATTACTCAATGAATTTATTACACTTATAGTTTTACAATGAACATCACAATCCAATTTTATAGGATTTCCATCCCACAACCCCAGCACATCCCCCCAACCCCTGTACAGTGTGTTTTGGAAACCATAAGTTTTTCAAAGTCTGTGAATCAGTATCTGTTCTGCAAAGAAGTTCGTTGTGTCCTTTTTTCATATTCCACATGTCAGTGATAGCATTTTATGTTGGTGTCTCATTGTCTGACTGACTTCACTTGGCATGATAATTTCTAGGTCCATCCATGTTGCTAAAAATGCTGGTATTTCATTCATTTTAATGGCTGAGTCATTTCCATTGTATATATAAACCACTTCTTCTTGATCCACTCCTCTATCGATGGACATTTAGGTTGTTTCCATGTCTTGGCAATTGAAAACAGTGCTGCAATTAACATTGGAGTACCTGCATCTTCTGGAGTCATGGATTTCTCTGGATAGATGATGCCCAGGAGTGGGATTGCTAGATCAAATGGGAGTTCTATGTGTAGTTTTCTAAGGAATCTCCATACTGTTTTTTTCACAGTGGTTGCACCAATTTACATTCCCACGAACAGTGTCAAAGGGTTCCTTTTTCTCCACACCCTCTCCAGCACTTATGGTTTGTAGACTTTTGGATGATGGCCATTTCTGGCTGGTACCTCCTAGTGGTTTTGATTTGCATTTCTCTAATAATGAGTGATGTTGAACATCTTTTCATGTGTTTTTTGGCCATCTGTATGTCTTCTTTGGAAAGTTATCTGTTTAGATCTTCTGCCCATTTTTGGATGGGGTTGTTTGGTTTTTTTGGTATGGAGCTGCAGAAGGTGTTTATAAATTGTGGAGATTAATCCCTTGTCAGTGGATTCACTTGCAAAGATTTTCTCCCATTGTGTGGGTTGTCTTTTCCTTTCATTTAGGGTTTCCTTTGCTGTGCAGAAACTTTGAAGTTTAATTAAGTCCCATTTGTTTAATTTTGTTTTTACTGTCATTACTCTAAGAGGTGGATCTGAGAAGATATTGCTGTCCTTTATGTCAGAGAGTGTTTGGCCTATGTTTTCCTCTAGGATTTTTATAGTGTCTGGTCTTATATCTAGGTCTTTCATCCATTTGGAGTTTATTTTTGTGTATGGTGTTAGGAAGGGTTCTAATTTCCTTCTTTTCCATGTGGCTGTCCAGTTTTCCCAGCACCACTTACTGAAGGGGCTGTCCTTTCTCCATTGTATCTTCTTGCCTCCTTTGTCATAGATTAGTTGGCTATAGGTGCATGGATTTAATTCTGGGCTTTATATCTTGTTCCACTGATCTATATATCTGTCTTTGTGCCAGTACCATGTGATTTTGATGATTGTTGCTTTGTAGTATAGTCTGAATCCGGGAGCTTATTTCCTCCAGCCCTATTTTTCTTTTTCAGGATGTCTTTGGCTATTCTGGGTCTTTTGTGCTTCCAAACAAACTTAAATATATTTTGTTCGAGTTCTGTGAAAAGTGTCCTTGGTAATTTGATAGTGACTGCATTGGATTTGTAGACTTCCTTGGGTAGTATAGTCATTTTGATAATATTGACTTTTCTAATCCACGAGCATGGTATGTCTTTCCATCTGTTTGTGCCATCTTTGATTTGTTTCATCAATGTCTTATAGTTTTCAGAGTACAGGTCTTTTGTCTCTTTAGATAAGTTTACTCCCAGGTATTTTATTCTTTTTGATGCAGTGGTAAATGGGATTGCCTCCCTAATTTCTCTTTCTGCTCTTTCATTGTTAGTATATAGGAATGCCATCGATTTCTGTGTATTAATTTTGTATCCTGTGACTTTGCCAAATTCGTGGATGAGCTCTAACAGTTTTCTGGTAAAGTCATTAGGATTCTCTAGGTATAGTCTCATGTCATCTGCAAATAGTGATAGTTTTACTTCTTCCTTTGCAATTTGGATTCCTTTGATTTCTTTCTCTTCTCCAATTGCTGTGGCTAGGACTTCAAAAACCATGTTGAAGAGTAGTGGCAATAGCAGACATCCTTGTCTTGTTCCTGATCTCAGCAGGAATTCTTTTAGCTTTTCACCATTGAGAATGATGTTCGCTATGGATTTGTCATATATGGCCTTGATTATGTTGAGGTAGGTTCCCTGTATGCCCACTTTCTGAAGGGTTTTGATCAGAAATGGGTGTTGGATTTTGTCAAAGGCTTTTTCTGCATCTCTGGAGAGGATCATATGGTTTTTCTTCTTCAGGAATTCTTTTAGCTTTTCACCATTGAGAATGATGTTCGCTGTGGATTTGTCAAATATGGCCTTGATTATGTTGAGGAAGGTTCCCTGTATGCCCACTTTCTGAAGGGTTTTTATCAGAAATGGGTGTTGGATTTTGTCAAAGGCTTTTTCTGCATCTCTGGAGAGGATCATATGGTTTTTCGTCTTCAGTTTGTTAATGTATATCAGACTGATGGATTTGTGGATATTGAAGAATCCTTGCATCCTTGGGATAAATCCCACTTGATCATGATGTACAACCTTTTAATGTATTGTTCGATGTGGTTTGCTAGTATTTTATTGAGGATTTTAACATGTATGTTAATCAGTGAAATTGGCCTGTAGTTTTCTTTTTTGTGGTATCTTTGGTTTTGGTATCAGGGTGATGGTGGCCTCATAGAATGAGTTTGGGAGTATCACTTCCTCTGCAATTTTTTGAAATAGTTTCAGAAGGAGAAGTGTTAACTCTTCTCTAAATGTTTGATAGAATTTGCCTGTGAAACCATCTGGTCCTGGACTTTTGTATGTTGGAAGATTTTTAATCACAGTTTCAATATCAGTTCTTGTGATTAGTCTTTTCATCTTTGCTATTTCATCTTGGTTTAGTCTTGGAAGATTGTACTTTTCTAAGAATTTGTCCATTTCTTCTATGTTTTCCATTTTATTGGCATACAGTTGCATGTAGTAATCTCTTATGATCCTTTGTATTTCTGTGATGTCCATTGTTACTTCTCCTGTTTCATTTCTAATTTTATTGATTTGAGTCCTCTCTCTTTTTTGCTTGATAAGTCTCACTAAGTGTTTATCTATTTTGTTGATCTTTTCCAAGAACCAGCTTTTCGTTTCATTGATCTTTTCTGTGATTTCCTTCACTTCTATTTTATTGATTTCTGCTCTCATCTTTATGATTTCTTTCCTTCTACTAACTTTACGTCTTGTCTGTTCTTCTCTCTCAAGCTGCCTTAGATGTAAATTAGCTTGTTTATTTGAGCTTTTTCTTGTTTCCTGAGGTGGGCTTGTTTTGCTATAAACTTTCCTCTTCAAACGGCTTTTGCTGCATCCCATAGGTTTTGGAGTGTCATATCTTCATTGTCATTTGATTCTAGGTATTTTTTCATTTCCTCTTTGATTTCTTCAGTGATCCATTGGTTGTTTAGTAGCAAGTTGTTGATTCTCCATGTGTTTGTGTTTTTTGCAGATTTTTTCTTGTTGTTGATTTCCAGTCATATAGCAATGTGGTTGAAAAAGATGCTTGATATGATTTCAATTTTCTTAAAGTTACCAAGGTTGGATTTGTAGCCCAGGGTGTGATCAATCTTAGTGAATGTTCCATGTGCACTTGAGAAGAATGTGTATTCTGCTGCTTTTGGATGAAATGTCCTATAAATATCTATTAAGTCCATCTGGTCTAATGCTTCCTTCAGGGCCTGTGTTTCCTTATTGATTTTCTGTCTGCTTGATCTGTCCATTGCTGTAAGTGGGGTGTTAAAGTCCCCCACTATGATTGTGTTATTGTTGATTTGTCCTTTTAAGGTTGTTAGCAGTTGCCTTATATATTGTGGTGAACCTGTGTTGGGTGCATAGATATTTAAAATTGTTATATCTTCTTCTTGGATTGATCC
This sequence comes from Sus scrofa, assembly GCF_054392235.1. Taxonomy (NCBI): domain Eukaryota; kingdom Metazoa; phylum Chordata; class Mammalia; order Artiodactyla; family Suidae; genus Sus; species Sus scrofa. The sequence continues at coordinate 88,233,534 of NC_139401.1, read as the reverse complement.
TTTGATCATTATGTTATGACCTTCTTTGTCCCTTGAAATATTCATCATTTTAAAGTCTATTTTGTCTGATATGAGTACTGCTACTCCAGCTGTCTTTTGATCTCCATTTGCATGAAATATTTTCTTCAACCATCTCACTTTCCATTTGTGTGTGTCCCTAGAAGTGAAGTGGGTCTCTTGAAGACAGCATATATATGGGTGTTGTTTTTGTATCCATTCAGCCAGTCTTTGTCTTTTGGTTGGGGCATTTAATCCATTAACATTTAAGGTAATTATTGATATGTATGTTCTATTGCCATTTTATTCATTGTTTTGGAATTGTTTTTGTTACTCGTTTTTCTTCCTTTCTTCTCTTGTTCTCTCCTCTTCTGCTTTGATGACTATCTTTAGTGTTGCATTTGAGTTGATTTTTATTTGTTTGTGTATCTGTTGTAGATTTTTGGTTTGCAGTTATTCTGAAGTTTTGATAGGAATCTATATATTTATATACGAGATTGTTTTAAGTTGTTGGTCTCTTAATTGCAAGTGTATCTCCAGTGTCCTGCATTTGTACCCTCCTCTTCTCATGATTTCCGATTTTGGTGCCATAATTGTGCATGGATGATTTCATCTCTTTACTGTATATATACCTTTACTGGTGAGCCTTGTCATTTGTGGTACTTTTGTTTCCTGTTGTGGCCTTTTCTTTTCTGCCTAGAGAAGTTCCTTTAGTATTTGTTGCAAGGCTGAGTGTGTTGCTGAATTCTCTCAGCTTTTGCTTATCTGTGAAGGTTTTGATTTCTCCTTCAATCTGAATGAGAGCCTTTCTGGGTAAAGTAATCTTGGTTGGAGGTTTTTCCTTTCATCATGTTAAGTATATTGTGCCACTCCCTTCTGGCCTGGAGAGTTTTTGCTGAAAAATCTGGCGATAACCTTATTGGGGTTCCCTTGTATGTTATTTGTTTCTTTTCCCTAGCTGCTTTCAAGATTTTCTCTTTGTCTTTAACTTTGATCAGTTGGATTAATATGCGTCTTGGGGTGTTCCTCCTTGGGTTTATTTTATATGGTACTCTTTGTGCTTCCTGGATTTGAGTGAGTGGTTCCTTTCCCATGTTAGGGAAGTGTTTGGCTATTATTGCTTCGAATATTTTTTCTGTCTCCTTCTCTCTCTCTTCTCCTTCTGGCACCCCTACAATACGGATTTTGGTGCGTTTAATGTTGTCCCAGAGTTCTATGAGACTCTCTTCATTTGTTTTCAGTTTTTTTTTTTTCTCTTTTTTGGTCCTCATCTGTGATTTCCGCTAATCAGTCCTCTACCTCGCTTATTCATTCTTCTGCCTCCTGTATTCTGCTGTTAGCTGCTTCTAGTGAATTTTTTATTTCAGTTATTGTATTTTGCATGTCTTCTTGTTTAAGTTTTATATCTTGTATCTCTTTGCTCAGTGTTTCCTGTGAGTTATCCATCTTTGCCTCCAGTTTATTTCCAATGTCTTGCATCATCTTCAGCATCAACAGTCAAATCTCCTCCTTGCTTAGCTGTTTTTCTGGGGTTTTTCCTTTCTCCCTCCTCTGAGTTATAGTTCTCTGTCTTTACATTTTTATAGGTTTTTGGTGTGGTGACCTTTTTACAGATAATAGAGTTGTAGCCTCTCTTACTTCTGGTGTCTGCCCCCCTTGTGGCTGAAGTTGGTATGGGTGCTTGCTCTAGGCTTCCTGATGGGAGGAACTGATGCCTGCTCACTGGTAGGTAGAGCTGATTCCTATCCATCTGGTGGGTGGGGCTTTGTGTCTGGGTGAGATTAGAGGCTGCTGTGTGCCTGGGGGGTCTGTAGGCAGCTGGTTTACTGATGGGCAGGGCTGTGATCCCACCTGGATTGTTGTTTGGCCTGGGGCTTCTCTGATGATGGTTGGGGTCAGATATTCCCAAAATGCGCACCTCCATGAAAGGCATGCTGCTGAATATTCTCAGGAGCTTTGCTTCCAATGACCTTCCCACACAGCAAGCCACATTCACCCCTGTTTTCCCAGGATGTCCTCCAAGAACTGCAGTCAGGTTTGACCCAGATTCCTATGGAGACTTTGCTTTTCCCTTGGACCCCGTGCATGTGAAAGTCTGTGTGTGACTTTCAAGAATGGGGTCTCCATTTCCCCCAGTCCTGTGGAGCTCCTATGCACAAGCCTTACTGGCCTTAAGTGCCAGTTGCTCTGGGGGCTCTTTCTCCCAGTGCCAGATCCCCACATGTGAGAGTTTGATTTGGGGCTAAGAACTCTCACTCCTGTAGGTGAGTCTCTATGAAACAGTTTCTTTACATTCTGTGGGGCTTCCCACCCAGGAGGTATGGGGGTGATTATATCATGTAATAGCCCCTCCTACCTCTTGATATAGCCTCCTCTTTGTCTTCTGGAGTAGGATATCTTTTTGAAAGTTTCCAGTCCACTTGTTTGAAGATTGCTCAGTATTTGGTTGTAAATTTTGTTGTTTTTAGGAGAGAAGTTGAGCTCCAGTCCTTCTATTCTGTCATCCTAATCCCATCTCCCTCCAGCAAATATCTTGCATGTACTGTTCCAGCTTGCTTTCTGCTTCTCAGAGTATCCTACATTATACAGACTTATTGTAGAAGCATGTAATCGAAGTTGCAATTGGAAGCCTTTTCAGGGCCATAGAGAACAAGCTGTAGGATAAAGCTGACATTAATTTATATATGTGTATATATATATATTATATATTTTTTTCTTCTTATACACTGTGGCATATGGAAGTTTCCAGGCTAGGGATCCAATCAGAGCCTACACCACAGCTGCAGCAATGCCAGATCTGAGCCACATCTCTGACCCATACCACACCTTGCAGCAACACCAGATCCCTAACCCAATGAGCAAGGCCAGGGATCAAACCCACATCCTCACAGCCACTATGTCATATTCTTTACCTGCTGAGGCACAACAGAAACTCCAAGCTCAAGGTGACATTTTGAGTAACAGTGAAAAAATGAAAAAATATTTGGTTTCATAATGATGTCAGTAACAGGCTGAATCACCCAACCTGGAATTTGTCTTATTTCTGAACTACATATTATGCAAATTCTACTCATTTCCTTATTGTTTAAGTACGTTTAAGTAATGTTTTTGGTTTCTTGCAGGGAAAATAGAGAAGATTTTAGAGTGCTTAAGTATAGTATATAAATATAGTAATTGAGGAAGTTTAGTGTTTGGTTAAAATAATAGATTCTTGACCCAGGCTGCTTTTATTCAAACTCCAGATCCACTGCTTACTTAGGCAAGTAATTTAACTTTATTTTCCTTATTTTTAAAGTGAAGCTGGTTGAGTTCCCCTTGTCGCTCAGTGGTAATGAACCTGAATAGTGGTAACGAACCTGGCTAGTATCCATGAGGCTGTGGGTTTGATCCCTGTCCCCATTCAATGGGTTAAGGATCTCGTGTTGCCATGAGCTATGGTGTAGGTCACAGACTTGGCTCAGATCCCATGTTGCTGCGGCTGTGGCATAGAATGGCAGTGACCCAAGTTGCTGCATTGATAACCAGATCCTTATCCCACTGTGCCAAAAAGGAACTCCCAGGATTTTTATTTTGGTGTAAACACTTTTCATGGCCATGTTTTATGATGTTACTGAGTATTGTACTCTTGCCTGATCTCCACCATTAAGCAATACAGCTGCTATGACCATACACATAAAAAATATCAACTCTCTGATTATGAGAATAACCTCTAATTCAGTTCAAGTGATGAAATCATGTATACGAAGCTCTAAGCTAACATATTTTGATGTTTCTATATAGTCTATAGATTTTCCCTTTTGTCCAGGTAATTTCTAGTTCATTACTGGTAAGTAATCATAAATAGTGCAAAGATATAGACTGATGACTCAAAATATATGTGTGATTTAGTATCAATAAAACAGATACATTCAACTCAGTGCATAACAGTAAATAATTTATAAATTAGTAACATTTAATTTCTTTGTACTAGTCTTAATTGGAAAAGGTGTATTTAGCCAAGAATGTATCTGAGTAGCCAAAATATATTATCAGTCAAGCCCATGTTCTTTGCTTTGAGGGAAATGAAAGTAGGCGCTCTATTGTTACCTATTTTTAAAATTTAATTTGAAATGATTTCAAACTTATGGAATTGCTTCAAGAATAGCACAAAGAACTCCAATTGTCCTTCACACATATTTACCAGTTGTTAACATTTTGCTACTTTTCCTTAATCATATTTTTTCATAAACAATAAGCGTAATGCTATTATCTAGCATATAGTTTATATTCAAATTTTGCCAGTTGCTCCAATAATGAACCAATAATGTCCTTTTTAGTAATGCAGGATTACACGTTCATTCAGTTGTCATTTGACTTTAGTCTCTAATTAGAATGTTACCTCAGAGTTTTTATTATGATATTGATATTTTTTAAGATTATAGGACATATATTTTGTAGAATGTACCTCATTTTTTATTCATCTTACATTTCATGATTAAATTCAAGTCATGCATTTTTGGCAGGAATATCATAGTGGAAATGTTGTGTCCTTTAATCTACATCACATTTCCTACCACCAATTATATTAACTTTGATTTTAAGATTTTGTCTCCTGGTTCGCTCCAGTGTTTGTAATTAATAGGTAATTTGTGGAGAAATGCTTCAACACTATGTAAACATAGTATGTGGTTCTTCACATATCACCCAATAGTTTTAGTGGCTGTTGATGATTTGCAGAACAAATTATTAGTATAATAATTATGGTTTCAAAATGGTGAGTTTTTTCTCTTTCTTTTTTGCTTTTTAGGACTGCACCCACAACATATGGAAGTTCCCAGGCTAGGGGTTGAATCAGAGCTATAGCCGCTGTCCTACACCCTAGCCACAGCAACACAGATCCGAGCCATGTCTGCGACCCACACCACAGCTCATGGCAATGATGTATCCCCAACCCGTGAGCGAGGCCAGGGATCGAACCCGCAACCCCATAGACCCTAGTCGGGTTTGTTAATCACTGAGCCACAAAGGGAACTCCCAGCTTTTTTTTCTTTTTATGGCCACACCTGTAGCATATTGAAGTTTTCAGTCTAGGCGTTGAATCAGAGCTGCAGCTGCTGGTCTACACCACAGCCACAGTAATGGTAGATCCTTAACCCACTGAACAAGGCCATGGGTCAAACCCACATCCTCATGGACACTGTTTTGGGTTCTTAATCCACTGAACCACAATGGGAACACCAAACACCATCATTTTTATATCACTTTTTTTTTTGTACTAAAGGCATTCACACATACTTGGCTCTATGATTTTTCCAGACTGTAGCAGATGCTAAGCAGCAAATTAGAAGAGAGGATGTTCAGAAAAATAAGAAGACACACTGACAGCATATGTGGCAGTTGATAGAGGAAAAGAAGGAAAAAATATAATGATAAAACCTAATAACATATAAAGCAGAACAGTATGTGTGTGCCTCTGATTTGAATGCTTAAGGTCATAGTTTATTTCCCATCTTGAGCCACGGAAGCTGTAAAAAGTCCCCACTGCAGCTGCAAACAGTTGGCTTAGGGCATTACTCTAGACTGTTTCCAACCCTTTGCTTTAAATGTTTACCCCACAGTTTTCATTGTGTTGATTTTATGCCCAGAATGTCTCTCTCTAGTTGGATTGGGATGGTTTGCATGACATATTGGTTTAGCTGGTTTCCAAAATGAATCATTTTGAATTTTCCTTGGGCTCCAGGCACTGTATCCCTTAGGGAAATAATGCCCACCTCCACACTTGGGATGGAAACCTTCAGCTAAGGCTGTGTTTCCCTCATTCCCTCCTACCTGGAAGATGGAATAGAACCCTCAGATGTCATTCAGTGAAAGGTCATACAAAATTACATCCTTTAGTAGCCTCTAAGGTCACTTAGAGGTCATTTTTATAGGCCAGTATAGTACTTGACATATTATAAATTATTAATAACCAATACATTGATAAATATTCACTAATGGCTAGCAATCAGTGAATTAAAAGAAAATGACCCTGAAGCATGAGAAAATATACATACATGTTCAACACTATTTATTTAATAAATAAGGAAAATGTGTATATATGTATAAGCAAAAATAAGACTCATTTTAATGCTTTTACACTTAAAAGGTGATTAACACTTTTTGTCATTTTTAGTATCTGCGTAGTATTCATCAAATAAATGAATAATTTATTTTGCTAATCATATATGACTGAATGTTCAGATTGTTTCCAAGTTTTCACTTGTAAGTAATGTTGGGAAAAACTATTTATAAAAAAATATATGTAAGTGAAGTTGTTTCCTTGAAGCCTATAAAATAGAATGTTTGTTTTGCTTCTTTTTACGGCCACACCTGTGGCATATGGAAGTTCCCATTACTGTAACTAATGTTGGGAAAAACTATTTATAAACAAATATATATAAGTAAAGTTGTTTCCTCGAAACCCATAAAATAGAATGTTTGTTTTGTTTCTTTTTACGGCCACACCTGTGGCATATGGAAGTTCCCAGGTTGAATTGGAGCTGCAGCTGTGGGCCTTTGCCACAGCCGCAGCAGTATGGGATCCGAGCTGTGTCTGTGACCTACACCATAGCTCATGGCAATGCTAGATCCTTAACCCACTGATCCTGGCCAGTGATTGAACCTGCATCTTCATGGACACTATGTTGGGTTCTTAACCTGCTGAGCCACAACGGGAATTCCTAGAATGTTTGAATTAAAGGGAATGGACAATTCAAAGGACTTGTCTTGAACTGCCAAAGTATACTTCAGAAAGATGCAATCATTTGTGGTACCCCCAGCCAGGTGAGTGTTAACATGATTTTGTATTTGTAATTTGATAGCTAGAATGTATTTTATTTCCATCACCAGTGAATTGTTTTCAAATGTTTGTTGGTATTTGAATATCTCCCTTTTCATTTTCCTATTTATGTCTTTTCTCCATTTTTGGATTCTTGTATTCTTTTTCCTTACTGATTTGTATTTGCATCTCTACACATATTCTTTTATATCTGAGTGTAGAATATTGAATTTTTCTTCCTGGATACGTCATAGTTTCAACATTAAGCGTTTTACTCTGTCTTGTTATTCCTGTTTTAAATAGGATATTTCTTTTCATTATGCTTTTATTCACTATCTATATTTATGTTATTGCCCTCACCAGTCACTCTCCTGAACTCTCATTTTCATTTTAATAGTTTCACACACTTGAGTCTCATGAATTTTCTAGTAGACAATCATACTCTCTATGATTAGTAGTAAACACCTCTTTCTGTGTGATATATTTCCCCTTTCCTCTTCATCTTATTTAATTGACTAACATTGCCAGAAAATTAGGAACTTACAATGGTGATAATGGGCATCCTCTTCTTATTGCTGTCTTTGAATGGGTTGAAATTTAACACATTTTAATATTTAACTTTATCATTTAAATTATATAGAAATTTCAATTAGATAGCCTGGAGCATAACTCTTCAACTCCAAAAAAAAAAAAAAAAAGTCCTCACTCTTAAGTAAATTTTTAGAGAAATAATCTAATTGAGCTGTCCCTAGGTTTGGAATGCTGAGTGAAGTGTGAAAAATCGTTTTGTAAGGCTTTCAAGCTTTTTGCATGACAAAAATTATGTATACTTATGATCTACTTTTTAAGTTAGGAAATATGAGTTGGATTTAATATGTTTTCTATCTTTTTAGATGATTATAGAAGTAAACCTAGTGCTCAGTATTTTAAAGAATCGTGTACTTTTTAATTTGTTGACTGCTTATTTTTATACTAGGAAGTTAGGTCAAAACTTGCAGTAAATTTTTTAAATGGTCTATAACCATTCACACTTGCTAAATACAAAATGGTTTGAGTGGATATAGTGCAAAGAACAAAGCAAAACAAAAACAGAAACAAATTTATTGAATTTTGTCAGCTTTTTTATTTGTAATATATATTATTCTAAATGCCTCTTTAGTTTAATTCCTCTTTATCACATCAGTACAGTTGGTTTTTGTTCAATGCTATGATCCCAGATGAAATGGGGATTTTTTTTCACATTTATTTTATTTTTTTAAATTAAAGTATGTGGTTGATTTACAATGTTGTGTTAATTTCTGCTGTACAGCAGAGTGATTCAGTTATACATATATATGCATTCTTTTTTATATTCTTTTGCATTATGATTTATCTCAGGATATTGAATATAGTTCCCTGTGCTATTCAGTGGGACTTTGCTGTTTATCCCTCCTTGCCTTTTTATATTTTAAAAGGTTTTTTGAATTTTGTACATATTTTCTTGTCTTTTAATATAATCCATGCTATTTTTATGTAGGGACATTAATATTTTCAAACATAAGAAATGCAGTCACATAAAACCAATGATCAATAGATGTGGGTTCAAAGAGCTGTTTTCCAGTTCCTCCATTTAGAATGTGTATTTGTGAGTGTTATGACTACCCCTACAATATAAATTGAGGTTCTAAGGAAAGTCCCTATTTGTATCATTTATGTTCTGTTTTTCTAAATATTTTAGTTGAGCAACATAAGAATATAACTGAAATAATACTTCTAGCGTTAGAAGTATCCAAATGGTAAAGGGTGTTTCTTTTTTTTTTTTTTTTTTTGAAAGTGCCTCTACAATTTTAACTGCCTTTCACTCTCAAATTAGAGCTAGGAAACTTGTATCTGACTGTAATTTTCCAATTTTCCTCTTTTAAACTACAGCAGTCAACATTTTGGCAGTGTTGGGAACTTGATTTGCAGATTGTGTACATTTTTTTTTTTGTCTTTTAGGGCCACACCGGTGGCATATGGAGGTTCCCAGGCTACGGGTGGAATCAGAGTTGTAGCCGCCAGCCTACACCACAGCAACATAGAATCTGACCTGCATCTGCGACCTATACCACAGCTCACAGCAACGCCAGATCCTTAACCCATTGAGTGAGGCCAGGGATCAAACCTCATGGATGCTAGTCCGGTTTGTTAACCTCTGAGCCATGACGGGAACTCCTAGATTGTGTGCATTTTTAAGGAATTGCTTTGCCTTTCCTCCCACCTTCTACCCTCCTTCCCCATTCTTTCCTTTTCTTCTTTCCTTCCTACCTTCCTTCTTTTTTTTTTTTTTCCTTTTGTTTTCCTTGTTCCAGATTTGAGCAATTTCATAGACATAGTCCTAAAAGCAGCTAGGTGCTATCATTACATTAATTCTATGTTTTCCATTATTGCCACAAAATGCTTCAGAACCTTAGCAATTGATTGCCAGCATGATGGTGAGGCAGAGTGACCTGAGATGATGAGAGGGGAGGAGGAGGGGAGGGAGGAAGTGAGAAAGGGGAGAGAGGGAGGGAGAGAGAGAGAAGGAGGGGGGAGGGAGGGAGGGAGAGAGAGAGATTGGAAAGCAGTAAGCCTGATTTTCTATTCTAATTTTCTTGAAACTTGTAAGTTGGCATGTCAGAGTGGAAAGTGAAGTACACTAGGGCAACTGAGTTCCAAGTTCACCCCTATTGCCAGCTCTCTGTGTGACGTAGGTAAGCACTTCACAAAACAAAAACAGACTCACAGACATAGAATACAAACTTCTGGTTACCAAAGAGGTGGGAGAAGGAGGAAGGGATAAACTAGGAGCTTTGGATTAAACAAAGATACCTTATTATACATAAAATAGATAAACAACAAGGGCCTACTGTATAGCACCTGGAACTATATTCAATATCTTATAAAAACCTATAATGAAAAAGAATCTGAAAAAGAATATATATCTAAATAACTTTACTGTACACCCAAAACTAACACAGTATTGTAAATCAGCCATACTTCAATTAAAGAAAAAGGGACTTTTCATCTCTAATGTCACTAGAATGTAAAAAATGAGTAAAAAGTTTTGTCTCTCTTGTCCTCTCATGTGTCTCCAGCACCTAGAGCAGTGTTTATAGATGTTTAATAAAACATCTCTATTGTTGAAAAATAATTTAATAATTGTTCTAGAAAAGACATATAAGAGAGTAGCATGGCAACAGTAAGTGCAAACTTGTGCTAATATGGTGTGTTTGCTTACTCTCTCTTGGCACATAGCCTCTAGCATCTCCAAACACAGTAGCCAAAGTGGTTCTCTGATAGGTGCCTAAGGGTTTATATCTCCTCATCTTATGCGCCCATAAAAGAAAACCTCAGGAAACCTCATTTCTAGTCCTGGATTTCCCAATAGCTGCATGATTTTGGTCAAGTATTTTCACTTTTTTAGGAAAAAATTTTTTTCTCATATGAAAAAATTGCTGTGGCTGTGATGTAAGCTGGCAGTTGCAGCTCTGATTTGACCCCTAGCCTGGGAACTTCCGTGTACTGCATATTGTTGAGATTACTTTGATCATACATTTATTCATCCATTCATTCATTCAACAAACATTTATGCGGTGTTCCCATTGTGGCTCAGTGGGTTAAGAACCTGACACAGTCTCTGTGAAGATATGGGTGTGATTCCTGGCCTTTCTCAGAAGGTTAAGGATCTAACACTGGCACAAGCTGTGGTATAAGTTGCAGATACGGCTCAGGTCCTGAGTTACTGTGGCTGTGGTGTAGGCCTTCAGCTGCTGCTCTGATTCGACCCCTAGCCTGGGAATTTCCATATGCCATAGGTGCAGCTGCAAAAAAACAAAAACAAAAACAAAAACATTGGGAGTTTCCGTTGTGGCTCAGCAGGTTAAGAACCTGGCTACTATCCATGAAGATATTGGTTTGATCCCTGGACTCGCTTAGTGGGTTAAGGATTTGGCATTGCCCTGAGCTGTGGTGTAGGCCTCAGATGCAGCTTGGATCCTGCATTGCTGTGGCTGTGGCTCTGGATTTGACCCCTAGCCTGGGAACTTCCATATACTGCAGGTGTGGCCCTAAAAAAACCAAAACAAAGCAAAACAAAAAACTTTCATGGAATGCCAGTGGTATATAAGGCATCCAGATGAATAAAGCAACTGATTTATAAAACATTAAGTCTCTAAAATTCTTTGAGTATACAAGTGTCTTTATAGGTATAGGCAATAAAAAGTAATCACTAAATTATTTTCTGAGTCTGGTTTAATAATTTTCAATTATATTTTCCCCAGAAGGAAAAATGAGTTATTATATATATATATATATATATATATATATATATATATATATGTATAGTACTTAGACTCCTACCTTTATTTTTTAATCAGAAGAACAAGTTAATTAAATTGTTTCATCTTTCTCCTTCATCAAGGACTAAGTCTGGAGCCTATGCACATTAGCATTTTCTGTTGGATTTATTAGGTGATGATTTTTAAATATCTGATTTTAATAAGCCCCAATATTATGTATAAGCACACTGATATAAACAGAGCTTTTAATACCACCATGTATTTTTTGCAAGTTTTCCTTTTTCTCACCTCAGTGTAGAAAGAAATACTGGTATTTCCTAAAATGTTCTCCCCTGGCTGACTCTGTATGAGTATAAAATGTTTATAATTTGCCATACTTTTGTGGTCTATAAAGAGGAAGGGGATTATGACCTGATTTCTTGCAAGTACATGTGGCTCCCATATGGATCTATAGTGAGGATGGGAGTGGTTGGCATCATCCATCTCTAACCCACAGACACTTTCTTCATATCTGAATGGCTGTACCTTGATGTTTTTATCTTGTGTCACTTACTGTACTGTGTTCTTCGTCTCCTTTTTGGCCTAACAGGTGTATGAACTTGTAAAGTCAAACTGAGCCATGATATTTTTTCTTTTTAGGGCCGCATTTGCGGCATATGGAAATTCCCAGGCTAAGGGTCGAATTGGAGCTGCAGCTGCCAGCCTGCACCACAGCCACGGCAACACTGGAACCAAGCCGCATCTTTGACCTACACTGCAGCTTGGAGCAATGCTGGATCCTTAACCCACTGAGTGAGGCCTGGGATCAAATCCGCATACTCATGCATACTAGTCTGGTTCTTAAACCACTGAACCACAGTGTTTTTAGAATGTCGCATCACAGCATGGTCTTCCTGTAGCTGCAACTGCTGGTTCCTGTCCATTGGCTGCAACATGATGTTTCTTGAGTTCAGACATCTGTGGGTTTTTGGTGTTTCTGCTACTGCTATGATAGGCCAGGTGTTAAACAAATGGTTTTGTAATGAGGTTGGAGCTCGAGCAGATGTGAACCTACAAATTAAAGAGATGTTTAATACTCTAGAAACTCCCCATGTTATCATCGGTTTGCCTCTCCTCTACCTTCCCAGCCTCTGTGCCTGAAATATGCCTGGTGCTTTGCTTTCCCTTCCTAACTCTATTCTCTTATACCCTTGAATTGGCTCATCAGCCTGATTCTGATCTACTATGTTCCAAATCACACTTACCACTTCTTGACAGTTCAAAATACTTGGTTAAGAGCAACAGCTCTGGTGGCAGGCAGATTTAGGTTTGAATCTCACTGGCAATGATTTTTAGCTATGGAATTTGGGCAAATTATTTAACCCAATTTACCACTAGTAGATTTCTTTCTTGGCTGTGCCCAAGGCATTCAAATTTCCTAGGCCAGGGAGCAAACCTATGCAACAGCAGCAACCCGAGCCACAGCAGTGACAATGCCAGATCCTAAACTTGCTGCACCACCAGGAAACTCCTCACCAGTAAAAATTTTTAAAAATAAGGCAGTGTGAAAATAAATGACGTGATGTGTTCAGGACTTTGGAAAATGCCTCAAAAAATGCACAATGTTTCCTCAGTGCTTGTTCTTGTTTTTATGCCCAGGTTATTGCCTGACACCTAGCAATTCTCTGTGACTGATTTGCTTTGAACTTTCTGATCCTCTCCTCCTTCCTAATTCTAGTCTCCTCATCTGACAGTGACTTGATAAGAAATAATCCTTAGAGCATACTGAATGGTAATAAAGTATGATTACCTCAAAACATATATCTAACTCCTGGTTATCCAGGAGTTATCCAGGAGTTATCCAGTCAATCAAGATATGCAGCTCATTATCCAGCTAATCCAAAATATCTAACAAATTGCTAGACTGTGAACTTCAGAAGCTATGAACATTTAGTTTTGCTTCAAAATTTATCCAGAACTCTGTCCTACTGATAGCACATAGTCTATTTGGTAGCACGAATCCAGACATTTTCCAGTTATTTAGAACTATTGTTCTTGCTAACCTTCTAGCAAGGGACCTCAACTCAGAGATGCTCTTGGATACAGATCAATGAACTTTCCAAAAGATAACAATTCAAGAGTCAGAGAGTTTTCCTGTCATTTAGTATAGAAACTACTGGGCTCTGAATACAAAGTTCATGATTCTGTTATATGTGTGCATAACTGCCCTTCTGCAAGTGTCTTCTTGAGATAAGATTGGCTTTGAAAACATTTCTAAACCTTGAAAATATTTCTAAACCTAGGCATAGAATTCCTTCATTAAACTGTGAGTTCCCTGAGGTCAGGGAATGTGTTTCTTTTCATTTTTATCCTCAGGATCTGACATGCTTAGTAAACATTTAATTATTGAATTAATTTACTGAATTCTGGCTCAACTTGGAGATTGATTTCTCAGATATTCTTATGAAAAAGTGACAATGATTTTGAGAAGAGATTTTCCTGGCAGCTGTTGAAAAGGTCTTGGTGAATAAGATGAGAAGCAGAAACATATTACTTTGGGTGTTTGACTTAGAGATTCACTTGGTTAAGGATCCAGTATTGCTGTGAGCTGTAGCGTAGTTCACAGATGAGGCTCTGATCCAGCGTTGCTGTGGCTATGAGACTGATCCCTATAGTTTAGGCTGGTTTCTAGTTCTGTCTAGATACAGCTTGCTCAAAGAGGAATTGAAAGGTTCTGGTGTTTGAGTTCTGGCGTATTTTCAAAATGAAGAAATGCCAGAACACAGTTTCAAAAACAGTACGGCTTATTTTCAAATCCTTAATAATTTAGTGTAAGACTACCTTACTTTTAATCACTGTTTCCAGTATATACCCTGGATTTCCTCATTTCTGTACCTTTGCTCACATTATTTCCCATCTGGATTGTTGTACCTCAACACTCACTCAGTCTAAAATCAAGTATCCATTCCTCTATGCTTAAAGTTGTCCATACTTATGACTTGCTTTTGTTTACGTGGCTGTTATTTTGTATGTTCTATCACTTTTAGCCAAACCATCTTCTCACTAACATAATGGGTAATGTTAAGCATTCTTATAAGGCTTATAACATTACTTATGCATCGGTAATTCCCAAATCCAGGGCTCTGTCTTTCTCCTGAACTTCAGTTGATTCAGTATTTCCTGCTGAACTTATCCACATATACACCTACGCACATCTCCAATTCAGCATGTTTATTTATTTATTTATTTATTTATTTTATTTCCCAGTGTACAGCAAGGGGGTCAGGTTATCCTTACATGTATACATTAGAATTATATTTTTTCCCCCACCCTTTCTTCTGTTGCAACATGAGTATCTAGACAAAGTTCTCAATGCTATTCAGCAGGATCTCCTTGTAAATCTATTCTAAATTGTGTCTGATAAGCCCAAGCTCCCGATCCCTCCCACTCCCTCCCCCTCCCATCAGGCAGCCACAAGTCTCTTCTCCAAGTCCATGATTTTCTTTTCTGAGGAGATGTTCATTTGTGCTGGATATTAGATTCCAGTTATAAGTGATATCATATGGTATTTGTCTTTGTCTTTCTGGCTCATTTCACTCAGGATGAGAGTCTCTAGTTCCATCCATGTTGCTACAAATGGCATTATGCCATTCTTTTTTACGGCTGAGTAGTATTCCATTGTGTATATATACCACTCTTCCGAATCCAATCATCTGTCGATGGACATTTGGGTTGTTTCCACGTCGTGGCTATTGTGAATAGTGCTGCAATGAACATGCGGGTGCATGTGTCTCTTTTAAGTAGAGTTTTGTCCGGATAGATGCCCAAGAGTGGGATTGCGGGGTCATATGGAAGTTCTATGGATAGATTTCTAAGGTATCTTCAAACTGTTCTCCATAATGGCTGTACCAGTTTACATTCCCACCAACAGTGCAGGAGGGTTCCCTTTTCTCCACAGCCCCTCCAGCACTTGTCATTTGTGGATTTATTAATGATGGCCATTCTGACTGGTGTGAGGTGGTATCTCATGGTAGTTTTGATTTGCATTTCTCTTATAATCAGCGATGTTGAGCATTTTCTCATGTGTTTGTTGGCCATCTGCATATCTTCTTTGGAGAACAGTCTATTCAGGTCTTTTGCCCATTTTTCCATTGATTGATTGCCTTTTTTGCTGTTGAGTTGTATAAGTTGCTTATATATTCTAGAGATTAAGCCCTGGTCAGTTGCATCATTTGAAACTATTTTCTCCCATTCTGTCAGTTGTCTTTTTGTTTTCTTTTGGGTTTCCTTTGCTGTGCAGAAGCTTTTCAGTTTGATGAGGTCCCATGGGTTTATTTTTGCTCTAATTTCTATTGCTTTGGGAGACTGACCTGAGAAAATATTCATGATGTTGATGTCAGAGAGTGTTTTGCCTATGTTTTCTTCTCGGAGTTTGATGGTGTCCTGTCGTGTATTTAAGTCTTTCAGCCATTTGGAGATTATTTTTGTGCATGGTGTGAGGGTGTGTTCTAGTTTCGTTGCTTTGCATGCAGCTGTCCAGGTTTCCCAGCAATGCTTGCTGAATAGACTTTCCTTTTCCCATTTTATGTTCTTGCCTCCCTTGTCAAAGATTAATTGACCATAGGTGTCAGGGTTTATTTCCGCATTCTCTATTCTGTTCCATTGGTCTGTCTGTCTGTTTTGGTACCAGTACCACACTGTTTTGATGACTGTGGCTTTGTAGTATTGCTTGAAGTCTGGGAGAGTTATGCCTCCTGCTTGGTTTTTGTTTCTCAGGATTGCTTTGGCAATTCTGGGTCTTTTGTGGTTCCATATAAATGTTTGGATTGTTTGGTCTAGTTCTGTGAAACATGTCATGGGTAATTTGATAGGGATTGCATTGAATCTGTAGATTGCTTTGGGTAGTATGGCCATTTTTACAATATTGATTTTCCCAATCCAGGAACATGGAATATCTTTCCATTTCTTTACATCTTCTTTGATTTCTTTGATTAAAGTTTTATAGTTCTTGGCATATAGGTCCTTTACCTCTTTGGTCAGGTGTATTGTGAGGTATTTGATTTTGTGAGGTGCAATTTTAAAAGGTATCGTATTTTTGTATTCCTTTTCTAAGGTTTCATTGCTGGTGTACAGAAATGCAACTGACTTCTGAATGTTAACCTTATATCCTGCTACTTTGCTGAATTTATTAATCAGTTCAAGGAGTTTTGGGGTTGAGTCCTTAGGTTTTCTATGTATAGTATCATGTCATCTGCATACAGTGACAGTTTGATCTCTTCTCTTCCTATATGGATGCCTTTGATTTCTTTTGTTTGTCTAATTGCTGTGGCTAGGACTTCCAAAACTATGTTGAAGAGCAGTGGTGAGAGTGGGCATCCCTGTCTTGTTCCAGATTTGAGTGAGAAGGCTTTCAGTTTTTCCCCATTGAGTATTATATTTGCTGTGGGTTTATCATAAATGGCTTTGACTATATTCAGGAATGTTCCCTCTATACCCACTTTGGCGAGGGTCTTGATCATGAATGGATGTTGAACTTTGTCAAATGCTTTTTCTGCATCTATTGAGATGATCATATGATTTCTGACTTTTTTTTTTGTTAATGTGGTGTATGATGCTGATTGATTTGCATATGTTGAACCATCCTTGTGAACCTGGGATGAACCCAACCTGGTCATGATGTACAATTTTTTTGGTATGTTGTTGGATTCGGTTGGCTAAGATTTTGTTGAGAATTTTTGCATCTATATTCATCAATGATATTGGCCGATAGTTTTCTTTTTTGGTGGTATCTCTGTCTGGTTTTGGAATGAGGGTGATGGTGGCATCATAGAATGTCTTTGGGAGTATTCCTTCTTCTTCAACCTTTTGAAAGAGTTTAAGGAGGATGGGCACCAATTCCTCTTTATATGTTTGATAGAATTCACCTGTGAAGCCATCTGGTCCTGGACTTTTATTTGTAGGGAGTGATTTTATGACCTCTTCAATTTCATTTCTAGTGATTGGTCTGTTCAGTTGGTCTGTTTCTTGTTGATTCAGTTTTGGCAGGCTGTAAGATTCTAGAAAATTGTCCATTTCTTCCAGATTGTCAAACTTTTTGCCTTATAGTTCTTCATAGTATTCTCTTATGGTTTTTTGTATTTCTGCTGTATCCGTTGTGATTTCTCCTTTTTCATTTATAATTTTGGTGATTTGGGTTCTTTCTCTCCTCTTTTTAGTGAGTCTGGCCAGGGGTTTATCAATTTTGTTCACCTTTTCAAAGAACCAGCTCTTGGTTTTATTAATTTTCTCTATTGCTTTTTGAATCTCTATTTTATTGATTTCTTCTTTGATCTTTATAACTTCCTTCCTTCTGCTGACTTTAGGACTTTTTTGTTCTTCTTTTTCTAATTCGTTTAGGTGGAGGGTTAAGTTGTCAATTTGGGTTCTTTCTTCTTTTTTGAGAAAGGCCTCTACTGCTATAAATTTCCCTCTGAGCACTGCTTCCACAGCATCCCATAGATTTTGAGAGGTTGTGTCTTCATTATCATTTGTTTCAAGGTAGTTTTTAATTTCCTTCTTGATTTCCTCATTGACCCATGGGTTTTTTAGTAGCATGTTGTTGAGTCTCCATGGAGTAGGTTTTTTCTCTTTGCTTTTCCCATGGTTGATTTCTAATTTCATGGCATTGTGGTCAGAGAAGATACTTGAGATAATATCTATGCTCCTAAATTTATTGAGTTTAGCCTTGTGTCCCAATATGTGGTCGATTCTTGAGAATGTTCCATGAGCATTTGCGAAGAATGTGTATTCTGATTTTTTTGGATGTAGTGTCCTGAAGACATCAATTAAGTCTAACTTTTCTATTGTTTCCTTTAGGATCTCCGTTGCTTTATTGGTTTTCTGTCTAGAGGATCTGGCCATTGATGTGAGGGGAGTATTAAGGTCTCCTACTATGATTGTATTCTCATCAATATCTCCCTTTATGTCTGTTAATATTTGTTGTATGTATCTGGGTGCTCCTGTATTTGGGGCATATATGTTGATGATAGTAACATCCTCTCCTTGGATGGATCCCTTAATCGTTAACTAGTGTCCTTCTTTGTCTTTCTTTATGTCTTTTGTTTTAAAGTCTATTTTGTCTGATATGAGCGTTGCGACTCCTGCTTTTCTGTCATGTCTATTGGCGTGAAATATTTTTCCCCACCCTTTCACTTTCAATCTATATGTATCTTTTGTCCTGAGGTGAGTTTCTTGTAGGCAGCATATTGAAGGTTTTTGCCTTTTTATCCACTCAGCCACCCTGTGTCTTTTGATTGGGGCATTCAGTCCATTGACATTTAAGGTGATAATTGATAGATGATTATTTATTGCCATTTGAACCTCGTGTTCCAGTTGATTCTGTGGTTCTCCATTCTTCCTTTCTTATTTTTTTTTTTTTTTTGGTTGGATGGTCTCCTGTTATTATTTGCTTGAGTGTATTTTTTTTTTCATTTTTTGCAAATGCAATATTTGGTTTTGGCTTGTGGTTGCCCTGATTTTTAAGTATACTAACCCCTTCCCTTAATTGTGTGTTTTAGCCTGATGGTCCTGTAAGTTCAAACACTTAATTACTATATTAACATTAAGAAGAGAAACATACAAACAAACAAACAAAAAGGGTTATTTACTTCCTAACATCCCTTGCCCACATTTTATGGTTTTGATGACTCTTTTTTATTTTTTTCTTTTTAATTTTATTTTGTTTGAAGCATGTTCATGATTAAATCTGTATGCTGGCTTATTTGAGTGACTGCTCTCTGATTGCGGTTTCCTCAGTCCTAGTTCTTCCTCCTCTTCTTTTTCTTTTCTTTTTCCTTCACTTTCTTTCCTTCCTTTCTTTTTGGTTTAGAGAAGCCCTTTCAGTATTTCTTTTAACCTGGGTTTTGTGTTGCTGTATTCTTGTAGTTTTTGTTTGTTGGAAAAAAATTCTTATTTCCCCTTCTATTTTAAATGATATTCTTGCTGGATAGAGTATTCTAGATTGCATATTTTTTCCTTTAGCACTTTAAATATCTCTTACCATTCCCTCCTGGCCTGTAGTGTTTCTGTAGAGAAATCAGCTGATATTCTTATGTGGGTTCCCTTGTAGGTAACATTCTGTTTTTCTCTTGCTGCCTTGAGGATCCTCTCTTTATCACTAACTTTTGCCATTTTTATTATGATGTGTCTTGGTGTGGGTCTGTTTGCGTTCAGTTTGTTTGGGGTCCTCTGTGCTTCTTGTATCTTGAACCCAGTATCCTTTAGATTTGGGAAGTTTCCATCGATAATTTCTTCAAATATATCTTCCACCCCCTTATCTTTTTCTACTCCTTCTGGAATTCCTATTATGCGTAGATTGGCCCACTTTATATTATCCCATAGGTCTCTTATATTGCTTTCTAGTTTTTTGATTCGGTTTTCTGTCTCTTGACCAGATTGAGTGATTTCCATTATTCTATCTTCCATATCACTGATTCGTTGTTCTGCATTATTCATTCTGGTTTTTACTGCCCTTAGTTCAGTTTGCATCTCTGCAAATGAATGTTCTAGTTTTTCTTGGCTCCTCCTTATATCTTCTAGTTCCTTTCTGAGGGTATCTGCATTACTGTTCATATCTTCTCTTAATTCCTTCAGTATATTCACTATTTCTCTTTTGAACTCCAGGTCTGTCAGACTGCCGAGATCTGTTTCATTGTTGACTGTTTTAGGTGAGTTCTCCTGTTGGTTTGACTGGGGGTGGTTTCTCAGCTTCTTCATCTTGCTTGTTGTTTTCTTTCTCCTGAGGGAGTTGTAGTCTCCGTTATCAGGCAGTGTTTGCCTTGTCACTGCCGTGGAATATTTCCTGAGGGCTGGCGTTGTTGGTGAATATTTTTTGAGGCAGTGTGGCTTTTCTGGAGTGTTGATGGGGCTAACAGTGTTTCTTTGAAGCAAAGGAGGACTTCCTGAGGGCAGACAGGACTGGGAGGTCCACACCACGATGGTAGCAGATTTCACTTGGTCATACAAAGCTTGCTCTGGTGTTTTTAGGCTGTGGGGTTCTTGCAGGGGGTTGGTGGTGTTGAACAGCTGCTCCTCAGGAGTGCAGCACCCCCTGGGGGCTGTAGCAGCTATCTGGGTCACTGAGAACCCAGGAGGCTCTTCCCTAGGGCAGCCCAACTCAGAAGGATGGCCTGCGAATGTAGCCGGATCTTTTCACAGTCTGGCCAAGCTTGTTGCAGCTTTTCTGGGCTTCTGGGGGTCCTCCAGGGGGCTGGTCGTGCTGAGCAGCTATTCCGCAGAAGTGGGGCACCCCCTAGGGGCTTGGGCGGGTAGCAGGGCCGTTGGAAACCCAAGAGGCTCCTCCCCGGGGCAGCCCGACTCAGAAAAACCGTCTGAGAATTAGGCAGATCTATTCACGGCCTGGCTAGACTTGTTCTAGCTTTTCTGGGCTATAGGCCTTTTCTCGGGGGCTGGTGGTGTTTGGTGCTACTCTGCGGAAGTGTAGCCCCTCCAAAGGGCAAGCAGGCCTGTGCAGGGACAGCCCCTGCGGTGGTAGGCTTCAGGCAATTGTTGAGGCCAGCCCTCCTGGATGGCAGGCAGCCCCACGTTTGGCGACAGCGTAGGGGCTGGTGGGTGTGGGGGGAGGGGATGCACTGGGAAGCACAGCTTTCAGCTAGCTAGCGGGCCTGTAAGTTTGCTGTGGCATGGGGGGTATTCAATGTTGACCCACCCCTTCTTCTCTTCCCTCCCCAGCACAGGCGCAGACCAGGCTCTTCTCCCAGGTTCCCTCTGATGTGGCTTTCCACTTCCCCGCCCCTAGAGTATTGCTCCCTTCCTCTGCAACAGCTTTCTTTTCTAGTCTCCCAGGCAGTCTCTTCCCCCTCAAATGGTTTCTAGACCTCCCAAGCAGTTTCTGCTCCGCCCCGCCCCCCCAGCCTGGGGACTAACCTCTGGAGCCGAGGTCTCGGTACCCAGCCCCCACCCAGGCGTCCCCCGGCCCTTTCTTGGGGACTAACCTTTGGAGGCGAGGTCTCGGTGCCCAGCCCCCACCCAGGCGTCCCCCGGTCCTTTCCTGGGGACTAACCTCTGGAGCCGAGGATTCGGTGCCCAGCCCCCACCCAGGCGTCTCAATTTTTGGTGACTGTGCCCGTAGTTCAGATGGTCCGTTTGGTTCTTGATCGGCTTTTCCGTACTCCAACTTACTGCTACACTCTTCTCTGCATCTGGAGATTGCTCCGGTTTTTTTGATCTTTCCCCCGGTAGGTGACTTTCCAGGGTGCGGGATCCCTTTCTCCTCCGCAGTTCCCTTTCGGGAGCGCCCGTCCCGCTCGGATTCACTTTCTCTCACTCTCCTCTTTTCTCCCGTTCTGCCCAGTAATGTCACGAACTTCTTGCCGTTATTGGAGTTTAGGTTCCTCTGCCAGCGATTGGTTGCTGTTCTGTGCAAGTCATTTCTTCTGTAGATGTGCTTTTTTTGTTGTGTTTGTGGGAGAGGGCGAGCGTGTCCCCCTACTCCTCCACCATCTTGTCCTCCCTCCCTTAACTAACTTTTTGTAGCTACATAATATCCCATAGAATAATTTCCTTTACCACTCCTCAATGACAGATATTCTATGCAGTAAGCAAGATAGCCGACAGTGAGATTGCTGGGTCAAAGGTTATACCCATAACCTTTTTGAATAGATGTGCTACAATGTTTAGCAATTCTTTCTCCCAGAAATGTGTGAGTGCATGTTTCTTTATACTTAACTGCACTGACAGTTATTCATATTTAAAATGTTTCTCAGTGGTGAAGGGTGGAAACAGTTGATCATTATTTTTATTTGCACTTTTTGAATGAATAAATTTGAGCAGCTTTTCACATGTTAATTGACCAGTTTGAGTTTCTCTTTAAAAGACAACAGGTTCAAATTTTTTTACAAATTAAAAAAGATAGAAATCTCCCATTTTACAAATAATTCGTATTATTTTAAAAAGGTATATTTTCCCTGATTCATTTTTTTTGCAGATAACAGAATCATAATATCAAAACTGATAAACACAAAAAAGAAAAGTAGATCAATGGTTCTCAGTGCTGGGTCCACAGTGTAATCGTTTAGGGAGATTTTGAAAAATGCTCATGTGTATGTCCCACCCAGGAGTTTCTGATTTGTTTATTTAATTTGAGTTATGGCCAGGAAATTATATTCTAACATACTACAGACCAATGTTCCTTATTCTAGTAATGCCAGACTCTAAATGAAATACTAACAAATTGAATCAAGTAGTTCATTAAAGGAATAATACCACATAATTGCATAGAGTTTATTCTAGGAATATAAAGATGCTTCAGCATGAGGAAATCTACCAACATAATTCATTACCCCCCAAACTGAAGAAGACCACAGTTATATCACTAAATTCCAAATGTTATTTTCTAAAATTCAACCAGCATTTCTAGGACCATATCTGAGTGTATTTGGACTAGAAAAATATTATCATGATAAAACAACTTATCACAATCCATAGAAAGATTATTGTAAAGGGAGATACACTAAAGTCTTCACATTCCCATTAAGGTCAGGATCAAGTTATGAATGTTTGTTTTAAGCAATAGTAAATATTATTTTGGAGATCTGGCTAATGCACTGAAACAGTGAACAAGTGTTGGAAATAGGGAGACATATACAAGCATGTCATGAAATTGTATGCCTAGAAAATCCAAAAGACTATAAAATGTGGAAATGTTTATAATTTTATAAAGTAAAAGGATAAACTGTGGCTATAGAAATTAAATAGCCTTTCTTTTCTTTTTTTTTTTTTTTTTGTCTTTTGTTGTTGTTGTTGTTGTTGCTATTTCTTGGGCCGCTCCCTCGGCATTATTGTTGTTGTTGTTGTTGTTGTTGCCATTTCTTGGGCCGCTCCCGCGGCATATGGAGGTTCCCAGGCTAGGGGTCCAATCGGAGCTGTAGCCACCGGCCTACGCCAGAGCCACAGCAACGCGGGATCCGAGCCTCGTCTGCAACCTACACCACAGCTCACGGCAACGCCGGATCGTTAACCCACTGAGCAAGGGCAGGGATCGAACCCGCAACCTCATGGTTCCTAGTCGGATTCGTTAACCACTGCGCCACGACGGGAACTCCAAATAGCTTTTCTTTATACTAGGAATAAGTGGTTAGAAGACCAAATCGAAAATATATCACATCCATTATTATAAAAATGTGAAATACCTGAAATTAAACCTAATAAAGAAACTATAGGACCTATGTGAAGATAGGTCCTATATTTTTGAAAGATTTTTTTGAAAGATTTAAAATGTCTCCCAAAGTTAAATGCTATACACTGTTTCTGTATAAAAAATATTTTAAAATGTCAATTACATCAAATACAAATGCAATATGCTAAAACACACGTGCATGCACGATTCTGAATTTATTAAAAATTGAAATCAAATGGAATTAAGTTTAAATAGAAGAATTAACGCCTGAAAATATTTAAGAATCCTATGAAAATGAGAATGCTTCATGGGGATTCTTTTATTAGATATTAACTTAAACCATCAGAATAGACAGATAAATGATAGATGTTATCTTTCTACCTAGGTGATTTCCTTGACAAAACTTTAGTCTGACTCCTCTAAACCCTCTTTTCAATGAGGCCTTGACCCTGGGCTTGAGTGTCTCCTTATTGGGCCTACACTGCCCAGTTTTAGAAAGAATCCTGTCAAGTCAATTTAGAGAGAACTCCCACCCTTGATATCTAATCACCCTTGATATTTGGCCAAATTTCTCATTCCCACCATCCCATAGGTGATATCTCATCACCTTGGTCTGCCTTCACCCAAAATCCTGTTAGGTCAGTATAGCAAGAATTCCTCCTCTCTTTGATGTTGCCATTTAATAATTTTGTATCCCCCCCGCCCCCCCCTCACCTGCTCCTTGGCCATAAATCCCACTTGTCATTGGTGTATTTGGTACTGAACCCAGTTCTATACTGCGGTATTCCCCCACCCATTGTAATAGCCTTGAATAAAATATATTTTTACTGCTTTCACCACTGTCCAGTTCTGGTTTTCTTTAACAGTGGGAACTGCAGGACATCATAACATCCAGAAAAAAACCTGAGTATGTATATTGGAACTTAATATTTGGCAAATATTTTCTTTTAATTTTATATGGAAATGATGGTTTTCCAAAATAATGGTGCTGGCATTTGTTACTCACATGGAGGAAAATAAATTTATATCCCTATCTTCCAACATACACAAAAGTAATTCAAAATGGAATGATGATATAAATGTCAAGAAATAAGATATAAGAAGTTAAATGATTTTAAAAAAATCTTTATGTGAGAGAGGAACTATAGATATCCTAAGTAAAATTTGTACTGATTTTTCTAGGTAAACAATTAAAACTCATATCTTCCAAAAATAAAGATCATGTACAGTGTCAAAAGAAAATAAACATAAAATATTTGCAATACTTTTAGCAGATTGTTATCCCTAATAAACTGAGAACTTAATTAAAAAATAGAAAGTCAAAGTCAAATAATCTAAAAGTAAACTGGGCAAATAATATGAAGAAAAGATTCATAGAATAGGAAATGATGTAATTCTTTGAATTTTTGAAACCAAGTACTTGCATAACTTATGTTAAATAAAAACCACAGTATATTGCTGACTTTCTATCAAACAAACAATTCATGATGAAAATATATATATTTCAGATATAGCTTATATCATATCTGATTCTTCATTTAAGTCTGATTTTATGGAAGGTGTAGGAAGAACCTGGGAATAAGACCGTGATCAACTAAGAGGAATTTGGCAGTTTTAATTTTGTTATTTAAACTTAAGGCAGTATATCCACTATGAAAGACTGAGACATACAAATGTTTCTCAAAGATGTTTTAAAGCCTCCCGAATTGACACCAACTATTTATTCAGCACTTGTGTGGCCCATAAGATGGTACTTTATCTCATTTAATCTTCAGAACAACTTATGAGATAGATACAATTATTATTTTTATATTAAGTATAGGAAGCTGAGGCTCAGAGATACTAAATAACTTTCCTAGTATCACATAGTGGTAAAGCAGGGCCTTGTGCTAAGTCTTTATGATTCTATAGAACATGCTCCTGACTTTTTAACTGCATGTGTTTTAAATGACAACCACATGGAAACCATACCATTTTCTCAGTCTGGGTCTCTGAAATGTTGATACATAAGTACTTCAACTTTTTTTTTGCCTCATGTATCTTTTTGGGAATTTGATGGAAATACTTGAATCTGCTTTTGAGAAAACTGCAAATATGTGTGAACACATACACAGACACTCATAACTTTGCATACAATTTCCAGGAAATCATGGCCCTTCTGAAGGCTACTCTGGACCCCCACGTTGTGAACCTCTGTTTTACTTGAGGAAGATCAGGAGATCTGGAAACACTGGTTTCACCATTCATGCAATTGTACCATTTTTTTTTTTTTGCAATTGTACCATTTTTAATAGAACTTCATTGACCTATTTTTTAAATTTCATATCTGATTTATTTTATGCAAATACAGAATAAAATGGAACTTTAGGGTTCATTATTAAAGAAGCAAGTTGGAGGATGACCTGCTAACAGAGAAATAAAAATTATCCCTGTGTTCTTTATCGACCTAGAAAAGATGTGGAACATTCAGAAACACAAAACATCAGTGATACAAAATACTTTTGTTATAAACTATATTACTAAAATTATACACCAAATAGTCCTCTTAAAGAGAATAACTCTACCTACCTTTTTTATGTCCATTTTAACAAAGGATTTACTTGCCTGTCTTTAACATAGGTCTTAAAACTTCTCAGGGGTTCTTATTGATTCTGAAATAATGTATTTTCTATGTGCACCATGTTGTTAAATCTAGTGGATAGCTACTTTGAAGATTGTTTGCCATTTCTGAAGAAAAATAATAACTGTTACCTCATCAGTTATGATGGTTCCATTATTGACAGATGGACCATATAGATAATAAAGGCATAACATAGGTGGGGATATTTGATTAACCAAAATGTCTTCTACACTGAACTCTGATACCCAGTTTGTGGTTAGTTGTGTAATAGATAAGAATATCTAGGATAGTGTGATATTCAACACATATTTTTGCAAGTTAGTAACAGTAAAAGCTCCTCAAAGCAAAACAAGTGTGAGTTATTGAAAGTGATGGGATTTTTTTTTTTTTTTTTTGTCTTTTTAGGGCCATACCTGTGGCACATGGAGGTTCCCAGGCTAGGGGTCAAATCAGAGCTGTAGCTGCTGGCCTACACCACAGCCACAGCAACGCAGGATCCGAGCTGTGTCTGTGACCTACTCCACACCACAGCTCATGGCAACGCTGGATCCTTAACCCACTGAACAAGGCCAGGGATCGAATCTGCATCCTCATGGATGCTAGTCAGATTTGTTTCTGATGAGCCATGATGGGAACTCCCAAAGTGATGGAATTAAGATGTTTATAGGTAGTAATGGATGCTTTTCTATTAACTGAGAATGCATGAAAATACAGGCTTGATGAATAGACATCAATTATAATCTGTTAGTCTTGTTTTTGTTCTTTTTTCCTTCGCACCTTTGTATCTTGCCAAAAAATTTCAGGCAAAATATTTATTCAGTAATGCCATTATTTATCAATGAGTTTCCTTTGACCTTGTGATTGCACAATGATATTGAAGCATAGAAAGAAGTAATGATAGTCTCAGAGCAAAGTATTCGCAGTAAAACAATTAAATGCATCCTATAGGCTTCTTAGCACCCGTGATATGTCTGGGTCTTGGCTCAGATTGCTTGCGACATGGTCATCTTTTTAAAAGTTGAAGATGAAAGTGCCTTATGTCTGTGCACTTGTGTGTACCAGAGGATTTTCTTTTGAAAAATTTACCTCAGTTTGTTAGCATTTCAGTTTCACAGCTTTTTTTTTTTCTTTTTTCTTTTTAGGGCCTCGCCTGTGGCATATGGAAGTTCCCAGGCTAGGGGTCAAATTGGAGCTGTGGCTGCTGGTCTACAGCACAGCCATAGCCACAACACCACCAGACCAGAGCCAAATCTGCAACCTACACCACAGCTTACAGCAGTGCCAGATCCTTAACTCACTGAGTGAAACCAGGGATGGAACCCACATCCTCATGGATACTAGTCGGGTTCTTAACCCTCTGAGCCACAACAGGAACTCTCATAGCTTCTATTTTTACCTTTACTTAGGCCCTCATAATACTTTCACTGGAGAAACACTCTAAAATTTTAAATTGCCTTATTTTATTTTATTTTATTTATTTTATTTTATTTTATTTTAATTTTTGGCCTCACCCGAGGCATGTGGAAGTTCCCAGGCCAGAGATCGAACCTATGCCATGACAACAACCTGCACCATAGCAGTGACAATGCCAGATCCCTAACCTGCTGTGCCACAAGAGAACATTTTTTTCTTTTTTGCCCAATTAATTTTACATTTATTTTGGGCCTAGAAAAAAAAATCTCATTGTATTGAGGAAACCTTAGAATAAAAATTCATACTCAGTCTTTTTCCGATATCATTATTTATAGTCATTAAAGTACCTCTTGGCATCTAAGGGTGATGTCACTCAGAGGGCAGACTGAGTAGTGCATTCCTTCAGCCATGAGCACATGATCAATGAGCATGTAAATGGGAGGTTTTATAAAATCTTAAATTCTCACATTCCTTTTTTTAGTTTTTAATTCTCACATTCCCCCCCCCCTTTTTTTTTAATCTGTAGAGCTTCTTGAGTTTTTTAGAGAAGTTTTTTTTTGGAGAAAGATTCTTGGATTTCTACATTAGACATGTGCCTAGACCCCCGAGGCTGCAGGTGGCTGCTGTTTTGATCATGGAACCTTACTTGGTTTTCCCTAATCAAAAGCTCCTGTGTGATGTAACTGCACAGATAGGTGATTCATTTCACCTCAGTGTCAGACAAAGCAGACCAGGCTCTGATGCACTGATGTTAAGGGATAAGCATTACTTTTCCTCTCCAGATTTTATCACAGGCAAATGCTGTTGCCGTGAAGATTCATTTTCACCCCATAACTTCTTTCTGGATATAATAATTGCCCTCTTGCACGATAATACACTTATCCCACTAAGCAAAAGCTGATAAAAAGCAGCTTTCTAACACCATGGCTATTTAGATATATCTCCTTAATCCTTACCAGCATAAGGTCAGACAATTAATGTGAAAACTCCCTGTGTGTTTGCATTTTTGTGTGTGTTTCTAGGCTTGAAACCAGTAAAAGGTCCTTTACAATTCTTATAGTAAATTTGCTACTGTAAAGAAATAGCAGATACAATCAGGGGTTATAGTTCTAAAGTTATGAAATGAGTCAAAGTTTCCATTCTTCCCTGAAGTCTCAATGAGGCTTCTTTGATGAAAGGCCTTTAAAACTTCCCAGGGTTGTTTCTACTATTCTGAGAACTAACTGGTTAGTTTAAACTGATGCTCAAACTCTATTCTTTGTGCTACATGAATTGAATTGAGCCCTGGATCCTACTGAAGTTAAATGCCTGAAATGCAATGCTCTACTTTCTTTCAACAATGCATATTTGCTGGCTGTCCTCTTCATTCATTGAATTTTCAAAAATAATACAAATGGTTGTAACTATGAATAAGACATTTGCGAAAAGTACATTAAACCAGAGATCAGTAGACTAATTTTCTGATCCAGACTTTGCTATGAACTGGATGGATGATTTTAGGGCAAGTCGCTTTCCTTCAGTAGGCACCATATTATCTTTGGAAAATAAGCGATTTAGACTTTTTATGTCCCTTTTTATCTCTGAATATCTGTCATCTATTGTTTTACCTTTACCAGACAGTAACATTTATTATGAGGTATTGTTTTTCAGCCTCTTTAGAAGAATATTTCCGATTTATTTACAGAGTTATGGCAGCCATTTTGAAGCCCTCTGTTCTTTTTTGTCATCTTGAGAAACAAATCAACATTAAAGTATGATAATATTTGTCTCTCTTTTTTTTAAATTTGCAACTCTTTAGCAGTGTAGTAATAAATAAGCTGACAGAATTTATTGACAAAAAAGGAATACTTCATTGTATGAGTTAATCTTCTTTCCTGTGATGCATTAATGTCCTTCAATAAAGTTCATCCAATTTTGTTCCCATACTTCAAGAGAGAAGTTTAGAATGTGTTTCAGACAATAATGCTTGCATTTAATGAGTCAGAATCTATAGAATAACCCTAAGGAAAATTTTTAAAAAAGGAAATCCCTGTTCTAAAGGTAGGGCACTATGGTGGACATACCAGTTACTCAGTGTGAAAAGGCAAAGGATCCATTTTTCCTTCTCGCTTTTGTTTCCAGATTTCTTCAATTAGAGTGCCTCCTAGAGCTATTGTTTATGGAAGCTGGCATTGGGAAGACATAAAGGTAAGATAAGAGGAAAATGTTCAATTTATATGTCTGAGTTTTATAGCTTAGTTCATTTATTCCTTCATTCATTCATCAAATATACCTAGTATATCTGTGTCAAGTGCCATGCTTTGACTACATACATCCATATTAGTGACTTAGTGTGTTTTCCCCTCTTTAAAAATTCTGAGATGTGTCAAGATGTTAGAGAGGAATAGATGACAACTAAGTAAATATTTTTGTGTTTACCACTAAGCCTTACCATTATTTGGTGTTTGATCCAGATAGTTTTTTAAAGAAATAAAATATTAGAGATGTTTTTCCTGATCCTATTACTTTCACTTATTCCCTGAGGTGACCAATAGCCTTTACTTGATATATTTTCATACATATGCATGAATCTGTACCAACTTATAAGATTGATTTGCATATTTAAAAATTGTATATAAATGGCATATAAATAGTATCATTCTAACTGTATTATTCTATAACCTATTTTTTTTTCTCAAATGTATGGCTTTGAACTTAAATCCATATTGATACAAGCAGCTCCACTTGCATTTTCTTTTTGCTTTTTAGGGCCACACCCATGGCATATGGAGGTTCCCAGGCTAGAGTTTGAATCAGAGCTGTAGCCGCTAGCCTATGTGCCAGAGCCACAGCAACACCAGATTTGAGCTGTGTCTGTGACCTACACCATAGCTCAAGGCAACGCTGGATCCTTAACCCACTGAGCGAGGCCAGGGGTCGAACCCACAACCTCATGGTTCCTAGTCAGGTTCGTTAACTACTCTGCCACGACGGGAATTCCTTTACTGTTTTTCAATTCTGTATTTCACTTATCTCCATTTAAACCTTTATTTTTTCTTTCCTTCTTCTAGCATTGAGTTTAATTTGGTCATTTTCTGGTTCCATAAGGTATATAGTTAGGTTCTTGATTTGAGCTCCTTCTTCTTCTTCTTTTGTTCCTGAAACATATGGAAGTTCCCAAGCCAGGGACTGAAACCACACCATACAGTGACCCAAGCCACAGCTGTAACAATGCCAGATCCTTATCCACCAGGGAACTCTTTCTTTTTTCTTTTTTAATGTATACATTTAGAACTATAGATTTCTCTCATAGGATTGCTTTCACTGCATCTCATAAATTTTGATATATTGTGCTTTCATTTGCTTCAAGGTATTTTGTTATTTCCTTTATGATTTCTTTTTTTTTAACCTATTGGTTGTTTATGAGTGTGTTGTTTAATTTCCATGTATTTGTGGATATTTTTGTTTCTCTTCTCTTAATTTCTAGTGTCATTCCATTGTTATAAAAAAAGATACTTTGTATGATTTCAAACATTTTAAAGTTATTAAGATTTGTTTTGTAGCCTAATAATTGTCTACCCTGGATAATTTTTCATGTACACTAAGGAGAATATGTTATTCTGCTGTTATTGAAAGGAATATTCTCTGTTTATTAGTTCTAATTGGCTAATAGTGTAGTTAAAGTTTTGTATACCCTTGTTGATTTTATGTATGATTATTCTATACATTATTGAAGGTGGTATATTAAAATGTCACATTATTGTTGTAGAATTTTCTATTTTCCCCTTCATTTCTGTTTATTTTTCTTCATATATTTTAGAACTTCTTTTTTAGGTTACACATGTTTATAATTTTTAGACATCTTGTTATATTGATCTATTCCTTTTTTTTTTGGTAGCCTTTTCTGACTTAATGTCTATTTTGTCTGAATAGTTCTCTTTTGGTGTCTATTTGAATGGGATATCTTTTTCTACTATTTTAATCCAATCTGCCAATCTCTCTGTTTTAATAGGATAATTTAATCCCTTTACATTTAATATGATTAATGATAAGGGTTTCTTTTTGCAATTTATTGTTTTCTGCTTGTTTTTCATATTTTTGTTCTTCACTTTTTCCATTACTGACCTTTTAAAAATCATTTTTTACATTATGCTATTTTGGTTTTCATCTTTTTTTCTGTTTTTGTATATCTTTAAGTTATTTTCTTATTGGTACTTTGGGGATTTCAAACATTCTAGTTCAAACAGTACCAACTGAATTTCAATACTATAAAGACACTCTGCTCCTACATGTCTTTTTTTTTTTTCTTTTTAGAGCCACACTTGCATCATATGGAAGTTCCTAGGCTAGGGTTTGAAGCAGAGCTTCAGCTGCCAGCCTATACCACAGCCACAGCAATGCCAGATCCAAGCCACATCTGAGATCTACACCATAGATTGTAGCAGTGCTGGATCCAGAGCTCACTGAGCGAGGCCCAGGATTGAACCCGCATCCTCATGGATACTAGTTGGGTTCTTAACCCACTGAGCCACAACAGGAACTCCCTATATGCCTTATTTTGTGCAGACATTGTTTTCCTGATTTCCTTTAGTAGTTTTTTTCATGATTTCTTTTAGTTTACAAAACATATTTAAAATAGTTAATTTAACTTCTTTGAGAAATATTTCCAATGTCTGGACTTACTGGCTGATGGTTTCTATCAAATTATTTTCTCCATCTTAATAGGCTATTTGTTCCCATTCCTTTGTATGCTTTGTAAATTTTCATTGAGACTTGGATATTCTGAGTATTATGTTCTGGTAACTCTGGAAATATAATTCTCTCATTTCTCTCAGATGACTATTTTTTGTTTGTTTGTTTGTTGAGGCCTGGAACTATGCTTTTATGATTTTCTGAACTATTTTTGCAAAGCATATATCTTTGTTGTGTGTGGTCACTGAAGTTTCTCTTTCTTATTTTTTTCTGCAGTCAACCAGTGACAGTAATTTCCTTAAATATCTGGCTCTCAATAGGGGGAAAAGTGATCTTGTATCTTTAAATTCTCCTGTGGCTAAGAAGCCTTCTTAGCCCTTTGGTGTGGAAACAGTAGCTGGTCTCTATGCCAATCCCTCAGTGATAAAAAGCAGCAATTGCAATCAAATTACAAAATCTCTATCCCTGGAGGACAAGTTCTTATTGCTCATCTGACTCTAGCAAGTTGTATTATGAACATGGGCTATAGACTGCACAGCTGCCTGCCATGGGGTTGGTGGATGGAGAGTAGTAGCTGTTATGTGTAAAGGCCAAAACTGACTGACATTTACCATATTCTTCATCAAGCTTTCATCAAGATCTCCACTGGATTCTGCAAAGTGCTATAGTCAGAGTTCAAAATAGTTGCTTTAGATAGTTCCTGGCAGTTCATTTGTTGTTTCTGTAGAAGTACATTCCTGAAATAGCCTATTCTACCTTGTCACTCAGGAATTGCTTTTTTTGTTGCTTATTTTGTTCATTTTAAATTTGAGTGCTAATAAGTTTAATATAGTTTTTTTAAAATCTCAGTGTCTAGAGATTATGAGTCTTTGTCTGAAATATTTTTCTATTTTGTTTGCCCTTTAATTTTTTTGCTATTAATATTAATTTTATTTATGTTTTGAAATCTATTGATTTTTTTTGTTTGAGAATTAGAAAGTCCTACCTTTTTCAAGATCAATTATATATTTACCTACATTTCATTCTAGATGTTAATATTTCATTTTTCAATTTTCATTTTTTAAATCATGTGAAATTTATTTGGATGTATTGTACTTGGTAAGACTATAACCTATATAACCTTATTTCTTTATAAATTGTGAGCTAAAGTTCCCAACACCTTTTGGTTTTGATTAATGCCCTTTTTCATAAGTTAAATTGATGTTTCCTTGTCTTAAACTGGCCTATAAGTTCTGTTCCAGTGATATGCCTGCTAATGCTTTCATCTATACAACTTGGTTTTAAACCTTTATACTTGTAGTAGATTATATTATTCCAAATATTTATTCTGTCCCTGGTGATAAGATGTATGTTCACATCTTTTGCTGTGAATTTTGCAGTGCCTTCCCACTGAGATTGAGGGATTAGCATATCACTTGCTTTGGCCAATGTGATTTTAGGAAATGTGACACAGAGAGGGACTTGAAGTGTTACCAGAGTTGGGCTTGTTCTCTTTCTTCTCATGGGACTGCCATGATAAGAACATACCAAGGATGGAAGACATATAGAGATAAACTGCCTCAGCTAAACTTCCCCAGCTAGGCTTAGCTTAGGGTAGCTAACCCCTAGTCAACTGAAAGATATATAAGAAATCCCAGCCAATTTCCATAAAGCTCAGTAGCCTGTAATATACTAGATTAGCCAGTCTCTAACTGAGTCACAATCATATAAAATAAATAAATCTAGTAAGATTTTCATGGTTGCTTATTATACAGAAATAACTGACCAACTCAACAATACATTTTAATATGTGGTAGAACATCAACCCATTTTATTTATTTACTAATTTGCAAAAGCAATTTACAGCTCTTCTTGGCTGTTTGTCCTGGTTTGCTTAGTAATACAATTATTTACATGAAAATCTTATATTTCACCTTGACCCAGTCTAATTCTAAGAGATCTTTGAAAGCAGAGACTAATTTATTCATTTTTAATAGGATCCATCATGATATCTAGCTCAAAGCTACTTTGCTTATAATGATGTATCGTCATTGTTGAACTAAACTGAATAACTGCAAATTAAATTTTCAAAGCATGTAGTAAATCCCTACATTACCGTTTACTTCATTACCTGTAATGAAATTTAGAATGTTTGGTGCCATATAGATGCAGCCTATATTTGGATAGGTTTTATTTTATTCTGTAGTCTCTTCTCCATCGTGGCAATGGTTGTTACAATTTATATCAAATGGCATGTGTTACTTTGGGTTATGATAGTATTCATAATATAGGAGCTGCATAATTCATTTCCATTTCTCTTTGTTTTTCAATTTTACTTTAGATTACTCTCCTCCAACTTACCCTTAATTGGTTTATTTTTATCTTAATAAATTAAGTAATATTTGAATTTATATGAAAGTTTTTACAGCCAGTGGACAACACTGATTTGGCCCAATAAGTCAGAATGTTTGCAGATTTTTCATGTGGTTTTAGTGATCTTATATGTAATACTTTTGAATAATAACATAGTAGATTGATTATACATAACTTATGAAATGAAAGTCAATGTTGTCTGGCTTTTGATTTTGCTTGAGTTCAAAAAGGGAGCAGGGAAGAATATCAGGGCCAAATGAATATCTCAGCAATGTAATGTGATTAATTTTTTGAGTATGAATGTATTTTTAATATTTCTATCAGGATTTGTTAGAACCATCTTCCCCTTAATATTTATCACACTAGGGATCTTATTAATTGTACTTTATCTTTTGGCTGCACTTTTCCCTCTTTCCATCTGTTTGTGGGGCATTTTAATTGCCTTTACAGATCTCCACAACAACTAAATATTTTCTGAGGCAGCCAATGATAGATGGTTCTGCTATTGTGTTTAATCATTCCCATGAAATATTATACTAAAACTGATTATGATTAAATTAAATAAATTAAATAAAATTATGATTTAGAAGACCTCACTAATTTATGTTTGCATTTAATAAAACTAACCTCTTAAATCATTTGTCCAAAGTTTAAAAAACATATGTTTCCTAAAAACAAAGGAGTTAGAAAAAGGTAACTAAATTGTTAGTGTGATGGCAGCACTTTCAAGACATTCTAGGCTTGCGTTTCAGGATGTGTGAGAAGCACATAAATAACTTTCCTAATTTTCATTCAGTCAAGCTTTCCTCATACCTTGTGCAGGGCATATGACTTTGTTCAAGTCATTTAACATCTCTGAGGATCTGCTTTGTAAAGCTTTTATTTTCCAAACTAATTATCTTACACTGTACATGGTAAAAGGAGGTATCTCTATTACTTTAATAATGATTCTCCTGGGATATTTACAGTACAATCATTATAAAAGTATATATTAAGATAGTCAATATGCCACTTTCCTCCTGTCTTCTAAACCATGCAAATATAGCTGACTCTGTATAATGAATATAATGGCCTCTTGAAATTGCCTATATCTGTTATATGTGGTGAAACAAGGGTGCCTGGCACACAATGTCTATCATATAAATAAACACTCAATAAATGTTTATTGTTTAAAATTTTTACTTTCAGGAAAAGCATTCTCTGAACAGACAGTTAGATACCTGGTTGCCTATACGAGTATTGGCAATAATATTTGCATAAATTGATGCTAAAATTATCTCCAGTAAGAAGACATATATCTGGTTTTTTTTTCATGTAAATCTACTGAGGAAAGGATCTCTAGGTAGAAACGATCTTATTGTATTTCCACCTTGAGTTGAAAAGATGCTGACAAATACAGTGATGTTTATTGAAATAGTTGAAAGAAAATCCTGTTATTAAGGCTCTTATAAATTTTGGACATTGACATTAATTGAAAAAAATAAGCAGGGTTCTCTTTTGTTTTTCTCTCTCCAAAATGGTTGCCATGTCAAGAGTACAAAGAATTGCAGTTTTCCTTGACTCTTCTTAATCTGCCCACACACTTACTCATATTCTCCAACCATTGATTTTTATTAAGCTTACTCCCATGGCATATGGAAGTTCCCAGGCCAGGAGTTGAATCCTAGTCACTGTTGTGGCAATGCAGGATCCTTCAACCCACTGCACTGGGCCAGGTTTGAACTTGTGCCTCCATAGAAACCTGAGCCACTGCAGTAGGATTCTTAACCCACTGAGCCACAGTGGGAGCTCCCCAACCATTACATTTTTTCTTTTGTTTCCATTCTTTTTTCTTTTCTTTTTTTTTTTTTTTTTTTTTTTTCAGGGCTGCACCGGCAGTATATGGAAGATCCCACACTAGGGGTTAAATTGGAGCTACAGCTGCCAGCCTACACCATAGCCACAGCAATGCATGATCTGAGCTGGGTTTGTGACCTACACCACAGCTCACGGCAATGCTGGATTTGTAACCCACTGAACAAGGCCAGGGATCAAAACCACATCCTCAAGAATCCTAGTCTGGTTCATTAACCGCTGAGCCATGATGGGAATTCCTTCTGTTTCCATTCTTTTTTTTTTTAAATGTCTTTTTGCCTTTTCTAGGGTCACTGCTGTGGCACATGGAGGTTCCCAGGCTAGGGGTCTAATCGGAGCTGTAGCCACCAGCCTACGCTAGAGCCACAGCAACTCAGGATCCGAGCTGCATCTGTGACTTACACCACAGCTCAGGGCAATGCCAGATCCTCAACCCGCTGAGCAACACCAGGAATCGAACCCTCAACCTCATGCTTCCTAGTCGGATTCGTTAACCACTGAGCCACACTGGGAACTCCCTGTTTCCATTCTTGATGCAGAATAACATACCTGACCTCTTTTTAAGATTTAGCATGAATGGAGAAAATCTAACACATAGGCCAGGTTCTGACGTTTTGATGGAAAAGAATAGGTCAGGATCAAGAGCTAGCCAATAAGAGACACTATCCAAAAACTCAGAACCAGGGAATGAAGAGGTAGAGTTCAAATCCTAAAGGAAAAGTAACAAGTCAAATCAAGGTACAAAATAAACAGTGTTCACCATGGATGTCATAATAGGGAGAAACTTAGTTGAATGAACACTTTCCTCATATCCCCATACTCTTAGGCTCTTGCCTTCTTTTATGAGCATCAAGGAACAGAGACCCCACATCTGAGTTGATGTTGAGTAAAAAGCAGATACGGTGCTTTACATATAAGGGTCTATAAGGGCATGTTGGGTCTCTGGTGTCAAATGATAATCCTAGAAGCTTGGAGGAAAGTACAGAAACCAATAGAATGTAAAAACAATCTATTCTCGCTTCATGCTTGTGCTTCCTACTATCTCTCTTTTCTCAGTTTAACACATTTTATATGAAGAGTGTGATATAGTTTTCAGTGGTGGAGAAAGTTAAAGTTCTCTGTATTTGGACTGATAGTCTGCATATGGGATACTCCATAAGGACATGGCTGGAACCAACCTTGGTGAAAATGACTTTCAGATGGTCACAAAGTCACTGCTACTGAGTGGTCTTCATCAGACTGAATGTGTTAGTCATCACATACACCAGAGTAATGTTGTACAGGTTTCCTGGGAAAGTCCTCTAAAAACAGTGAGCAGCATATTCTGAGAATGAGGAGTGTTGAATTCAGTGTAATCTTCATAAATTATTTAAAGAGTACGAGGCAAAAGAAAGAACAAAAGGAAAGCATGATAATGTGATGAACGCTTTTTACTTTTTGCCAGTGACAAAGAAGAATCCTATTATCATTTATTCATTAATACAAACATTTCTGAGATATTACCTTTTCACTTGCAACGAGTGGATCTTTATTTTTCTCCTTGCAGGTCAGTTTGTCCAGTGTAGAGACATATCCATATAATGCTAAACTATGTGCATAAAAAGTTAAAATTCTTGGAATTCCCTGGTGGCACAGCAGATTAAGAATCCAGAATTGTCACTTCTTGGTTCAGTTTGCTGCTCTGGTGCAGATTTGATCTCTGGCCTGGAACCTCCACATGCTGTGGGCATGGCAAAAAAAAGAGTTAAAATTCTTATTGAATATTCAGAATGTTTGACCCATGTAACATCAAATCTACATATTTGATAGCGCCAAGGAAATGCTCCACTCCCTTCCAGACTCTGTTCCTACTGGCCTCTGAGGCTGCTGGAACACTGGAGTACCAGTTGCTACTCTTGATACCACTTCAACCCATTTGTCTTAACAAAAGGAGCAAATAGGTGAGGGCACTTGTCACAAGAGTCCTTGGGGTCCCTCTGTTTAGACTGTACTTCTTCTAAATGCTCTACAAGTCACTTGAGGCAATGAGGAAAGACAACTACCTCATCATGTTATCTTGGCATCCAACTGGGTTAGAATTTGTTTAATTTCAATGAATGAGCATGTTTGAGAAAGATGGATACATTTGCACAGATGGGAAAAGCAATAGAGAGGTTCAAATGGTGGTAGTAAGTCCATGTGTAGAGATAGTATAGTCAGACAGAATCAGACTATCCAGGGCTTTAATCCAGGCTCTGCTTGTTTCTAGAACCATGATCTTGGGTGATAACTTAGTCTATTTGACTCTTATCTGTGTAAAATGAGGATAATATTCTGTAACTCACAGGTTTCTGCAAGAGAGAAATGAGATACATCATATATAGTAAGCATTAAATGGCATTGAACTTATCTTAGAACACAGAATCTGTATGCTGTGAAAGATGCCAGGGCAAGGCAACAGTCATCCTCAGGGTTATAGGCTGAATTGGCTAAGTGGTGGGGAGAGAGGAGAACTTGAAGGCAGAAGGAAGAGCACAAGCAAGGGAATAATGGTACAATAAAAAGGAGCTTCTTAGATCAGACTAAAAAAAAAAAAAAAGCAGAGGAGCAAGCAATCTTTGCCTACATGCAGGCAAATCCCCCCCTCCCCTCAGAAAAGAAAGAGCCTCTCTTAAAATCAGCTCTAGACGTTACTTTTCACATTTTTCACTCTTATTGCCAGAAGTCTGATTAAGTTGGAAGTACAGTCAGTTTTCTCAGGAAATGGTAGTGGTGTCAATTAGAATGGTGTGAAACTAGCAGGTTTCATGTAACAGTGGGGTCAGTGGAAATTATAGTCACTGCAATTTAAGAGCATCTCTCAATCCATGAAGTTTGCAAACTTTTTTCATGTATCCCAAAGAAGGAAACATATTAACTTTAGAACCAGCTATTAACAGAATTACTCTCCACGATACTTTCAGAAGTGGCGGGGATGGTGGGGGATTAAGGTACAGAACCATTTAATGACTATCATTGCAGGAGTTCCCATCATGGCTCAGCAGAAATGAATCTGACTAGCAGGTCACAGGTTCAATCCCTGGCTTTGCTCAGAATTTTAAGTATCTGGGGTTGCCATGAGCTGTGGTGTAGGTTGCAGACATGGCTCAGATCCCACATTGCTGTGGCTGTGGTGTAGGACAGCAGCTGCAGCTCTGATTCAACTCCTAGCCTGGGAACCTCCTTATGGTACAGGTGCAGCCCTAAAAAAATAAAATAAAAAAAAATAGGCTACCACTGCTGACCCCAAAGAGAAAGAGAAGGAACATGACACATTTCATTATTTTAATACAATCTAAGCAGTGTTAACCCAGTTTTTTCATTATATCCTGAGATGTGTGTTTAGTGTTTTAATAGCCCTCTGGAATATATTGCTGTTGATGAGTATAGATAGAAGGATTGCAAGGATATTGTGCTCCTTCCAATAATGGAATTACACCCCCAAATAGCTCCCTACTGGTGCCTGCAGTAGTCATCTATCACTCTTTTGACTTGAAATTTTGAAGGTTCCCGTTAAGTTGCTGATAGATTTGGGAGGGATAATGTACTAAGCCGTGAAGTGTTGTTAAACCTTAAGTGAGAATTAATTGATAAGATCCTTTCCAACAAGATAATCTATTGAAAAGAGGCTTTCCAGTGAAGAACATAGGAAATTATCTGGTGGGAATGAGTTTGATTAGAATGGGGGCATTCAGAATAAAGATACTATAAGGGTACCTGGAAGATGGTACAAAAGTATCTATCAGTAGGTAAAAAAAGACAACTGAAAGAAGAGGAATAAGCTTTCTGGGGGCAATTTTAGCAAGAGATGACCATGTGTCCAGCTCTGGGTTAAGGACATTCACATTTAGTTTTTTCTTGTGTGCTGAAATTAGGCATTATATTTACTTTACATTTTTTTGTGTAGGGTCAGCTCTGTATATAGATGGAGCTATTATTTTAAGAATTCATTTTCTTTTTTTTTCTTTTTAGGGCCATACCCGCAGCATATGCAGGTTTCCAGGCTAGGGGTCCAATCGGAGCTGTGGCCACTGGCCTATGCAACAGCCACAGTAATGCCAGATCCGAGCCACATCTGTGAACTGCTTCGCAGTTCATGGCAATGCTGGATCCTTAACCCACTGAGGAATGCCAGGGATAGAACCAGCGGGATCTCCAAGAATTTGTTTTCTGATATGTATAAGTTTTTTTGTTAATTTATTTTTTCCCACTGTACAGCAAGGGGATAAAGATATCCTTACATGTATACATTTTTCCCCCACCCTTTGTTCTGTTGCAATATGAGTATCTAGACATAGTTCACAATGCTATTCAGCAGGATCTCCTTGTAAATCTATTCTAAGTTGTGTCTGATAAGCCCAAGATCCCGATCCCTCCCACTCCCTCCCCCTCCCATCAGGCAGCCACAAGTCTTTTCTCCAAGTCCATGATTTTCTTTTCTGAGGAGATGTTCATTTGTGCTGGATATTAGATTCCAGTTATAAGTGATATCATATGGTATTTGTCTTTGTCTTTCTGGCTCATTTCACTCAGTATGACGTCTCTAGTTCCATCCATGTTGCTGCAAATGGCATTATGTCATTCTTTTTTAGGGCTGAGTAGTATTCCATTGTGTATATATACCACTTCTTCCGAATCCAATCCTCTGTCGATGGACATTTGGGTTGTTTCCATGCCTGGCTATCGTGAATAGTGCTGCAATGAACATGCGGGTGCATGTGTCTCTTTTAAATAGAGTTTTGTCCAGATATAAGCCCAAGAGTGGGATTGTAGGGTCATATGGAAGGTCTATGTATAGATTTCTAAGGTATCTCCAAACTGTTCCCCATAGTGGCTGTACCAGTTTACATTCCCACCAGCAGTGCAGGAGGGTTCCCTTTTCTCCACAGCCCCTCCAGCACTTGTTATTTGTGGATTTATTAATGATGGCCATTCTGACTGGTGTGAGGTGGTATCTCATGGTAGTTTTTATTTGCATTTCTCTTATAATCAGCGATGTTGAGCATTTTTTCCTGTGTTTGTTGGCCATCTGCATATCTTCTTTGGAGAAATGTCTGTTCAGGTCTTTTGCCCATTTTTCCATTGATTGATTGCCTTTTTTGCTGTTGAGTTGTATAAGTTGCTTATATATTCTAGAGATTAAGCCCTTGTCAGTTGCATCATTTGAAACTATTTTCTCCCATTCTGTCAGTTGTCTTTTTGTTTTCTTTTGGGTTTCCTTTGCTGTGCAGAAGCTTTTCAGTTTGATGAGGTCCCATGGGTTTATTTTTGCTCTAATTTCTATTGCTTTGGGAGACTGACCTGAGAAAATATTCATGATGTTGATGTCAGAGAGTGTTTTGCCTATGTTTTCTTCTCGGAGTTTGATGGTGTCCTGTCGTGTATTTAAGTCTTTCAGCCATTTGGAGTGTATTTTTGTGCATGGTGTGAGGGTGTGTTCTAGTTTCGTTGCTTTGCATGCAGCTGTCCAGGTTTCCCAGCAATGCTTGCTGAATAGACTTTCCTTTTCCCATTTTATGTTCTTGCCTCCCTTGTCAAAGATTAATTGACCATAGGTGTCAGGCTTTATTTCCGGGTTCTCTATTCTGTTCCATTGGTCTGTCTGTCTGTTTTGATACCCGTACCACACTGTTTTGATGACTGTGGCTTTGTAGTATTTCTTGAAGTCTGGGAGAGTGATGCCTCCTGCTTGGTTTTTGTTTCTCAGGATTGCTTTGGCGATTCTGGGTCTTTTGTGGTTCCATATAAATGTTTGGATTGTTTGTTCTAGTTCTGTGAAAAATGTCCTGGGTAATTTGATAGGGATTGCATTGAATTTGTAGATTGCTTTGGGTAGTGATATCTTTAAGTTTTGATTGAATTTGTATTCATAGTTCTTGTGTTTTACTTTTCAAGTGTAAGGACCAAGAAAAATAAGACAAACTTCCCTAATGAATACACTGGCAGCTCTCCTTCAGGAAAGGGATTAAACAGTATTTGGTCAGTTGTATCTAGATGATAGGGAAGAATTGCACCGTCATTTTTTTCCTGGTTATTCTAAAAGGGTCTTTCAAACCCTTCACGTCCTCCTGCCTTATATGCAGATGTATGAAGATAATTACAGATGTTGCATTCCAGCCTGGGCATACATTTCAGTGAAAACTGAGGTTCAGTAATAAGTCCTTATGACATAAATTCATATCCTACTCTTTAAACCTGTGTTTGTATATTTGGCATTAGAGAAACAAGAGAGGAATATCTGGTTTTATAAAACAGACAAATGGCAAATCTTATCATGGGTAAAGATTTCTTTTAAGCTTAGTTCTTTAATGATCGACATTGGGCTCCAAAGTGATTTTATTTTATTTTGCTTTTCTCTAGAGCATTACACCCCAGTAAATAAAAATAAATAAGGAGAAAGATTTAGTTTTATATGCATGAGAGTAAGGAGCCTCAGAATGTCAGCCTTCCGGGCTGTATTTTCTCACGTGTGACTCTTCGATGATTTCTGGTCTAGGATACTGTAAGCTCCCATATACACAACTCTCTGGATTAATTAGGAACTGCATATATGAGCTTATATATGGCAAATACAACAAAGTGCGCACTTACGCAAAGCAACTTAGCTGTGTACACTCATAAATATGACCTCAGTTTGACACTTGAAATGATAATTCTGTGCTAATCAGCACCAAAAGAACATTCTGTTGTTTTGTAATGAATAAGACATTGGGGGAATAAGCATGTTGATGTCAAGAATTGTATCTGCTGTGAAATTTATTTCAACCAGGTACAGTTATGTATGATTTTTTAATCATTTGTTTTCAGATCAATCAGCTTAATGGGCTTAGTTGACCGTGAGTAGTTTCAAATTCAAAATTTCAATCAGAAATCACTGTTGAAATTGTGCTCTTGTACAATTAAAATTTCCACTGACTGGACAAATAGAACATTACAAATAGATTGTAAATAGAAAAGGAAGACCAAGTAAGGGAGTGAAAGAAAATGATGTGCCTCCCAGTGTGATGTATATACTTTGAGAAAAAAGCAAAAGCCACCAAAGGGATAAAAATGTATAATTCTGATAAAAAACACTTTTAGAGGTTTTACATACAACGGTCC
Organism: Sus scrofa; assembly: GCF_054392235.1. Taxonomy (NCBI): domain Eukaryota; kingdom Metazoa; phylum Chordata; class Mammalia; order Artiodactyla; family Suidae; genus Sus; species Sus scrofa. Next base: position 88,190,260 of record NC_139401.1, on the reverse strand, counting down.
CTTACTATCATGTCTTAGTATGCTGGAATTTGGGGAAACAATGATTTTGAGGCCAAAATATACAAGAAAGTAATGATCATCAGGAGAGAACTTTGATCTTAAACCTGTAGAAAGAATATCAACCTCGTTTTCATCATGCAAGGTTTACAGGGAGACAAAAATCTAAGACACATACCTAAAAAGATAATGAATTATCATAAGTTTTATGCACTGCATAGGATCACAGGGGGAGATGCAGAGTAGTGAGGCTGCTTGTTGCACAGCTAAAATTGGGGGGTTTCTTGACAGCTTGCTAAAACAAAAGCACCTACATGAAAACTCAACTATTACTGTAATCAGAAGTGAATAAGCATACTTCTCTTTATCCAGAGTTAAATATAATTTAACTAAATGATTTTATATTAAAAGAGCTTTGTAAAAAGAATATTCAGGAAACTGAAGACAACAGTAGGAGACGAATTGTACTGAATTTTTCCATGAAGTGCTTTCTGCTCAGAGATAAAAATGTTCATAATTTGGAGATTAATGGAAGTTCTATACTATTTCTTAATGGTATAATTTATAGTTCTCCACTCTCAAAGACATAGTATTATTTATTATAAAAGAAAATTCCTTTGAGCACATGAAAGTACTTTATAACAATAATAAGTAAAAGTGAATAATCCACCCCCCCAAAAAATGTGGAACTTGTTCATTGTTTCTGCCTCAAGGAAAAAAAATATTTTCATAAGCATGCGAGAAGTCAGAATTTATGTAACATAAAAGATATATCTTTTTATAATCTTTCTAAACAATATTATAGCAAAAACTAGTAGGGCTATGGAATTATTTTGCTGCCATCAGAAGATTAACATATAATCTTAACTATATTTCAACCTGATTATTTGTTTGAGTGAACACATGTCTTTGGGAGAGACATCTATGAAGTGAGGAAAAAGGAAGCACCTGCTTATCTAGTTACATGTCCAAAATCAGCCCGAGTGGCCAATGTGGTGAGAGCCAGAATCTATCTGATTCATCTGATTATGATTATGATATAACATTATTATTAGATGAATGTTATTCACATACAAATTTGTATGAGATATGCATGATGATTTTATGTGTGCCTCAGACTGCTTTCCTAAAATTATGTTTTGTCTACATGTATTCCCATTTCAGGAAGATCTAAAGCCACTGAAATTGAGAAAAGATATCGTCATCTCTATTGAATTACTTTTTTTTTTTTTTTTTTTTTTTTTTTTTAGCTTTTTGCTTTCCTGTGGCATATGGAGTTCCTGGGCTAGAGATGAGATCTGAGCCTTAGTGTCAACCTAAGCTGCAGCTGTGACAAGCTGGATCCTTAACTCACTGTGCCATGCCAGGGATCACATGTGTGTCCCAGTGCTCCCAAGATGGCACCAATCCCTTTGGGGCACAGTGGGAACTCCTATGAATGACATATTTTTAATATCAACATGGAGAAATTCAATGTCTGATCTATCATAGTATATCTATTTGGGTGGCTCTAAAATCTGTATTTTCAGCCTAGACCTCTCTAAAATTTCAGTTCTATATAACCAACTGTCTACTGGGTATCTCTGTGTATTCCACTGGTCCCTCAAGTCAACATGTCCAACATGGAAGTCATGTGTTTTTCTCTCCAAGCTTGTTTTAGGACTTGTTTTACATTCAATTTGAAACCACTTCCTAATAATCCCACCTTCTTCACACTTTTCGCATGTGGCACCTCCTCTATATCCTTGAGTTCAGTCTTCTTCATCTCTTCCCACTTTTCTGCTTGTTTCTAATCTTGCCTTCCTGGAAACTATTGTCTACACCACTGCCTGAATTATCCTTTAATGGAATGTGTCATCTGATCATATTACTCCCCTAAATAAAATATTTCAGTGGGACTTCTAGATAAACACATGAGTTCATAGGAGTGTTCATCTTAACCACTTCTTGAAACCGATAAAACATGGATAGTAAAAGCAACTAAAAAGGTATAAAGTCACAAGGACAAAGAGGATAGGACAGGAAATGCAGAAGACTAGATATATCCATACGTTTTGGGAGACAGGAGGCAAATGAATGAGTAGTAATTTATGGAACGAAAAAGAAAGAGATAAAACTTAAGTACCTGAACAGGGAGAAGTAAATTCCTGTAATACAATATAAAGGCTCAGAAACTAAAGACAGCAGATAAGTATAGAGGCAGATTTTCTGTTTGTGGTTTTTAGGTAGAAACAGGTAGATTTATTGAAAGTCTGGAAAAGTAGTAAGATCCCAGATTCTCTTAAAAAGCTTAATTCCCTTCCTTTAGGCAACAGTTCTAGGGTATAGTATATTTATTTTTCAAAATCTTTAATACTTAAAATATACATGATATACATTTGAATATATGCATATGATTTCTTTACAATGCCCACGAAACTTACCTGTGCTAGCCTGAGCAATTGTGATTCTCTACCACTGTTCTCTTGTAAGCTTTGTGTGTGCCTTTCAATTTTCGGGAGGTAGATTTTCAATAAACATGTCATTGACTTTCCATAAACTGTGTACAAATTGGCTTTTTTTACTGACCAGGGCTTAAAGGATAGAAAATTTCAAGAACCTGTAACCTAAAAAATCTTGGATAATCTTTATTGATGGATATTTGAGTTCCTATTATACTCTAGCAATTGGTGTTTAAGAAGGGGCAGTAGGTGGAATCCATACATAAGGATTGGGGATGCAGAGACCTGGGAGAAGTGACAAACTGTAGGTGACATACACTGTGGAATTCCATAGCATATTTACAGCTTGGCTTGCATTTTGGTGGGTTGCACAGAATGACCTTTGCAGCATGGTGATAGGATATAGAAAACCCAGTCTTTGGGGAATGGAAAGATAATAAGGCTGAGATAAAAGGTAGGTGGGTTATAAAATAGGATGAAATGATATTTCGTATGAACATGGTATGTGCTGTGATTTTTGAAGCCTTTTCAATTTTCATATCTCTCTAGTGGCAACTGGGGAGACATATCATCATGACTGGATTGGAGAATTGACAGCCTACCAGAAAATATCATTGTACAGTTTGGGACTAGTGAAGATGGAAATCATAATACTTTTTTCTTTTTTGCACAAGCACCCCAGGAAATTAACCTCCAAATACAAGTGAGTAATGTACTCTTTTGACTTCTTTATGGATTAGTAAACTGGTGAAATACGGTGAAACTATGTAAGTTGACTAAAGATGTACAAGAAGACATGCATTGCAGAAAATAAATTTGAACTCTGCTTCTCAACTCTTGATTTAACCAGAGACAGTTCTGTCTCAAACATGAGATTCTATATAGAAGCATGAGGGAATTAGGAAGTAAAATCTGATGAGTATTTTTCCTGAAATATTATAGCTGTCATTCCCAGGGCCCTAGTCCTGGGATAGTGGCAGGTTAAGATATTAAATTCATATTTTTCTGGGAACTCTTCATGGACTGGTGCCATATCAGTGACAATGCAGACAGAAGCACAGTGATTTTTAAAGAGCATACTTTTTGGTGTACCCTCTGTTTAGTACAGCTATATGCAGAGCAGCTAGCAGTGTTCATCTGAATCTTTTGCTATTTGTCAAAAGAATTACTGTTTTCTGACATAATCTTTCTTTTCTAAGAAAAAAAATCAGTGGTGCATATTGTAACTGTGTTTTAACATTTGAACTTTTGTCCTAAAGATCAAAACATTAAGATGACTACAAAAGAAAGAAAGGGATGTGACTATAATTCAAGCATTTTAAAATTTAAAAACCAGGTATTCTGTTTCCCCCCTTTAATGCATTAAGCATTGTCTCATAAAGCCATGAATGTAAACTGCGACCAGTTCACTGAGAAAGGCTATAATCAAAGAACATATAACGATATATTTGTCTTTCCTTTCTTGTCTTTACATTTAATTTTCATATATATCCATGTTTGTGCAGTGACTTTGGATGTGTCTCCTGAAGGCAGATACTTCTGTAAGTTTTACAGTGAAGACAGTTAAGGGTAACAAGATGACTGGGAGAGGCTATGTTGCGTAGTGTGGATAGGGCCAGAATATATAGGAGGAGTAGGGAAGCAGGGGTCTGATACCCAAGGGAGCCAGAGTTTGCGCCTTTGTTTGCTGAGGAAACTAGCACAAGAACTGTCTGTTCATTATCTCCTCTATATATTTAAAGGACACGCTTTCAAATGCATTCCTTTAAGGACTTTTCATTATAGTTTGAATAACGGTCATGGTGACATACTGTCTTTTAATCTATAGAAAAAGAACCAGTTCGAGAGACTCTGCGTAATGTGTTTACTTCACCAATCTATCTCTGCTGAGCTCTGTGAGTTGTCATGTTAGGGATGAAATGTTCTGAAGATGATACTGGAAGTAAATATTTGCCCTAACACTTTAAACAAATTTTATTTTATTGAAGTATAGTTGATTTACAATGTTGTGCTAATTTCTACTCTACAGCAAGGTGATTCAGTTACATACACACACACACACACACACACACACAGACACTCACACACATGCACACTCTGCCCTAATACTCTTTGTATGGCAAAGTGGTTACAAGGTCTTTTTCAGTCTATTAAATAAATCAAATATGTAGCCTCATGACGTTTATAATTAAAAAAATAGATATGAAGAATAAATGCAACAAGTTTAAGAAATGTGTTTTGTAATGATAGTACCAGCACAACTGCCAAGATATTATAGCCCTTCCTATGCACCAGGCACTCTTCTAGCTGCTTTACATTTATCACCTTATGTATGCATGAGTGAAGAAAACTTGGTGAGATAGGAACGAATATCCTCATTTTACAAAAGAGGCAGATTGGAGATTCAGTCCCAGGTAGGGTGGTTCCAGAGTCTGCACCCTTTATTGCTGTGTGGTACTGCCGCTCATAAAACAAGGCTATGTGTTTTTTGACTTGGCTTTATGACAAGACCACAGTTTAGGCATATTTGTGAGCCAGTGGAGTTTGTGTCTGGCTCAGCTCAGTTATACCTTTATCCACCCTTTCCTAACTTTCCTAGTGGCCGTCTCACCCCAGGGTCTCATGCTTGACTGCTTCCCTACACTTTTGTTCTAGTGGGAAAGCACACGATAAAATATATCCTCTAAAGTATATATTATGTTATTCCTCTCAGAAATATATTCTTTTCAGGTATAGAAAATGTTAATTCTTCAAGAAATATTTGCATTTTTAAAGAGGATGGATGCATGGAGAGGAGATTGGGAAAATATTAAGTGGGTGAGATTTCTGAAAGCTCCTCAAATTGCAAAAAAGTAGATAATTACATACTTCCCCTACCTTTATGGACAGCCTAGCTTTATGGTGCTATCAGCACTTCCTTGCCAGATGTAAAGGTCATAAGAAATTGGATAGTTTTCATATCACTTCAGAGGCTCCTGGCTCCTCTACTCACCCTGAATTCATTACTACCCTCTGGATTTCTGTGGAAAAGAAAAATCCTTACTATTTGTGGTGCAGTAGGGATTAATTTCTGGCTCATTGAATTGCTAGGTTTAGCAAATATAAATACATGGTTCCAATTCAAATTTTAATCTCATATAATGAATAATTTTTCATATAAATCCATCCCATGCAATATTTGGGACTAATACAAAAATTATTTGCTGTTTATCTGAAATTCAAATTTAATTGGAGATCTATTTTATCGGGTAACCATACTCAGGGTGGATTTTAATTGTCTCTGGACAGACAAAACTTTTGATTATGGATATCTTAGAGTAATCTAGTTATGAGATGGTAAAAATATGAAGTAGAATGGTGACTATGGAGAACAGGATGAATCCAGACGCACAATGGAAGGAGAATCAAAACGTGATGATTGCTTACCTGAGCAGTGCTGGTGAGCCAAGGTGTCTTATATAGAAGTTATAAGTAACAAAGTGAAAGTCTTTAAAAAGGAATGAGACCAGAAATTTTGGGATTTTCGTTCAGTTTTTGGGTGAAAATAGGTTGCATATGTTAATCAGAGCAAAGACTAGATTGAGTCCAGGAAGTCAGATAAGGTTTAGGAGATTAAGTGAAACTGAAATGTTATCTTAGGCAATTATCCAGAAATCTGAAGGTTGGTTAGTTTGCTCTTGAATATTTAGAAACTAAAAATTAAAAAGCAAAAAAATAAAGAGAAAATACTAATCTTTTGATGTTATATCATCATACTCCTATATGAATAAAGAATATACCTTAAATTTAACAGTTTAGTTGAGATGACTGGACAGAGTGTGATTGTTTACAACCAAACCTAAAATTGCAAAATGTCATACACATAGTCTGTTCTGGAAAAATTCTAAAAATTTAATGCTATTTTTTGATGTCACAAAATACTTCAAAAAGGATAACCCAGTTTCATTTCCCATTGGAATCTGAGTTTTTTCCTCCCTCAGGAGATGATTCTTCAAAGAGTAGATGACAACTAGTGGCTAAATTAGGAAATATAAGTTAGATTTATAGAATTGCTTATAATGTGAATCTTATTTTCTGTTCTAGCTAGAATGCCCATTAACTATTTTGATTTATTGATTTATTTACATTTAGTTTGATTCTAAAAGTTAATAAATTATTGTTCATATGGGAAGGTGAATGCTTAGTCATGCAGCTTTTGCAAGATGCTGATACTAAGAGTTGGAATACAAGGTAAGAAAAGCATTTTCTTTTGTTTGTTTTGATTTTAGGGCTGCACCTGCAGCATATGGAGGTTCCCAGGCTAGATGTCTAATCCGAGCTGTAACCCTGGCCTACGCCACAGCCACAGCAACTCAGAATCTGAACTGCATCTGTGACCTACACCACAGCTCATGGCAACGCTGGATCCCTAACCCACTGAACGAGGCCAGGGATCGAACCCGCAACCTCATGGTTCCTAGTCAGATTCGTTAACCACTGAGCTACAAAGGGAACTCCAGAAAAGCATTTTTGATGTAAAGGGAGTGGTGTAGAGCATACACAGTAGGGGAAGAGCAGTGTTACCATGGGAACTGTAATCCTGAATTTCATGACTTGTCTTGTGTGATTACATATTTAATGCTGTAGGAGGTTTGTGTGACTTTTCCCTTTATTTTGAGGATGATTTATTTGCGAATAATCAGGAAAGGATCAGGCTTAGGTGTGACCTGAATCTGCCCAAACTAGGAGGATCTTGCATCTTTTAGGAAGATAGAAGGCAGAAAGAAAAACAGTATGGGAAGGTGATCTCTTCAAAAGTCTGTAAGTTCAGCACACTGCAAGCTTTCACCATAGAAAACAACAGGAATGATTTTGCACTTTGACTTCATTTGCAGCTGAGGATTTCCAAAATGCTTTGCAATGGGCACAGAAGCTTTACACCATTTCTTGAAACCCCAAGGGCTAGTCGTGACAGTGAATGAATTTCAGGGGGATAGCTTGCAGCTAAAACTGGCAACAGAAGGCGAGAGAGGCTAGGGAGACATACTTTTGCATGGATTTACTGAAGTGCAGCTTAGCACAGTGAAGCATGAGTACAATTGTTTGAGAAATAGCAGAATACAGGCAAAGTGTGTAGCAGTCAGTGTATAAGTTGTTTTGTTCTTAGAAAGGGTCTTGTTCTTGGGTGGCTGTGGGGTGAGAGTGCTGAACCCTAACCACTAGACCACAAGGGCTAGCAGGCTTGATGTAGATTCCCAATCCTTGTCTCGTTGGAGAAAAAAATTTGGCAAAGAAACTGAGAGTCATGAAGCGAATGAAGTATTAAGAGAAGATACTGGGGAAGAAAGCATGGGCAGATTTAGTGGGGGTGGGGGAGACAGAGAGACAGAAAGAGAGAGAGAGAGAAAAGAGTGACATGTCCTTTGAAGGTGGTTTAAATCACTTGTGTGGTGGCAGTTCTTTTGGGCTTCCACTGGCCAATCATCTTGCTTTGTCTGGCCTTGAGTCCACATTTGGCCTGACCAAGGGCCCTCCCCTGTTTGTGCACACATCTTTTAGACAAGATGGATTCTAGCGCCAGGGTTTCTGGAAGTTGACAGGATGTACTATGTTCCGGTGCCTCCTCCCTTCTCTGACCTCTGAGGAACCTTTCTGCACATGTGTAGTTCGGGAGGTCTCCTTGACCTCAAAAAAGCGAAATTTGTGGTCTTTAACTTTTATCCAAGCAGGACTCAGATCCTCCTTGCTCCTGCCATGATCTTCATGTTGAAGTATCTGTCCACAGGGAACAGATTCCAGTTGCTCAGCCTGGGACCCATCTATCTCCTGCCTCAATCTGGAATCAAATATGAGGATTAGATTGCATGCATACACAAAGATGTGTCAAGCTGATCACACATCAGCCTGCTTCTTGTGTCTTCACATCATGCCTTTTGATGGAAAAGGAAATATACAGTCAATTAATAACGTCTTTTTACTCTAGTTCTTAACGTATGGATATCTCCAAAGAGGCGGATATTTGCAATACTTTTTTATATTGATTATCTTATTTTTCTTTGTGTATTGCCAGAGGCATTAGGTTATGGGGCTATGCCAGTTTAGGCAATAGATATTCCAACAGATATTCTGTAACATTTACTCTGTTAAGTGTATACTAAACAATTGATAAGGCATAAAATACTCGTGCATATACTAACATGGTGGAGATCATATAAAGGTCAGGGTCCTTTTGGTTCCTTTTGGGGAAGGTTTTAATGTAAGTGCTGTGCCTAAAAAAATTTACCTGAAATTGATATGCTAATAAGTATTAATGTTAATACTAATACTTTCTGGCTTCATCTATTTTTAACTCAAGATGTGACATTCCTAAGGTCAATCAACCTAAGCTTCTGAAGCCTGCAAATGTAGTGTATACACTACAGGAAAAAATTTAATTATTGCTCTAGATGATAAATAGGAAAGCAAATGGTGAATGGAATCCAATTTTAGAGTAGAAAACATATAAATGAATACAAAGAAATTAAATGAAATTTGCCTTTTAAGTTATGGAGTACCAACCATATCATCAGGGAAAGAACTTGTTTAATGGAGGAGAAAAATATTAAAAGTTTGAAAGAGTGCTTAGCATTAGTATAAAGAAGCAAACAATGGTGAATGAATTAAAGTGTAGAATAACAGTCAAAAAGAATCACTCCAATCTTTTATAAGGAAATAGTCAGAAAAGTGATCACCCTGGTTTTGGTCAACTTATAATAAAAGCATTTTACCCTAGAGAGGAGTAGAAAAGGAGAGAAAAACAAAACTAGCCAAGTTTTAGTTTTTCACTGAGTACATATGGATTGAAATAAATAATAAATAAAAGAAACAGAGAAATGTAAGACCGAGGGTAAAAAAAAAAATATTTTGAGTGTAATACATGTTGCACAGATAGACCCTACTATCAATGAAATGCTAAAAGCATTTGTATGTGAAAAATAGGATATCAGAGGACCAGAATTTGATAAATATTTGGCACAATGCAGTATAATTACTTTGCCTGAGCTCTTCTCTTTATTACCATTTTCTCATGAAATTTCTTACCTTGTGGAGGAAAAGCTGTGTTTTAATAAGCTAGCGATGACTACTTTTATAATTGGAACCCAAAAGAGAGCTCTATTTCATCATATTGATATAAACTAGAGCTCCATGAAATGAAAAAGGAAAGGGAAAAAGATTTCTCTGAATAAGAATGATTTAGAAATCAATGCAGTATCAAAACTGATACAAGAGGAAAATTGCTTAAATGTTAAGTTAGGATGAAAATGATACAGACAGAAGTAAAAGGAAGAGGACAGTGAAACTGAGTCATCTGTAGATGAAGCAAAGGCAAAGAATGTATATTAACAGTGTATCTAAGGATGACCTGACCCCCTTGCTGTACAGTGGGAAAATAATAATAAAAAAACAAAACAAAACAAAACAAAACAGTGTACATTGCTGCCAAGGTAGTTTAGGATTTGTCAGCAATTCATTGAATATCTTGATTTGCGGTGGGATTTAGAACTTAAATGTATGGACTCTCAATCTGTATAAAGGGGATTTTTATAGCTTATTCAAAATCTAGAAAAAAATCAATTTGGCCCCTTTGACTCTTTAAAGTACAGTTTCTACAGAAGCTCTAGTATATATATATATATTTTTTTTTATTAAAATATAGTTGATTTACAATGCTGTGCCAATTTCTGCTGTATAGCTAAGTGATCCAGTTATATTCTCTTTTAAATTCTCTTTTAAATTTTATTTTCCATCATGGTCTCCAGTGTATTTTAGATATCACTTTTCTTACTTGTACAAAACAAAACAAAATATACTTTCTGTTCACATTCAATTTGTTCTGAATTCTGGAGCCTGCATTAAAAACTATGTGATATATTCCTAAACTAAAACCCCCTTTTGCTCTATCTATAAAACAGAACAGCAGAGAATATTATTATCAGAATAACATACACACATCTTTACTTACCTAAAAATGAAACTAAATTTTTATATGTAATTTTTTTAATGACCTTAGAATAAACTCTAGAAATGAAGTCCAGAAAGATCTCTCTTATTTTTTCCCCATTTTACCCAGTATTTTCATTTTGTAATGCTCCTTGGATGTTACACTAACATGAGATTAGAAAGCTAGACTCTTTTATAGTAAGGTGTACTTCAAAGAATATTTTCAAAGTAATGTTTCCATTTAATTTTAAACAATTAAAGCAATGAAATCAGATTTGCTGCCTAAAAAAGACTTCTGTCTTTATAAACCTAGACCATTCCCACCATCCATGACAGACTTGTATGAAAATCCTCCTCAATAATCGAGTATTAATATGTCCATTCCATGTGTGGAGAACTCAAACTTTTTTTGGTATCATTTTTTTTTCCCCCTAGTATGACGTCTTTGACTCTTAGCTCCATTTCACTTCCTAGCATTTTAGAGTATGATTCTTTTTATTACCTTTTATAGAATAGCTTTTAACAATCCAGTTTATGGATTACCTGTTATGTTTTTCTTATATTCCTCTTCCTATATTAATATATTTTTAGTATTTTACAGTGTTTAAAGTTATTATATTTTATCTTTAGCATTTTTTAATGCTTAAAAAGATATGGGATAGATATAAGTGCAATAAGAATATTATAAATATTTATCTACTGACCTCCAAAATAGGACATTCATACATATTTCCTTCTGTTGGCAGTGATAAATGATAAATAAGGCCAGTGTACTGAGCTTAAAATAAAGCTTAAAATAAATTAAACTCATTGAAACTACTTATCTTTTGTCTCTAGCATTTGTTAAATGTTAAGGACAAAAATAAATTTATTATGCGAATATATCCCTCTTTCTTTTTTTTTCTCTTTTCTTTTTTTTTTGTCTTTTTGCCTTTTCTAGGGCTGCTTCCATGGCATATGGATGTTCCCAGGCTAGGGGTCTAATCGGAGCTGTAGTTGCCAGCCTACGCCACAGTCATAGCAATGCCAGATCCGAGACGTGTCTGCGACCTACACCACAGCTCACAGCAATGCCAGATCCTTAACCCACTGAGCAAGGCCAGGGATTGAACCTGAAACCTCATGGTTCCTAGTCGGGGATCCGTTAACCACTGAGCCACGACGGGAACTCCTATCCCTCTTTTTTATCAAAATGTTGTACTATAGACATCAGTGAAAATGGCAGAGTAGCTTCAAGGGCCCATTCCTCCACAGAATTATAAAAAAATCAAGCAAAAACTGTGAGAATAGGAGTTCCTGTTTTGGCTCAGTGATAATGATACCCAACTAGTATCCATGAGGATGTGGGTTTGATTCCTGACTCTCAGTGGGTTAAGGATCTGGCGTTGCTGTGAGCTTCAGTGTAGGTCATAGATGTAGCTTGGATCTGGCGTTCCTGTGACTGCGGTGTAGGCTGGCAGCTGCAGCTCTGATTCGACCCTTAGCCTGGGAACTTCCATATGCTGTGGATGCAGCCCTAAAAAAACAAAACAAAACAAAACTGTGAGAATAAACTTCGTTGGAACTATGGAGACAATCAAAGTTTAAAACAACCAAGTAAATGCTGAATCAAGAGAAAGACAAATTAAAAATTGTAGGGAAGCTTTGTGGCATTATATTTACCCTTACCCCATATTCTTTCTCTGCCCAGCAAGTCACATTCTCAGTGTGGAAACCGGGTCCCTGTTTTTGATGAAGAGCACACCTTATTCCCAAAGAATTGTGTTTGTTCTAACCTGTCTGGCTTTTTTTTTTTCCCCAACTTGGAACACTCTGGGCACCAAAATGGTGGGCATTTCTTGAAAATACTGTTATGCCAAAAGAATGACCCACAGCCACATGGGATAAAAGACTACAGTTGAGGCAAATAATAAAGTGTTGAAAGCCTAGGAGGAAAAGCTGGAGAGAGAGTTTCTTTGGGAGATCCAGGAATTCAAAGGTACTTGTGTATTCTGGGGGAATTTAGAAAGCCATGTGCGTGCCCAGAACAGAATATTTGATTGGAAAAGACCTGAGAAGACCCTAAATTTTCATTTCTGGCTGAACTCCGGCCTTCATTTTAGGAAGTGAAGGACAAGGCAGAATTGTAAGTGGTGTGGCTAAGTACTAAAATGTCACAGAACATAGCCAGTTTGCAAAGAGTAACAAAAAAAATTTCCCTTCTTTCTTCCCTCCATCCCTTCCTTCCTTCCATTTTTCTTTCTAGTCCTAACTAGAGCAATTAGATAATAAAAAGAAATAAAAGGCTTCACAATCGCAAATAACATAATTCTATATGTAGAAAGTCCCATGGAATCTACAAAAAGGAAAAAAAACCCTCTGGACTTCCCTCTGTGGCGCAATGAGATTGGCGGTGTCTGCAGCATCAGGACACAGGTTTGATCCCTGCTCTGGCACAGTGGGTTAAAGTATCTCACCTTGCTAGGGTATAGGTCACAACTGAGGCCCAGATCTGATCACTGGCCCTGGAACTCCATAGGCTGAGGGGCGGCCAAAAAAGAATGAAAGGAAAAAAAAACAACCAATATTTATTATGTTTTTATTGTGTTCCCTAATGAGATTTGTTTAAGTCTCCAAAACCTCAGAATGTGACATTATTTGGAAATAGGGCCATTGCAAAAGTAACTCATTAAGATGAGGTCATAATAGATTAGGATTTGTCTTTCATCGATTATTACTAGTGTCCTTTAAGAAGGGGTAAAGAGACACAGATACTTGAAAGAAGAATGTCATGTGATGATGGATATGTAGACTAGAGATCTGTCTCTAAATCAAGGAATGCTAAAGATTTTCAGGGCTACTAGAAGCTGGACGGAACAAGGAAAGACTCTTCCATGGAGCCTCTCGGGAGAGTATGGCCCTGCCAACACCTTGATTTCAGATTTCTAGACTCCAGAACTGTGAGAAAACAAATTTCTGTTGTTTTAAGCCGTCTAATTAGTGGTAGTTTGTTATGGCAGACCTAGGAATCTAATACAGATTATTGTGTTGGGGAGAGGCAGTGCTATTTTAACATATGCCTGAAAAATGTGGAGTTGGTTTTCAAGTTGAGTCATGAGTAGAAACCAGAAGAATTGTGAGATGCTTGATAGAAAAATCATAGGGTACTTTGATGGTTGGTAGAACTATGACTATTAAATGTATTTCCAGTGACTCCTTAGAGGTAAATGATAAACGTGTTTTTGGACACTGGAGGAGACGATATAAAGTGGCAGAGCCTTAACTGAGTTATGCTCTATTATTGGGAGGAAAGTGGAACTTGTAAACAATGAGCTTGAATATTTAGTCAAGGAGATTTATAACCAAGGTGTAGAAGGTTTAGCATGGATTCTCCTTGCTGTGTATAGAAAATGCAAGAAGAGGGAGTTCCTGTCATGGCTTAGCGGAAACGAATCTGACAAGTATCCATAAGGATGCAGATTCAATCCCTGGCCTTGCTCAGTTGGTTAAGGACCCACCTTTGCTGTGAGCTGTGGTGTAGGTCACAGACATGGCTCGGATCTGGTGTTGCTGTGAGTGTGGTATTTGCCGGCAGCTGCAGCTCCCTTTTGACACCCAGGCTGAGAACCTCCATAAGCCACGGGTGCGGCCCTAAAAAGACAAAAAGACACATGCTCAAAAAAAAAAAAAAAAAAAAAAAAAAAAAAAAAGAGAGAGAGAGAGAAAGAAAATGCAAGAAGAAAGGTAAATTAAGCACAAGGGTGCCAGCATCTGATGATCTGGAAAATTCTCTGCCTGTCCAGATAGTGTGCTCTAGAAGCAGGGCCAAGTTTGTGGCTGGACAACTTTCTAAGAGATAAAATATGTGACTTATGGATTCAGTCAACCATCTAAGCAGAAGCCAGGAACAGAGATGTGGTTATCCAGGAAGTATCTGTGGAGAACCCTCCTTGTCTAATGGCTTGGATCCATATAAATTGGATGGGATAAATATGTTTGGGGAATTTTTTTGTACCAGAAAAAATGAGGCCAGTCTGGACTGAAAAGGACAGAGGTGGGACAAAAGAAAGGAAAAATTACTCCAAGGGCAGAGCCATGGATGCAGAGGACAGATTAGCTGCAGAGAATTACTTTCAGGTCTTGAGATCTAATAGAATTCTCCCTGCTGGGTTTTTGACTTGATTGGAACCTGTGGAGCATTTAATTCATGTTTCTCCCTTTTGTAATGGGAGTGTCTATCCTATGCCTGTCTCACCATTGTGCTTTGGAAAAAGATTACTTATTTTCTGGTTTCACAGGTCCACAGGGGAAGAATATTGCCCCAGGATGGACCATACCCAGACTCTCATCCATGATTGATTTAGTTATTTAGATAAGAATTTGGACTTCATCAAAATTAAAAACTTTGATGAATAAAGGATTTATCAAGAAAGTTAAAAGACAACCTACAAAATAAGAAATATTTATAAATCATCTATCTGATAAGGATTTAGTATCCAGATTATATAGAGAACTCTTACGACCCAAGAGGGAAAGGACAAACAACCCAATTAAGAAATGGGCAGAGGGGGAGTTCCTGTTGTGGTGAAGCAGAAAGGAATCCGACTAGTATTCATGAGGATTCTGGTTCGATCTCTGGCCTCCATCAGTGGGTTGGGGAATCCAGTGTTGCCATGAGCTGTGGTGTAGGTCACAGATGCGGCCCTAAAAAGAAAAAAGGTGGAGGGGGAGAGGAATTGAATAGGCTAAAAACCACTGAATTTTACTTTTATTTTTTTCTTTTTTTCTGGGGGGGGGGGTTGCACCTGCAGAATACAGAAGTTCCTGGGCTAGGGGTCTAATTGGAGCTACAGCTGCCGACTTACACCACAACCATAGCCACGCCAGATCTGATCCATGTCTGTGATCTATGCCACAGCTCACAGCAATGCCGGATTGTTAACCCACTGATCAAAGCCAGGGATCAAACCCACATCCTCATGGGTACTAGTCAGATTCCTTTCCACTGAGCCACAAGGAGAACTCCTGAAATTTACACTTTATATTGTTAATGTATGGTATATGAATTATATCAATAAAGCTGTGGTATTAAAGAAATATATGATATTTAAAGAAATGTATTAAAGAAAGATATATGATAATTAAACACAAGCAACAGAATAAAAAATACATAAATTGAACTTCCTCAAAATTAAATGCTTTGCGCAAAAGTTACCATCAAGAAAATGAAAAGAAAATGCACAGAATGGGAGAAAATACTTGTAAATCATGTATCTGAAAAAAGTCTAGTATCCAGAATATATAAAGAAATCTTACAACTAAATGATTAAAAGACAAATAACCCAATTTAAAAAATGGGCAAAGGATCTGAATAGATATTTCTTTGAAGATATACAAATAGCTAATAAGCACAAGAAAAGATGTTTGATATCATCAGCCAGCAGGGAAATGCAGTCAATCGCAATTCAAATCACAATAAGATGCCACTTTACACTCACTAGGATGCTTATGATAAAAAAGAAAGACAGCAGCAAATGTTGGTGAGGATGTAGAAAAATAGGAACCATCATGCATTGCTGGTGGGAATGTGGAATGGTGCAGCCACTGTGGAAAACAGTTTGGCAGTTCCTCAAAAAATTAACATAAAATTATCATATGATCCAGCAATCCCCTCTCTAGGTACATACCCAAGAGAAATGAAAACATATGTCCACACCAAAAATGTGCACACAAATGTTCACTGCAGCGTTATTCATAGTAGCCCCAAAGTGAAAACAACCGAAATAACCTTCAACTGGTAAATGGATAAACAAAATATGGTGCTTCCTTTTAATGGAATGTTGTTGGGCAATAAAAAATAATGACGTAGTGATACATGAAACAACATTTAAAATCCCTGAAAACATTATGCTAAGTTGCAGAAGCCAATCACAAAGGAACACATTGAAGGATTTCATTTATATGAAATGTCCAGAGTAGGCAGAGCTGTAGAAACAGATGTTAGGCTGTTAGCTCCTTAGGGCTGGGGTGCTGTGATGGAATAGAGAGTGTTTGGTAATAGGTATGGGGTTTCATTTTAGGGATTATGAAAATCTAAAATTAAATTGTGGTGATGATTACACAACTCTGTGAATATACTAAAACCCACTGAATTGTAGTTCAAAATTATGTGAATTATATTTCAACAAAACTTTTTAAAAAACAAACTCTGATGATTTCAGGGGCCATTTATCAGTAATGAAGTCAAGTTTGTGAGTGTGAGATTCCAATGGAAAGCTAATAATTAAAGACAAAAATATATTTCATTACTAAAATAAAAACAATATAAAACTAATAAAACCTGGAAAAATACATTTTAACTAAGAATAGAAGATAGTGCTATGTTGTTTCTAGTGCATTTCTAAGATATTTAATGACCACTTTAGGCATCCTGGAAAGAGTATTACAGCACCAATATTCCAGTGCTAATTGTACACATATACACACTCATGCAGACCTATGCATTTTTCATGCATGAGGGTGGATATCTGAAACTCCTTTGAATAACTTCTCTGCAAGATATATTTAGGTTATTTTCAACACAAATAGGATAGAGATCTAAAACGTCTTTTTTAAATTTTTATTTTATTTTAATTGTTATTTCCCCGATACACTGTACAGCATGGTGACCCAGTTACACACACATGTACACATTCTATATTCTCATATTATCATGCTCCATCATAAGTGACTAGACATCGTTCCCAGTGCTACATATCAGGATCTCATTGCTAATCCATTCCAAAAGCAATAGTTTGCATCTGTTAATCCCAAGCTCCAAATCCACCCCACTCCCTTCCCCTCCCCCTTGGCAACCACAAGTCTCTTCTCTAAGTCCATGATTTTCTTTTCTGTGGAAAGTTTCCTTTGTGCCATGTATTAGATTCCAGATATGAGTGATATCATATGGTATTTGTCTTTCTCTTTCTGGCTTACTTCACTCAGGATGAGAGTCTCTAGTTCCATCCATGTTGCTGCCAATGATATTATTTCATTCTTTTTTATGGCTAAGTAGTATTCCATTGTGTATATATACCACATCTTCCTAATTCAATCATCTATCAGTGGACATTTGGGTTATTAGCCATGTCTTGGCTATCGTGAATAGTGCTGCAATGAACAGGCGGGTGCATGTGTCTTTTTTAAGGAAAGTTTTGTCCGGATATATGCCCAGGAGTGGGATTTCTGGGTCATATGGTAGTTCTATGCATAGTTTTCTAAGGTAGCTCCATACTGTTCTCCATAATGGCTGTACCAGCTTACATTCCCACCAACAGTGCAGGAGGGTTCCCTTTTCTCCACACCCCCTCCAGCATTTGTTATTTGTGGACTTATTAATGATGGCCATTCTGACTGGTGAGAGGCAGTATCTCCTGGCAGTTTTGATATGCATTTCTCTAATCATCAGGGATGTTGAGCATTTTTTCATGTGCTTGTTGGCCATCTGTATATCTTCCTTGGAGAAATGTCTTTTCAGGTCTTTTGCCCATTTTGCCATTGCGTTGTTGGCTTTTTTGCTGTTGAGTTGTATCAGTTGCTTGCATATTCTAGAGATGAAGCCCTTGTCGGTTGCATCATTTGAAACTATTTTCTCCCATTCTGTCAGTTGTCTTTTTCATTTTTTTGTGGCTTCCTTTGCTGTGCAAAAGCTTTTCAGTTTGATTAGGTCCCATTGGTTTATTTTTGCTCTTATTTCTATTGCTTTGGGAGACTGACCTGATAAACCTTTGTAAGGTTGATGTCAGAGAGTGTTTTGCCTATGTTCTCTTCCAGGAGTTTGATGGTGTCTTGGCTTATATTTAAGTCTTTCAGCCATGTTGAGTTTATTTTGGTGCATGGTGTGAGGGTGTGTTCTAGTTTCATTGCTTTGCATGCAGCTGTCCAGGTTTCCTAGCAATACTTGCTTAAAAGACTCTCTAAAAAGTCATTTTTAATTCATAGAATAATTTCTTTGAAAATCTGTGCTATAGGACAGAGGTTATTCGACCTGATGAAGTAAATGTGTGGTTGCCCTGTACATAATTTAATGTAAGAAGTGTCTCAAACCTCATTGTCTCATTGGCTACGGTTCAGAGCTTTAAATTCTCACCTTTGGGAGTTCCCGTCGTGGCGCAGTGGTTAACGAATCCGACTAGGAACCATGAGGTTGCGGGTTCAGTCCCTGCCCTTGCTCAGTGGGTTAACGATCTGGCGTTGCCGTGAGCTGTGGTGTAGGTTGCAGACGCGGCTCGGATCCCGCGTTGCTGTGGCTCTGGCATAGGCCGGCAGCTACAGCTCCGATTCGACCCCTAGCCTGGGAACCTCCATATGCCTCGGGAGTGGACCAAGAAATAGAAAAAAAAAAAAAAAAAAAAAAAAAAAGACAAAAAAAAATTTCTCACCTTTATTTGGAATTATTCTTTCAGGCTCATGGTGGGGGGTAGTACCCTACATCTAGATAGTATATTACCATTTTAAAGTGCTTTTATATACATTATTTCATTGAATTCTCACAACAACTTCTGGTTAAAGGTACTGTTGTACAGGGTTTTTTTTCCCATTTTTTAAGTTTTATTGATGTATTGTTGATTTATAATGCTGCTTTAATTTCTGCTGGGCAACAAAGTGATTAGGTTATACACATGTACGTATCCATTCTTTGTCAGACTCATTTCCCATGTAGATTATCACATAAAAATGAGTAGAGTTCCTTATGATACACAGTTTTTGTAGCTTGAGAAAACTAATGCTCAATGAGGCTAACCTACCCAAGGGCACGTTAAGTCACAAAAAAGCTGAAGCTTGAACATTGATGGTCCAATTTTAAGTGCACCTTTCCATGGTATCCAAGCTAATGTAAAAGTTGAGTGCATCCAGAGGCATCTATTCAAATGGGTCTCCTACATGGGGAACAGAGAGGAGGGGAGAAATAACATGGTATCCTGTTAGTGCCAGAAATCTATAGAGTGAATTATTTTATCAGACTCACTCGCTGTCATCCAGGACAGAGCTGGGCCCTGAGTTATGGAAGTTTTTATGTGAGAGGAAGGAGACAAGGTTTGAGGAATCGAGTCAAATAAAAAACAATTTTAACTCAGGGTATAAAATAGATGTTAAGGAAATATATGTTTATTAAATATTGTCAGTATTCCTAGGATATTTTACTAGCACACAAACTAACTTTTAATTAGAAATAGACATTTTATTTATTTTGTTTTGTATCAGTCATTTAGATGAGCCCCAGCTCTGCTATGTATAAACATGTTAGAAAGATGTGCTCTGTGAGTCTAAGGATCTTGAGTTGTGTTTTGCTTGGGGAATTGTATTTAGAACCTTAGAGGGGTTATACAATTTACATGTGCTGTCTTCTCGTGTAGAGCTTTAAATTCTCTGTCCTATCCGTACCACAAAGAGTTTAGGCCTTTGAATTCTCCACTTCTGATTTTCTTTTGATAAAGCATCGCTTTTCATTGCATTTCCTTCATTTATCCTGCAAAATAACCCTGTAATGTGGCTTGGTAACATCTTCTTTATCCATTTCTGCAAATGAAATTAGTTTGCCTCAGGTGTCACGTAAATAAGTCAAACACAATTGTTTAAGTATGAATTGTAAGTCTTTCTTCTCTCACCTGCTTGCATAGCCTGTTGCTTTGGAATGGGAAAACAAAATGGAAAAGGCCATTTTCTTTTTTTTTTCTTTTTTTCTTCTCCTTTTAAAATGTGTTGTTCAGGGGACACGTCAATATTCAAAGTCATATTCAACCAGTTCATTTCTGACCACTGAAGAAGGAAACTGCCCTCCTGCTTATCTGGCCTCATTTCTTAGGAGATATGTGTTAGAAAGCAACCTGCTATATTTTTTCACAGTTGCAGATAAACTAACCCTGCTTTTCAATATATTGCATGTTGTCATTTTATTTCTCTTCTGGAAAGAAATGAGATTTGGCATACTTGTTAAAAGGACAGAAGATCGGTCTGTGCCTGAATTCCGATTCTAGTTCTGTTTTGAATTCCATCTGCTCATTTCTATCAAATACTTCAGTGGGTGAGTTTTTTTTGTTGTTTGTTTGGTAACCCTCTCTATTTTTCCGCTTGCAAAGTAGGTAGAAGAATGTTCCTGCATATTTACCTCAGGGGTATATGAAAAATAGTAAGGATTGCTATTATTTAGCATAATTAAATTTTCATAAATGCTAGAAGCAGTCCGTATTGTTTATATTATTTATAATTAAAGTTGAAACTTTACATGTGTCTACATGTGCAAAATCAAGCAAATAAGCCCAAATAAATAAATCGTAAAGTTAAATGTAGCATTTTATAGTTAAGCATCATATTCATATATATATGTATTTTCATTAATTTATGCATTTCACATGTACCCATGTTCTTACTCTTATATGGAGCTCACAGATTTTTCATAATAAGCCCAGGTAATTCCAGTAAAAGTGATTTGTTTGAATAATTATCTCCATTTTCCATTTCAGATTGCATGCGTGCACACGGATTTGAAGTATTACTTTTCATTTAAGCCATGTTTTTATTACACGGAGCCAATTTATGTCTAATTCTACTCCAGGTCTTTATAGTAGTTTACCTTCTATTCTTAACTTGCTGTGAGTCAATTATTTTGTTTTGAGTTGCTTTTAATTTTCAGCCACTGAGTTACCTAGTTATTCCTTAGTGAGTTCCTTCCCAAGGCTATAGTAGCAATGCAACTTATCAGTTAGGATGCCTTCAGCTTTAAGGAACAGAAAACCTAGGCAAAAGTGGACTAAATAATGAAGAAAATTATTTTCCTCATTAAAAGAAATTCAGAGTACATGTTGCCTGTGTAGGGTATTACATTGGCTCAGTGCCATCATCAAGAACTCCTGTCCTTTGCATTTTTCAGTTCTGATATCTTCAGTGTGCTAGCTTTGTCTTCAAGCTATTTTCCCTCATCGTCATAACATGGCTGCCCCCGAAAGGGCAATGTCCAGTGGAATAATTTTCTTCCCTTGGGTCTCTTTTCAATTTTTAGTAAAAAAAATTTTTATTATAGTTGATATTTAGTGTTGTGTCAATTTCTGCTGTATAGCATAGTGACCCAGTCATACATATATATATACATACATAGCTTTTGCTCATATTATCTTCCATCATGTTCTGTCCCAAGAGATTGGGTATAGTTCCTTATGCTGTACAGTAGGAACTCATTGCTTACACATTATAAATGTATGGGTTGGACTCCCAGTCCATCCCACTTCTTCCCACTCCTCCTTGGCAACCACAAGTCTGTCCTCTATGTCCATGAGTTTCTTTCTGTTCTGTTGATAGGTTTATTTGTGCCATATATTAGATTTCAGATATAAGTGATATCATATGGTATTTGTCTTTCTCTTTATGAGTTAGTTCACTTAGTATGAGAATCTCTAGTTTCATCCGTGTTGCTGCACATGGCATTAGTTTGTCTTTTTATGGCTGAGTAGTATTCCATTGTATATATGTACCACTTCTTTTTTTTTTTTTTTAATTTTCCCACTGTACAGCAAGGGGGTCAGGTTATCCTTACATGTATACATTGCAGTTACAGTTTTTTCCCCCACCCTTTCTTCTGTTGCGACATTAGTATCTAGACATAGTTCTCATGCTATTCAGCAGGAACTCCTTGTAAATCTATTCTAGGTTGTGTCTGATAAGCCCAAGCTCCTGATCCCTCCCACTCCCTCCCCCTCCCATCAGGCAGCCACAAGTCTCTTCTCAAAGTCCATGATTTTCTTTTCTGAGGAGATGTTCATTTGTGCTGGATATTAGATTCCAGTTATAAGTGATATCATATGGTATTTGTCTTTGTCTTTCTGGCTCATTTCACTCAGGATGAGATTCTCTAGTTCCATCCATGTTGCTGAAAATGGCATTATGTTATCCTTTTTTACGGCTGAGTAGTATTCCATTGTGTATATATACCACTCTTCCGAATCCAATCATCTGTCGATGGACATTTGGGTTGTTTCCACGTCGTGGCTATTGTGAATAGTGCTGCAATGAACATGCGGGTGCACGTGTCTCTTTTAAGTAGAGTTTTGTCCGGATAGATGCCCAAGAGTGGGATTGCGGGGTCATATGGAAGTTCTATGTATAGATTTCTAAGGTATCTCCAAACTGTTCTCCATAGTGGCTGTACCAGTTTACATTCCCACCAGCAGTGCAGGAGGGTTCCCTTTTCTCCACAGCCCCTCCAGCACTTGTTATTTGTGGATTTATTAATGATGGCCATTCTGACTGGTGTGAGGTGGTATCTCATGGTAGTTTTTATTTGCATTTCTCTTATAATCAGCGATGTTGAGCATTTTTTCCTGTGTTTGTTGGCCATCTGCATATCTTCTTTGGAGAAATGTCTGTTCAGGTCTTTTGCCCATTTTTCCATTGATTGATTGCCTTTTTTGCTGTTGAGTTGTATAAGTTGCTTATATATTCTAGAGATTAAGCCCTTGTCAGTTGCATCATTTGAAACTATTTTCTCCCATTCTGTCAGTTGTCTTTTTGTTTTCTTTTGGGTTTCCTTTGCTGTGCAGAAGCTTTTCAGTTTGATGAGGTCCCATGGGTTTATTTTTGCTCTAATTTCTATTGCTTTGGGAGACTGACCTGAGAAAATATTCATGATGTTGATGTCAGAGAGTGTTTTGCCTATGTTTTCTTCTAGGAGTTGGATGGTGTCCTGTCGTATATTTAAGTCTTTCAGCCATTTGGAGTGTATTTTTGTGCATGGTGTGAGGGTGTGTTCTAGTTTCGTTGCTTTGCATGCAGCTGTCCAGGTTTCCCAGCAATGTTTGCTGAATAGACTTTCCTTTTCCCATTTTATGTTCTTGCCTCCCTTGTCAAAGATTAATTGACCATAGGTGTCAGGCTTTATTTCCGGGTTCTCTATTCTGTTCCATTGGTCTGTCTGTCTGTTTTGATACCCGTACCACACTGTTTTGATGACTGTGGCTTTGTAGTATTTCTTGAAGTCTGGGAGAGTTATGCCTCCTGCTTGGTTTTTGTTTCTCAGGATTGCTTTGGCGATTCTGGGTCTTTTGTGGTTCCATATAAATGTTTGGATTGTTTGTTGTACCACGTCTTAATCCATTCATTTGTAGATGGACTTTAGGTTGTTTTCATGTCTTGGGTATTGCAAATAGTGCTACTATGAACATCAGGGTGCATGTGTCTTTTCAAATTATGGTTTTCTCTGGGTATATGTCCAGAAGTAGGATTGCTGGATCACATGGTAATTCTGTCTTCATTGCAAAAATATGGAACACTTCACAAATTTGTGGGTCATCCTTGTGCAGGGGCCATGGTAATATTCTCTGTCTCATTCCAATTTTAGTGTATATGCTGCTGGAGCAAGCACTCCTTGTGTTTCTTTTTAAGAAGAAAGATTTGTTTACTATAAGCCTCCAACAGATCTCTGTTTATGTCTGATCAGCCAAAAGGAAATCTTTTTTTAATAAAGTTTTATGTCTGTATCTACAGCATTATGGAAGTTCTCAGGCCAGGGATTGAATCCAAGCCACAGCTGTGACATTTAACCCACTGTGCTAGGCTTGGGGTTGAACCCACACCTCTGCAGTGACCCAAGCCTCTGCAGTCAGATTCTTAACACACTGTGCCAGAGCAGGAACTCCCCCAAAAGGGAATCATATTCTCACTTATTAATCAAACATTGGCCAGAGTTAAGAGACCGTTGTATTTAGAATAAAATACTTAGGAATTACCCTTGAGTCACATGATAGTGAAGTAGGATTCCTGTAGTAATTGATGGTTCTAGCTGCAAGTAAAAAGGAAATACTAGCTATTAGCTAGGCTATTGGTGGTGTCTGCTCTCTCTAGGAATTGGCACCCTCCCTTTAGGCTTCTTCCTGAGAAACATTCATGAGGATATTCCTGGCAGCCTATTCACTTCTTTGCTAATGGAGTTTTCTTTGAGAATTTCCTGTATTGCTTTTGAAAGTAGGCCTAAAACAAGGCCCTAAAATTTTGTCTTTACGTCACTCATATTACTTGACTTGTATTGCTCACATGCATATAATAAAAAACTTAATTGAGGTACAATTTATGTATGACTTTATGTATAAATTATGTATACCCATTTTAAGTGCTGGTTTGATGAGGTTTGACGTATATGCTTGTGTAACCATCACAATAATCAGAATATACAACATTTTCATAACTCAAAAACTTCCTTTAAACTCCCTTTCTAGTCAGGTCTCTCCAAACCTGTCTACAAGCACCCATTGACCTTCTTTTTGTAATTGTAGGTTAATGTTGTTTTTTCTAGACTTTCATATACATGAAATACTACAGTATTTACTATTTTTATCTGACACATTTCACTTAGCATATTTTTAGATTCATATACATCTACATTAGTCATCTGGTAGTCTTTATTAAGACTTGTATTCCATCTTGGAGTTCCCATCGTGGCTCAGTGGTTAACGAATCCGACTAGGAACCATGAGGTTGTGGGTTTGATCCATGGCCTTGCTCAGTGGGTTAAGGATCTGGCGTTGCCGTGAGCTGTAGTGTAGGTTGCAGATGCGACTCGGATCTGGTGTTGCTATGGTCGTGGTGTAAGCTGGGGGCTACAGCTTCGATTAGATCCCTAGCCTGGGAACCTCCATATGCCACGGGAGTGGCCCTAGAAATGGTAAAAAGACAAAAAACAAACAAAAAAAACCTTGTATTCCAGCTTGTAGTTCTATGACAATTTCATTATCCGTTTACTTGTTTTTTTTTTTTTTTTTTTTTTGTCTTTTTGCTATTTCTTTGGGCCGCTCCCGCGGCATATGGAGGTTCCCAGGCTAGGGGTCTAATCGGAGCTGTAGCCACCCGCCTACGCCAGAGCCACAGCAACAGGGATCCGAGCCGCGTCTGCAACCTACACCACAGCTCACGGCAACGCCGGATCGTTAACCCACTGAGCAAGGGGCAGGGACCGAACCCGCAACCTCATGGTTCCTAGTCGGATTCGTTAACCACTGCGCCACGACGGGAACTCCATATCCGTTTACTTGTTAACAAATATTTGAATTATTTCCCGATTTTTAGCTATTTGGAATGAAGCTTCTATGAACATTCACCTATAATTCTTTGTGTTGACATGAGTTTTTCTTTAACTTAGCTAATATTTAGGAGTGGAATTATATTGCGTTTAACTTCATATAATCCTGTCAAACTGTTATCCAAAGTTACACCATTTTACATTGCCAACAGCAGTGTACAGAATTTCAGATATTCCACATCTTCCTCAACACTTGGTATTGTCAATCTTTAAAAAAATTTAGCCACTATAAATTTCATAATTGTATGTTAATTTTCATATCCTGGATGACTAATGGTGGTTTTCATGCTTATTGTTCATGTACATATCTTCTTTTGTTAATTCTTCTCCAAACTCCCCAATTTGCTTATTGTGTTCTTTCTTTTCATTGTTATTCCCAATTTACTTATTGTGTTCTTTCTTTTTATTAAGTTATAAGAAATATTTCTATATTCTTGATATACATCCCATGACAGGTAGGTGAATTGTGAATCTTTTATTTCCAGTCTGTGGCATGCTTTTTCATTTTCTGGACAATACTTTTTTTTTTTTTTTGACTGTGCCCATGGCATGTGGAAATTCACATGCCGATCGAACCTTTGCCGTGGTAGTGACATGAGCCACTGCAGTGACAATGCTGGACCCTTAAGCTTCTGTGCCACAAGGGAAGTTCTGGACAGTATTTCAGAGTTGAAGTTTTAAATTTGTATGAATAACACTTTATTGATATTTTCTTTTATGATTTGTGATTTTTGTATACCATATAAGAACACTTTGCCTATCTCTAAGTTGCAAATAAGTCCTCTTTTGTTGCCTTTTATGGTGTGTTCAGAAAACTTTTTACTTAAATGGTCAGATAACAAATATCTTAGGTTTTGAGATTATATATGGTCACTGTTGTGTATTTTCTTTCTCTTCCTCTTCTATAAAAATGTAAAAAATATCCTTAGCTCAAGCACCGTGTTGAAACAGACTATAGATCAAAAGCAGTTCATGGACCATTGTTTGGCCTGCTCCTGTTCTCAGATTTATAAATGTGGCTTTTATGCTTAAGCCTGTGATTCATTTCAAGTTAATTTTTGTATATGGTATGAAATAACAGTTGATGTTCATTATTTCCCCCTAAACATATATCCAAATTGTTTCCACACCTGTAGTTGAAAAGACTAGGATTTCTTCAGTGAATGACCTTGGCATTTTGGCAAAAAATCAGTTGACCATGTAAGTATGGATCTGTTTCTGGATTCTCAGAGCTGTTTCATTGACCTTAAAGTCTAATCCTAGATAATTGACATCTTAACAGTATTGACTCTTTCAGCACATATATAGAGCATATCTCTCTATTTAGGTTTTCTTTAATTCCCTTCAATAGTGTTTTGTACATATTTTGTTTTGTAGGAGAATATCCTTACCCTCTTGTCTTAGAGGGAAAGAATTCAGGTATTATCTATAGAATTTTTTGCTGTTCTTCATCAGAATGAGTAAGTTCCCTTTTCTTCCTATATCTTGAGAATTTTTACCATGCATGTATATTGAGTCATTGTTTTATGATTGCATTTGTTTTGTTTGTGTTTTGCCTGCTCTCACACCGGGAACTTTGTCTCGGTGGCAGTATACAGCAGCTGATATTTCTGATCCATTCTTAAGGCCTCCTAAGAGTGCTATTTTTAGCTTCACTCCTCCAAGTTCTCCCCTGTACATGAATAATTTTGCAGTAAATTAATGATTTGGACAGAGTTTTAGTTTTCTCTCTCTGTGACTGCCTTGCTTTTTAGGGATGACTTCTAATTTCCAACTACTCTGATGACCTCCAGCTCTGTCGTATGACACCAGAAGCCCATAAGGCTTTAGTTTTCTGCCACTAGAGCTACACATGACTGGGAATATCTTTGTTATTGATTTATAATTTAATTCTATTGTAGTCAGAGAACATTGTCCTGATGATTTCACTACTTTGTAATTGAGATTTTTTTTTATGGTTCCATTTATGGCTATTTCATGTGAACTTAAATCTGTGTTCTCTCTTATTGGATAAGTATTCTATAAAATTTCCATTTGGTTAAGTGGGTTTATTGTGTTGTTCATGCCTTCTGTATCAATCCTGATTTTCTATATACTTGTTCTGTTGATTACAAAGAAAAGAATTCTGAAATTTCCAACCGCAATTCTGGCCTTTTCTCTTTCTCCATTCAGTTCTATCATGTATTTAAAACTCTATAATTAGATGCATGTACATTTAGGTTTATTATATTCTCTGTGGGAATTGACGTATGATAATTAGGAAATACTCTTCTTTCCCCTGGCAATATTTTTTGTCCTGAAATCTAGTTTATCTGATATTAATATAACCACTGCACTTGTGGTATGGGTAGTGTTTGCATGGTGTTATCTTTCTTTATTCTTTTACATTGAAACCATCTGTGTTTTTATCTTTAACGTGCATATCTTAGGTCATATCATTGGGTCTTTTTGTTCTTTTTTTTTTTTGTCTTTTTAGGGCTGCACCCAAGACATATGGAAGTTCCCAGGCTAGGGTCAAATTGGAGCTGCAGCTGCCAACCTATACTACAGCCACAGCAACACCAGATCCAAGCTGCATCTGCAACCTACACCACAACTCACGGCAATGCTGGATCCTTTAACCTACTGAGCGAAGCCAGGGATTGAACCCAGATCCTCATGGATGCTAGTCGGATTCTTAACCCACTGAGCCACAATGGGAACACCTCACTGGGTCTTTTCTATTAATACATTATTACTGCCACCATCTTTTAATTAAGTATTTAGACTATTCATCTTTAATGCAATTATTAATATAGTTGGGCTTAAAACTACCATCATGTGTTTTTTCTACATGCCCCATTTATTTTCCTCAGTGGTTATGATGTGTACATTTTTACTTTAACAATTTACCTTCAAATACTATTATATCACTTAATGCATAATATGAGATGTTTCTAAAAGTATGCTTCCCACTTCAACATGTTATAAACAGCAGTAGTTGGATATTACTTTTAAACAATTATCTTCTAAAGAAATAAAAAAATGAGAAAAAGTCTT
Organism: Sus scrofa; assembly: GCF_054392235.1. Taxonomy (NCBI): domain Eukaryota; kingdom Metazoa; phylum Chordata; class Mammalia; order Artiodactyla; family Suidae; genus Sus; species Sus scrofa. The sequence continues at coordinate 88,161,742 of NC_139401.1, read as the reverse complement.
AAATTTACTCATGTATTTACAATTTCTAAGCTCTTTTTCATTCCTTACTATAGAAAAAATATATTTCTATTGGGTATCATTTCCTTCTGCTTGAAGAACTTTAAACATTTCAATAGTGAAGATTTGATGACTACAAATTCTCTCAGTGAGTTTTTGTGTGACAAGGTATTTTGCCTTCATATTTGAAGACTGTTTTCACTGGATATAGAATTCTTATTTGACAATTATCTATAGTTCAGTACTTTGATGATGTTATTTAGTGTCTTCTGGATTTCAGAGATTCTAATCATTACTCTGGCTTTATTCTGGCCTTTGTCCCTCCAGATAGATATTCACTACAAAATGTCAAAGCAAGTTCCAATTACATGTAGGTTGGGTTGTTGGATATTTTTCCATGTGTCATTAAAACTCAGTTCAGTGTTTCCAATTTTTTTTTCTGTCTGCGCTTTAATTTGAATAGCTTCTATTGCTTTGTCTTCAGATTTATTGAACTTTTCTTCTGTAGTGTCTTAAGCCATTCTATATATCTTTATTTCAGATATTATATTTTTCACCTCTAAAAGTCTCACTTAGCTCTTTTCCTGTCTTCTTCCACTTCACTAATTGTATTTATGTTTTTATTTTATCCTTGAGGATGTTTATAATTGTTTTGAAAAATTCCTATGTGTTATCCCATCGTGTCTTTGATTTCAAGTTCTGTTGTTATTAACTCGTTTTTCTTCTGCTTATGGGTCATATTCTTCTTCATGTGTCTATTAATTGTGATGGGATGTTGGACATTGTAATTTTATTTTATTTTATTTGTTTATTTATTTATTTATCTTTTGTCTTTTGTCCTTATAGGGCCGCACCCACAGCCTATGGAGGTTCCCAGGCTAGGGGTCTAATCGGAGCTGTTGCTGCCAGCCTTTGCCAGAGCCACAGCAACGCCAGATCTGACCCACGTCTGTGACCCACACCACAGCTCATGACAATGCTGGATCCTTAACCCACTGAGTGAGGCCAGGGATTGAACCCACAACCTCATGGTTCCTAGTCAGATTCGTTTCTGCTGTGCCATGACGGGAACTCCTGTAATTTTATTTTTTGAGTGATAGCTTTTGTTATCTTCTCTTAAAAAATGTTTGACTTTTTATGGCAGGCAATTAAGTTACTTGTGCAATAGCCTGATCCTTTTGAGTTTTTCTTTAAAGCATTTTTAGAATGTTTCTAACATAGCATTTATTGCTAGTTTAGCCCTCCTACTGGAGCATGACTTTCCTTTGGTTCCTACTGAATGCCCTGGCTGCTCAATTAGAACTTTCCAATCTTGCTGGTCAAAATTTGAAAATTTCCTCAATCTGTGTAAACTCCTCAGTTATTATTTGGCTTACGTCATATTGTTTCACTCTATGAATGTGTAGCTGAATATTCAGCAGCAGACACAAGTGGACCACTATGCTCACTTTGGAGCTCTTTTCTGTGAATCTGCTGCCTTTCTAATACAGGACCCTATAGATTCTAGCCTAAGCAATCTGCCAAACTCTGATTTATGACTCCTCAATTCAGTGAACCTCTGCCACACTCTGCTTAGGTTTTCTTTCCATATACCCTGGTTTGGAAAATGTGTCTCAGCATAGAGCTGAAGTATCATTTTTTTTCCATTGTCTCTTGGATCATAGTTCTGTCTTGCTCTTTGATTATTTCTAAAAATGGTGGTTTTACACACACACACACAGTCCAGTTTTCTAGTTGTTTATGTTAGTAGGCTCCAGTTAGTACATCACATCTAGAACCAGATATTTTTCATAGGCTTTTTGCTTGTGTTGGAGCTCCTTGCTATGAAGAAAAACACCAGTTTTTTTTTTTTCTTTTTTAGCATATGGAAGTTCCTGGGCCAGGGATCATATCTGAGCTGGAGCTGCAGACTGTGCCACAGTTACAGCAATGCCAGATCCTTAACCCATTATGCTAGGCTGGAATTGAACCAACAATGCCACAGAGATAAGCTAGGTCATTAACCCACTGTGCCACAGCAGGAACTCCAAGAAAACACCAGCTTTTGAAGCTGAATCAAGCCTGTATATAAAGATTTCTTTCTACAACTCTTGATGAGACCATCTGGAAATTTAAAAAAATGCCTGCAGGAAATATTAATTTTTATAATTTTAGTCAATAATGAAAGTAAAAAAGAAAGCATTTTTGAAGACTGAATTTAAAAACAGAGGAGACAAAGTATATAGGCATTTTTCAAACCAAAATACCATGATTTTTCACAGAGGGTGGAAACGGATTCTTTGATATAAAAGGAGGACTAACTTGAGTAGAGTATCTGTGTTCGTGAGCATAAGAAAAGGAGCAGCTGGTATTGTTCTTTATTTTCCATAGTGTCATAATTGGGTTTTTAGTTGCTTGAATTACGTGATTACTTGTGACATTTTCTAGTTCTAACATTTTGTATTTATATGAAATATTTTTAAGTGCTCATTATGTCCAAGACTGGCTTTGATGATTTGCAGAACAGAACTAAAAATATACAATCTATGCCTTCTTTGAGATTTTTATAATTTAGCATGGAAAATAAGAGAAATATACTCACATGTGCAAACATATGGTAAGAGGTAGGGTATTATGAGTGATTAAAATGTTAATAGTGAAAGAGCCATGACAATTTATAGAAATGACATTTTTGTGAATGAATCTGGGAGGGCTACAATGAGGAAGGCTTCTGATCTAGGCTTTGAAGAATGGATGAACTTTTGTTAGGTGTGAATAAAAGAGCATTTCTGGTGGAAAAATTTTGTCAGAACCTTTGATACTATGTTATTTTGTGTGTATGTTGCAAAGTTTATTGATACAGCTAGATATATGCATTTGTACATTTTTAAGGATGTAGGTGAAATTGGACTATTGAAATTTATCCTAAGGGTTCTGTTAACAAAGATGTTAAATGAAGGAAACTGTCATTGCTCTTTGATCTCGTTGTTGTTAATTCTTTTTCCACTCATTAAACTTTAACTGGAAGACTTTTCATAGAATATAATCCCTATAAGGTACACACGTTTATTTTTCTTTAAAAAGTTAGTGGTTTGATTCATCACACTGAGAGTTTTTCCATGTTATTTGGCTGCTTAGAGTCTGAAAGTTAGTAAGAATTTTAAAAACACACATACAAGAACAAATTATTGAATGTTTACTGTGTCCTAGCTGCTATGGTAAAGAGTTTACATGGATTATCTCATTTAAATTCTTACACCAAACCTACAAGATAATTAGTATTATTATTTCCATTTTGTACATGAAGAAACTGAGGCATGGGAAATTTCAGTGTTTCCCAAGACTATGGTGTTAGTAACTGACAGAGCAGAGTTTTTCTGATTCAGTAATCCACATTTTTACCTAGTGCTACACTACAGACTGATATGCTTTTATTGGTTAGCTAATAATATTCAATTAATAATGATATCTATTATTAAGAATTTATTATGTGGCAGGCATAATTTTAAGCAATTTCATTTGTTATTTTAATTTTCATAATTAACTGGTGATTTAGAGATGAAGCAAATGAAAAATCAGAGAAGTTAAGCAATTTACCCAAGTTTACAGAGTTAAGGAGTCCTTGCATAGGATTAGAAACCAGATCAATCGTGTAGATCCTGTGTGGCTCAGCAGGTTAAGGATAGGATCCATTGTTGTCACTGCAGTGGCTTGGGGTTGCTGCTATAGCATGGGTTTGATCTCTGGCCTGGGAACTTCTGCATGCCATGGGTGCAGTCAAAAAAAAAAAAGATCAGTCTTATTAAAAATATATTTATTTATTTATTTTAAATTTTATGGTTGCACCCAAAGCATATGGAGGTTCCCTGGCCAGGGATTGAATCTGAGCCACAGCTGCTACCCGTACTGCATCTGTGGCAACAATGGATCCTTTAATCCACTGTGCTGGGCCAGGGATAGAACCCGCACTGCTGCAATGACCTGAGCTACTGTAATTGCATTCTTAACCCACTGTGCCATGGTGGGAAATCCTGATCAATCTCATCATAAGGCTAGCGTTCTTAAGCATTTTTATTCATTGTCTCATGTTCCAGTATTTTGATTGACTTAATGCAATTTCTAATGGTGCATAAAGTATAATATGAAACTTTATTAGAATTAAAAATATACATAAACAAGTATCTGAGGAAGACTTAGGTAGAAAGAAGAGGTATCAATATTACCATCACTCTATCCCACCTTCTAGGAAGTCTAGGCATGTCAGACTCTTGCAGCTTGTGTTATGATATAATTATTGTAAGAACAGCTCTGTGAAAACCATCCAGTCCAATCTTGGTAAAACAAATAGTGGTCACTCATAGAAATCATTTTAGCATTTTGTATTCTCACACCAGAACTATTACCAAAATTAATCACATTTAACCAAGGATAATAAGTAACTTTATATTCATACTAATAATTCAAAAAGTAGGTTTCAGTTTATAAAAAGAAATTTCTTACAAGTTTTCTACAATAAAAAAATGAAATAAGATACAATTTCATTGGTAATACCTAGCAATCAGAGCCCCTAATTCTTGAGATATGCTAGAACACAATTTTCAACTGTCATGTTGACATTACATGCAGTTTTAGCACTTAAAATTTCATTCAGATGTAAATTGATTTAGTATTTGCTAAACATTATGAGAATTTTGTGTAAAAGGGAATTTTTCAGGTGCAGATTTACCAAGCAGAATAGCTCAGAGATTCCAAAAGCTTTTGAACATAGTTTTAAGTATGAATTTTTAATAATGTATGTCAGACATTTTTTTTTTTGGTGAAAAACTTTTTTTCTTTTTTGCGTGGTTAATTTGCTTTTGAGGGTAATTTTTAATTAATTAATTAATTAATTTTTCTTTTTATTGCTGAACCTGTGACATATGGAAGTGCCTATGCTAGGGGGTGAATCATAGCTACAGCTACCGGCCTACTCCACAGCCACAGCTACGCTGGATCTGAGCCACATCTGCACCCATTGCCACAGCAATGCTGGATCCTTAACCTACTGAGAGAGACGAGGGATCCAAGGCGCATCATCATGGACACTATGTTGGCTTCTTAACCCACTGTGACACAATGCAAACTCCCAATTTTTAAAAATTTTACTGAAGTATAGTTGATTTGCAATGTTGTGTTTATTGCAGCTATACAGTAGTGAGTCAGTTATATATTCCTTTTCATATTCATTTCCTTTATGGTTTATGACAGGATATTGAATATAGTTCCCTGTACTGTACAATAGGATCTTGTTTTTTTCCATATTGTATATAATAATTTGCATCTGCTAACTCCAGACTCCCAGTCTTTCCCTCCCGTATTCCCTTCCCCCTTGGCAAGTCTATTCTTTATCTGTGAGTCTGCTTTTGTTTCTATTTCATAAATATCACACAAATCAACGTATCTATGAAGACATGTTGATTTGTCTGATATTTCATGTGATATCATATTATGTGACAGAATTTTCATTTTAGTTTCTATGCTGATTATTACAAAAAAAATAGTTTTTTTAAAAAGGCTTGTTTAAATGAAACCGCAGTAAGGAAAAATCTTCATCATTAGGCATGACATTTTATTGAATACACATTTCTATTTAAACAATGTAAATTTTTTTGGATATTAGACAAAATATAATTATGACCAAGATTTTTAGTGTGTCTTGAATAGGTAATATTTAGCACTTATGCTAATAAATATATATTGCAATTTTAACAAATTAGTATGTCATGCACACTGAAAAGAAAATAAGAGATCTAAAACAAGTAGCTTGTTTACATTAACAAAATAATGCACTAGAGTCAAATTTTAATGCAACCATTTAAGGCATTTTCATGATAATGTAAAATTCAAAAGACAACCAGATAAACATACATCAGAACTGTAGCACAGTACAAGAATTTGTATCTAGATTAAATTTTAAAAAGTTCAATTTTATAGTCACCGTCCTGTCTCTCCTTGCTTCTTGCATGGTTAAAAAATGTATTTTCAAATGATGATCATAAAGCTACTTAAAAGCTTTACATTCCCAGAGATTTTCTTTCTGAGTAGATATCTTTATACAGGAACAAATTGACCCTTTTTTCACAGTTAAGATTTATGTAGAAGTTATGAAAGAAAATATAGGCAAGAAAAGTATCAAAATCTCTTTACTTCATAATTGTAGAATGTGGGAGTTCCTACTGTGGCTCAGCAGAACAAATCTGACTAGTATCCATGAGGATGCAGGATCCCTGGCCTTGGTCAGTGGATTAAGGATCTGGCGTTGCTGTGAGCTGTGGTGTAGTTCGCAGACATGGCTTGGATCTTGTGTTGCTGTGGCTGTGGTATAGGCTGGCAGCTACAGCTCCAGTTCGACCCCTAGCTTGGGAACCTCCACATGCTGCAGGTGTGGCCCTAAAAGACAAAAAAAAAATTGTAGAATGTATAAAATTCCCAGTGTGCTCCTATAGAATGTCCACAGTATTAGAGCTAAAGAGTTAGGGCCAAAGAGTATATGAATGTTTTGGGTGGGGGTGTAGGGGAGAGTTGGGGGAGGGGAAGAAGGGAAAGGAAGAATGAATTTTTACCGAATTTGCATTTAAACTGAGAATGTTTCAAAGTTAGACGGTTAGTATTATAGAATCGCAATTTATGATCAGTTTGCTATTTTTATACATTCTAGTAAGACACAAGCCTTATTGATGAGAACATGCTTAAGAAAATCTTTGAAAAATTAAGGGATAAAAGCAATATTGACTGCTTTAATGTAAACTCTTTTTCTCACCCTCAGATGTGCCATTTGGTACATGGAATAATGACTGGAGTGCCCAGTTTCTCAGGGTAGGCTCATAATGCATTATTTGAAAGCTTAGGAGTTTTTGTTGTGGCTCAGTGGTTAACAAACCCGACTAGTAACCATGAGGTTGAAGGTTCAATCCCTGGCTTTGGTCAGTGGATTAAGGATCTGGCGTTGCCGTGAGCTGTGGTGTAGGTCGCAGATGTGGCTCGGATCTGGCATTGCTGTGGCTTTGGCATAGGCCAGTGGCTACAGCTGATTCGACCCCTAGCCTGGGAACCTCCATATGCCATGGGTGTGGCCCTAAAAAGACAAAAGACCAAAAATAAATAAATAAATAAATAAATAAATAAAGCTCATTAGCATCTCTATATTAATTTTTTTTTGCAGATTCTCTCCCTCTATCATTTTATCTGGCACAGTTTTTGTAAGTGAAAATTGTTTTATTCACCACTGGTCATATATTTATTTTGATTAGAGATACATAGATTTAACATTAGCTTTGAGGTGAATAACTAAATATAATATTAGCATATAAGCATATGTTGAGTTGCAGCCTGATATACAAAACCTTCAACATGAAGTTTGGTGAACAACTTCTAGAAAATGTTAGTCATATTTTTCAATTCCTCAATTTCCACTAACATGGATGGTAGGAAATTGAGTCATTTTTATGCTTAAAATAGTGTGTATTTTCTATTTCAGGAACCTGTTTGTTTTTTTCATATAGAACTTATATTGCTTATGTACCTTCATGAAATTTTTCATTAGTTATTTGTTTATTTACATGCTTATTGTGTATCTCTATCATGGTTTGCAAATTCCATAAGTCCAGAGATCTCTTTGCTCACTGTTGTATTCTTAGCACCTAATATAATGATGTCACATTACAGGCACTGAATAAATATTTTTGAATGGAGTATGTGGATATCAGCTACAGTGAGGAAAAGAAACAAAATGGTTTCCAAAAGCAGGATTATCAGTGTAGCAGTGTAGCTAGCCTGTAAATATGGATTAACAAGTTATATTTGGCTCCTATTTAATAAAATGTATAGTCTAAATATAAAGATATTTCCTTTTGCTTCTTCACAGGAGTATATAGTTACACATACATGTACAAGGAAGCAAAACAAAATAACTATCAACTCGGTTGCCTTTGTCTTTATCCTTGAGATATGTTGGCTTTCAGTGAACTCACCAATATTCATAATCAGTACTTGGCAGACCCTACAGTAATACAGGTCTTCTACGAAAATAAGTAGTGAAATAGAAATTGATTTTTTTGAAAACTAAAGTTTATTGGATTTTACTGAGCATATGGGTTTTTCTTCATTTTGTCCTAATGCCTCATTGGAAATATCAGGAAAGGAGTACAAAATGGAATAAATTCATAATAGCCCCTAAAATAAGAAGAATAGGTATTGACACATTTGAAGTATATTCAGTTCTGGATTATAGAAGACAGGTAAGTCTTATTGATAGATAAACCACATCAAGATATGCTACACAGAACAGATAGTAATGTGATAAAAGGCTGCAAATTCAGGAAGAGCAGGTACAAGGAGTGGCAAGTAATTATTAAAATGGGTATTTATTAAAATGGTTATTTTGGTACACTTATGAAATTTAATCTTTGGTTAAAATCAGACATATAAATTATAAAAAAATAAGGAGGCTCAGCAGAAACGAATCTAGTATCATCCATGAGGATGCAGGTTCAATCCCTGGCCTCACTCAGTGGGTTAAGGATCTGGTGTTGTCGTGAGTTGTGGTGTAGGTCACAGATGTAGGCTGGCAGCTGTGGCTTATACCTGGGAACTTCCATATACCGCAGGTTCAGCCCTAAAAAAAAAAAAAAAAAAAAAAAAAGAATGAAGAGAAGACCCTAAATGTATGCCAACCTAAGCAATATTTCATTTACAAAGGAATACAAATCATTTTGAGATCATTTCATATCAGTAATATGGTAATAATAATTGTCTATTAACATGATAATTTTTACTATATCCTTGTTAGAGTTGTGATAATTCAATAGTATAAAACATACAAAGTGCTTAAAAGCATCCCTGACACGATGTAAACACTCAACAGAGTTTAACTGCTATCCTTTTTTTTTAAAGAGTTGCCTCCACACTTTTTTTTCCTGTCATTTAACCGTTTTCTGGAAGTTGAAGTATAGGTGATTTGCAATGTTGTGTTAGTTTCAGGTGCAGAGCAAAGTAATTCACTTGTACATACACACATGTGGCATTATTTCATTCTTTTTATGGGTGAGTAATAGTCTCACCCATATATATATATATATATATATATATATATATATATATATATATATATAAAATCTTCTTTATCCATTCCTCTGTTGATGGACATTTAGGTTGCTCTCATGTCTTGGCTATTGTAAATAGTGCTGTTATGAACATTGTGGTGCATGTATCTTTTTGAATTAGAGTTTGTGTATTTTCCAGATATATGCCCAGAAGTGGGAGTCCTAAATCATCTATTTTTAGTTTTTTTTAAAGATCTTCCATATTTTTCTCAATAGTGGCTGTGCTAATATACATGTAGTATAGAAGGGTTCCTTTTTCTGCCCTCTCCAACATTTATTATTTATAGACTTAATAATGATGGTCATTCTGACTGGTGTGGTGTGATACCTCACTGTAGTTTTGATTTGCATCTTTCTGATGATTAGGGATACTGAGAATCTTCAAGTGCCTTTTGACCATCTGTATATCTTCTTTGGAGAAATTTCTATTTAGGTCTTCTGCCACTTTTTTGATTGTTTTTTTTATATCAAGCTGTATGAGCTGTTTGTATATTTTGGAAATTAAGCCCTTGTCTGTGGCATCATTTGCAAATATTTTCTCCCATCCCAAAGGTGGTCATTTCTTTTGTTTATGGTTTCCTTTGCTGTGTAAAAGTTTTTAAATTTAATTTGGTCCCATTTGTTTATTTTTGCTTTTATTTCCATTACTCTAGGGAACAGATAAAAATAATAATGCTGTGATTTATGTCAGAGTGTTCTGCCTTTGTTTTTTTCTAGGAGTTTTATAGTATCCAGTCTTACATTGAGGTATTTAATCAATTTTGAGGTTATTTTTGTATATAGTGTTAGAAATTGTTCCAATTACATACTTTTACATGTCTCTGTCCAGTTTTCCCAGCACCACTTATTGAAGATACTGTTTATTCTCCATTGAATATTCTTGCCTCATTTGTCATAGATTAATTGATCATATGTGCATGGTTGACTTCTGGGCTTTCTGTTCTGTTCAGTTGGTCTGTATTTCTGTTTTGGGGCTGGTGCTATATTGTTTTGATGACTATAGCTTTGTAGTCTGAAGCCAGAGAGCCTGATTCCTTCAGCTGTGTTCTTTCTCAAGATTGTTTTGGCTATTTGGGGCCTTTTATGTTTCAATACAAATAAATTTTTTTTTGTTCTAGTTCTGTGAAAAATGCTGTTGGTAATTTGATAGGGATTGTGTTGAACCTATAGATTGCCTTGGGTAGTATTGTCATTTTATATATTTAAAAAATGTTTTTATTATAGTTGATTTACAATGTTCTGTCAATTTCTGCTGTAAAGTGACCCATCAATATATACATCTATATCTATCTATCTATCTATATATGGATATATATATATGAATATATATAAGAATATATATATATATACACATTTTTTTTCTCACATTATCCTCCATCATGTTCCATTACAAGTGACTAGATATAGTTTCCTGTGCTCTACAGCAGGATCTCATTGCTTATCTATTCTAAATGCAATAGTTTGGATCCACTAACTACAAACTCCCAGTCCATCCTGCTCCCTCCCCACACTCCTTGGCACCCACAAATCTGTTCTCCAAGTCCATGGGTTTCTTTTCTGTGGAAAGGTTCATCTGTGCCATATATTTGATTCCAGATATAAGTGATATCATATGGTATTTGTCTTTCTGACTTACTTCACTTAGTATATGAGTCTCTAGTTCCATCCATGTTGCTATAAATGGCATTAAATTAAAAAAATACAATAAAATCAGGAAGTGTGACAGCTTCAATTTTGTCCTGCTGCCTCAAGATGACTTTGGCTATTTGAGGTCTTCTGTGGTTCAATATGAATTTTAGGATTGTTTTTCTATTTCTGTAAAAATACCATTGGAATCTTGATAGCGATCGCATTGAATCTAAAGATAGCTTTGAGTAGTTAGGTCATTTTAATAGTTTCCATTGTTCTAATCCACAAACACAAGATATCTTTACATTTATTATATGTCTTTTTCAGTTTCTTTCATCTGTGTATTAAAGTTTTCAGCTTACAAATCTGTCACCTTCTTGGTTAATTTCAAAGTGTTTTATTGTATTTGATGCTATTGTGAATGTATTTTTTTATTTCTTTTTCATATATTTTACCATTATTATATGGAAATGCAACTGATTTGTGTATGCTGATTTTGTATATGCAGCTTTATCGGCTTCACTGGTTACTTCTAACACTTTCTTGGTGGAGTCTCTAGGGTTTTCTGTGTATGAGATCATGTAATCTGCAGAGATAATTTTACTTATTTTTTTTCAATTTGTATGCCTTTTATTTCTTTTACTTGCCTGATGCTCAGGCGAGTACTTCTAGTACTGTATTGAATAGGAATGGTTAGAGTAGGCACCCTTGTCTTGCTCTTGATTTTAGAGGAAAGGTTTTCAGGTTTCATCTTTGCATATGATGTTATCTGTGGGTTTGTCATATATGGCCTTTAATATGTTGAAGTTCCTTTTTTATATAACCAAGTTATTGAGAGCTTTTATCATTAAAGAATGTAATGCTTTTTCTGCAACTATTCAGAGGATCATGTGATGTTAATCCTTTATCAATGTTGTGTATCATATATATTGATTTGCATATGTGAGACCATTCTTGCATTCCAGGAATTAATGACACTTCATCATAGTTTATGATA